>NC_139223.1:42616308-43233808 GCF_055691185.1 Crinia signifera
ACCTGGAAAGTGTGTCAGTGAGTAATGAGTACACCTGTGTGTCTGCGTGGTGACCTGGGAAGTGTCAGTGAGTAATGAGTACACCTGTGTGTCTGCGCTGTGACCTGGGAAGTGTGTCAGTGAGTAATGAGTACACCTGTGTGTCTGCGTGGTGACATGGGAAGTGTCAGTGAGTAATGAGTACACCTGTGTGTCTGTGCGGTGACGTGGGAAGTGTGTCAGTGAGTAATGAGTACACCTGTGTGTCTGCGTGGTGACCTGGGAATTGTCAGTGAGTAATGAGTACACCTGTGTGTCTGCTCAGTGATGAGGGAAGTGTGTCAGTGAGTAATGAGTACACCTGTGTGTCTGCGCAGTGATGAGGGAAGTGTGTCAGTGAGTAATGAGTACACCTGTGTGTGTCTGCCCGGTGACCTTGCTGCTGTGTGCAGGCAGGGGTGTGTGTGCCAGGGGTGGGTGTGCAGGACGGTGGGGTGTGCAGGCCGGGGGGGGGGGGAAGCGGGTTGCTGCTGCTGTGTGCAGGCAGGGAGGGGGTGTGTGTGTGCCAGGGGTGGGTGTGCAGGATGGTGGGGTGTGCAGGCCGGGGGGGGGGGGGGGGAGCGGGTTGCTGCTGCCTTGTGAACCCCACCCCTCTAAGTTATTATAGACAACCTCCTCCTCTCCCCCTCACTCACAGGGCAGTCTTGCTTCACCCGGCCAGCAGCAGATTGGAAATGCCTGAGAGGAGCTACAGCCAGCCCAGAGCTTTACTATAAAGGAGGAGGCAGCTCTGCCTAGTCACAACTGCATCATGCTTCTCTCCTCTCAGGCTGTGACCATGTGACTCGAGGTCAGCCTGAGAGGAGGCAGAGCTGCTCCCCCTGGCTGCCAGAGGCTGCTATGTCAGCACCACAGATCTGCAGCTGCGCAGACAATTTATTCACTGCACTCCCTTCCGCCCCCATCGACGCTGGCTGAGCTACATGTGTCTGTGAGTATTATAGGTGTGTGGTATTGCAGGGGTGTAGTGCAGGCAGGCAGGGGCCAATATGGGTGTATTATCTCTTATATATTAGGCTACATGTGTGTGTGTAATATGTGTGGTGTGTGTGTAAGGCTGGGTGGGGGGGTGGAGTTTCATGTGTGACCCTGTCCAGCGTTATACACACACTCTCAGGATGATTGACACATGTAGCCAAATATATAAGGCGCCTACTGCATTATTATGATTAACCTTTTTCTTCTAACTTAAACCTTGATTACCCTTAGAAGTAAATCACACGGACACATGACCTGAAATAACTCACACGGACATGTGACCTGAAATAACCACACGGACAACCACTGCATAAGTTTAAAAGGTCAACGGTATTTATTGTGGTATGACCCTATTGAAAAGGGATGGCCTGGAGAGCGCTTGGAGACCAGCTAAGTCATAAAACGTTAACAATGGCGGCGACTACAACGCCCCAACTTGTAACCAGGGCGATGAACCGCCCCCATTGGATTCAAAGCACAGCCTGCGCTGTGACTGTCTTGCCGCCCCTCCTAGTGCATGGTGAGGACAGTTCTAGTAAGTGTCCAACGTCCCCCCTCGGGGGCAGGACTCACCAGCATTACTTGCAGAGGGTGGCAATACCTCACAGTGACCTCCTGTACTTCAAACTTGACCGCTGATCGAGAGCGCCCTCCCGCCAATTAAGATTGAAATTAGTGAGAGCCAAATTTGGGTGAAGGCCGAAAGGCCAGGTGGTAGTTTAGAACAAGGGAGGGAGGGTCGGAATCCAGACTCAAGAGGAAGATGGATCACCTGACTACCCTTTATATACCTCTACCTAAGCTACCACCACTTCCACACCTGATTGGCTACCCAACTACACTGCACCTCTATGGGTAAGTGAACTCTGCTTTCTAGCTTTGTCATACCATCACAAAATGCACAGACTCTTATATTCCCTCATGCCTATACAGCCCTCGCTTTCTCTAAGAGATACACAAGACTCATGTTGCGGCACTCAAAACCTTTTTCAAAGTGAATAAATCACACTACATCCGTAGTATATAAACGTTTCAAATCTATTTGATTTTTCTTCAGGATACAAATAAACAATAAAGAATAAAGAACATACCTTTATAGAAGTACAAACAAACAAGTGTAGGAGACAGCGTGTCCGGGCGGGTCTGCCCCCCTGCCCTTCCGCTGAGGGAATGACGTCATCAGTGTGTATTTCCATACCAACACTGAGACGCTGTGTACACAATATAGTGACTATAAAGAAAATAATATACAAAGAGCAGTATTAAGAGATCAGGAATAATAATATACAATAACACTTTAAAAATTTTCATCTTATATATAAATTATTTAAAAATACCGCAAAAGATATACTTTCATTTAGACCGCAAGGCGCTTTCACATCCAATCTGTGGATTCTCACATTGAATAAATTTTTTTGAAAGATTGCCGCCACGAATAGAAGGGGTTACACAATCAATAATACAGTATCTAAGACTATTCAGAGAGTGCCTTTTTTCCAGAAAGTGCCGTGACACGGGTTGGTCACTTTGGTGCCTGTTTTATAGCGCTAAGATAAGCCCTCATTCTGTCACAGATCTGCTTAGTCAAGCTTACCTGTTTGGTGATTCTGCTCTGTGTCTCAGTCTGACTCAGTCCTGTCTCCATTCATGCTGCCAGACAGTCTGTGCATTGCTGGTTCATTGATTGATTGCACCTGATTGAAATCCAGGCAGAAGCTGGAATCACCTGTAACCCTTTGCTCTCCTGTTCCATGTGGCTCACCTGTTTAGTTCAGACTGAAGTATTCTGGATTCCTGCCTCAGATTGCAGATTGCCCTCTGTCATTTCCTCCAATCAATACAAGGCAGGGGGGATAAATATCTTGCTCACAGAGGCAGAACTGACTTCAGCAACTTGTCTTCCTGCTGCATGTGCTGGATGTTCTGTGCAGTTCAAGCCTGCTTCCTGGAATCCCTGCGTGAGTCTTCAGTGTTCAGCTCCCAGAGGCTCTGCTTGTCCGGCTGGTCCAGCGCTCACGGTCTGGTCCACAAATGGTCCAATTCCTGCTCCAGTTCCTGCTCATCTAGTTCCTGTGTTTATACTCGGTTTTCTTCAGTTATTTGTTATATGCCAAGTCAGCCATTTCAGTTCTGTTATCTCCGTCACCTGTTCCTGTGTCAACGCCAAGTCGCTACCCTGTCCTGATACCAGTTTCCTGACCTGCCTGCTACAAGCTGCATCCAGCTATTGTGTGCTACGTCTCTGCTGTAAACTTCCAGTAATCCTGTCATTCAGCTGTATCCTGATCCCAGCCGTCCAATCTTCAGTCATCCAGCCGTCCAATCTTCAGTCATCCAATCGTCCAATCTTCAGTCATCCAGCCATCCAATCTTCAGTCATCCAGCCATACAATCTTCAGTCATCCAGCCATCCAATCTTCAGTCATCCAGCCATCCAATCTTCAGTCATCCAGCCATCCAATCTTCAGTCATCCAGCCATCCAATCTTCAGTCATCCAGCCCTCCAATCTTCAGTCATCCAGCCCTCCAATCTTCAGTCATCCAGCCCTCCAATCTTCAGTCATCCAGCCCTCCAATCTTCAGTCATCCAGCCCTCCAATCTTCAGTCATCCAGCCCTCCAATCTTCAGTCATCCAGCCCTCCAATCTTCAGTCATCCAGCCCTCCAATCTTCAGTCATCCAGCCCTCCAATCTTCAGCCATCCAATCTTCAGTCATCCAGCCCTCCAATCTTCAGTCATCCAGCCCTCCAATCTTCAGTCATCCAGCCCTCCAATCTTCAGTCATCCAGCCATCCAATCTTCAGTCATCCAGCCATCCAATCTTCAGTCATCCAGCCCTCCAATCTTCAGTCATCCAATTGTCCAATCTTCAGTCATCCAATTGTCCAATCTTCAGTCATCCAATTGTCCAATCTTCAGTCATCCAATTGTCCAATCTTCAGTCATCCAATCGTCCAATCTTCAGTCATCCAATTGTCCAATTTTCAGGTATCCTTTTCTCTAAACTCAAATCCTGAACATTGCCTTATCCTCCCAGAACTACCGGCACATATCTTGTTTATTTTGAACGGACTGCCATCTTGTTTATTTTTGCAAAGGACTGCTATCTTTTGTTACTTGTTATTTATCAGAGACTTGCATCTAGTTATTATTTGTCCAATCAAGAAGTATTGATCCTGGTTACATTATCTGTTATATGAGTTCCTTCAATAAACCTGTTTGTGTTAACCCATCTCCGGCTGGTCACGCCTCTCTTCCTGAGATCCGCACCACTCCATCAATCCACCATCTGACCACTCCAGTCACGACTCCACACACCCATTTCGTGACAGTTTGCTGAAGTCACATGGACTTGGTCAGTGATCAGAGTGTGAGAAGTGTGGGTTGTCTAGATCACAGTACCAGCATGGAGAGACAGATTGATCTTCAGTTCTTACTCACAAAGTTCTGGCAAGACTTATCTGGTTGTTCTTGCAAGCTGCAGCAATCCTTGCCGGCTAATGAATCCTCACGTGTCACATATGCAGCCGCATGTCATATGGCCTCTTCACCTCTACCCCCTGACTACCTGGCTACTCCAAAGGAGGACGATGAGGCTTCTGCGGACAGTGGGTCTGTCATAAGTCCGTTACTTTGCCATCTGCAATCTGGTTCTGCTTGGACCTTTAAAGAGCCAGAATCAGAGACATTAAAGGTTTTACACCAGTTACTGAATCAACTACAGGAATTACCATCTAAAAATTTTTCTGTAGTCTCTGCCATATTGGACAGTTCTTTGGTACCCCTTTCCAGTGGAACTGTGCGCAAAGGAACTTCCACTACACTTCCAAGTACTCCTGAGAAGTCCTCTCATAAGCCTTGTAAGGACATACCACAAAGCAGACCACGAGCCCAGCTGTCTGAGGAGGAACGTCAGCGGCGCAGGCAGCTAGACCTGTGCTTCTATTGTGGTGGTTCAGACCATTTCATAGAAGATTGTTCTCTCCGTCTGCCCAGAAATGGGGAGATTCCTCCCGTTACAGCTCAGAAAGAAACCCGAGTTAATACTTGGGGCCCTAGAACAAAGATCATCTTGGCCAAACACGGTTTTACTGCTGTCCACAGAGCTCCTGGGAAGGTTCCTGTATCCATTACTGGAGGTGGAGTCTCAGGATTTTCTGCCCAAAAGCATGTGTCCGTCTCATCAACCTCAGGAGGGTTGTCCAATACCGCAGCCCCAGCAGAGGTATCTTGTGCTAAAGATTCAGAACGAGTATCCCGTCTCCAGCCCCAAGAGGGGGTTCAGCCTTTTCAGCCCCAGAGGGGAGTTCAGCCTCTCCAGTCTCAAGAAGGGGTCTGCTGTATCCAGCCCCAGAAGGGGGTCCAGAATCTTCAGCCCCAGGAGGGGGCTCTCAGTCTCCAGCCCCAGGAGGGGGCTCTCAGTCTCCAGCCCCAGGAGAGGGCTCTCAGTCTCCAGCCCCAGGAGGGGGCTCTCAGTCTCCAGCCCCAGGAGGGGGCTCTCAGTCTCCTGCCCCAAGAGGGGGTTCAAAGTCTCCTGCCCCAAGAGGGGGTTCAAAGTCTCCTGCCCCAAGAGGGGGTTCAAAGTCTCCTGCCCCAAGAGGGGGTTCAAAGTCTCCTGCCCCAAGAGGGGGTTCAAAGTCTCCTGCCCCAAGAGGGGGTTCAAAGTCTCCTGCCCCAAGAGGGGGTTCAAAGTCTCCTGCCCCAAGAGGGGGTTCAAAGTCTCCTGCCCCAGAAGAGGGCTTTCTGTGTCCAGCCCCAAAATGGGATTTCAAGTGTCCAGTCCCAAGTAGGGGTGAATCCAGGTGTCCAGTCCCAGAAGGGGGATATTCCAGGTGTCCAGTCCCAGGAGGGGGTCCTGTATACCAGAGACCCTGGAGGAGAGTCGGACACTTCTGCCCTGGCCTCCGGGCCTGAGGACACTTCTGCCCTGGCCTCCGGGCCTGAGGACACTTCTGCCCTGGCCTCCGGGCCTGAGGACACTTCTGCCCTGGCCTCCGGGCCTGAGGACACTTCTGCCCTGGCCTCCGGGCCTGAGGACACTTCTGCCCTGGCCTCCGGGCCTGAGGACACTTCTGCCCTGGCCTCCGGGCCTGAGGACACTTCTGCCCTGGCCTCCGGGCCTGAGGACACTCCTGCCCTGGCCTCCGGGCCTGAGGACACACCTGCCCTGGCCTCCGGGCCTGAGGACACACCTGCCCTGGCCTCTGGGCCTGAGGTTGTTCCAGTTATTCCAGTGCAGACTGCCTTGCCCAAGGCATCCGAGGGGTCTGCCATGCACAAAACACTCAATGTGCCCGCCGTGTCTGAGGCTTCCGTGGTTCCAGTTTTTCCTAAAAAGTCCAAGATTCTTGATCAGCTGAAGCCTTCCAAAGCCCCAATTCCATCAAAACCATTTCAAGATTCAAGCAGAGAATATTCGCCCATCTATTTTGATGGGGATCTTGTCCATTATGAAGCCCTGGTGAACCAATATTTGTCTATATTGGAAACCGAACCTTCATCTGGTCTCACGCTAGCCAACATCGTCAGTTACCTGTTTTTGTCATTTAAAGGAGAAGCTTTGGAGTGGGCTTGTCCGCTTTATGAATCTAACGACTCCAGACTTCGAGATCTGACATCCTTCTCCAAGGCCGTAGTGGAAAGGTTCGGTTCAAAGACTCCCTGTAAGAATTCCTCCACCACTACAGTTAAAAGTCATCCGGTGGCCAAAACCAACCATTCTTTGCCATCCATCCAAGATTGTGCGCCATCTCAACAATGCCTTAGAACCTCCAAGGTTTCAAAAAATTGTCTATTGATGCCCAAATCTATGGACGTTAGATTTGGGTACACATCCATGTCCACCTATTGTGTTGGTTCCTCTGGACTGTCCAATTCTCCAGGATCATCTTCTGAAAAGCAATCTGCCACGTCAATACCCACCATATGTATTGGATCTTCCGCTTCATGCTACCTCAGTGGTCCTTCAGGGAGTTTCAATTCAACTGAGAGGTCTTCAATCCTGACCTTAGACCAAGACTCAAATTCAGAGTATGATTCTGATTATGATGCCACTCCCTTCCTGGGAGGTCCTGTGCTCTCTGGTGCCTGTTTTGCAGAACCTAAAGCTTCACCTTCCTCAAAAAAATCAAAGCATTCATCTAAGAAAAAGAAGAAGCATCGTCGTTAACCTTGAGCTCCCTTCCAAAGAAGGTTCTGGCAAAGGTGTCCGGAGTCCACCCTGAAGGAGGGGGTAATGTCACAGATCTGCTTAGTCAAGCTTACCTGTTTGGTGATTCTGCTCTGTGTCTCAGTCTGACTCAGTCCTGTCTCCATTCATGCTGCCAGACAGTCTGTGCATTGCTGGTTCATTGATTGATTGCACCTGATTGAAATCCAGGCAGAAGCTGGAATCACCTGTAACCCTTTGCTCTCCTGTTCCATGTGGCTCACCTGTTTAGTTCAGACTGAAGTATTCTGGATTCCTGCCTCAGATTGCAGATTGCCCTCTGTCATTTCCTCCAATCAATACAAGGCAGGGGGGATAAATATCTTGCTCACAGAGGCAGAACTGACTTCAGCAACTTGTCTTCCTGCTGCATGTGCTGGATGTTCTGTGCAGTTCAAGCCTGCTTCCTGGAATCCCTGCGTGAGTCTTCAGTGCTCAGCTCCCAGAGGCTCTGCTTGTCCGGCTGGTCCAGCGCTCACGGTCTGGTCCACAAATGGTCCAGTTCCTGCTCATCTAGTTCCTGTGTTTATACTCGGGTTTTCTTCAGTTATTTGTTATATGCCAAGTCAGCCATTTCAGTTCTGTTATCTCCGTCACCTGTTCCTGTGTCAACGCCAAGTCGCTACCCTGTCCTGATACCAGTTTCCTGACCTGCCTGCTACAAGCTGCATCCAGCTATTGTGTGCTACGTCTCTGCTGTAAACTTCCAGTAATCCTGTCATTCAGCTGTATCCTGATCCCAGCCGTCCAATCTTCAGTCATCCAGCCGTCCAATCTTCAGTCATCCAATCGTCCAATCTTCAGTCATCCAGCCATCCAATCTTCAGTCATCCAGCCATCCAATCTTCAGTCATCCAGCCATCCAATCTTCAGTCATCCAGCCCTCCAATCTTCAGTCATCCAGCCCTCCAATCTTCAGTCATCCAGCCCTCCAATCTTCAGTCATCCAGCCCTCCAATCTTCAGTCATCCAGCCCTCCAATCTTCAGTCATCCAATCGTCCAATCTTCAGTCATCCAGCCATCCAATCTTCAGTCATCCAGCCATCCAATCTTCAGTCATCCAGCCCTCCAATCTTCAGTCATCCAGCCCTCCAATCTTCAGTCATCCAGCCATCCAATCTTCAGTCATCCAGCCATCCAATCTTCAGTCATCCAGCCCTCCAATCTTCAGTCATCCAATTGTCCAATCTTCAGTCATCCAATTGTCCAATCTTCAGTCATCCAATTGTCCAATCTTCAGTCATCCAATTGTCCAATCTTCAGTCAGCCAATCTTCAGTCAGCCAATTGTCCAATTTTC
Organism: Crinia signifera; assembly: GCF_055691185.1. NCBI lineage: Eukaryota > Metazoa > Chordata > Amphibia > Anura > Myobatrachidae > Crinia > Crinia signifera. The sequence goes on from NC_139223.1 coordinate 42,624,835, forward strand.
AGGTATCCTTTTCTCTAAACTCAAATCCTGAACATTGCCTTATCCTCCCAGAACTACCGGCACATATCTTGTTTATTTTGAACGGACTGCCATCTTGTTTATTTTTGCAAAGGACTGCTATCTTTTGTTACTTGTTATTTATCAGAGACTTGCATCTAGTTATTATTTGTCCAATCAAGAAGTATTGATCCTGGTTACATTATCTGTTATATGAGTTCCTTCAATAAACCTGTTTGTGTTAACCCATCTCCGGCTGGTCACGCCTCTCTTCCTGAGATCCGCACCACTCCATCAATCCACCATCTGACCACTCCAGTCACGACTCCACACACCCATTTCGTGACACATTCTTTCCTTAAATTTTCTTTCTGTTTTCCCAATGTAACTGAGGCTGAGGCTACACAAGCAAATGATTTGATAAACAATAAATTTGGATTCACAGGTAAAATGATGTCTAATCATGTATTTTATACCTGTGTGGCGATGGTAAAATGTATCGCCCAGGCTGGTGCGACCAACGATCTCATCACACAGCCTTGGATTTGAAGATAAAATTCCTTGTTTTACACAAAAAAATTATTAGTCAAATTTAATTCTTTAAGTTTCAAAGTGCATTCACGTGTGGGATTATGTTTACATTTTTTGTAAGTGTCGACATCAGAAAGTTGACGTAGAATCTCCTGGTGATAGTTCGTAAGATCTCCTACACTTGTTTGTTTGTACTTCTATAAAGGTATGTTCTTTATTCTTGTTTATTTGTATCCTGAAGAAAAATCAAATAGATTTGAAACGTTGCTATACTACGGATGTAGTGTGATTTATTCTCTTTGAAAAGTTTCGTATGCATTTTTCTGTGTGGGCACTGGCTGCAGTTTTGTTATTTATTGGGAGTGCCTGACCCTGAGGACGGGCAAGACCCGAAACATGTTGGATCGTGTTTGAAAATAAAGTTACACGTTGTTCCACTAAGAAATCCTGAGAGTGCCGCCTATCTGTACCCACTATATAAATATATATATATATATATATATATATATATATATATATATATATATGTGCAAACTAGATACCCTTATGCAGTATCTGGCATACTTGCCTACTTTCCTGAATGTTGCGGGAAATTTTCGGAAGAGTAGATGGATCCCTCACATGCATAGTTGCCTACCCTCCTGCATTCTGCAGGAGACTCCCTGAAATAGCAGCAATCTCCCTCTCTCTCTCATTAGTCTAGCAATCTCCCTCATTTCACCTAGCCCACATTATGTAGCTGTTATGTTTTTTTGGGGAAAAAGGAATAAGCAATACATTTTCATTGAATCATCAACGCCATTTCCCAGCATTGGTGATAAAACACAATGATCCCTATGGCTACATGCATGTCTTGTGGCCATTTATATGGAACCACCTGTAAAACTCAGTAGATGAACAATCCCTGACACGTACTAGTGAGTCTTTTTTAGCAGGGCCGGTGCGAGCCATCTCAGCATCCTAGGCAAAACTTCTGAATTGCCCCCCCCCCCCACACACACACACACACCACCCACCTAGTCGCGGGAGACACTTCAGAGGCAGCTGAAGCCTTCTCCCCCCCCCCCGGAACTTCTTATCAATCAGGTCTCTGTAGTTGACCTCTCTCTCCCTGGCGCTTCTCAGCAAAGCCGGGAAGAGAGCTCAAAGCAGCTGTGGGAGGCGGGGATAGGACGACATACCTCACTATGCAGATTGCACATCATTCCCTCCAGCGATATTCAGCGCCACCCAAGGAGCCCTCTGTCCCCCCACCGCTTTTCCATACAGCCACAGTACAGCTGGGGAGAGAGCGCAAAGCAGCTGTGGGAGGCGGGGACAGGACATACCTTGCTGTGCAGCCCGCACATCATTCCCTCCCCTCGCAGATTGCCACTGACCAGCACAGGGGTTGCGGGTGCCACCAGCCGATCAGATCCACAGGAGGGCTCCAGGGGGGGGGGGGGGGCGCTGGGGTACGGCTCACCTGTTCCCTGCCGGGACTGAATAGCTGCTGGTACTTGGCAGCTGCATTCTTCCTTTGTGGTGGCGCCGGCCCTGTTCTTTAGCAAGTATAGTAGCTCTTACTAACTGCTCTGGGGATCATCTACATTTTGATATAAGTAATTTTAAAAGATTCCTCTCAGATGTTGCAGTACACACCCACGCTTCTAGGTGCCACATTCACAATCTCATTTTACAGTCTCTCCATATATGGAAATAGACACACCCCCTTGGGTGGAGCATGGCACGCCCCCTCAATGGGGCGCTGTGCAAAATTCTACTACCAACTACTGTATAATCTCCCTGAAACTAGTTTTCAAAAGTAGGCAAGTATGCTCACATGCCACCCGCTTGCTAGCGAAACGTGCAAGATGGAGAGACAATTATGTGACTCATGATGCCATATTGAGGGGGCAGACTAAGGGGGTTATTCTGATTCACTCAGAAAGGCACAATCACTCTCTAATGGACAAAACCATGTGCACTGCAGGTGGGGCTGATGTAACATGTGCAAAGAGAGTTAGATTTGGGTGGGGGGTGTACTTCAAACTTAGCAAACCTAAGTGCAGGGTTGGTGTGCATTGCAATGGTTGGTTAAAGTATCATTTACACAGGCTGCAGGGCCAGCAAGATGGTATACCAGTGTCAAACACAGGAATTTTAGAGGGGGGTTGTCAAATGTAATCCAAAATCTCCCACTCTGCAGCGCATTGGATTAAGTACGGGAGCCTGGTGGAGCGGTAACAGCCCTGAAAATTGGTATTTTTATACACTGGTTACTGTATTGAATACAGTGTTAATATTTAAAAGTACAAATGGTCTATAGTATAGGCTGTTTGAAACATTTAAATAAGATGAGAGGTCAGGGAAAGGTTAAAGATCATAAAAAATACATATAACCAGTACAGCATTTTCTAAGCTCACAAACTCCCACTTCATGGTAAGGCTCCTGTCTTTTCCTCCTGGCAGCTGCTCTCTGGTCCATTGCGATGTTTGAGGGCAGTAAATGCGGTAGAAGAAGCTGGTACACTAGGCATGTGCAGCAGCTCTATTGATCATATTATATACCAGCTATTGTTGTCATAATTTAAGGCACCTGCCAATAAGAGGCTGAATATAAATAAACCTTCAGTGGACACAGCTGCACTAAATCAGAAAAAAGGAGATCAATTCATGCAGTGGTTTGCGAGATTAACGCAGTCAGACAGATGACTTTGCTTTATACTATGTCAGTATATATATATATATATATATATATATATATATATATATATATATATATATATATACTGTATGCCGGTCTAACCCAAAGGTTTGTTTTAACCACTTCGGTGGTATGCCCGGACATTTTCCAGGCTGTGCCACGCTTCAGGATCGGGCTCTACCATCGATAAGGAGATGTGCACCAGTGGTGCCTCCAGCTGTGCACTACTGACGCACCACCTCTAGGGGCACCCCCCATCGTTGCTCCCCCCTCCTGTCACTCTCCCCCCCCCCCTGTTCCTTACCGCCGCGCTTCAGCGATCGTATGCCAGAGAGCTCTCCTGCCTCTGCTGCCATTCCCACTGCTGCAGTGACCAGGCGGCAGGCCCCGCTCTGGGAGGTACGGGGCAGCTCAGGGGGACGCGGGAGCACTTGGGAGTTTGGGCGCCTGAGTCCTCCCGAGCCGTCCGAACCTCCCCAAGCTCCGGAACTGGAGATGGTGGGGAGTCAGGACTGGCCGCTGTAGCGGCTGCTCTAGAGTGGTGAGTGTTGGCTGCCCTGGTAGCTTTGTCCTGCAGCAGCAAAACCCACTACTCAAGCCATTTACAAGGCATGGTTTTGCCAGATGTATTAAGCATGAAAAGTGGTTTAAAACCACCAGTCAATCAGCTCCAAACTGTCACGTTACAACCTGCATTTAAAAAAATGTCAGTTAGGAGCCGATTGGCTAATGGTTTATCACTGTCCATTTTATCACTTTTCATGGCTTAGTACATCTTATTTGGTCTTTTTTACCGGTAAAATTGAGATGCCCACTGAAACATTAGGAGGATGCAGGCTATTGGTTCTCTTGGACCTCATGACATCACCAAGGTAAAAGGCTCTTTATAACGTGATGCCTCGTCTCTCATGGATATCACATATTCCTGGGGAATAAATAGGCTGAGTCTGGGAGATCTGCCACCTTTGTAGGCACGTATGGGGAAATGTCATGTTTGGATTGGAGACACAGGCATTTTATACATAAATAATAATAACAATAATTTTCATATTTGCGCTAACAAAATATTTGTAAGTGCCTTGGGAACAGCATATTCTACTCTTAGGATCAACCATGTAGCCTTGTGCTGAACATTATGTACTAATGAAGGGAGTAGTCAATCCAATGGACATTCTGTTCTTATGTTTATCAGAACATTGGTGGCTGGTTCGGATTATGGAACCTAAGGATGTTTTTATTGGGAGTCTGTCAACAGCACCTGATATTTTATTGCCTACAGCTTGGAACACAGGCTCCCGATTCTGGATCACACATAGTGATCTGAATTTGGCACCTGCCCCCGATTGGTGAGGGTTTTACTCGCCGGCCCATTTGCAGCGGGGATGAAGGGGCAGGGTTGGTGGCAGCGCTGGGCCACCGGAATGCCTAGCTATCCCCATGAAATACTGGGCATTCCCATGGGAACGTGGGCGGGTTGATGATTGCCGGGGGGGGGGGGGGGGGGGGGCGGCTGACCTCACACGACGCCAGCCACCTGGCTTGTCTTCGTCCTGGCCGCCTGCAAATAAAAGTCAGTTGAGACTGACTTTTATTTGCAAAGGCAGAAGAAATCCTTTGAAGGTCGGAGACTATAGAAGGAATTCTCCTGCAGTGCCAGCATGCGAGGGGATGTGTTTTTGTTATACATCTCATTGCATAGTTGGCGGGTGGATTTACGGCAGGGCGGGCTCATTGGCATTCGATAAGCTGCGCTCTTCGCAGATTACCGAGTCAACCAGAATCTGGCTCACAGTTTCTTGTGGAGACATTAGCGTGGTGTTGTTATGGCCTCCTGTGTAGGATTGAGATGTTCTAACAAGCATATGAAGTAAAAAACACATTATACTGATGGAACTTTACTGCATTTCCCATATGTACTAAGTCCCGGATGTCAGAGCTTTGGTTCGGAGGGCAAACTTGCGTTACCCTATAGAAGCCTATGGGCTTCTTTCCACATCGCTGCTGTTAGAGAAATTTGATTGGTTCCCTCCCAACATCCCCTTGCAGCTGCAGCATCCTCCAGATGGATTCCCAGGCCATAAAACCAGAAATCCAGCAACAGACGGCCCTTGCACAGGGCAGCTCTTAATGGGAGAGCTGCCCTTTGCGATACTAACCACATGTTATTACATATGCAAAAATGGCTACTTTCTGGGGTTATTGCGCAATGTTATTTACTAAATATGCCCAAGAGTCTTTCTTTGCCTCAATGAATATATTATACATATTTTAAGAGCAAGAATTATATACACCTTACTAATAAAGACATTTAACAGACCAACTTTTGGGGGTTATTCTGGTTCACTTGCAAAGGCACAATCACTCTCTAATGGACAAAACCATATGCACTGCAGGTGGGGCTAATGTAACATGAGCAGAGAAAGTTAGATTTGGGTATTTTATTGTTTCTGTGCAGGGTAAATACTGGCTGCTTTATTTTTACACTGCAATATAGATATCAGTTTGAAGTACACCCCACACCCAAATCTAACTCTCTCTGCACATGTTACATCAGCCCCACCTGCAGTGCACATGGTTTTGTCCATTAGAGTGATTGTGCCTTTGCGAGTGAATCAGAATAATCCCCTTAGTCTTTTTGAGCTTGTCTGAGAATGAGTAAGTGTTTGGTGTGTGACAGTCACGAATACTGCACATCTGGTGAGGTCTCTGAGGACAGCATGCAAATATTGGGGTATTTTGAAAATACACAGTTATTACAAGCTGCTGAAAAACAAAAGGCCAGCACTGACATACAGCGCATTACCGCATATTACCTGCAATAGTATGGGAACAATAGTTAACCTCTGAACAATGGAATCACATGACATGGTTGGCAGCTTTCCCTAGTATGGTAAATATAGCATTTAGGCGGGGTTAGAAATACCTGTTAACATTTCATAGCTTATAAATTGCAGCAATAACATATTTTTGTAGAATTTTTTTTCTGTAATCGTATTACAGGTTAATTACCACAGCCAATTTTTTAAATATTTCAAACTGCGGCTGCGGCACCCTGTCAGTGGGGGGCCTGGCCATTGCCAGATGGCTTGGACTCTACATGGGACCTTGGGCTTGATTTAGCATGGGTCACTAAGCAGCGTACATACGCTGCTTAGCGAGCCTATAAACACTGCCAGTCACCTGGCCGACCTGGCGGCATCCTAAGTACTGATGTTTATGGGAACAATGGGCAGTTATTATAGTCAAAAGACTCTTCATAGTGGCTCTAGGATTCGAAGTAATTGCGCAGGAGTTTCATAACAGAAGAGATAGACAAATGTAGCTATGCTCAACGTTGCCACGCCAATCATGATATTTGACTTCCGTGGTGATTGGTGCCATCCTGTCAAGCTCAGGCATGCATCTACAGTAATTTGCTCCTGTAGTTCATAGAAAACAATAGCAATATCACAGCGTGGCGATGCCGCGGTTGCGATTTTGTCGTGACAGACAAGCACAAGCGGCCTGATTGCAGCAATGATTTGCGTGGCTACATCTGTCTGCTGTATGTGGAAATTGCATCATTACCACCCATTTTGTCATATAGTAAGTGTTTGTATCACAGGAAGTGCCCCTGTAGCCATTATTCATCATGATTGTGGTGACTAAAGACAAACTTTTGCAGCTCTCACGAGTCCTGTGGTGTTTTACATTTTCTGCATCTTACAGCCTCATAGTGGCTGACTGTGTTCCAACAGGCGGAAGTAACCACTACTGTATATCGCTCTTTTATCCTTATGGGCATAGATTTAATATAGGAAACGGGGAAAGGACATCACAAATTTAATTATAAACATATTAAAACCAACATAAATGTAAATATTTAAATATATATATAAAATAGATGATATATAAAAAAGAAACAATAGATTACAAAACAATAGATTACATTCGGGGTAATTCCTAATGGCTCATATTCCTTAGAATAACCTTTTACATTGAGTCGCTGTGTGACCTCATTCAACAGGGTATTGCAAATAGTATCATGCGTGCAATTACGTTTCACACAGTGACTCAATGTACAAGGTAATTCTAAGGAACTTCTAACTATGGCCCTTATTCTGATCGGTGCGGATATATCCGCGTGCGTTCGGCCCGCCGATGTTTTCTGTCTGCGCATGTGCAGAGGCGTCTCTGCGCATGTGCGAGCGGGGCGTACGGCCAAATTCCGCATGATATGTGAACACTCCGAACAGGGGGTGGAGAGGGGCGTGAAGGGCTATTTGGGCTCATTACCATATGCATACGCCCCGCGTTTCATGGGAGTTCCCATCCAAACGCTGGGCGTACGTATGGTAATGCGGTCGTGACGCACGTGTAGGGGGCGGACATATGACATCGCCGGATGTCAGCTGCCCGCCCAGATCTCTGCTTTTGCACGGAAAAATGTCCGTGTGGTCTGAGGTCGCGGGTGCTGGTGGAGCACTCGGTCCTGCATTCGATGGTCTGCGACCATCGAATGATGGGGGAGGTTCCCTAAGATGGAGGAGGCGTATTCCGTGAAAAATACACGTGCGGTCCGTTCGGACAGCTTCTTACTGCATACGGACGGAGTTGGCGATCCGTATGGAAGGCGGGGTTTCGCACGCACGGTCCTGGCCGCATAATCGGCTCCGGCCGCACCGATCAGAATAAGGGCCTAAATACAGATTGAGAATCGATCAGATTGAACATTCTGCTTTATTAGAAACGAAACCAAAATCTAATTCTGAGGGTGATAGATTTAAATGGGCCTTTGTTAGTAAGTATAGTTACAGTTATATCCATACATAAGGATGTAGAAAGGGTTTTTCTGTCAAACTTGGCATTTATTACAAAATGATCCAATTACAGGCTTGCCTACCTCCCGGAATGGCCGGGAGCCTCCCAGAAATTGGGTCCCTCTCCTTATTATGATTATGAAATCAACTCCACGCCAATGTGGATAGTAGGGGTATGAAAAGGTCGGGAGGATGCGTAATCGTGTCCGCTTGCCACGCTTCAGGGTGACGTGGATAGTAAGGGTGTGCATGGGTGTATTTAAAATGAAGTACCATCACATCTCATGGTACTGTATGGGTGCTTCTACGATGAAAAATCGCATTGCATTGCACAGAAAAATTGTATGCGATGCCATTCGCCCTGCTAATACACAAGTACCGACAAATTTGACAGGAGCATGCACAGATCATTGAGATATGTGCATAGTTATGTTTTAAAAATATAAAAATAAATGGCGTGGGGTCCCCCCTCCTGAGCATAACCAGTCCCGGGCTCATTGAGCAGACCTGGTTCCAAAAATATGGGAGACAAAAAGCATAGGGGTCTCCCTTATTTCTGAAACCAGCCCCAGACTCTTGGACCGGTCCCGGTTTCAAGAATATGGGGGGTCAAATAAAAATGGGGTTCCCCCATATTTTGGAACCAGCACCGGGTTGCAACAGCCAGCAGTGTCATGCCACAGCTGGGGAACACTTTGTACATAAGGAGGTGCTCCGGCCGTATCATGCTCACTGTGGCTGGGGGTTATTCTGGTTTACTCGCAAAGGCAAGGGCTACCTGGGGGATTGGGCCCTCCCAATAAAGGAGTCCCCCCCAGGCTTCACCCGTCCAGGGCTGAAGCCCGGGGCTGTCCCCGGTATCCGTGGGCGGTGGAGGCTGGGCTGATACGCGTAAAAGTTTTTTTTTTTATTGCTTTTTATAGGTGAACTACAAGACCCAGCAGGCCTCCCCCACATGCTGAGACTTGGCGAACCACAAGTCCCAGCATGTGGGGCATTAGTGGGCCCCCTTGAACTTGTAGTCCACCTGTAAAAAGAATCCGTGGATGTGTGGATGGGGGTTGTGGGTTCCGCTAATGGGGGAAGGGGTCACGGGTGCTGTGTATGGGGAAAGGGTGGGTCGTGGGTACCGCGGATGGTGGGAAGGAGTCCACGGATGGGGGAAGGGGGGCCGGTGCTTTGGATGAGGGGGGTCTCATACATGCTGCGTTGGTCTTTGCGGGTGGGTGCTGGCTGATACCTGAAAGAGTGGGACTCGGGAGATAGCCCACTCTTCACACAGAGCTTCTCAATGCTGTGGGCCACTGCCAGTACCTGTCATAGTGCTGAGTCATGCGCTGCTGGGGGCTAAGCATCATGCAGCATGAATTCCCGTAGCATAGCCCATACTGCAGGGCCGGTGTAAGACTTCTCAGAACCCTAGGTAAAACTGCAAACAACCCCACCCCCATACTGTCACCAATACCCACTTTTCAACCCCTTAAGGCATACCTGCCTAACATTTTGGAATGGCAGGGAGGCTAAAAAATTGTGAGGTGTGCAAGTCCCCTGCTTTCTCTGGAGCCCCCCCCCCCCCCACACCCTCCCCTTTGCCACCCACAACAGGGAACAAGGAGGAGGTGGCAGCAAGTAGGAAAGTATGCCTCAAGGCAAGGTATGGGAGTGAGGTTTTAGAAGTTCCACAGCCTCCACCTGCATTAAGTACAACAAGGATCCTCATAGACATTCTTAATTTTATGATAGGCAGACTTGGTGGAGCCCCCCCAAATCCTCACACCCTAGGCAGCTGCCTAAAGCTGCCTAATGGTAGAGCCGGCCCTGCTATACTGCAGTGCAGCCCAGTTTGGGTAGGGGAATGAGTGCAGGAGTCCGGCTATTCTCCTGCCCAGTGTGCATTCCAAGGTCCACGCGAATGGGCAACAAGCTTGGTTGGAGCAGCCCGTTCAAGCCGCAGACATAGGGGGTTATTCTAGTTTAATGTTACTCTCTCTGCACAAGTTACACCTGCCCCACCTGCAGCGCATATGGTTTTGTCCATGTGAGAGTGAATGTGCCTTTGCGAGTAAACCAGAATAACCCCCACAGTACTGAAGTAAAAGTGCCAGTATGCCATACCGTTGCCTACCGGCCCACATTGAGCACTGACCATAACAATATATACAGTATATCACATTACATATCTGTTAGGTTACATACAATTTTTACATCAAAATAAGGGGGCAGATGTATTAAACTTTAACAAGAGATAAATCCAAGGGTGATAAGGAGAGATAAACGTCCAGCCAATCACCTGCTAACTGCCATGTAACAGCCTGTGTTTGAAAAAAGTCAGTAAGGAGCTGATTGGCTGGACGTTTATCTCTCCTTATCACCCTTGCATTTATCTCTTGTTACGGCTTAATACATCTGCCCCAAGGTTTGAATAGGTCTTTTATTTATTATTAATTGACATAACGTTAAAGGGATAGTTACTGTATACTCCGTCCTTATGGTATTGCAAGAAACAGGGCTATAAGGTGACTAACAAGCTAATTTATCAGAGAATGGAAAGCCCTATACCCAGCTAGAATGGGAATAGCCTCCAGTGATAGGGATTTTATAGCAATCTATGAAAGGGTTACCCACAGCTATAACAGCTCTCTAGTCCGCAGTAAATTACACCAGCGATACGCTTAATCAGATCTTGCCAGTGACGGCTTTTAATAAGTATAGCAGCAGTACTTGTACCGCCGCAGAACCTATTCTGTTTTACCAGACCGAGCGACAATGAAATTCATTAAAAAAAATTCTAATTGTTTCAATTTTAGATTTTTTTATGTGAAAAGGTTCTGAAACATGGAATTTTTTTTACTATTTTCACACTGTTTTATATTTTTATTATGTTAACAAGTAGAAATCACACTCCATTCATGCATTTGTATTCTGGGGCTGATTCACCCCTGTATGTTGCGGGCCGAAATTCGTCCTTGTCCCAGATGTTTGGGTTTTGCACATGCGGGAGCAAATGGCTTTGGTGAGTTTCACACTCACTGAGCCGTTTCATACGGGCAGGGAGGGCCAGGGGGTGGGCACATTGGTACACCAGCATTTCATGGGCGTGCTCACAAAAACGATGATAAAATGGATAAATGGATAAAATGGAGAGTGATAAACAACCAGCCAATCACCTCCTGCCTTACATTTTTCAAACGCAGTCTGTGACATGGCAGGCAGGAGCTGATTGGCTGGCTGTTTATCACTCTCCATTTTATCACTTTTGAAGCTTAGTACATCTGGTCTTACTCTGTGTATTTCTCAGCTGCCCTGGGTATGTTTGTAATGCCTACCACACCGGAATGGCCAAGAGGCACACCCCCGTTCCTCCTCCTTTTTAGGTTCAGTCTGTGCCACTCAATGATACCTGCAGAACCACTGTGAGACTCTGTGGATGTAAGTATAATGTATAGGTGTGAGGTTTGCGGTGAAGTCATCTCTTTAGTTGCAGTTGGGGAAGTTAGTGACTCCTCTAGTACCAGTCATAGCAGGGATGACCATCGGTGGGTTACATTGGGGGGGTAACTTCTATAGTGTGAAACCATCTAATCTACAAGTGAACCATCAGTGATTTCCCCCTCTGCTGGTCACCCCTGCTTACAATGCTGTTGGCCAATAAGAGCCAGGGGGCTGGGCTTCATGAGATTGTCAGGGGCGGAGCTAATAAATATTCATGTTTCAGCATCATCGAAGGTGGGAAACCATCTGACTCTCCCCCCTGAAGGGCAAACGTATTCAACATTGGTCATGGACTATTGATTATCTAGAATCATTGATGGTCAATGACCATCCCTAAGTCACATGCAGGGGTGGAAGCCATTCCTATAGTAAGAACAGCAGGACGGCGTATATGATGGCCAGTGGCATAACAATAAAATGGGCGTTCCCACCCGCTGGCAATTTCGGCAGAATTTGGCCCCGTGTTCGATTTGCACATGTGCATGCGTGAACATGCGCATGCGAAAACCTCAGGAGCAAACGGCTCCGTTGCATTTCACACTCGCTGAGCCCTTCACTCCTGGAGGGGTGGAATGGTCGCTAATAGTGTGCCAGCAGCAGGGGAACGCCCATCGTTTTCATAAAAAACGCTGGGTGATGACGCCTGCTCTGAGGGTGGCGGCTGACGTCACATGACATCAGTGCCCACCCCCTTTTTTGGTGTTCTGCGGCCGGAATAGAAGTCAGACTGACCTGTATTACCGAAGGGAAGAGAAATAATTTTAGTGTGCGACCACCGAATGATTTATCTCCTGTTCGCCCGCACGCGAGGGGATGTCTCTGGCATGCTAGCGACTGGGATTTGGGCGCCGTGCACGGGGGCCTGCGGACATTCGGCCGGACAGGGCTGAATCAAGCCATATGTGTCATCCTTCCATTTTACATGACTGCAACGGGCGGTGGAAGGTCCAGGGACGTGCTAATAATTATGATTATAATGAAGAAATGAAGCAACACTATAATAGTAGCAGTCATTAGCATTTATACAAACACACTAATATGTGATGAGTTGTGTGCAGTCTGGTGTTGTGGTTGACTTTGGCTGACAGCAGCAGAGCCTACTCCTGACGATGCTATTGCTGGCAGAGAGCCACGCATCATTCCTTTGGTAATTGGCTGGGCCTGGCATGGTGTCTGGTATTGTTTCCACAGTGCTGCTCAAGCTTCCAGCTCTTCATTCCCAGTGTTCTGTTATCAGAACTGTATGCTGCAGACACAACAATTACTAAGAAAGCTCCCACTAGTGCAAATCTCAGCACAGAGACGAATCTTCCCTTCACTGGCTGCAGATAACTGTTCCAATTCTTCTCTCTGCTAAGATCCATCTTTATTGGGGTTGGGAGGATGGCTCAATGGCCTTGTATACCTGGAGACACAAATTAAGTAGAGTCTGTTCAAAACTTGCCAACATTTGAGAACAGTGTTATCCTATTATTGGTCAGGTGACTCTGTAACCACCAGGCATCATCACAACACCACACTCTTAATAAATAAACAATATAACCTAAAAGAAAAAAACAGAGATGGAATTGGGAGATAAAAGAGCTATTTCTGAAATAAAATACTGTTATGAGCCGCCTCTGACGGATCTCTGTAACTACAGCCAGACTCCTGTGTGTGTTCTGTGTGCAGTTCAGCTGCTAAATAATTAGCCCATTACCTCTATGTGTCTGGCTGTCCAGCTGCAGTTAATCTGGGTATCAGGAGACTTGTCCTTTCCCAGCCATCCTGATTGGGACTTGATTTCTATATATTCTAGCCTGCCCTTTATCTGATGCTGGTTATAGATTCTTGTCCTTGAGGTTCTAGTTCCTGTTGTACCTGGTTCTAGTCCTTGCTTTATTCCTGAGTCTGTTGATTACTCCAGTTTCCAAGCTCCCTGTATGAGTCCCAGTTCCCGCTTCTGCAGACTGTTAAGTCCTGGGGTTATGATATCTGTCTGTTTACATACCTCTCAAGTGAACCACTTTTTGTGGGACCGTCCCCTATGATATAGGCCATGCAAGTGGCCAGATTTCACAAATGAAAATGTTGGAAAGTATGTGTTTAACTTTAAACCAGTCTGAAACCCTGTCTTGTTGCAGTCCTGAACCTTGTCTGTCTGTCCAGTCTGAAACCCTGTAATGCTGCAGTCTGAAACCCTGTCTTGTTGTAGTCCTGAACCATGTCTGTTTTACAGCCTAAAAACCTGTCCTGATGTATTTGTGAACCCTGTCTGTTTATCCAGTCTGAACCCTTGTCCTTCTGTAGTCTTGAACCTTGCATTTATATTTGTGCTGTAATAACATCCTATGTATTGTTGCATTCAACCCTGCATTAAGATTACATGTTACACTTTGTGCACAGTAACAGTAATAATAATTGGTGTCAGAACTTGTTTGGTGCTCTGCTCTATCAGTGTCCTTCCCAGCTTACACTGCACCTTTGTGCTGGGACACTGGTAGTTAACAGTGCTGCTTCTCAGAACTAGCATTCTCTGTTTGTTAAGGCGCCTATTGAATTATGTTGTTGTTAACTCGTACCATTACTTAACTCTTATGCCTAGAAATACAGTAGTTTGCAGGAATCTATGACCTGCAAACTTCCTTTGTTCTAGGGAATAGGATTGCCACCTAGCAACAGCTGGTGGGTTAGGGTGGCAAGCCTCCCGAATGCGCAGAAAGGTAAAGTGAAAAAAAATTTTCACTTACCTTTCCCCTGCTCTAGGGAGCGGGTCCGGGTGCCGGGCGCGTGCACGCGCCGGGCGCGCGCGCGCACGCTGGTCACGTGCACGCTCGCGCTCTCCTGAGCCCAGGATCCCGCCCCCTAGCTTTAGTTTTTTCGGAAGGTCGCCGATGGCAATCCCAATTAGAACATCTGGATGGAACACCTTAGTCAAACTATTAGGGAATAATGACAAAGAGAATTAGGTGCAACGAAGGATTTTACTGAACATAATCACGTAAGTGAAACAAGAACTAGTAAGGACTAACTAGGACCAGCAATACGGTCTATAGAAGGTAGAGTCCAATGAGAAGGACCAAGTGGTCGACTTGAAACTGTGGGCGGATGAGCCAGACGGATCTACTTGTTCTCCTTAGCTGGTTGTGCCTGCGGCTTCTTCTGGCCTTTTGGTGCGCCTGGAAGGGCAGAAGAGAATTACAGGATTATAGAATTGAGTTAGAGTAACCAACGGACCTAGCAAGGTCTAGGGTGGGTTGGGTGGGAGCTGTTGCTAGGTGGCAATCCTATTCCCTAGAACAAAGGAAGTTTGCAGGTCATAGATTCCTGCAAACTACTGTTTGTTCGTCGGGAGGCTTGCCACCTAGCAACAGCTGGTGGGTAGACTACCACATACCTGGTGGTTGCTCTAATGAACTCGATCCTTTGAGGATCAGTGGGTCTCCAGTAGTGTTTTACAAACGTATGGCTGGATGACCAACGGGCAGCTTGCATTATCGATTGCAGAGGTAAGCCCTTGGCTGCAGCGGAAGTTACGGCTGCACCCCTAATTGAATGACATTTGAAGGTTGATGTGTCTATTCCGGCCAGGTTCATTGCGGCTACTATCCATCCACGGATAGTAGATGGTCTAGCAGGACGGAAGGGTTTCCGGCATGTAATGAATAACTGGGAATGGACGCCTCGAATCGGGGATGTCATTTGGAGGTAATGTGTCAAGCATGTAACTAGACACAGGTCCTCATCTGAATGGTCTTTCAGTATGTCAAACTCTACCAGCGGGTTGCTTAGAGAGCTGGTTTTTGTGTGACCCTTTAGGATTATGTGAAAGCCTAATGGGGTTTGTGTCAGCCATGGGTCTGACATGTGTATGAGGCTGAGTTCAGCGCCTCTCGCAGCAAAGGCTAAGGCTAGTAGGGATGCTAGCTTTCTGGATAACATACCCATATCCGATGTAAGGCCTATGGAGGCTAGGAATTGTAAAAATGGTTCGGTGTCCCATGTGCTAGAGTAGCGGGGACCACATGGTCTGGAGAGGAAAGCTCCCTTCAGAAGACGTAGGTAGAGCTTGTTCTCTGTAAGACCGGGGACCAATAATGCTAAGGCCGAGCCGTAAGAGCGTATGGTAGTAGATGCCAGGCCAGCTTCGAACTTAGCTGCTAAGAAGTCTAAGGCTAAGTTGAGGGTATTGGAAGAGAGGGCTTGAGACCGAGTAGCTACCCATGTACTGTATTCGTTAATGATAGCTCGGTATCTGGCCCTAGTTCTGGGTCTCAGAGAGGCATTGATTAGTGTTACTGATGCCGAAGATAAGTTGGCGTTTGCTAATAGCCGAGTAATGTCGCTATCCACATGGATTGTGGCAGTTTCTGGAGGAGGTCTGGGGTCCCCTGAAAACATTCTCTGGGGAGACCTAGGGGGATCTTGGGTCCCTTGCGCAACTGATTGACTAAAGGGAACCAGATCCTGGAGGGCCAGACTGGGTAGACCAGGATTATGTGGGGTACTCTGTCTATCCTGATCTTGTGTAGGACTTTTAGCAGTAAGGCTGGAGGGGGAAATGCATATGGAAGGGAAAGGTCTGTCCATGGGAAGGACATAGCATCCATGTGTGATGCTCCCTTCGTCCATACCCTGGAGACAAAGGTAGGAACTTGTGCGTTGGATGGGGTCGCAAACAGGTCTATCCCCGGGATTCCGAACGTTTTGATAATGTTCTGGAAAACCTGTGGTCTGAGGGTTACTCTGTCTAAAGAAAGATGGTCCCTGGATAAAGAGTCTGCCAGTTCGTTTAATTCCCCCGGTATATAAACGGCTGTGAGGAGAATGTTCCTCTGGACTGCCCAATTCCAAATCTCTACTGCTTCTAGACAGAGATGGAGAGATTTGGTGCCTCCCATCCTGTTCAGGTACGAAACTGCCGTCCTGTTGTCTAAGCAGATCTGTACCGAAATCCCTTGAGATTGGGGAGGAATGAGGGAGTGTAGTGCTAGTTTGGCCGCCCTCAGCTCTAATAGATTTATGTGGAACCTGGTTTCCTGGGTGGACCAAACTCCCCTTATTGCTTTGTTCTGTGTGCATGCCCCCCAACCCGTCAGGGAAGCGTCTGAGGAAATTATTATGTTTGGTATTGGGTCCAATAGAGGTCTGGGTGTTGGTAAGGGAAGAATTGTCCAGTTCTCTATTTCTGTTCGAACTGGGGGGGTTAATTGGATTTTCTCTCTCCAGGAAAAACCCTTCCTGAGTAGGTTCCCTAGGAGGAATTGGGAAAATCTGCATAGGAGAGGGACTTGCAGAAATCCGGGACCCAGAGCTCTCATTTTCCCTATGAGTTTGGCTAAGTCCCTCATCGACAGCTGGCGATGGAGGGTACGAGAAATTACTGTCTGTACTTCCGTCCATTTCTCTGGTGGGACTGATATCGAGAAGGAAGTGGAGTCTGGTAGGAATCCCAGGAATATTATTGACTGACATGGGACCAGGATTGATTTGGGGTAGTTTATGGCGAAGCCCAAATCTAGGAGAAGGGTCGTGGTTAGATCCCGTTGTGAGAGGAGAGTCTCTCTGTCTGGGTGAACTACAAGTAGATCGTCCAGATATATTAGGCAACGGATGCCCTTCTGACGGAGGTGAGACACTACCGCCTTCATCAGACGAGTAAAAGTGTACGGTGCGTTCGACAGCCCGAAGACCATCACCGTCCATTGATATAGTGTGTCCTTCCAGAAGAATCTTAGGAATCTTCTGTGGTTTTTGCAGACCCGTATCGAATGGAAGGCCTCTTTGAGGTCTACCTTGATACAGTAGTCGTTTTGGGAAAGTAGGAATGGGACTTCTGGTAAGCCCTCCATCCTGAATGTGCGTCTTCTTATGAAGCGATTTAGGTTTTTTACATTCAGGACGGGTCTGTAAGTGCCATCTGTTTTTCTTATAGGGAAAAGGTGGCTGATCCAACCTTTTTTGGTTATGTCTGCTAATTCTATCTTGCCCTGGGATAGTGCTATGGACAACACTTCGTCTAGCAGTGGGCTGCAGTTCCTTGTACAGGGAAATGCTTGGCGCGGAAAATGGATAAGAGGTAGGGATAGCCCTTTCTCTATAATTTTCAAAATCCACTTGTCTGTGGATATTGTTTTCCAAACTGTTACAGCTTGTGAGAGGCCAAGGTGGGGGGTTATGTGTACGGGACTTACCATAACCTGTATCTCTCCTTGAGGGGTTCCTGTTGTAGGACGTTCCACCTCTCGTGGGTCTTGTCCTGTAGGAGCCTCCTCTCGATCCTCTGGTGGCGCCACTGTAGTCTCGGGCCGAACCACTGGCTGACGCAGCTCGACCCTCTTGGGAAAAGGGTCTTCTGGAGGATTGGGGGCCTTTGAGATCTGAGAAGGATCTACGGGCTTTGTATCTTATCTTAACCTCATTAATGAAGTCTGGACCGAACAGGTCTCCATCTGCCAGGTTGGGTACCTCCACGGGCTTAGGTGCGAGGTTAGTTAAACCCGCCTTTGTGAGCCAGCGTACTCTGCGGGTATTTGATATATAATCAAAAGTTTGGCCAATCATTAAAGTGGCTCTGCTAATGGCCTTAAGGAGGGCGTTCTTAGATGCTATTAGGGAATCTAGAGAACCCCCACATTCTCCCTCTTTTTCTGCCTTATCGAGGACAAAGAGGAGGGGACCAGCTGCATCTGCCACTTTCAGCTGTATTTTCCTTAATAGCTTATCATTAGCGTCACTTTGGGTTTTTTCCCCTATTAGTGAGCTGAGTGCCGGGTCGATTTCGGGAGCAAATAGGGCTGGTATATCTGGAATGCCCGTATGGCTTCTTAGAACCATTTCGTCCTCTTTTACCAGAGCAGTTCTGAATGCTAACTGGGCAAAATTATAAACCTCTGAGCGTTCATTAAGTGCCCAATGAGAGGCGTATAATTTATTGGGTGGCGTTCTGCCTGCCAATTGTACCCTGGCCATCTGCAGGTCGCTGTACTCGCCCCTTTTAGTGGATGCGGACGTTCTAGTAACCTCCTCTGACTCCCAGTCTACCTGAGGGGTTACTGTCTCACTATAGTCGTGAGGTTTAGGCAGCGCATGCTGCTTGCTAGAACCCTTGTGGGACTGGGTTAGCAATTGCTGCCGTTCAGAGGCAGTGTGTTTTTGCCGGCCGTGGGCAGAAGATGGTGGTATGTCACGCACCATTTGGGTATTCCGGCTACGGGCAATACCCGGGAAAGAGACGTATTCTCCCGTACGGGCGTCTCTGTGAGAAACATTGTCTGTATGTTTCTTTTTTGTGGTGTGTTTCCTCACCTTTTTCTGAGGAAACACTGAGGGAGACTGTTGCTGACCACCAGGTGTCTCCCTCTCAGACTGGGAGCTGTCCCTGCTCCCCTCAGAGCTGACAGGGACTGTGCACTTTTTTCTCTTAATAATAATATTATCTTCTGAGGAGGAACTGTCCTCAGACAGTTGTTGCCTCCTCTTTCTGGGCATTTTTGCCCACTTGCTGACAGATGGGGACTTGTACAGTGTGTCTGTTGCTGAGACAGACACAGAGTCCTCCATCTCTGTCGCGCTGAAGAAAAAACTAAAGCTAGGGGGCGGGATCCTGGGCTCAGGAGAGCGCGAGCGTGCACGTGACCAGCGTGCGCGCGCGCGCCCGGCGCGTGCACGCGCCCGGCACCCGGACCCGCTCCCTAGAGCAGGGGAAAGGTAAGTGAAAATTTTTTTTCACTTTACCTTTCTGCGCATTCGGGAGGCTTGCCACCCTAACCCACCAGCTGTTGCTAGGTGGCAAGCCTCCCGACGAACAAAAATGACACAAACACCTTATCTAAAAATAACGACACTGACACCAACTGCGTAAGGTTAAAAGGTCATAGTTGTTTATTTAAGTGGTATGACCGATATTTGTATAAGGGATGGCAAAGAAAGCGCTTGAGACCAGCACCATAAACGCGGGTGTTGCCATGGTAGCGACCTCAGCGCCCGCCAATGGCCACACCCCTTCTTGTGGGTACAGCCTGCGCTGTGACGGACATACCGCCCCCTTCTATTGCATGACATGGACCTTCCATGAAGGCCAACGCCCCCAGACAGAACTGGGGACTCGCCCGCCTTCTTGGCAAAGGGGGGGCAATACCGCACAGAGACCACCTGACACCCCACCTGCTTGTTGGTCGAGAGCGCCTTCTCGCCACAGCCTGTGTTACAAAGACCCTGCAGGGTCACCACGCGTAACCAGGCCCCGCCATCCTAAACAAATAACAACCTACGCTAAACTAACCTGAACTAGAGAAAAAATCCTACAAAAACACTGCTATGCCTGAGTCAGGAAGATGTATGCCATCTGGCCTGTACAAACCCACAGAGTCCTTAACAATAGTAGGATGTCTAACCGCCTTGCCGCCCCGAGCCACAACATGCCTAGACACCGCATGGTTCAACTTCCTCATGGCCCCTTCGATTGCTGACACATTCCAGCAACCCCGCCAGTTAATGCGGGGAATTATGTCGGACCACACAATCCTCACACCGGGCCAGAGGTCCACTAGACGCACAAAGTCTGTCTTAATCTTGATGGTGAGCTCAATGCCCGTCCTCTTGACCAGGTCATTGCCACCTAAATGAATCACCAGAACATCGGGGCGGCCCCACTTACGGGCTTTGGTGGATAACAGCTCCCATAGGCTATCCCAAAGGAGACCCATGACTCCAAACCAGCTAACAGCGAGTGCCTTCTCCAGAACAGGAGCACTGGAGGCTAGTGGGTGCCTAGCAGCCCAAAAATTAAAAGAGTGCCCTACGAACCAGACCCTACCCAGAGCCATATCGGAAGGGGGAGGGGCTGCAAAAGAGAAAACCTAGTGGTTAACATCATGATATACTTTAACACAACAAAATGCATACTACGGCCCAAGTGAAGGTGAAAAACTTAAAAAACCTTCTGTGAACTTTAGAGGACAGCCAATTGAATTAGTCCACAATGAAGGAAAAAGTAAAAAATTCCCTTCACACCGTCGATTCCGGAACGCTAGTCATTCCAGAACCGATTGTAAACAATCGTTTTTGAGCCGGCGCAACAGGCGCTTGAACTACAACTTATCTAACTTATCAATTCTTACCTAACTCTTATAAGCGGAGGATTTCCACCTGCCAACTGCCGGAATGGCAGAAGGTGATACTCCTGCCACTGCTGCGCAAGTAGCAGCCCCAATTCGAAACGAATGCGTTCCGAAATCCTGCTTCCGCAGACCCAATTCTACCAAACATTGCCGAAACACAGCCGCAAACTGGAATCGGGTCAGCGGTAGCCCATCAACGTGCGCCAAAAACTGCAAGGCGGCCTCTGGTCTGCGGGAGCTATATTCCTTAGCTAAGGAAACCAGACACACGGCCGCTTCAGCCTGTGCATTAAGGGTAACCCAGTGGCCCCTGCCCATCTGATCCGTTTTGGACCGCTTAATCTCGCATAGCACTTGTCCTTTACGGAATACTACATCCTCCCCTAGGATGCCAGTGCGGGAGAGTTTGCTGGCTGCCACCAGCTCGCTGATGCGAAAAGCGTCATGAAACGCAAATGTAAATGCAACCTTAAACAGTGCAACTCCGTATTCGCTCTCAGCAACCTTAGCCAAACAACCCCCCAGGTCCCCCAGCATACTCATGTCTATGGGTTTGCGTGAATCTGGGGGAACTGGACGCACCTGTGTCCAACCCTTCATGGCTTTGGACAATACAAAAGACCTCGTGGGGCGGGATCGCCGCGTAAGCGCGAATAGAAAGCGATGCCTGCCAACGCCGCCGCCATAGCCGACTTTGACCTGCCCCGCCTATGGTGACCCCAAACAAAAGCGAGTACCCGGTCCCCGACCGACTTACCGCTAGCCTCGGGGGAGCCCTGAAACTCCACCCAGTCCTGCCATGCGGCCCCATAAGTTCTACGAGTGGAAGGGGCCAAGGACAGAAGAGCCAGGTCTGTCATGCCGGCTCTATGACCTGCCACACAAAAGGGGGGACAATTAAGCCCAAGTGGCGAAGCCTCGGGGGCCAACTCGCGAAACCTCGCGAACTTAAACCTCGAAAGGGCATCTGCTATGTTGTTATCCACCCCCGGGACATGCTTGGCCCTGAACTGTATGTTATGCCATAAGCAGAGCAGAACTAAGTGCCGTAGCAGACGCAAAGCCTCGGGAAAGCTGCCCTCTTTCTTGATTATTAATGGCATGCACCGCCCCAAGGTTATCACACCAGAACACTATGCTCTGGTTAGCTAGCTGGGAGCACCTTTCTCAGCCCTGCAGAAACTATAATCGGGAAAAAGCTCAAGAAGCAGCAGGTTGACCGTGAAACCACAACAAAACCCTCAACTGCGGCCACTTCGAGGCGCCCCACTCCCCATGGAAGTATGCCCTGAAACCCGTGGGCCCCGCCACGTCAGTGAACAGCTGCAGTTCAACATTGGAGGCGGGGTCAGAAGGCCAGATGAGCTCCCTATTGGACTGCTCGGAAAACTGGCCAAACTAAAAGGTCGTCCCGCATGTCCCGACATAGTCTGACTGTGTGAAGAGGGTGTCTAACACCCGCCGTGGACCTTTATAGCTTACAGCCAAACACCCTAACCATCGGGATAATGCGACATGCAAAATTGAAAGAGCCCAGTACCGATTGTATGAGCTGCAACCGGACTCTCTTCTTTTCCCTGCATTTAGTAATGAGAGCCTGCAGCTTGCAAACCTTGTCCGCAGGGAGCCGGCAGCAACCTGCCGCAGTGTCTATCTCCATGACCAGATAAGACAGAAACGTGGCAGGCCCTCCATCTTATCTGCGGCAATGGGGACCCCTAAAGATCCCGCGACATTGATGGCGGATGCCAGGAATATACCCTCGTCTCCATGGAAACCCATGAACCTGAAAGACTACGGGTGTGGGGGGGAGGAGCCTGAAAGGCGACTCTATGTCCGATTTAGCCACTAGGGCCCCACTGCTAAAGCCCCGGACCATGCCTAGAACCTCATCGAGCAATTGGTAGTGAACGCTATACTATTGTTCGGGGATGGCGTCATTGATGGACGCCCCGTGGGGTTAAGAAAGGTGCTGTCTCAGTCTATATTTGCCCGGCGTTTTCTGCAGGACCACCCCCAGAGGGGAGAAACAAATCCCAATCATCGCTGTCTCTGATCACTGAGATGTCAGACTGGGAAAGGCCCTGCCATACTGCCCCATTAGATTCCCACCAGCACCTTTTTGTCCCGCCACCTCGGGCTGCCAGTGCCGGCCCCGCCCTGATCTGCATTGCTTGCGGCAGGTCTATAAAAATTTTTGAGGTGACCTGCCCCGCCAAAACTACATTTTGCCCCTAGGTCACACTTTAGTCGTGAAAGGCAAAGCTCTTCTCTTTGCTGCCGGATCTCACCCCCGGGTTTCCCCCTTGTAAAGGGCTTCATGCCTGTAGGCTACACCGAAGGCAGGCCCCTACCTAAGACCTCAGCTGAATGTCAACGCGTTTGCACCCTCTAAGATGGGTTTGGACCTCTCGTGAGTATGACAATACTTTACGTTGTCATCACGCCATGCGCTGTCCTTGTCATTAAGAACGCGACGTTAACCGGGAACAAGTAAGTAGTATGTTCACTAGTTCATCGGGCCTGGTGCTGAGGTAATACGAGGCTAGTGACAGGCAAACCCCTGTAAGCCAATTGCTAAAACCCTGGCAAGCGAACTCACCCTTGGCTGGGGACCGTCTGGCCTTGCAAAGACCTTTCCTGCATTTGTGGTTAATGTGAAAAGGTCTGCAAACACTGGCCCCTTCTAATTATGTATTTTGACCCCCCTTAACCAGATGGGGCCTTCCCACTCTGGGTGCACTTGGACCTCCAACCTGCTTAGGTACAGCGCGCGCCGCCAACCTCGCAAATTCTTGCGGGTGCTAGAGGGACCCCAATTCCCCGCTGCTAGCAGAAGAGTGTAAAGAGGATGCTGCACACACAGAAAATTCAGTGTTCTCACCACCGATGGAGGAGCCTCCGTGCTCGTCAGCAGACGTAGCCTGGGTTTCTGATTAGGCTGAAGGTAAAGGAGCCGGCATGCCGGATCCACGCTCTGCGAGGTCGGCACCCTCAGCCGCCTGTTGCCGGCCGCTTTTACTGCAGGAGGCGTCTAATGCCCATTCGACTCAGGCGTGTCACGAGAGGCCCCTTGTCCAGCACCCTTGGCGGAACCACTGGCAACTGCTTCCAGTACCGCACCTGAAAAGAGCTCGGGAGACAAATGCAATGTATTAATTTCCATGCCTGGTCGAGAGATCACCCATTGATCACTCCCATGAAACCGCCCTTCTGACACACTCTCAGATTGAGGCACCGAGGACTGTGGGGTGGGAAAACTGGTTTGAGAACCCCTGACCTCATTGCAATGGTGCAGTAATGCTAACCCTTACACCCTCTGTGCTGCCCCGAGGGGCCCCACGCTCAGCTGGAGACATGGGAAAACCCCGTGCAGTGCCCCCTGGGAGCTGGTGTCCAACATCATGTTAGGAGGGGTGGATACCTGCTGGTCATAAGGGTACGGCGTGGAAAAGACCACGACAACTGTCCCAGCCGACCAGGAGTAGGCTGCATAAAAAGCCGTAAACCTGGATCCCCAAAAGGGGGCACCGACCACGGAGCCCCCTGCCGCTGGTGATTTTGCCCAGGACAACTGCTTGGGGAGCTGGAAAACATGCCGCGGCCGGGAGGCCATGCATGTGGCTTGATGTTAACGTGGGCGGGAATACCGCCCGTGCCGTGGCCCTGCCCTGGGGCCAAGAACGCCAGTTGGGGGAACCAGAGATGCCCCCATGCTGCCGTGTATGGCCAGCACAGGGCCTGCCAGTAATGGTATAGCCCCCCTGGACGCCCCCTTTGTGATGTGCAGCAACGGGCTGCCCACCAGTGTACCCCCCTAGGGAAACCTAAGCCCCTTGTAAGCTTGCAATGCCTCATTTGGGCGTGACTGTGCAGGGGCTGCGTATCCTGGCCTGCCGTGGGGCCACCGGAACTTTTCCACAGAAACGGCGGGCGCAAGCAGCACCGCCGCTAGTGTGCTTGGCATCCCCCCTGCAGTAGTTGCGACGACCATGTCTCAGGACGTGCTACTCGCACCCTGAGACCAAAAGCGCCGCCCACCGCCACGAGGTGGATGTGCGCGGCGACCCAGGTCGGCCCCCTGGAGGGGAACCGGGCACCCCGAGGGGGGAATCCCTGCCAGGGGAATAAACACCCTGGAGGCTGCGGGCCTGTAGGCCCGGCGCAGCCTGTGACGCGCCCGCAATGGCGGCTGGATCTGCCCCGGACATAGCTGCTGAGATGAGCCAACCCCCTTGGGCAGCGGCGCCCCCGACTCCCTCAGCCGCGTGACTCGCGGCCGGGAGCATGACAGAGGCACCGGCCATGCCGTTAGTGTGCTTGTAATGGCTCCCCGCGGTGGACGCGCCGTGCGAGCAGGACCTGCCCGCCCCTGGCGACGAGGTAACAGGGCGTGAGGGGGACCCAGGAGAGGAGATCGCGGTTTAGCTGCGTCTGCCAGGTGCACGCCTGCTGCCGCGTGAGGCCGCAGCGGTGAGCGGGTGGGCAGCATAAAGCTGAGCGCTTAAGACGCCCAGGCATTATAGAGCAGGGAAAGATAGCAAGAGCAGAAAAATAAACTTAGTGAAACCACACTTAGCTCTGTGTCCCTGCGACTGTCCTAGGTCAGATCCAGACTCAAAGAGGCTCACTTCCTGTCTCTGATCACTGATATAACCCTCTCTGGCTGCCGCCCCCCTGCTACCTGATTGGCAGAACTAACTGCCACTCCACTACTATTTCCATAGGGCTGTACACAGATGCTTCTGCTGTAACATTGCTTATGGACAACAAATTCACAGGCTCTTATATTCCCTCCAGCCTATGCGGCCCTCGCTCTGTTTTGTTCTTATAATTTTCCTTGTTACCTTGCCCAGTCTCCAATAGCCACCTTGTCCCCTAGTGTCTGTTAGAGGCAAAGCTCCAGCTAGCAGGAGGTTAGAGGACTGCTGGGCAGCATATTTAAAACATTCAACAGTGCCACCTAGTACCACCTGGTGGCCATCATAACAAATACAAAGAAAATTATCTGTATGATGGCAAAGAAAGGATAGATATCAGAGTAATCCCCCTTTAAGAGCCTACACGGCATGTCCTTTTAGCGGGGTATCAGCCTTTATAATCATATCAATGAAGATGAGTGCACACAAACAAAATAATAATGTATTATGCAGCGGCGTAACTATAGCTATAGTTAACCCCCCCCAATCCCCCGCAGACTTACCTATCGCGCTGGTCCCGGCGGCTCCGTTCTTCTGCTGAGGACCACCACAAACTGTCTGCTGTATGGGGGTGGCCATTTTGTGGTGGTCCTAGCAGAAGAACGGAGCCGCCGGGACCAGCGCGATAGGTAAGGCTGTGGGGGATTGGGGGGGGTTAGCATGGGCGGAGGGGCAGGGGGGGTAGGGGTGCTTGGCGGCGGGGCGGCGGCAGGGGGGGCACCCAAAACGTAGCTATGCCACTGGTATTATGGCCATGTGCAGTGGTCAGATCATATTGGGGAATAGTGTCCTGTGTCTCTATAGGGTGTAATAGATGTGCGTCGGTCAGGTCATGTTAGGGGTGTAGCTAGGTTGACCAACTCATCCCTTTAATCCGGGACACATATTAATTACACGGGTTCTGTGGCTGGCTTTCACCTGGTTTTAAACTGCCACAGTACCTGTGTAAGTAATAAGTGTCCCGGATTAAAGGGATGAATTGGTCACCCTAAGTGTAGCATTCTGTGTCTGTATAGAGTGTAATAGATGTATTATGGCCAGTGGTCAGGTCATGTTGGGGTGTAGTGTCCTATGACTGTATAGGGTATAATAGATGTATTATGGTCGGCGGTCAGGTCATGTTGGGGTGTAGTGTCCTATGACTGTATAGGGTGTAATACAGTAGGAGCAAGTTTCATCTTTGCTCCTTTGGTCATGGCTAGCCATGGCTAGCCATGGCTATTCTATTGTTCTCAGCTGCAATACAATACGTATTGCAGCTGAGAACAATAGAATAGCCATGGCTAGCCATGGCCAAAGGAGCAAAGATGAAACTTGCTCCTACTGTAGATGTATTATGGCCAGTGGTCAGGACATGTCGGGGTGTAGTGTCCTATGTCTGTATAGGGTGTAATAGATGTATTATGGCCAGTGGTCAGGTCCTGTTGGGGTGTAGTGTCCTATGTCTGTATAGGGTGTAATAGATGTATTACGGCCAGTGGTCAGGACATGTTGGGGTGTAGTGTCCTATGTCTGTATAGGGTGTAATAGATGTATTATGGCCAGTGGTCAGGTCCTGTTGGGGTGTAGTGTCCTATGTCTGTATAGGGTGTAATAGATGTATTACGGCCAGTGGTCAGGACATGTTGGGGTGTAGTGTCCTATGTCTGTATAGGGTGTAATAGATGTATTATGGCCAGTGGTCAGGTCCTGTTGGGGTGTAGTGTCCTATGTCTGTATAGGGTGTAATAGATGTATTATGGCCAGTGGTCAGGTCATGTTGGGGTGTAGTGTGCTATGACTGTATAGGGTGTAATAGATGTATTATGGTCGGCGGTCAGGTCATGTTGGGGTGTAGTGTCCTATGTCTGTATAGGGTGTAATAGATGTATTATGGCCAGTGGTCAGGTCCTGTTGGGGTGTAGTGTGCTATGACTGTATAGGGTGTAATAGATGTATTATGGTCGGCGGTCAGGTCATGTTGGGGTGTAGTGTCCTATGTCTGTATAGGATGTAATAGATGTATTATGGCCAGTGGTCAGGTCCTGTTGGGGTGTAGTGTGCTATGACTGTATAGGGTGTAATAGATGTATTATGGTCGGCGGTCAGGTCATGTTGGGATGTAGTGTCCTATGTCTGTATAGGGTGTAATAGATGTATTATGGCCAGTGGGTAGGACATGTTGGGGTGTAGTGTCCTATGTCTGTATATGGTGTAATAGATGTATTATGGTCATGTCCAGTGGTCAGGCCATGTAAGGGTGTGGTGTCCCATGTCTGTATAGGGTATAATAGATGTATTGTGGCCAGGTAATGTTGGGGGGTGTAGTGTCCTATGTCTGTATTGGGTGTAATAGATGTATTATGGCCAGTGATCAGATCATGTTGGAGATTTAGTGTTCTATGTCTGTATAGTGCATAATAAAAATGAGGATTGCATTCATTGCACAGAATTAGTGGCGCTGTACTGGGCAGTTAGTGAGAAATTGCGGAACTTGCAGGGACAATGGGCCTGCCCGAGTCATATTTTGTACACTAAAACAATGTGGCTCTATTCTATAAAAGAGTTGATACTCACTGAATCTATTATTGGATGCACTGAAGCTATGATCTGCTGACTTGCGGCAGCCTAATATCCTGATGAATAGATTATTTACCTTTCCTTTTACTATAGTGTACTATGTCTGTTTTGGTCAGCGATATAACTAGGTGTTGCCACCTCCTACAGTGCGGCAACATCACTTCCAGATGGCACCAGTAAGAGCCACCGGGGGAAATTTATTGGGTAGGAATGCACCCATTCGTACCCATTCAGTGTTAACTACGCCCATTAAAAGGTGTATGGCTGATTTACTATCAGTCAAATTTAGCTAAATTGCCATTTTTACAAATGGCAACTTCAGCCGAATTCAGGTGTATGAATGAGTACACCTTCAATAGAAATCAGCCGTATATGGCCATAAGTTCTATGGTGGTCAGCTCATTTACTAACATTCGTACTGCTGATTCATACCCTCCAACATTTGAAGGGAAGAAATTGGTACACATTTAGGAAGGGGTGTGATCATGGGTAAAGTAGGCATGGTGTTAGGGAAAGTGTGCGTGGTCACGTCCCCAAGCACACTGCCAACCGGCTCAGCACCTGCTGCAACTCATGTCACATGGTGGCTTGGTGGGCTGCTGGCATATTAGATAAGTATATTTATAATACTTATTTATTAAATAAGTATATTAAATATGCTTATTTAATATGCAAGCAGCCCACCAAGCCACCATGTGACATGAGCTGCAGGCAAACAGGCACACGATGCTGTATAGAGTCAAGACTGAAGATTTAGTCAAAGTGCAGCCTGGCTGAGCCACCTACTTGCTGCACTGTACTGGATCTGATGTGCTGAAGGCTCCGGACAGTCCGCTGCGAAGATGTCGAGATCTCCCAGTCACTCTTGCCGTGGCTGGCCACTGCACCCTCCCTCAGGCAGATTCTCAGTCTGAGGGCTGAGAGACGTCCTTTCCCCTGAGTGCGCAGGGTGCGCGTGCCGGCGCGTGGCGTTATGATGCACAGGACCATCCCGCAATGCACTCATGGGAACGGAGGGAGAGAGCCGGTGCAGCACACGGAGCCGCAGGGCCCGGGAGCTCAGCCAGGAGGAGGAATGATTTGTGGTGCACACAGTGGGCCTTATTCTGGTTCGGCCGGTGAAACGGACGTACGGTCCGTTTCACCGTACGTTTCCCGTACGCGGACGGTGAGCGAAAGTCCGCCCACAAAACATCCGCATACGTACGGTCACAAACACCGACAAAGGGGAGTGGCATACACTTGAGCGTACGCCACTGTGCACGGACGGATCTCCTCTTAGACACCGATAACTGGCGTACAACAGAGCGTACGCCACAGTTTACGGACGTCTCTTGTCCGTTCTTCCACCGACATCTTGCGTATATCTGAACGTACGCCACAGTGCACGGACGGGTCTCGCCTGTTTTCAATGGAAAACTCAGCGTGTGTCACTGATCGTGAGAGTAATCGTACGTCAGTGCACGGTGACATACCCTTCACATATATGGACCTGCTAATCTAGCCTTTCAACTATAATTAAGACAATTAATTATTCTAATTGTTATTCAATTATTGTTTTCTATTACCTCAATTGTCTACCTTAATAAACAACATTTTAACCCTCATTACATATATATTTATTATGTTCTAATGTTGCATTTTAATCACTATCTATGTGTCCCCACATTGCTTTTACTTTTACAAAAAGTTATGTTTGTGTTAGAGTGAAAAAGTTGATACATGTTGACTTCTGTAAATTGAGTGTCCTGCAGTTTAAAGTATATAAAAAAAAACACTTACTGAATGTGTGTAAATGGTTATAAACTAACTACCTTGGCATATATAAGCATATAAGCAGGTCTTAAAATGAATCTTACCTAAAATTAAACCAACCTTTACATGTAGAGAAGTGTAGAAAGATATGCTTCCAATGTGTTTGTGGGCTGTGTGTGGCTTGCAGGTAGTGAAATAATGGTTGTGACTTAATAGGCTGCAGCATTGCTTATTACTAGAGACAGGATTATATGCATTTGCATATTTTGCCCATACTCACTGGTTATTGCATACTTTACCTAAAATCTAGTGATGGTGCATATTTTAGGCCCCGCCCTCTTCCCACCCGCGAGTTACAGCACTGCTTTGCCCTACTGCTGCTGGCCAGGTAGTGGTAGAGTGTGCAGGCTGGGGCAATATGTGTGCAGTGTGGGGAACCTTGGATGTACGATATGTCTGACACTGCTCTAGGCTGCCAATCCATGTTGATAAAAGTCAGTCGGGCGGATGCCATTACAAAGCTCCTAAACCTTTGCCTGCCCCTGGCCTGGGACCTTACACCAAGAGACAGACTTCTGCAGCAGAGGAGGTGGGCGTAAGGGTTGTGACATCACGCGGTGTGGAGAAAATGCTGTGTCACAGTGAGTATGCGGCGCAGGGAGGAAGCCTTCCACTGCGCCGCCCTCACACACTATGCTGACATTTGATCCATCGGCTCTGGAGATGAGGGTCCGTGTAGTTGATGCAAGAAGAGCTTTGGACGCTGCAGTCTGCTATAGCAGCCAGGAAGAAAATAAATCCTGTATACAGCACTAGACATCTGCAGATGATGTAGGCCTATTTTTGAGGTTTATTTGCAACTAATTGTATGCTGATTTTGAAATAAATAAGTTAAAAATTACTTTTTTTATTATTTAATGTAGCATATTTTAACACTTTTCATGCATATTTGCATGCATATTTGAAGCTTTTTCTGTTGCATATAATCCTGTCTCTACTTATTACATTCAGGTGTCTGAATTTGAGTAGTAATGAGTGTTAATTAGCAGACCCAGGCATCCGCTCTCATGCAGTATCTGTAGGGGTCGTCTGGAGCGGATTCAGTACTGAATCCCGGCGGTCGGGATCCCGGCGTTCAGAATCCCGACGCCGGAATCCCGACAGCCGAAATGCAGACAAGGGGGGGATGTGGACGCTCGGCACACTAATTTATTCTCCCTCCAGGGGTGTCGTGGACACCCACGGAGGGAGAATGTGTCGGGATTTCGGCGGTCGGGATTCCGGCGTCGGGATTCTGAACGCCGGGATCCCGACCGCCGGCATTTTAACTGCATCCCGTCTGGAGCTATCGTTGGCGTCAGCCTGTTTTCTGGCCGAAATGCACGGTGCATTCGCCGATCGAGCGGTTGTAGCACCGTACATTTTTGGTGCACACCCCCGTGTACGCCCATGTTTACGCCCAGTTTTCCTCATTATTTCGGCCGCTCCCCTCAACACGCCACTATGCCGCCCACAATGACCGTACTCTTGCGGACAGGTTTTTTCGCACGGAAAGACCCGTCCGTGAGCAGTTTGACGTCGGCGCGCCTGCGCATTGCGAAAGCTACGTATGCGCAGAACAAAGAAAACCCCAATCCGCCCGTTTTAAGGTCCCACCGTAGCAAGCAGAATAACCCCCAGTGAGTGTCAAAAATCGGTACATTCGGTACAAACTTTATTTGCCAGTACAGACTATTAAAAAACGGTACTGTACCGGCAAATTCGGTACAGTTGGAGGGTATGCTGATTATGGCTATGAATTCAGCAGAAAATACAAATGGAAAATACTCCACATTTTGCATGCTGAAGCCTGCACAGATCAGTCAGATCCATGCAGGCTGTTCAAGCATAACCAGCCCAGGGCTCTTTGGGCCCCAGTGCTGGTTGCAGAAATACAGTAGAGGGTAAAAAAGACCTGGGGTCCCCCTGTATTTATATAACCAGCACTGGGTTTTAGAAACAAACACTGGGCTCAAATCAGGGTAATGCCACAGCCGGGGGACACTTATTATATAAGGTCACGTGGCCAAAGCATTAGCTCTGTGGCTGGTCAGCCCGGTCCTGCTCCCGAATAAAGGGGTTCCCCCTGCAGGGCACATCTGGCCACTGCTGAAGCTCGAGGCTGTACATAGGTATTGGGTTTTGTTGTAGAACTACAAGACCCAGCAAGCCTCCCCTAAGGGGTCCATGAATAACATATTGTAGATCACTACCTCCCCCTAATCAGGAACACCTATACTGTAAGTGTATAAAGTATGTGCACAGCCTGCAATAGGCCACTGTAGTCAAAAGTACAGTATAAGAGTAGTGGTTGTGTGTTATGTAAAGCAGTTTGTGGTTGACGTGACCACATCCTGTAGTTTGTGCTCTTAGATCCTCATACACTTGTCCTAAGCTTCCTGCTTGTAGAGCAGAAGTGAAAATGTAGACACAGAGAAATCGTAGTGCACATTGTATAACAATAGCAACAATACATAGCTGTATGGTTCTTATTGGTCTCCGGGATGCTCAGATACTGAGCTGGTGCATCTAAGTGGGTGGTTCAATGACATATGCTATAAGTGCACCCACAGGGTTCAATGTGCGGAAATTCCATAGCTCAGGGAACTTAACCTGGACTCCATAGGTGCAGGGCTGCCATTAGAAATTGTGGGTCCTGGGACTGTCAAAATAGAAAGGGCCCCAGGGCCTCTATACCCACCTTTCACCTTGTAGCCAGTGTTGCAGTTCCCTGCTCTTCCGGAAAGCGGCTTCTCTGCAGGATGCTATTCTGGTTTGTGGCAGGTGGCTGGCGGGTGGGGCACGGTGTGCTACGACAGTAGACAGCCCCCAGCTGTATCAAGGAGGCTGACGAGTAGCAGGCTGCGGCAGCGTATGACCCGCAGCCTGCCGCTGTAAATGTGGCCGGCAGGCCGCGGGCGACGATCGGCCAGGGGAGGGTACAACAGAACGTCCTGGGCCCTACCCTCTCTGACAGTTGTACCCACAGCACCCCCTTGATGGCGGCCCTGCATGGGTGTATTTTTAATAGGTATAGATTGTCTGGTGCACCCGGGTCCCTGGCGGTCCCACACTGCATCTACCTTCCCAGAATGTCTGGGAGGCTCCAGAAAATTGGGTGGCCACGGAAAGGTGGAAAAGCTCCCGCCTCCTCCGTGGACCCTGCACCCCTCTCAGCTGCAGAAACAAAATCTGATGTTGCTTCGGGAAATTGGCAGGGCACAAATTTAGCAGATCGCATCATTTCATGCGATTTTAGCTCCGCCCTCTCTCCGTAAATTACATCATTTGTTTTAAAAAGAGGACGGGGCTTGATGTCAGAGCCTATCCCTGCCCCCAAACTGCACATAGGAGTCCCCTGTTGAGTAGCAGAAGAATGCAGACAAGTATGCCCTGCACCTAGAATATTCTTATCTTATGTCATTGTAAGCGGGCTCCTCTTCGTCCATGGCACCATGTTCCCAGTGACATCTTCAGGAAGATCTTATCGCATTGTGCCAGATCTTTACTTTTCCAATATCACTGGGAAGATGGCACCAGGCGGAGGAGTCGCTTGCCTGTCTTAATAATAATACACTCCTGGCACAATCTGTGCTTTTTAGCTGCGGGCTTACTGCAGGATAGAATTATATCGCCCTGGGTACTTAACCCTTTGTGTGCCAAGGGAATTTGGCAATATATTGGAAAAATAGGTGTGAAAATTGGCAAGCAAACATTTTTATTCATCATTATGACCTGTAACGATTACCTTATATAGGAATTTATTCTTTTCTCTTTTCTTTACACTTTTTTTTAACTTTTGAATCTATATAACAAATGTGAGCGATGCTGGCATTTTTAGTGGATATTTTGTGCATCTCTCGCAGATGTTGGCACTGAAAGGGTTAAGACATGAACTAAAAACCTGCGATAAATCCCGTGATTGATTCACTTGAGAGTATATCACACAATCCTGTCTCACCAGACATCGGAAACTACAAACCCCATGAGTGGGATCCATGGTATGACTCTACATGCATTAGGTTATCAGTCAATAGGTCCACCACTACTGGGCAGCGTACACTACATAGACATGGACAATAGTTCAACGCAAGCAAAAGGTCAATGATCAGCACCTGAAAAGGTTGGCATGAGTTTTTCTCGATTTTTCTTAAATTTTTCTTTTTTCAACTTTTTCATACTTAACCATACATGGGAATTATGATTAGGAATGCGAGAACGCAACAGAGCGAGGCACCTGGTGCGAAGGAACGTGGAACGCTAATTAGGGGTGAAAAACTCATATCGACCTTTTCCACATCGACCTTTGCTTGGGTCGACCTTTTCCCATGTTGAACTTTTTCCAATTATAGTTAGCACTCCTTCCTAGCTCTGCCGGGCCGCATGGTAAGTGGGAGAGGCATGGCTACACCCCTGTAAAATAAACAGGTGGCATCTGATTCCTGCTCAGGGAGCGACAGGCTTGGCTCCCGCTGTAGCTGCCTCTCTCCCCAGCCCAGCACACATCACTAAGCAGTGTGTGCTGGGCTGGAGAGAGAGGCTGTGCAGGAGAGGAGGCGAATTACAGCATTTTCCACATGTTAAGGCAGGGCCTAATGATCACACAGATGGTGCTTCTCACGGAGAGGAGATGGAAAGTTTTGGTAATGCCCTTTCCACATCAGAAAATGCAGAAACTTACCCGAGAATACAGTCCAGGGCTTAAGAAGGGTCATTCCTGGGCTGGCCCCTTTCACACCAGCCTAGTCCCTGTATTTTCTGGTGTGAGGGGGCGGCGGGGTCTGGGCAGTGGGTGGCTGGGTCCAGACTGTGGGGATCTGGGAAGCGACAGCTGGGCGCTTGTAGCGCTATTTGTCAGGCAGCGAGGTGGGAAGCGCTGCAGGATTTGAAAACATATTGACTGGTCGGATGCAGTGGCGGATCTATACTTCTCTTCTGGGGGGTGGGGGGGCGTGGTTTACTATTTAAACTTTCCCCTCCCCCTCCAGTCTTGACTCCTCCCCTTCCCATTCCTGACTCCCCCCAAATAATAATAACAATAATAATAATAACAACAATAATAATAAAAACAATAATAATAATAATAATAATAAATGTAAAAGAAAAAACCCTGCATGGGGGGTCTGCATTGCACACATGTAGATAGCACACCACAAACACGCATGTACATTTCACATCACACCAGGGGTTAAAGTGAGGCGGAACGGGGCGGAACTGCGTTCCGTCAATTCCATTTTGGAGGCGGAACGGTTCCGCCTCCATCCGCTCACCTTGCCCCCTCTGCTTCTCCCTGCCTGCATTGCTAAACAAGACAGCCGGGTAGAGTGCTGGAAAACCCGGCTGTCTCAGAGCACGTCGTCCATCCGTCCGCGGGCGGCTATTTGAAATGACGTGCCAGCTTGCGACTGCCTGATTGGCAGCCGGGCTGCGCGTCATTTCAAATAGCTGCAACGCACACGGAGGGATGGACGACGTGCTCTGAGACAGCCGGGTTTTCCAGCACTCTACCCGGCTGTCTTGTTTACCTTGTGTTGCTGGCAGGGGTGTCGAGGATTGGCAGGTATGCATGGGCTGACCTTTCTGCAGAGAAGTCACCTGGACCATGACACCTAGTAATGCACAGCCGGCTCAAAGCTCCACTCCCAGTGTCCGGTCACTGCAGACCACATCAGCAGAGAAAGAGCACTTTCTGGGACTGCAGAAGTAGCTGCCCGGGCTGAGATCCTTACTTGCCAACAGCTGAGTGGAGAGCAGTGCGGAGCTTCTGTGGGAGCTAGGGAAGCAGCGGCATCTGTTTTAGAATGACCATGAGCAGTGTAACCTGCACTGGTGGATGTCCAGCAGCTGCAGCTGCAGCAGGGAAACAAGCTATGTGCAGACCTCCTACCTGAAGAGGATGAAGGTGAGGGGCCCTGTGCCAGCCATTATATTATTGGTTTTATGATTGTGTCACTTTTTCACATGTGCCAATGTTGTGTACTGTGTCCTCATTCTGCAAATTATGTCATATTGGGGTGTGATGTAGGGTACATAACTTGTGGCATAATGTAGGGAACGGAACCTTGCAGTGTGATGTGGGGTTATGCGGTGTGATTTAGGGGATGGGTATGTGTGGTATGATGTATGTGGTTGGAGATGTGTGGCGTTATGTAGTTGGCATGATATAGAGTCTGTAGACGTGCAGCGTGATGTGGTGACAGGGACGTGCATCTTGATTTAGGGGCAGGGGAGTGCGGCGTGATGTAGGTGCAGGGACGTGCGGCGTTATTTAGGGACCATTGACAGACAGACACAGCAGCAATGGCGGGCTGGGCCAGGGGCAGGGTGCCATCTGCCCACCAGGCCACTACAATACTTCATAAGTAGGGCCACCGCAGCCTGTCACCTTCATGGTGTCTGCTGCACAGTGTGTGTCAGGCTCTGACAGGCAGCAAGCATGATAAAGGGGGCTGCTGCTGGCATGCTGTGTGCGCTATCTATGAGTACAGTAGCATGTTACCACTGGCACTGAGCAAGAAAACCCTAGCAATGAGCATGTAGGTAAGCAGCACTTACTGTATGTGGCATAATATGGAAGGGTCATTACCGTGTGTGGCATATTGTGGGGGAATATGTTGTGTGACATAATGTATAATGGG
Organism: Crinia signifera; assembly: GCF_055691185.1. Taxonomy (NCBI): domain Eukaryota; kingdom Metazoa; phylum Chordata; class Amphibia; order Anura; family Myobatrachidae; genus Crinia; species Crinia signifera. Next base: position 42,661,132 of record NC_139223.1, read on the forward strand.
CATTACGGTGTGCATAATCCCCTGTCCCACAAAGCCATGCCCTAAAATTTTGTGGCGCGCCTACGGCGCGCACTTTCACATTGTTTGGCCTGTTAGATTCTTTTGCACTTTGGGGCATAATTTGCATTAAGGGTGGCGTTATGTGGCCCGCATTATTGTTTCCATGTCTATGTGAGATAGGTCATACATTTTGAGCTCGCAGGGGGGCGCCGAATACCCTAGCACCCGCCCTGTTTGTGACATATGGGGGGGGGGGGGGGGGGAGATGGCGGGGAAGAGAGTTCCACCACCTCACCAGGACCACTTTAAGCACTGCATCACACACAGCTGAACACTCATACAAACACCTGCAGCCGGACACACCTGCAGCCGGACAGTGCACACACAAGGGAGCTCCAGGCTGTGGTTGATCCCACTTATCACGCAACTTCATCCAGAAACCAGGCACACACCCACCTTGTGCCCGCCGGGCAGTGCTGCAGACACAGCCTACCCCACCCTGTCTGTGAGCAATCAGGGTGGCAAAACACCTCATTTACAGCCCACCAGCCAATAGGAAGGCAGGATGAGGAAAGAAAGCCCAACTATATCAGCTACTGGGCGAGAGAGGCAGCTTCATCATCTTCCCATCATCACTGCAATCATTACTATGTAGGTTTGGGTGCAGATGCGGCTGGCGGCAGTGAGGAGTATACTCCCGCAGTGATTCCACTGGCCTAGGGGGGCGACTGCCTCGTTCGCCCCCCCTTAAATCAGCCCCTGGTCGGATGCTGATTGGCTGAGAGCGTCCAGCCAGTCTTTCAGTATGTTTTCAAATCCAGCATTACTTCCCTCCACTCTGCCTGGCAAATAGTGCTACAAGCGCCCAAGCCACCGTTGCCCGGATCCCTGAAGTCTGGACCCTGGACTCTGTTGACTGACACCTGCTGGCCGGACCGTGCTGCCCAGGTAAGTTTCTTTCACACCAGCCAGTAACCCGGGCCGGTTGCGGGAGCAACCCTGCTAGCTAGCAGGGTTAAAATCCTGGCAAATTTTTCTGGGAATTTGGCCCAAGAACCTTGCACACCAGCGCTAGTCGCGGGTGGTTCCCAGGGCCAACCCAGGAATTTTGGTGGGCGTGAAAGGAGTATTAGTATGAATTCTATTGTGCAGTTCGGCAATATTGAAAGAAATGCAAAGTTTCCAGAGACACATGTTTTGAAATCTGGGACTTTTACAAACAGCGGGCAACTATGGAAAACCCAACAGGATCTTTTGCTTTGATAGACTGCAGTTTTCAAAGACATCTAATTGTCATAGTAATGTACCTAATCCATGTAACACTAGATCACTGCAGCAATTGAGACGTGAACACTTGCTGGAGTCACACCCAAATACTACAGTTACCACCACTTCCTTGTGCACTATCCCTCAGAAAGTCTGTCACCCCCTGTGTACAGACAGGTCTTACAGAGTTACACTGAGACATTCATATGTTAATATGCTAGTTCTATACATTCTTGCTGCATTCATACTGGATAGAAATGATTTGGCTTGACATTGTGACATCATGCAGCGAATAAGATACCGAATATAAGAATCAATCCGAAAATGATGTCCACTGTAATGTAGTGCCTCTACACATAAAGTACCACAAACCGTAGGAACATGAATACGTCCCTGACTGTGGAGGAGGGGAGATCACATTGTTCGACAACCCTACTTTCACCTCACCAGGGTATTACATACCTCCCAACTTTTGACCTGAAGAAATAGGGACACTCGTGCGGCGAAGCCGCGCGAGCGTCCGTAAAGGGGGCGGGTGTATGCAAATGAGGGCGCGGCTTATTCTAATTAGCCGCGACCTCATTTTCATACGAGAATAGACGCTGTGCGCATGCGCACAGCGTCTATTCTACTAGATTGGGGGGGTCTCCCAACTGCCACCCCCCGCAGTGGGACAATGCCTGCCGCGGGTGGGACAGCGGGACAGGACCCGAAAATCGGGACTGTCCCTCTAAAATCGTGACAGTTGGGAGGTATGGTATTAGCATATGTGAACGCCCAGCGTTTCATGGACATTCCCATGAGAACATTGGGCACTCTCATGCTAACGAGGCCATGAGGCGGGTGCGGGGGGCTGGCAGCTGACATCACCGGATGTCAGCTGCCCACCCATTTCCTTCCCAGCGTGCACGCATATGTCATACCCATTTCACACTCGCAGAGCCGGGTCATACCTGGGTATGTGTTCCCGGATGCTTCCCGGGACTCTACCCGGGAATGTACCCTTTCACACTGCACTCAGACCTGGGATCGACCCGGGACAGCCCAATTCACACTGATCCCGGGAAATCCCTGCAAATACATATGCATGTCATTAGAAATGGACTCCAGGGCTCTAAAAGATGACATCAGCATTTGTAAGGCCAAGAAAGCTCCAATTAGCAGCTTTTTTAAAGTCCTGTGTACCCAATCCCGGGTACGGGACCATTCACACTGACCGCATCCCGGGTCGATTCCGGAATCTACCCAGGTCAGGACCTGGGTAGAAATCCTGGGATGTTCATCCCGGGATATTCTTTCAAGACCCTTTCACACTGAGCTAAATCCCAGGTTGATGCGCGTTCATGTGCAAAACCCGGGATATTTTTGCAAGTGTGAAAGGGGTATAAGTGACTTAAGAGTCACATTTATATGAGTGAATCTTCCACATGTGGGAGGTCCCTCTTGCCCTGTGAATGGATGTTACTGTGTAACATCCATTAGAAGCCCCTGCGAGCGAGTCGCCCTTGCAAATGGGTGGGGCCAGTCAACCATTCGCAAGGCGGGGTTTTGTGGACTCGCAAGGCTGTAGAAACAACCAGAATAACCCCCAAAATCCTACTGAGGAAAGACGTCCAATTACCAGCTGTAATGGAGAACCAGGATGTCACTAGTTCTCAAAGTTAACATCAGGGTCTCAAGTCTGCACACAGGAGTCCTGCTGTGGTCCTTAAGGCAGTGGACAGCTAATCTCAGTCAGGCGGGGTGCAGGGTGGGTCTGGACAGCCCGGCGTGTTTCCACCACAGCTGTGGTCTTTCTCATTGGTCGATGGTCAATGGCCATTTTTAGCTGCATGTCCTTCTCCCACGTCTCCTATGTATGTGTACGTGCCCCTGTGTTACTTCTCTGTTTGTAGGCCACACAAAGCCCTCACATACTGTACATCCCATTATGCTGTATCATCAACACTTTGTACAGGGAGCATCCTGCTATAAGCCGACTGGGTGTACTGAGTGTACCCATACCTCCGGGTGCACTACAACACCAAGTATACCTTGGCCCTCATTCAGATCTGATCGCAGTGCAAAATTGTTCTCAAAATGGGCAAAACCATGTGCACTGCAGGTGGGGCAGATGTTACTTGTGCAGAGAGAGTTACATTTCTGTGAGTTATGTTGTTTCTGTGCAGGGGAAATACAGGCTGCGTTATTTTTACACTGCAATTTAGATTTCAGTTTCAACACACCCCACCCAAATTTATTCGAGCACCTCTATATACTCTGCCAATACAAGGGGATTTGGGCTTTAATGCTGGAAGGCTTGTAGTTGTTGCTAAAAAAAAGGCCCATAAAACATGACATCATGATGTCACATTCAGGGGGCGGAGACACCGAACCAGCAAGTTGAGAATTTCTGGGCTCTTTAAGCTCCGTGAGAAATAAAGGTAGATGGGGCAGCATTGGTGTTGCCCCCTGGGACTTGTGTGTTTGATGACAGCACCATTTCCATGTAGGTCATGGTGTGACATGCTAGTGTAAGCCTTATTTTCCCAATAGCTGGTTAGGGGTATGGGTCATAGGGTTGACAGTAATTAGGTCTAAAATCAAAATGTCGACATGTATTAGGTAGACCTGTTTCAAAGTTTGACACAAGCAATATGTCAATGTGAACAAGGTCAACATGAGGTTTTTTTATGCTGTCTATGTAAGCACCGTATAAGCAGGGCCGGTGTAAGGCTTTTCAGCACCCTAGGCAAAACTTCAACCCGCTGCCCCCCCCCCCCCCCCATGCTGCCACCAATAACCACTTTCCAACCCCTTAAGGCGTACTTGCCTAACATTCTAGAATGGCTGGGAGGCTTCCAAAAACCGGGTGGTTCTCCCAACCCCATGGGAAGGGGGGCAAATCCTCTGCTTTCCCTGGAGGCCCCCAGAACCCTCCACTTTACCACCCACAACAGAGTACAAGGAAGAGGGGGCAGCTAAGTAGGGAATTATGCCTCAAGGGAAAGTATGGAGGTGAGGTCTTAGAAGTTCCACAGACGCCACCTGCATTAAGTACAACAAGGATCCTCGTAGATATCCTTGATTTTTTTGATAGGCAGACTTGATGGCGCCCCCCCAGATCCTGGCGCCCTAGGCAGCTGCCTAAAGCTGCCTAATGGTAGAGCCGGCCCTGCGTATAAGTGTACCACGTCCCCTCGCATGGCACCGAAATGCTTCAGGCACGAGGTCTCACTATGGCCCTTATTCTGATCGGTGCGGATATTCCCGCATTCTTACGGTGCGGTCCGTATGCCACGGTGTTTTGCCGCGTGCGGCCATCGTCCGTAGAAACGCCCACGTGTCCTCCGCATTCGGACGGACTCACTCTTTAAGAACAGGGCGTGTTTACGGACGACATACAAAGCATGCGTGTGCGGGAGAAACACTCCGATTCGGCACGGTATTACAGAGTATTACAGTGTATGCTCGGGAATACCGCATCCGAACGGGAGCCAAGCGGTGCTACCGCACGTAAGCGGAGTATTTACGCCAAACAACCCACTATGAAGTATCTTCTGCAATACATCACATGACCCACTTATTCAATTACCTATCCTCATAAAAAACAGCTTATTTGGAATTGGAATCAATTAGATTCCAATATATCCTTACAAGCATGCCTAACACCTATTAGTGAGTAATGAGTAAAGGAGTAGATTCTATTGGGTTCAGGTGTTAATGGTTGTAGTCATTAGGCGTACGTTCGCCTACCGCATGAACGAGTGGTGTCCGCAAAGCAATAGTACACTTGTGGACACCGCACATTTCTGGCCTTTTTGATCGCGTGCATTCGGAGTGGTTTCCGAATGTACGCCCCCCAACATAAGTGTACTCCCCCGTGTCCGCCCATGTTTCCGCCCCGTTTTGCCCACTTTCAAACTACGCCCATGTGTCATTCCGCATGACGCCCATAATACGCCCCTATTTCCCGAATGATAGCGGTGATCAGTTCTGGACGGGATCTGGCCGAACTGGTACCGAGTCAAGGCGTGGCACATGCGCGGTGCGTTCGCCACGCATGCGCAGACGCCGTAAACACGCGATCCGAAAGTATGCGGTAAAGTCCGCGTCAATCAGAATAAGGGCCTATGCTTGGCTCACTATTATATTCTCCCTCTGTGTCCACATGGATAGTTAAGTTTGAAAAGCCACCTATTTTTTGTGTGTGTGTGTGAAAAAAACTAAAAATTCATGTCGAGAGGATCCCGCTGGACTCTTGTTAGATGAAATGTTATGGTCTTTAACTAGAACCATCCTGTAATTGACAGTTAGGAGCTGATTGGCTGGTGCGTTATCACCTTACACTTTATCACTGCACCAAGCTTCATAAATCTGCCCCTTAGTACCTTGTAAAATCCACTAGTGGTTCTTTTGGGGCTACCCCTGAGGGCTAATGACACAGTATATCACCGTTCTTGCAGTAAGTCATTAGGACACCCGCACGCTGTTGGAAGGTTAGATTTAAGATCTAAATAGAACACATTTTATTGGGCTAGAATGCCTCCAGGACCTGCCTTAAACAGAATGTACTGTAATGTTCTTTTAGTTGGATTAACACAATCACCATCTAACATACATTTATTTAAACCCTATTAATATTTTCCTTAACAGTCCCAAAATAAATTCTCCCATAAAAGTTCTTCTATAATTTCAGACGCCATAATTCCAAGATTTATTCACACTGTCCCACTGCCCCCACTGAATGTAACAATCCCCCCCCTGTAAGGATCCCTGACTTCTCCACACTACTCCCAACTTTCACGCTCAGGGCCTGATTCAGGCGTTTGTAGGTGGAACCCTGGCATTTTCTGGGAGTGACTCCTAAAAATGCAGGCAGGCCCAGCCATGGGGAGGGAGGTCCGCTGACATCATCAGTGGCCTCGATCTCCCCATGGTCATCTATTGGCTTACTTGGTGGCTGCAAACACATGGGATTGGTGTGGTCACATGGCATAGGTGTAAGTACATTGCGTAGGTGTATGTACATGGCATACAGTAGGTGTAGGTACATGGGATAGGTGTAAGTACATGTTATAAGTCAGTAGCGCATGCAGGGGGGGTTTCTGAGTACCCAGAACCCCCCCCAGGAATCTAAATTGAAAGCTGAGGGTCCCCTCTTTCCATGGGTACAAGAATTTAAAAAATCGGCCCTTGGGAACCGGAGATATCTGACTTCAAAGCAGTGGTCCCCAAGCCTGTTAATTGCTCTTCCCAATCAGATATTTCAGGTTCTGTCTGACAGAGTTTTTCTGAGGGTATATTCCAAAAGCTAGGAATCTCCCCCTTTAATGGTCACTAGCAGCTTGCCTCTACTTTTCCCAGAACCAGAGATATCAGCCTTCCAGCAGCAGGTTACTGCTCCAGCTCTACACACCTGTTATGTAGTTTTATATGCTCGTTGGCAGATTGCTCTGCCTCCTGAACTCTGATGCCCTAGTCCCCAGTACCATTTGGTAGGTGGGATTATCTTGTTTTTAATTCCATTAAAATCTAAGAAATCTATTTCCGGGAACTGGAGATATCTGCAGTCAAGCAAGCTGTCCTCCCACCAGACAATTATGAATAATAAGCCCACTCCAATATACACCCCTCCTCTGCATATTAAACATCCTCTACCACCCTGGAAGTTATGTATCGGGGCCCCTTCATTCAGCCCAATGCCCCCTTCTCCCACCCAATCTTCCACCATCTGTGCAGTAAAGGGGTAATTAGTGGAAATTACAGATCCAGGCCCAACATGCTGAGCGGTTGATATAATACCCCCTACCACCCATGGGACATCAAAGCTTCCCCCACCCCTACCGCTGGAGGATCGGTAGGGGCCCCAATACATTGCTATGCCCAGGGCTCTACACTGCTATTGCTGCCCCTGTATGTGTGTATATATATATATATATATATATATATTTATTTATTTTATTATTATTTATATACATTTGGTCTATCTATAATACTTTAACTGACCTGGCATATACTGGGTCACCATCTCCGTGCTTTGCTTCGCCCCTCTGGAAACCCCCTTCTGAAAATCCTGCGTTTGCCCCTGGTATAAGTGTAGGTACATGGGATAGGTATGGTCACATGGCATAGGTGTAAGTAAGCACGTGGCATAGGTGTAGGTACTTGGCATAGGTGTAGGTACTTGGCATAGGTGTAGGTACATGGGATAGATGTGGTCACATGGCATAGGTGTAGGTACATGGTATAGGTGTAGGTACATGGTATAGGTACATGGCATAGGTGTGTTCACATGGCATAGGTGTAGGTACATGACCGTATAGGTGTAGGTACATGGCATAGGTGTGTTCACATGGGATAGGTGTAGGTACATGGGATAGGTGTACTGTAGGTACGTGAGATAGATGTGGTCACATGGTATAGAGGTGGTCACATGGAATAGGTGTAGGTACATGGCATAGGTGTGTTCACATGGGATAGGTGTAGGTTCATGGGATAGGTGTGGTGAAGGGTGTGGTATAACCTACCGACAGTCGGGATTCCGACAGTCATTAGATGTTTGGTGGTACAGAGCGTAGAAATGCACATGGGTCCTAATTGTTTTTTTTTTTTTCAAAAACTCATGTCAACATTTTCATGAGTCGGCTTTTGCCATGTTGACCTTTTGCTTGTTTCGAACTTTCCTCAATGTCGACATTGTCCATGTCGAACTTTTGACAATGTCAATCTTGTGCGTGCCGACATTTTGGTGACAACCTATTGACTGCCTATTCACTGGTTGGTCTTTGGAGATGATAATGGTCTCCAACAATAGTTATCGCTAGTGCTGAAGATGACGTCTGGTGCAATCTTTATACACATAGAGGTACATTTACTAAGGTGGGCGTTCTATTGAAAATGGATTGGTGCCCATAGCAACCAATCAGATTCGATCTATTATGTTCTAGAAGGTGCTTAATAAATAATAAGAATCTGGTTGCTATGGGCAACGTCCTAGTAAAACTCCCATCTTAGTAAATTCACCCCATAGTGCCTGCGCCCGGCTCAGCATCGGCCCTGCAGGGCGTATCAGAAGGCTATGCCAGCCATCACTGCTACTGGATTTTCTTGTGTTCATGGTGAATTCACTCTCTGTTCATTGTAGTCACAAACAAGATTATGAGCGTTGCCCTGTACTGACCCCACTCTGACTTCAGCTTGTGAATCTGGCTCCTGCCCAAGGCGCGAGCCCCACACTGGCGGCTGCCTGACCTTGCGGAAGGTTCCTCTGCTGTATCAGGTGCCAAAACTCCAACCCATCAGTTCTATGGATTTCGGCCTGCTCCAGAAAAAGGATGAAGATATACTATTATAGCCTCACATTTAGCCGAGGCCAACATAATTGTACTTCCCTGGCTTGGTGCCAACCTCCGAAAAAATGTATTATTTCTCCTCTGATTCCATCACACGCCTCACTAATTCCCTGCTCTCTCCTTACTGGAAAGCCATCCATCACTTCCTCCACCGTCCTGCGACATGCTCTGCTCAGTGCTAGCCGGGCACCCTTGCTGTGCCGCTATCCCTGCTTCCTCACAGAGACTCATACTGTAGGTTACTACGGTTACGCATTGGGCCCAATGTAGACCTCTGCAGCCCTGATGATTACCGAACCACTGGTATGCAGTGAGCATGCACGCGGGCCCCCAGTGGCCGTTTGTGGGCGGCAACCCAGCAATTTCTGGGAGTGCCATGGAAAATACAACCAGTACCTGGCCGTTGGGAGGGAGGGCCCTTGACACGCGCAAAATTGTGCATTTGAGCCTAGAATAGTTTCAAATGTATGGCCAGCTTAAGATAGGAGTTCTATAGAAGATGGGATGTTGCCTATAGCAACCAATCAGATTCCATCTATTATCTTCTAGAAGATGCTAAATAAATAAGAAGTAAAATCTGATTGGTTGCTATGGGAAACATCTCATCTTCAGTAGAACTCACATCTTATTAAATGTACCCCTGCATGTTCCTATTATTTTACACCCATCCACTGCCTTCTTGCCTACTCTTTTCCTCCTCTTCTGTAGAAGCCTGGAGAGGAGATGCAGATGACCACTGCGGCGAGGAGGCCAAGCACTTCACATCATTAGGTCTAGTCCCAATTGCAGCATAATCCTGCTGGTCCATACCTCACAACTTTTGTAAGTTGGAAAGTGGGACCTGCAGCGTCTAAGGTGTGGCCTGGCGCCATGGTCCCCTGTTTACGTTATTTTTAATCTTTTGCAGTGCACTTTTTTTTTTTTTGCAATTCAATACTGGTTTAAATGTTTAAATTAGTTGTACTTTTTTTTTTTTATTCAAAAATGGTCTACATTGAATGTTGAACGATGTTAATGTTCTTCTTGGATCTGCTACTAGCGCTAGGGCTGTTGAGCCTGACTAGATATTGGACCTGATAAAAGAAATGTGCCAGCGCTGGTGGAATAACAAGACCGTTCTCTTTAAAAATTAATTTTTAATATATACCACAATAAAAAGTTGTTACAGCACATCCTGAGAATTAACCACTGCATTAAGGACTTTGCATATGGGGCTATTGCTTTGCCCCTAATTAACCAGCAACCAAGTGCTCAAGGACCCCAGAATTTCTGGGACATTTCAAGTGTACACAAAGGTGGACAGGAGGCATGTATCTATACGTGGGACACTAACATCTCCCCATCCTCTTTAGACTCCATCAGCCACCGTATGGTAATATTAACCCAATTAACTTTTACCCAGTTTGAACGGTGTGACCATATGTGAATATACAACAAATTAAAATTTTTAAAGAGAACCATCTTGTTATCATTCAGCCAGCGCTGGCACGTTTCTTTTTTCTAATCCATATATTTTCAGGGGAGTGACTGCCCCGTGCCAGCTGCTGTTAATTAAACACACAATTCCTTTTATTCACTCTTATAGATATTGGACCTGAAAGGGTTAAGGGTGTATCCAGTGCTCCTCTAGTAGCTGGGCAGACCCCAGCTCCCTCTCTGCACTCCCTCCCTCCATGCATGTGATCAGCATCTCTTCCGCAGTCAGCAGTGACCTCTGGCTCCATCCAACCCCCTCCCCCCCCCCCCACACACACACACCTGTTGGACACTGTCACCCACAGGAGGGACAGCGGGACAGTCCCCGATTAGCGGGACTGTCCCGCTGTAATCAGGACAGTTGGGAGATATGCTAGTCCGTGGGTGTGGGTTCAAGACTAAAATTATGCGATTCTCATATTGACCTCATCTTCACCCCCTCCCTATGGAACCATGATTGTGGTATTATGGAGCCTGTATTATTCTGTCAATCCTGCCCACTAGGCGGGATACGAGAGATCCACCCACTCTGGGGAGCCAGAGGCTACCTGGATAGTCTCCTGGGAGTTCTCTGAAAGTAGGTACTGTATGTATAATTCCCTGATTGAACACTAGGTTGGGGGGAGCATGATTAGAGTAGTGGTAAGCTATGCTAGCCCTAAGGTCATTAGTTAAATTCCAAAGCAAGGCAAAATCTGTATGAAGTTTGTATGTTCTCCTCATGTTTGTATGCGATTGCCACAGGTGCTCCAGTTTCCTCCGACACTTCAAAAACATCCTGGTACAGTAGGTTAATTGACTTCTGCGCTGGATGTGTGTCTGTCCTGAAAAAGGGGCAGTTATGGGAGGGGTGGGTGTGGCCTCAAAAAGAGGGTGTGGCCTAGCCCTGCAAACCACCCGTTTCATCATTTTGTGGTCGTGCCCAGCTCTCCCCAAGCATCTGGGCAGCCCCCGGCCCCCCTCGCTGCACTACTAGATGTAAATGTGATAGAGGATACAGATAAAAGGGTTATAGGTCATAGGGTTGACCATAAGAATTTCAACAGTTATTAGGTCCACCACTATTGGTCGATTAAAAAGGTCTGTTTTGGGAAACAAAATATGAAACACTCATGTCGACCCTGTTCGTGTCGATCTTTTGACCATGTCGCCCTAAGATGTGTCAACATTTTTCATGTGTCAACCCATGGCCTATTGACTGTCGACCTATTTATTGTTGACCTGCCGACTGTATCCCGATAAAAGTGCCTAAAATATTCCCTGTAAAGCGCTATATAATAATATGGGGAGTCCCGGACTGTTAGTGCAATGGGGGTCCCTGGCTGCAGATGTGGCTTCCAGAAAGTTCCTAACCGCAAATATCAGCTTTCATCATCGGATATGTGCCAGAATTGGCTATATCAGGTGCATTATTCAGGATGGTCATACACAGCTTTTGTCCAATAGCGTGTTTGATTTATCAGACTCCCGCATTATTATACCGGTTTTTCCTTTGATACTCCACGATCGTTTTCTAAATCACAACTCACAAGCAGCATCCTGTGCTGCCTGCAGAGGTTACACTTTACAGCCATAAAGGGAATATATAGAGAGATACAAATGTTCTCTCGTATATTTAGCTTGTTTGATCATAGCAATGTGATCTCGCGTCCATAGATCTTACATAGAAATATGGTCCAAAGCGACTTTCTTTTTAGTAAGGTGTAACTCATGTCATATTGTAATTGGATAAATACCAGGGGGGATTTATGGCGGGCAATGAAGTTTCACACCTAGAGCCATAGAATCTGGCGTGATTTTGCACATTCTAACCACTTTAATTTACTGGTCGGTGAAAGCATCTTGAGTTTTTTTTTTTTTCATACCAAATATATGGGATTATGTAAAAACCGGACCCGGACAAGACCCCGGACCAGACATCAAAATCTGCAGTCCGGAGCTTGTAGTGTCCTGTCCGGGGGGGGTGTCCTGTCTTGTGGGTGTCTTGTCCAGGGGGTTGCCTGTGATAGCTATCACCAGGGACATGGAGAAGGGGAGATTACAGCCTCCCAGTGTGGTCCGGACTGTCCGGTTTTTGCTACATGCCCGGACTATACAGGGAGGCTTTATTCTGGGAGGCTGGTGACAGCTGTCAAGTGAACATGCATCCAACATGCTGAGACTCAATTGTGTCAGCCAAGTGAAAGATTCTATGAAATAATCAGTGGGGGCGCCACAGAGGAGGGGCTGCAGCACCGTTTGAAATTAAAATAGAAGAGCCACACCAACTATCACTCCAAATTGACTCAATGGCAGTTGGTGTTTACTCCCCCTCTGCTGCCACCCGCTGGTGCCCACTGCCAGTCCTAACCCCCGTCGCAGTCACCTGCGCAACACCTGCGCAGCACTTGCGCAGCACTTGCTTCCGTACTGCACATGCGCTGGCTCCCAGCCTCTATGGGCTGCTTAAGCAGTGGTTCATAAAAGTATATTCACGGTCCCGGTCCGGTGCATGCCCCACAGCAGCCCATAGAGGCATCCCAGAGCAAAGGAACGTCTGTCAATGAGACTGCCTTGGGTGACTGGCATGTCAGACTTCCAATAAGAAGCCACTGCCAGTCACAGTGAAGCCAGTGCAGTCTCACAGAATGTATCTGGCTTCACACAGTGGTGGATTGTATCTGGGGAATCTGCAGCTCTGCAACCAATAGGTAAAATCCAACACTAGTAGACAGACATTTCAGAACTCTGGGCATACAGAAATACTATAATAGGAGCAGACAGTGTGCATGTAACCAAAACTCAACTTTGCCCCATGAGGAGCCACTGAAATATTGTTCCTTTCTGACCACGACTAGGCCACCAACACAAAGCCTTGGTGAGATGTCCTTAAATATTGCCTGGCAGTTTACTACAGAGCTACATCTGTTATATTGCTCAGGCAACTAATTTTTTATGTTCCAACAGCCAGGTCTTACGAAGCCTCCATGAATGTGTCCAACCTGCCTTACTCAGCACTGCCCCCAGTGGCAGTAAATACAGACTGCAGGTTGCAGACACAACAATTAGTTTGTGACAACTTCAAGCAGAAAGTATGGTGTCTGGCCATGGCTGTTATCTATATACAACCGGAGAAGAACCTTTCTACACACCAGACCTAGGGGTAGATTTATTATAGCGGCACTAAGAGCGCCGCTATAACACTCCCTGCTTCGCCTCAGTAGCGAGGCGAAGCAGGAGGGGAGAGCGACAAGATCTACTAAGATCTTGCCGCCGAAGCGGGGGAGCGCTAACTCCCCCCTCCGGCGATGCCTCCTCCAGCTGACAGCGCGTCCGTTAACACTGATGCCCTGTCTGCTTCTCCTCGGCCGGCTGGACTGTGCATGCGCGGGATCTCGATACTCACGCGAGATCCCCAGCGCAGCTCACAGCCAGCAGCAGGGACAGCGCTGTCCTTGCTGTAGGAATAGGGCATCGGCGCCTGCAGCTGTCGAAGTCGATAGCTGCAGGCGGCGGAACGTCAGCGATGCTGACCGTTCATGAATTAGGCAGGAGGCAGGCGCGCACTACAAAATATCGTAGCTGCGCTATGCCTCCTGCCCCACCGCGCCGCACGTAAGACACCCACACAGCGGGTGTCATAGATCAGGGGAAGCAGTATCCCCTGCCATAAGGCAGTGGGGATATTAAGCATTGTGTATTTTTTTAGGGCTCCAGAGCCACTTACGTAGTTTACGTAGCCAGCATAGTGCTGTATTGGTATTCTCAATACACCACTACGTAAACTACGTAATGGGCGCCCTGATAATACACAAGTACCGGGAAATTTACTATGATAGGAGTGTTATTTCACAAGGGATGTTGCTATGGGCAACTAATCAAAATCTACTTATTTATTTAGCAGATTCTAAAAGATAATAGAATTGGTTGCCCATAGCAATATCCCATCCCATCCCGTGAAATAGAACTCGCATCTTAGTAAATTTCCCCCTATGTTTCTAAATAAAACATGCATACTGTACTCATGTAAAACAGGAAAACACTAATACTGTAGGTATGGAAATATATTCCCAGGTGCAACCAAGAAAAACTATTGAAATCGGTATTAAGGAATTAATATATTTGATTATACATTATTTTATGTTATTGTAATTTTTTGGGCAGATTATTTACACTTTTTCTCTTTGTCTTCCTTTATGTGCATAATGTCACTGGATCCTCTTCTTGATGATGTTGCAGTAGATGTATTTAAGCGTTTACCACCCAGCTATTATTATTACCTTTCATGTATCTCTTACATACAAATAAAATGTTTCTCTACCTAATTATTGACCACCTATCAGCAGCCTCCATCCATTGTCATTATTTTTCCTTTAACATACTCATTTTTTTTTTACCATCAAACTGTACGCCATTCCCCATGCTCTGTAGTGTATATAGCACAGCTTCCTCGGCTCCCCAGTTACTGTATTATTTCCCATAATCCATTCTGGTCTCATTGGCCAGACCTGACAGCCTCTGCACCATCTGAGAGTATACAGATGCTCCCCGTGGTCAGGACCCTGCACTAAAAAAAATCTACAGTGAACACTTCCTATTATACACCTATCATGTATTACACATCCAGTGTCATAACTAGATACAGTACATGTGGACCCCATAGCAAAAGTTTGTAAGGGCCCCTATTTATCACCTAATGCAGAAAAATGTATACAGCATATGAAACTTTGACAGGCAAAGTGGGCCCCCTCAGCTCTGCGCCCCATAGCAGCTGCAACCCCTGCACCTATGGTAGTTGCACCCAGGGGCGAATTTAGGGGTCAGGCCGCCCCTAGGCACAACATTTTTGTGCCCCCCCCCCCCCCTCTATTTTAATGTAATCATATATGTATATACATTGTTATTTATATATTTCATTAAAATTTAACTGTAGCCCACCTTAATATTTTTTTAAGCACTATGGACTGCTCACTGTACGGAGGACCCGGAGGGAGGGAGGCACTTATTAGTACAGTGATTAGCACAGTGTATCCGGCTCACACACTTTGACTGACTGAGCGCAGGGAGGATCTGCGCGCCTCTCAGCTCAGCTACTGGATACACAGCAGCCAATAGACTGTGTGTGTGTAGAGTAGCCAATGGGCGGGAGCCGGCAGCAGTGAGCCTGAGCTATTTCCGGACGCGCAGGGGGACCCTCGGACCCAGCCACTAAGCGGTGATGTAATGTGCATGGCAGAGTGGGTGGGCAGTGGCAGGTGACGAGCGGCGCTGCCGCCGACATATGATAATTCATGTCTGCGGCGGCGCTCGTCACTCGCCGCTACCCACCCGCTCTGCCATGCTGCTATTTAACAGAATTTCAGCCTGCCTGCCGCCCTTAATTGGTGCCGCCCTGAGGCCGGTGCCTCACGGGCCTAGGCACAAATCCGGCCCTGGTTACACCCTTGTACACAACTGTCCCTGTAACATCTGTATAATACCAGGACTTCCTATTATACACCTATCATGTAATACACATCTGTCCCCTTACCATCTCTATAATACCAGCACCTCCTATTATACACCTACCATGTAATACACATCTGTCCCCTTACCATCTCTATAATACCAGCACTTCCTATTATACACCTATCATGTAATACACATCTGTCCCCTTACCATCTCTATAATACCAGCACCTCCTATTATACACCTATCATGTAATACACGTCTGTCCCCTTACCATCTCTATAATACCAGCACTTCCTATTATACACCTACAGTATCATGTAATACACATCTGTCCCCTTACCATCTCTATAATACCACCACATCCTATTATATACCTACCATGTAATACACATCTGTCCCCTTACCATCTCTATAATACCACCACATCCTATTATATACCTACCATGTAATACACATATGTCCCCTTACCATCTCTATAATACCAGCGCTCCCTATTATACACCTATCATGTAATACACATCTGTCCCCTTACCATCTCTATAATACCAGCACTCCCTATTATACACTTATCATGTAATACACATCTGTCCCCTTACCATCTCTATAATACCACCACATCCTATTATATACCTACCATGTAATACACATATGTCCCCTTACCATCTCTATAATACCAGCGCTCCCTATTATACACCTATCATGTAATACACATATGTGCCCTTACCATCTCTATAATACCAGCACTTCCTATTATACACCTACAGCAGTGGTTCCCAAACTGTGTGCCGTGGCTCCCTGGGGTGCCTCGGGACACTTGCAGGGGTGCCTTGGATTGGTGGTCCAGTGCCAATTGAAATTGTTTATGGTCAATGTAAAAGGCAAAAACATTGCTGGTGGGCTGCCAATAATAAAAAATGTGGACAAACAGAAGCTAATTCTGTCCCTCACCCATAAATAAACCTATGTATGACATACAAATCAATTTACAGAATAAAAAACTTTTGGCCTAGGGGTGCCGTAAAAAAAAATCTGATGCTGTAGGGTGCCGTGATTTAAAAAAGTTTGGGAAGCACTGACCTACAGTATCATGTAATACACATCTGTCCCCTTACCATCTCTATAATACCACCACATCCTATTATACACCTATCATGTAATACACATATATCCCCTTACCATCTCTATAATACAGGTTGAGTATCCCGTATCCGAATATCCCTTATCCGAATTATTCCGAAAACCATACATTCCAGAAAGTGGGAATTTTTTTTTTTTTTTTTACTAAAAACTCACTAGGGACATTTGTAATAGCACTACGGGGGACATATGTAACTGGCACTATATATGTACAAGAAAATGATTGCTTGGCATTCAAATTCAATATCTGAGATAGAACACAAATTTTGTTTCATGTTTTAAAACCTTGTTTTTTGAACAAATAAAATATATTTGTGTGCATTTCATGTGTTTGATGTGTTTATACAGCATAAATGCAAGATACTTCAAAATACATCATTGAAATATAAAAATATTCCAAAATACGGAATAATCCGTTATCCAAAATTCTCCTGGTCCCGAGCATTTTGGATACAGGATACTCAACCTATACCAGCACTCCCTATTATACACCTATCATGTAATACACATCTGTCCCCTTACCATCTCTATAATACCAGCACTCCCTATTATACACCTATCATGTAATACACATATGTCCCCTTACTATCTCTATAATACCAGCACCTCCTATTATACACCTACCATGTAATACACATCTGTCCCCTTACCATCTCTATAATACCAGCACTCCCTATTATACACCTATCCTGTAATAAACATCTGTCCCCTTACCATCTCTATAATACCAGCACTTCCTATTATACACCTATCATATAATACACATCTGTCCCCTTACCATCTCTATAATACCAACACCTCCTATTATACACCTATCATGTATTACACATCTGTCCCCTTACCATCTCTATAATACCAGCACTCCCTATTATACACCTATCATGTATTACACATCTGTCCCCTTACCATCTCTATAATACCAGCACTTCCTATTATACACCTATCATGTAATACACATCTGTCCCCTTACCATCTCTATAATACCAGAACTTCCTATTATACACCTATCATGTAATACACATCTGTCCCCTTACCATCTCTATAATACCAGCGCCTCCTATTATACACCTATCAGGTAATACACATCTGTCCCCTTACCACCTCTATAATACCAGCACTTCCTATTATACACTTACCATGTAATACACATCTGTCCCCTTACCATCTCTATAATACCAGCGCCTCCTATTATACACCTATCATGTAATACACCTGTCCCCTTACCATCTCTATAATACCACCACTTCCTATTATACACCTATCCTGTAATACACATCTGTCTCCTTACCATCTCTATAATACCAGCAGTCCCTATTATACACGTACCATGTAATACACATCTGTCCCCTTACCATCTCTATAATACCAGCACTTCCTATTATACACCTATCATGTAATACACATCTGTCCCCTTACCATCTCTATAATACCAGCAGGGCCGGATTTGTGACTAGGCCCGTGAGGCACGGGCCTACGGGCGGCAGCTGTTAGGGGCGGCATGGCAGACTGCCTGGCCATGTCTTAATAGTCAACACCGTGACCAGTCCAGGCAGAAGCAGCATGGCGGAGCCGGGCGGCATTGGTGTGCGGCACCCTAATCGCCGGCCACGCCGCTCATTACTCACCGCTGCCCATTTGCTCAGCCTTGCAAATTAAATAACTGTCGGACTCAGTCCCACAGCGTACCCTGGAGGCTCCACCTCTCACTGTCTTAGGCTCACTGTCGCCCGGCGCCCATTGGCTATTCTACACCCACAGATGATTGGTGCTGTGTATAGAATGGGCGGTGACAGCTGAGCGGCGCTGCGCGCCCGTTCTGTCAGTGTGCGCCTGTCACTGTGTGTGACATTATTTCTCCCCCTCCTGGCCTCCCTGCGGGTACGGACCATACAGTGGCCAGCAGACAGCATCTAAAGGATGCCGGCTATAAAGAGATGAGCGCTCCGGTGTGTATATAAGAATGCCCGGCAGCTGGTTGAGAAGGAATCTCCATGAGAGCAGCAGAAAGACGCTGCTGCAGGAGAGGGGACTGTTCTTTGCTAGGTAAAGGTAGGGAGAGCCATGACCCTACATCAGTGCTGATTAAATACTTTTGTGTAGGTTTTTTTTTTGGTGTGATCTATTTGTGTGCGATTAATAGATATAAAATACAGGTATAATGTATTTTACTAGCAATACCCTGGCAGTGATATGTATTTGTAAATCTTTACATATTCATATTCTTTTTTTTTATTCATATTTTTGGATCAAATCAATTTATATTCATATTGTCATTTATGTGCTTCCATCTTTAAATAAATAATATGAGTGAGGGCAGGCACTGTGCCAACTGAAGCTGCAACCCAGGTAGTGTAGGGTGACAATACTGTGTGCATTGAAGCTGTTCCGCATAGGCAGGCACTGAGCTGTGCCATGTGGGTACAACAAATGCTCTCTGTAATATGGATCTGGCTATTTCACTGTAAATCAGAAAATTAGGATTGAGTTTAGTGCACGACTTGTGGTGACATGCTTAGCCGGCCGCACCGATGCTTATCTTGGAGAGGCTGTCTATCTGGTCAGTCCCAGGCAACCAAAATTTCTGATGGCAGCCCTTGGAGGAGCGGACAGGAGCCGTGAGGCAGTGGGCATTACGGTGTGCCATAATGTGCAATGGGCATGATGGTGTCCATTATAATGTGTACTGGGCATTATGGTGTGTGGAATAATGTGGAATGGGCATTACTATAAGAAAGAAAAATTACTATGAGAGGGGGTGGCAAAACATAGCCTTGCTCTGGACACCATGTTGCCTTGCTACTCCTCTGCACACAGGACGCTGCTAGGAAGTCCGCCACTGAGCTGTTGCTGCAGAAGCTGTCTCTGGCCTGGGGACGAGGACAGGGGGCACAGACTGAGGGTGGGAGTAGAGAGGCAGGGCTGATGCCTGCTGGGTGTGAGTGCGTGCGTGCCTCAGGGTTATGGGGCAGCTAGCATCAGCTCAGCAGTAAGAAGGGTCTCTCCATCCACTGGGACGGAAAGGGATCTGTACTTGCGACTGTATGTATTTAATGTGACTGTCTGAGCTTGCTGCCTGTGGTCATATATTTATATTATATAACCTAATAATATATATGTTAAAATAGGGGGGGGGGGGGGCGGACAAAAATGTTGTGCCTAGGGGCGGCCTGACCCCTAAATTCGCCCCTGAATACCAGCACTCCCTTTTATACACCTATCATGTAATACACATCTGTCCCCTTACCATCTCTATAATACCACCACTTCCTATTATACACCTATCATGTAGTACACATCTGTCCCCTTACCATCTCTATAATACCAGCACTCCCTATTATACACCTATCATGTAATACACATCTGTCCCCTTACCATCTCTATAATACCAGCACCTCCTATTATACACCTATCATGTAATACACATCTGTCCCCTTACCATCTCTATAATACCAGCACTGCCTATTATATACCTATCATGTAATACACCTCTGTCCCCTTACCATCTCTATAATACCAGCACATCCTATTATACACCTACCATGTAATACACATATGTCCCCTTGCCATCTCTATAATACCAGCACTCCCTATTATACACCTACTGTACCATGTAATACACCTCTATCCCCTTACCATCTCTATAATACCAGCACTCCCTATTATATACCTATCATGTAATACACATCTGTCCCCTTACCATCTCTATAATACCAGCACCTCCTATTATACACCTATCATGTAATACACATCTGTCCCCTTACCATCTCTATAATACCAGCACTGCCTATTATATACCTATCATGTAATACACCTCTGTCCCCTTACCATCTCTATAATACCAGCACATCCTATTATACACCTACCATGTAATACACATATGTCCCCTTACCATCTCTATAATACCAGCACTCCCTATTATACACCTACTGTACCATGTAATACACCTCTATCCCCTTACCATCTCTATAATACCAGCACTCCCTATTATATACCTACCATGTAATACACATATGTCCCCTTACCATCTCTATAATACCACCACATCCTATTATACACCTATCATGTAATACACATCTGTCCCCTTACCATCTCTATAATACCAGCACTCCCTATTATACACCTATCATGTAATACACATGTGTCCCCTTACCATCTCTATAATGCCAGCACCTCCTATTATACACCTATCATGTAATACACATCTATCCCCTTACCATCTCTATAATACCAGCACTCCCTATTATACACCTACTGTACCATGTAATACACCTCTATCCCCTTACCATCTCTATAATACCAGCACTCCCTATTATATACCTACCATGTAATACACATCTGTCCCCTTACCATCTCTATAATACCAGCACTCCCTATTATATACCTACCATGTAATACACATCTGTCCCCTTAACATCTCTATAATACCAGCACCTCCTATTATACACCTATCATGTAATACACATCTGTCCCCTTACCATCTCTATAATACCAGCACTCCCTATTATATACCTACCATGTAATACACATCTGTCCCCTTACCATCTCTATAATACCAGCACTCCCTATTATACACCTATCATGTAATACACATCTGTCCCCTTACCATCTCTATAATACCACCACTTCCTATTATACACCTATCATGTAGTACACATCTGTCCCCTTACCATCTCTATAATACCAGCACTCCCTATTATACACCTATCATGTAATACACATCTGTCCCCTTACCATCTCTATAATACCAGCACCTCCTATTATACACCTATCATGTAATACACATCTGTCCCCTTACCATCTCTATAATACCAGCACTGCCTATTATATACCTATCATGTAATACACCTCTGTCCCCTTACCATCTCTATAATACCAGCACATCCTATTATACACCTACCATGTAATACACATATGTCCCCTTGCCATCTCTATAATACCAGCACTCCCTATTATACACCTACTGTACCATGTAATACACCTCTATCCCCTTACCATCTCTATAATACCAGCACTCCCTATTATATACCTATCATGTAATACACATCTGTCCCCTTACCATCTCTATAATACCAGCACCTCCTATTATACACCTATCATGTAATACACATCTGTCCCCTTACCATCTCTATAATACCAGCACTGCCTATTATATACCTATCATGTAATACACCTCTGTCCCCTTACCATCTCTATAATACCAGCACATCCTATTATACACCTACCATGTAATACACATATGTCCCCTTACCATCTCTATAATACCAGCACTCCCTATTATACACCTACTGTACCATGTAATACACCTCTATCCCCTTACCATCTCTATAATACCAGCACTCCCTATTATATACCTACCATGTAATACACATATGTCCCCTTACCATCTCTATAATACCACCACATCCTATTATACACCTATCATGTAATACACATCTGTCCCCTTACCATCTCTATAATACCAGCACTCCCTATTATACACCTATCATGTAATACACATGTGTCCCCTTACCATCTCTATAATGCCAGCACCTCCTATTATACACCTATCATGTAATACACATCTATCCCCTTACCATCTCTATAATACCAGCACTCCCTATTATACACCTACTGTACCATGTAATACACCTCTATCCCCTTACCATCTCTATAATACCAGCACTCCCTATTATATACCTACCATGTAATACACATCTGTCCCCTTACCATCTCTATAATACCAGCACTCCCTATTATATACCTACCATGTAATACACATCTGTCCCCTTAACATCTCTATAATACCAGCACCTCCTATTATACACCTATCATGTAATACACATCTGTCCCCTTACCATCTCTATAATACCAGCACTCCCTATTATATACCTACCATGTAATACACATCTGTCCCCT
Source organism: Crinia signifera (assembly GCF_055691185.1). NCBI lineage: Eukaryota > Metazoa > Chordata > Amphibia > Anura > Myobatrachidae > Crinia > Crinia signifera. Next base: position 42,683,670 of record NC_139223.1, read on the forward strand.
TACCATCTCTATAATACCAGCACTCCCTATTATACACCTATCATGTAATACACATCTGTCCCCTTACCATCTCTATAATACCAGCACTTCCTATTATAAACCTATCATATAATACACATCTGTCCCCTTACCATCTCTATAATACCAACACTCCCTATTATACACCTACCATGTAATACACATCTGTCCCCTTACCATCTCTATAATACCAGCACTGCCTATTATATACCTATCATGTAATACACATCTGTCCCCTTACCATCTCTATAATACCAGCACTCCCTATTATACACCTATCATGTATTACACATCTGTCCCCTTACCATCTCTATAATACCAGCACTCCCTATTATACACCTATCATGTATTACACATCTGTCCCCTTACCATCTCTATAATACCAGCACTTCCTATTATACACCTATCATGTAATACACATCTGTCCCCTTACCATCTCTATAATACCAGAACTTCCTATTATACACCTATCATGTAATACACATCTGTCCCCTTACCATCTCTATAATACCAGCGCCTCCTATTATACACCTATCATGTAATACACATCTGTCCCCTTACCATCTCTATAATACCAGCACCTCGTACTATACACCTATCCTGTAATACACATCTGTCTCCTTACCATCTCTATAATACCAGCAGTCCCTATTATACACGTACCATGTAATACACATCTGTCCCCTTACCATCTCTATAATACCAGCACTTCCTATTATACACCTATCATGTAATACACATCTGTCCCCTTACCATCTCTATAATACCAGCACTCCCTTTTATACACCTATCATGTAATACACATCTGTCCCCTTACCATCTCTATAATACCACCACTTCCTATTATACACCTATCATGTAGTACACATCTGTCCCCTTACCATCTCTATAATACCAGCACTCCCTATTATACACCTATCATGTAATACACATCTGTCCCCTTACCATCTCTATAATACCAGCACCTCCTATTATATACCTATCATGTAATACACATCTGTCCCCTTACCATCTCTATAATACCAGCACTGCCTATTATATACCTATCATGTAATACACCTCTGTCCCCTTACCATCTCTATAATACCAGCACATCCTATTATACACCTACCATGTAATACACATATGTCCCCTTGCCATCTCTATAATACCAGCACTCCCTATTATACACCTACTGTACCATGTAATACACCTCTATCCCCTTACCATCTCTATAATACCAGCACTCCCTATTATATACCTATCATGTAATACACATCTGTCCCCTTACCATCTCTATAATACCAGCACCTCCTATTATACACCTATCATGTAATACACATCTGTCCCCTTACCATCTCTATAATACCAGCACTGCCTATTATATACCTATCATGTAATACACCTCTGTCCCCTTACCAGGGCCGGTGCTAGGGTGTCCTGCGCCCTCCTGCAAACCATACATTTTGCGCCCTTTCACATTGCCATTGCAACAAGCTGCAGCCCGATTGTGGGAGTGTATGCAACATGCGATCCTACTGTATGGAGGATCTCGGGTGCATGTACAGTACATGTACAGTATACGGAAATTCGTATTCATAATCATATTGATGTACTATCAATACGAATACGAATTGCTGTATTTTCGGGATAGTAAATGTCAAAAATAAGTGTATTTCTGGATACAAATACACCTACTGTATTTTTTACAAATTTCCTTTAGTAAATTTCCCCCGACTTGTCATCCAGGCATTCACAGACAGCGCTACATGCCTCAGCGCAAGTGTCTATGAGGAAGAGGGGGCAGGTCGCATGAGGAGGACAGTGTGTGCATGGTGCAGGGAGCTGCTCAGCCTCTCCATACTGCCGCCCGCTGTCAGACAGGCGAGCAGGTGGCAGTGACAGTGAGGGCTGAGGCAGCTTTAGCAGAGCAGGCAGGGAGACAGTGCCTTTTCAGCATGGCGCCTCCCTGCTTTGCAGGAGCTGCTGAGTGGGTAGCGCCGGCCCTGCCCCTTACCATCTCTATAATACCAGCACATCCTATTATACACCTACCATGTAATACACATATGTCCCCTTACCATCTCTATAATACCAGCACTCCCTATTATACACCTACTGTACCATGTAATACACCTCTATCCCCTTACCATCTCTATAATACCAGCACTCTCTATTATATACCTACCATGTAATACACATATGTCCCCTTACCATCTCTATAATACCACCACATCCTATTATACACCTATCATGTAATACACATCTGTCCCCTTACCATCTCTATAATACCAGCACTCCCTATTATACACCTACCATGTAATACACATCTGTTCCCTTACCATCTCTATAATACCAGCACTCCCTATTATACACCTATCATGTAATACACATGTGTCCCCTTACCATCTCTATAATACCAGCACCTCCTATTATACACCTATCATGTAATACACATCTATCCCCTTACCATCTCTATAATACCAGCACTCCCTATTATACACCTACCATGTTACACACATCTGTCCCCTTACCATCTCTATAATACCAGCAGATCCTATTATACACCTATCATGTAATACACATCTGTCCCCTTACCACCTCTATAATACCAGCACTTCCTATTATACACCTACCATGTAATACACATATGTCCCCTTACTATCTCTATAATACCACCACATCCTATTATACACCTATCATGTAATACACATCTGTCCCCTTACCATCTCTATAATACCAGCACTCCCTATTATACACCTACCATGTAATACACATCTGTCCCCTTACCATCTCTATAATACCAGCACTTCCTATTATACACCTATCATGTTATACACATCTGTCCCCTTACCATCTCTATAATACCAGCACCTCCTATTATATATACACCTATCATGTAATACACATCTGTCCCCTTACCATCTCTATAATACCAGCACTTCCTATTATACACCTACAGTATCATGTAATACACATCTGTCCCCTTACCATCTACATAATACCAGCACTCCCTATTATATACCTACCATGTAATACACATCTGTCCCCTTACCATCTCTATAATACCAGCACTTCCTATTATATACCTACCATGTAATACACATCTGTCCCCTTACCATCTCTATAATACCAGCACCTCCTATTATACACCTATCATGTAATACACATCTGTCCCCTTACCATCTCTATAATACCAGCACTCCCTATTATATACCTACCATGTAATACACATCTGTCCCCTTACCATCTCTATAATACCAGCACTCCCTATTATACACCTATCATGTAATACACATCTGTCCCCTTACCATCTCTATAATACCAGCACTTCCTATTATACACATATCATGTAATACACATCTGTCCCCTTACCATCTCTATAATACCAGCACTCCCTATTATACACCTACCATATAATACACATATGTCCCCTTACCATCTCTATAATACCACCACATCCTATTATACACCTATCATGTAATACACATCTGTCCCCTAACCATCTCTATAATACCAGCACCTCCTATTATATATACACCTATCATGTAATACACATCTGTCCCCTTACCATCTCTATAATACCAGCACCTTCTATTATATATACACCTATCATGTAATACACATCTGTCCCCTTACCATCTCTATAATACCAGCACTTCCTATTATACACCTATCATGTAATACACATCTGTCCCCTTACCATCAGTGGCAAACGCAGGATTTTCAGAAGGGGGTTTCCAGAGGGGCGGAGCAAAGCACGGAGATGGACACTTAGGTGACCCAATATATGCCGGGTCAGTTAAAGTATTATAGATAGACCAAATGTATATAAATAATAGTAATAATAATAATACACACACACACACACACACACACACACATATACTGTATATACATACATAACAGCAGTGTAGACCCCTGGGCATAGCAATATATTGGGGCCCCTACCGATCCTCCAGTGGTAGGGGTGGGGGAAGCTTTGATGTCCCGCGGGTGGTAGGGGGTATTATATCAACCACTCAGCATGTCGGGCCTGGATCAGTAATTTCAACTAATTTCCCCTTTACTGCACAGATGGTGGGAGAAGGGGGCATTGGACTGAATGAAGGGGCCCTGATACATAACTTCCAGGGTGGTAGAGGATGTTTAATATGCAGAGGAGGGGTGTATAGTGGAGTGGGCTTATTATTCATAATTTTCTGGTGGGAGGACAGCTTGCTTGACTGCAGATATCTCCAGTTTGCAGAAACAAATTTCTTAGATTTTAATGAAATTAAAAACTAGAGAATCCCACCTACCAAATGGTATTGGGGACTAGGGGATGGGAATTCAGGAGGCAGAGCAATCTGCCAATGAGTATATAAAACTACATACCAGGTGTGTGGAGCTGGCGCAGTAACCAGCTGCTGGAAGGCTGATATCTCTGGTTCTGGGAACAGTAGAGACAAGCTGCTAGTGTCCCTCAAAGGGGGAGAGTCCCAGCTTTTGGAATATATCCTCAGAATAACTCTAAGTCAGACATAACCTGAAATATCTGACTGGGAAGAGCAATTAACAGGCTTGGATGGGGACCACTATTTTGAAGTCAGATATCTCCGGTTCCCAAGGGCCGATTTTAAAAATTCTTATACCCATGGAAAGAGGGGACCCTCAGCTTTCAGCCTCAGGCCCTTAGACTCCTGGGGGGGTTTCTGGGTACTCAGAAACCCCCCCTGCGTGCGCTATTGACCATCTCTATAATACCAGCACTTCCTATTATACACCTATCATGTAATACACATCTGTCCCCTTACCATCTCTATAATACCAGCACTCCCTATTAAATACCTACCATGTAATCAGTGCCAGATTACGGTCTAAATGGGCCTGGAGCAGAACATGGATTGATTCAAAATTCACGTTATACCACACAGATTGAGCAATAATGCACAATATGCTTCATAAACAGGGACATTGCGCGCCGAAGGCACGCATTAAAAATTTACACCATAATGTCCATTACATGTTAAGCCTCACACCATAATGTCCATTACGTATTATGCCAAACACCATACTGCCTATTAAAAATTATGCTACATAAGTGCTGCTTACCTACATGCTCATTGCCAGGGGTTCTATGCTCATTGCCAGGGGTTCCATGCTCATTGCCATATGGGATTATATGCTCGTTGCCAAGGGGGAATAAATGCTTGTGGTAACTGGGGGACAGCCGCTGAGCAGAAATGACAGCCATTGACAGCCGGGCAGAGTGCGGGGGGCTGCCCGGCTATATTCAGAGCACTGCAGGTCCCAGCTATTTGAAATAATACCCCGTTCACACCATAAAATGCCCCCTTTACACCAGCCTAGTCTACTTTAAACAACCAGCTATATCTTCGGAACCAACTGACCATTTACATGTGGGCTTCGAATGATTTTGGTCCCATGAAACTGGGCTGTTTGGTTCCAGGGAAATCTGTCCTCAAAATACATGAACAGCCATGAAATTACATTTTAGAAATGAAAAAAATCAGTTTACCCGCAATATCTGTAGAACCAATGAACCCATATGGACCAGCCTGGTATCAGATTGAAGGACCAGCGGTTTGGGTTTGACTGAGATCAACCTCGAGCTTCTGTGATGCCAGAGGGGGAACTGGCAGTCGTTGGAACCGGGTTGGGGTCGGAATTAGCGGGTCCCATGTTATCATATAGGGAAAATGTTCCAGCTTTGCCTGGCGTTATCTCCGGTTCCCGGGGGGCTAGCGACATGGGGCTGGGCTCGTTGGAAAGCCCTGGCTCTTAGCTATAAAATGCCTATTTGGAGAGTGGGTCTGGAGCTGTAGCTCCATCAGGTCCATTGTTAATCCGGCCCTGCATGTAATACACATCTGTCCCCTTACCATCTCTATATTTGCCAGACTGCAGTCAGTCCGCTTCTATCACCAGTGCCTTATTTCATTACTCTGCTGGGTTTGTCTATGATGCTGGTAGGGTAGAAAACAAGCAAACAAATATGAAAAAATACCAAAAAACAGTTTCTCCTTCTGGGTGGTATACGGTCATTGGGTCGACACACAAAAGGTCGACATGCATTGAGTCAACCACTACAACAGGGAAGGCTTGGAGGCTCCAGCTCTGTAGGAATCTGCTGCTGATTTCTGGCTTCTGCTTTGTTCCTGTCCATTAATTGCGGCGGAAACGTCGTCTACATAACCACTGTCAAGGCAAATGCCTCTAGAGCAGCCGCCCATCACTGCAGAGTCTCTACCAGGACATTACCCCCACCCAAGTGTTATACCCCTAAGCATGTCATGCTTCCAGGAAATCCATGGCACCTGCCACAGCCAGCAGCCTATCCCCGCTGTGATCCATGCTGCCTAGTACACTATCAGAGAGGTCCCACTGATTAGCCAAAAATTCAGACACCATGATCCACCTTCATGACTAGACAGTAGACAGCAGTGGAGGCTTTTAACTCTGGTTAAAAGGGGGGCTGCTGCAATGCCAACTGCTCAGCATGTAGGGCCTGGATCAGTAATTTCCACCTATTACCCCTTTACTGCACAGATGGTGGGAGATGAGGTGGGAGAAGGGGGCATTGGGCTGAATGAAGGGGCCCTGATACATAACTTCCAGGGTGGTAGAGGATGTTTAATATGCAGAGGAGGGGTGTATAGTGGAGTGGGCTTATTATTCATAATTTTCTGGTGGGAGGAAAGCTTACTTGACTACAGATATCTCCAGTTCCCGGAAATAGATTTCTTAGATTTTAATGGAATTAAAAACTAGTGAATCCCACCTACCAAATGGTATTGGGGTCTAGGGGATCAGAGTTCAGGAGGCAGAGCAATCTGCCAACGAGTATATAAAACTACATACCAGGTGTGTGGAGGGGTGTGGTATGTGACTCCGACAGTCGGGATCCCGACAGTCATTATCCCGTTGTTGGGATCCGTACTGCCCGGAGTCAGACAGCATGGCGAGCGCAACAAAGCCCCTTGCGGGGTCGCTGCGCTCGCTACGTGAGCCACCTATTCTATTCTCCCTCTATGGGGGTCGTGGACCCCCACGAGGGAAAATAGCGGGTGGCCGTCAGGCACCCAGCTGTCGGTGTTTTGACAGTCGGGATCCCTACGTCGGGTAAATGACTGTCGGGATCCCGACTGTCGGGAACCCGTCCGGCACCCGTGTGGAGCTGGAGCAGTAACCAGCTGCTGGAAAGCTGATATCTCTGGTTCTAGGCACAGTAGAGACAAACTGCTAGTGTCATTCAAAGGGGGAGAGTCCCAGCTTTTGGAATATACCAGAAAAACTTTAAGTCAGACACAACCTGAAATATCTGACTGGAAAGAGGAATTAAATGGCTTGGATGGGGACCACTGCTTTGAAGTCAGATATCTCCGGTTCCCCAGGGCCGATTTTTAAAATTCTTGTACTCATGGAAAGAGGGGACCCTCAGCTTAGATTCCTGTGCGCGCCACTGGTCACCTCCGCTGCCGCCGGTGCCTGCTGGTCCCTGCTGCTGGACCTGTCCCCTGTTGTGGTTGCGTGACCAGCACATGCAGAATAGCTACTTCGGTACTGCATATACGCTGGCCCCCAGCCTCTATGAGCAGATTTTACCTGGGGGGATGCAGCCCTGCAGGCTATAGGTAAAAACTGCCACTGCTTATAAACCATACTCGGGTCGCTGAGGTCGGGACTGCTGCCTCACAGAACCAGAGGAAATGTACAATAACGTAAATGTCTTCTTGTAACTTCCTACTTTAGATCAGACTTCAAATTATTATTTTACTAAATAAACAAGACAATAAAAGGTTCAGGATGCTCTCAGGATTACAAAACAAAAATCAAACAGGTGGCCAATATCGAACTTTAAAGCTGTTGTCTAGAACGTACAATTATTGAACTATAACCTTTTAGCAGGTGACATCATCCACCATTGCCAAAATTACAGCAATCCTGAAGATGAATCAAGATGTTCCAAACTGGCAAATGATCATACAAATTCCCTTTTGCACATATGCCAGAAGTTTTTAATAAAAGTCTTGGACAACAGGCTTGGTATCAGAGGAGGAACGTCTGGGGTGAGTCCAGGTGCAAAAATATAATTTGGTCTTCCCTCCTCAACCCCAACCTAAATTTACAATAAGCAACATGGCAGTGAGTGACCCGGAAAGGAAGAGGGTGACAGGGACAGCAGTGGGTCCACTTAGTCCTCAGGGGCCTCAGTGCAATGCAGTTGCTGCACCAATGGTAGTTATGCCTCTGAGCAGGGTATAGGGGATTTCCTATCTCCCACCTGGATTAACCAGAGACCCCAAGCAAGAAGGTAGGGCATCACTGATGGTAGGTCATGGCACTCTGCCCTGCCACCATGATGTCACAAAGCACAATTCTCTTGGTTGTTTTTGTATAACTGAGTGCACTACGAGGAACCATGTTGTAATGTCTGGATAGCATCTTTTTATGGAAGTTACCGGTACTCCCCAAAAGTTACAAATTGGTAGATTTACAGTAGCTTCAGCGTCGAGACTACCCTCAGAAGTCTGGCGCTTGATGTCCAAAATAATCAAGATGCCAATGCTGGAATATCTACAGCTGGTATGCTGATCGGTAAGTATGTGGGGATAGCGTGTGCCCGGAAAGGAGGGTCTAGGTTTTGGCACTACTGGGTGGGCTGTATGGTAAGGCTGTGAGGAGGGGAAGTTAGGGTTAGGCTGCAGGGAGGGGTTAGATTTAACCTGCGGGGAAGGGGGCTAGGTCCGTTTGTTAGTGCACATGCATTCTCACGGGGGCGATGTTTAGCGCATGCACAGACGCATTTCTGTGCATAAGAAGACACTGTGTGCGTACGTCCATTGCGAACAAACTGTTCGCTGGGTGCAAGCACCTGACCTTGTGGCCGGAGGGGCATGGGGCTGCGAGCAGGGGTACTCGCTCATGGGAGTACCACATTCCCATGAAAACGGTGGCCGTTCCCATTGCAATCGCCTGGTGACGTGGGCGCGGGGATGAGCAGCTGACATCACCGGATGTCAGCTGCCCGCCCATTTCAGCGGGAACGTACACGGATAAAAAAGTGACCTAAGAGTCACTTTATATATGCAAGTGCGCACCACATCTTTCGATGGACGGCGACCAAAGATGTGGGAGGTACCCACTGGCATGTGAATGGATGTATATGTTTATTTTTGGACTAACGATCTGTGTTTTGTTCATTATTCCTTTTTTCCCTGTTTTTTATTATATCTTTAATTATATTGTCTCTATAACAATAGGAGAGATATTTCTGGATAAAAATACAGGAAACGTACGCTCATTGTTTGCCCGAGAGAATCTGAATAGCTGAGGAATGTCTCGTTTATTTGCATTTGGATTTTTTGGTTTGGCAACGTCTATTAATCCTGAACACCTGCTGATCTAGATACTGTCATTTTGTTAAATGCTGTTTATTTGCAAAAAGAAAATAAAGAAATGTAACAGAATTGTCAGGTTGCTCAGTCTAGATAGTGAAAGTGCTTATTTGATATTATATATATATAGACCATGTATATTATTTTTCCTAGAAGAACAGAAAAGTGTCTTGCATCAACTGTTAATTGACAGATACGTTGATTTATAGTGTATTAAAGAGCAATACAGTACATGACATTAGCTGTATAAAATGTGTAACTACATTGTAGAGGGTCTTATTCCATTGTGTTTTTTTTTTTTTTTTACTGTATTGGATTTTCTTTTGTTTATTTCTAAAATATCTAGTTTTCTTAACTCCAGTGGAGGTTTCTGTATTTTTTAACATTAAGGAGTAAATATAGTAAGTGAGGCATCTTTGATGGTTTTGGAGTATATAGGGGCAATAACATTAAATACAAAGCAAGGTGTGTGTTTTTTTGTATTCAATACTATTGCCATTGGCAGATTTATGGGTCAGGACACCCCTGATCTCCCCACTGGTGGTGCTATTGTTATATCAAAAGGTATCAGCAGTTGTTCTCTGGTGGTGGGGCTGAGAGTTCGGAGAGGGGTGGGGGGGCATAAATGCAAAGTCAGTAAATAGTTATAAATAGTTATTACAGGCAGTTCTTCTTGAAAAGTCCCTAGTTCCTATCCAGACTCCCTTATTTGCTTCAGTTCTTTCTGTCTCTACAGACCCCCTTCTGCCTCTTCTGCTACAGACCCCTTCTGTCTCTTCTGCTACAGCCCCTTCTGTCTCTTCTGCTACAGCCCCTTCTGTCTCTCAGCCCACTTTTGTCTCTCCAGCCCCCTTTTGTCTCTTCAGCCCACTTCTGTCTCTTCTGCTTCAAACCCTTATGTATCTCCAGCCCCCCCTGTTTCTTCTGCTTCAGCTCCTTGTGTCTCTCCAGTCACCTTCTTTATTTACAGCTCCATCCCCTTTCATGTCTTTCTAGCCTGCTTCTGTGTCTCCAGCTTCAGCCCCTTCTGTCTCTCAGGCTTCAGCCCCTTCTGTCTCTCCAGCCCCCTTCTGCTTCAGCCCTTTATGTATCTCCAGCCCCCTTCTGTCTCTTTTGCTTCAGCGGCTTATGTCTCTCCAGGCCCTCTCTGTCTCTTCTGCTTCAGCCCCGTTTCCCGTTAAAGTACAGATGCAGACCTGAGACAGGCATCTCTGCAGATTTTAGAGAAGTATCTGGCTCTGCACTGCCCCGTTCATGATGGCCAGGAAACTATAGCCCCTGGGACACAGAATACTTTTTAAGAAATATGCGTCCCCTCGCGGGGCTCGCTTCGCTCGCCACGCTTCGGGCTCGGAGAGGACCTCTAGGGTTACCACCTCATCCCTTTAATTCTGGACACATATTAATTACACAGGTTCTGTGGCAGTTTAAAACCAGGTGAAATGGAGTCTTGAAGTCAGCCAGCCACAGAACCTGTGTTATTAATATGTGTCCGGAACTAAACGGATGAGGTGGTAACCCTAAGGACCTCCCATAAGGAATGGCAGCAGCAACAGGGGAATGCTGATGCTGAGGGGTGGGACACTGGTCTCATTGGGGTAAATGTAAGATGCTTGGAGAAGTGGTATCTATCCTCATAAAGAACATTATTGCTCAAGACAATCATCTCCTAACTTAAATTTACTTATTGGAGCAGATTGGCTGGTGCATTATCACTTTCCACATAACATTCTTTATGGGGATAGATAGCACTTCTCCAAGCTCCATACATTTACCCCATTCTAACTTCAGTACAGTCCTTTATACTGTAGATAGACAGCACAGCCCCCATAGACATCACAGCCCTTCATAGATAGACATGACAGTTCCCCCATAAGTTAAGCGCAGCATTTCATAGAGAGACAGCACAGCCCCCATAGACATCACAGCCCCAGGCCCCCCATAATGCACAGCCCTTCATAGAGAGACAGCACAGCCCCCATAGACATCACAGCCCCAGGCCCCCCATAATGCACAGCCCTTCATAGAGAGACAGCACAGCCCCCATAGACTTGACAGCTCCCCCCTGTAACTTTAGCGCAGCCTTTCATAGAAAAACACAGCCCCTATAGACATCACAGCCCCGGGCCCCCCATAATGCCCAGCCCTTCATAGAGAGACAGCACAGCCCCCCCCCCCCTGCATATAACTCCCCTATAAATATTAAGCACAGCCTGCAATACCCGGCACACAACCCACTCCCATAGATATTCAGCACAGGACCCTGCACATAAACCCCCCCCCCCCCCCCCCCCCACATAGATATTCAGCAAAGCTCTCCATACTCAGAACATAACCATATTCAGCATAGCCCCCCCATAGATATATTCAACACAGCCCCCCCATACTCAGCACATAAACCTCCACTATAGATATTCAGCACAGCACTCTGCACATAACCCCCCATAGATATTCAGCAAAGCCCTCCATACTCAGCACATAACCCCCATAAATATTCAGCAAAGCCCCCTGCACATAACCCCCATAGATATTCAGCAAAGCCCTGCATGCTCAGAACATAACCCCCCTCCATAGATATTCAGCATAACCCCCCATAGATATTCAGCACAGCCCCCCATACTCAGCACATAACCCCCCCCCCATAGATGTTCAGCACAGCCCCCGAACATAACCCCCCACACACTATATTCAGCACAGCCCCTGTACAGAACCTGCCTACACGCAGTCCTGTCCATGCTCCCAGCAGTGACTGCAGATCTCTGTGTCCCACCATGACAGCAGTGAAGGGGTGATGTCCGCACACACAGCCCCCCCCCCCCCCAGCCACTTCATGTCCGTCCTCCGCACCATGTAGATGCTGCGACCTGCGACCCTAAACATGGCCAACATGCTACTGTGGGGGCAGCTTTGTTCTGTGCTGGGTGGCCACCTAAAGCCTGCAGTTTTGTAAAGTTTCGCAAAATTACAACACGTCCTGAATTAGGCCTACATTGCTACATCTTTTAATTTTGCATTTTAACCTTGCTATATGAATAAATTAGAATCGTATTAATGGATGGGATGAAAACCACATGGACCTGACAATTATGCGTACACCCCATTTTGTGTCATCTCTTCTTCTCTGGACTATTCCACACTGGGTAATCCTGTGTAGTGTGCGCAACACGGCTGCCTCACCTGGTATGTATTGTGGGTGGAATATACAAACTGTGGAAGTTATTACCCAAAAATGTCTGCACCAGCCCTGCATTATGCTTATTGTGTGATCTACGATTACAGTAGTTGTTCATTATTATTTGTGTGTGTTTTTAATCTGATGTAATTTCTAATTGCCTTGTAAAATGTGCTATTTTATGATGTTTGTGAAGCAACTTTGAGTCCTGCGGGACAAATGTTCTATAAAAATAAAATAATTATTATTATTATTATACTGAGAATAATGTACTAAAGGATATTTAACTAAATGTGAACTGTTCTTTTGCTTGCTTGCTTGTAAAAAGGTATTCGCATGCATTTTTATATAGAGTACATTGCTCAAAGTACTTCAATTGTTATTGTTAAGATTATGAGATTTCATATGAAATATAGTTACACAAAATACAGTATGCTAATTTAATGACCAGGATAGCGCATACAGAAGCCAATATTAACTGGTGATGTAATAAAATCCTATCAGATACTTCCCTAATCTTACAATGTAACATGATTACACAAACATATATAAGCAGGAGCACGGGTGTACTCATTACTGACTGACACATTTTAAAAGAGACGCATGTGTTTTAAGAGCGGAGGAGGCCCATGTGCACCATCTTCAGTCAGCATATCTCCAGAAAAATGACACGGCGGCCATTTTTCTGGCGATTCCCTTATCACTGCTGCTGATTGTCTTGCGTCTCTGTGACTTTACTGTACTCAGGGGCGGGCTGGGCCGGGGGGCAGGGTGCCATGTGCCCCCGGGCCGCTTTATCAATTAGTACTGAGGGCCGCCTGGTGGTCCAGTGAGTATTGGCCACCTCCTCTGGTTAGGGTTACCACCTAGTCCCTTTAATTCCGGACACATATTAATTACACAGGTTCTGTGGCTGGCTGACTTCAAGACTCCACTTCACCTGATTTTAAACTGCCACAGAACCTGTGTAATTAACATGTGTCCGGAATTAAAGGGACTAGGTGGTAACCCTACCTCTGGTCAGCCACACCGTCTGGGCTTTAAGAAAATGGCCGCCGGCCTCCTGCACTGGGGACATGTCTAGAGAGTGCAGGAAGCCGCTAGAGGGCGGGCTGTGGGCGGGACGAGAGGCCAGAGCACCAGGAAGCAGCCTGCCTTTGCCGATGTTATTATGCAGGGGGAGCAGCCTGAGGTGTCCAGTTATTATGCAGGGGGAGCAGCCTGTGGTGTCGTTATTATGCAGGGGGAGCAGCCTGCGATGTCCAGTTTTTATGCAGGGAGAGCAACCTGTTGTGTCGTGTTATTATGCAGGAGCAGCAGCCTGTGTTGTCGTGTTATTATGCAGGAGCAGCAGCCTGTGGTGTCCTGTTGTTATGCAGTGGGAGAAGCCTGTGGTGTCTTCCAGTTATTATGCAGGGGGAGCAGCCTGTGGTGTTCTCTGGTTATTATGCAGGGGGAGCAGCCTGTGGTGTTCTCCGGTTATTATCCTGGTTTATTATAGTAGGGGAGCAGCCTGTGGGGTCCTGCTGTTGTTGTTATTATTATTATTACACAGGGGGAGCAGGGGGTTTTCTCAGCCAAACGCTGTTACTCATGGGCCAGTGCTCTGGACTTGCCCCCAGGCTTAAAGTTGCCAGCCAGCCCCTGACTGTACTAAATGTAATCTTACTGTGGCAATAGGAATAGTATGCTGTAGAGCAGTGGTGGGCAAGAGGCGGCCCGCGGGCCGGATGCGGCCCGCGAGACGCTTTAGTCTGGCCCGCTGAACTGACATATTTTACTATGACAAGCGGCCCGACTATAGCCACTTGTCATTGCCAGATATCTGTGTTTTCGCTGCCGTCGCTGGTAATCTGTGCCTGCCGCGCACAGCATTTACTGGGAGCGTGGGAGGGGACGCAATGACCCGGCAGCCGCCTCCCCGCCATTGGTTGGCGTCACCGCGTCCCCTCCCACGCTCCCAGTAATGCTGTGCGCGGCATGCAGACAGAGACGGGCATTAACAGCGGCGGCGACAGCAGCAGTACATTAACTGTGTCACCACATCCCCTCCCAGGCTTAAAGAAATTCTGTGCACATCAGGCACAGTCAGGTATAAATGGCAACAGTATTAAAGTGTCTCCGCGTCCCCTCCCAGGCTCCCTTAAACACAGTGTACATATATACATATGTGTGTACATAATATATATATATATATATATATATATATATATATAAATAATATACATACACACACACCCACACAGTGGGCCTTATTCTGGTTGGTGCGGCCGGCCCGTACGCGTACGTTCCGGGGTTTTTAATGACCTGCGCATGCGTACCATCTCCAATGCGCAGGCGCGAACACTCCACAACGCTTACGGACGGGTCTCTCTGTGCGAAAAAACCTGTACGCGAGAGTACGGGCATTGGGGGCGGCATAGGGGCGTGATGAGGGGAGCGGCCGAAATAATGAGGGAAAATGGGCGTAAATATGGGCGTACACGGGGGTGTGCACCAAAAATGAACGGTGCTACTACCGCACGATCGGCTAAAGCACCGTTCATTTCGGACACAAAACAGGCGGCCGCCAACCGCCACCTCAGACCACCCCTACAGATACCGCATGCCAGCGTGCGCCTGGGTTTGCTAATTTACGCTGATTACTACTCAAACACATACACCTGAATGTAATAAGCAATGCTGCAGTCTATTAAGTCCAAACCATGATTTCACTACCTGCAAGCCTACACACAGCACTCAAACACATTGGAAGCTTATCTTTCTATACTTCTCGACATTTAAAGGTTTGTTTAATTTAAGGTAAGAATCTTTTTAAGACCTGCTTATATATGCTAAGGTAGGTATTTGTTAAACAGTTATACACATTCACTACGTGCTTTCATAGACTTTACACAGTAGCACACTCAATCTACACAAGTCGACATGTGTCAACGTGTTCACTCTAACACAAACATAGGTTTTGTATTTATGATACAATAACATAAACCACATCTAACACCTACAAAGGATGTTTCAGCAATGTTTTAAGCCCATGCCCACTATTTTGCACACAATCTTTGTATAGTACCCAAAATACAGACCTGTACCACTATCTGATCTGCTATGAATTGGATTTTACTACACTCTGCATGTAAGATGCCACCAATCACATTATTGCAATCACATCTCTCTAACAAAGGATTCCTACATCTGCTTATGACACTGTAAAATCATATATATGTACAAAGTTAAACATGTTTGTCCACAAGCAATTTTATCATGTTTGCCCCATTCACACATCTTTTTTTAGGGAGGACACATATGCATTCCTACACAAATGTCCCTTTTGACCCTTGTTTGTCTACCTCACCCACTCCATGAGGAAAGCATTGTTCTGGACCTGCTTTTACCTACTAATGTAGGAGCTACCTCACCTGCACACAAACTGCTTTCTCACCTATTAAGTTGCTCTGCACATGTGCTGACACAAACTAATTAGCAGGGAAAAGTTGGATAGGAACATGTGAATGGCCATGGAGAGGGTTACACATGGGAAACTTCTACCACACTTCAAGAAATGCTCAAAAATACCCTGGTCAGTAAGTACACATAAATGTAGTATTTTTTTCACACAAGAAATTACACATACAACAATTGTGTTTTAATTGGTAAAATAAATTTATTTGCTGTTCAGCATCACAGCTTATTTCACACTTTAATGTCATAAATCAAATAAACAAATAAAATATACACAAAAATAAAAAAACAGCCAGAACAAGAGGTTGCATATCTCCAAACATGTGTTACCCTGCAAATGCAATGGTGAAAGAAATGGGGACACCAGAATACGTACTGCAACAACCAGGGTGAATACTAAGCAAGATACACACCACCAAAAATTTATCCTGCATTTGTAGAGGTCAAAATAAGAACTTTAATGCCCATGGCACGAAAATGGATCGATGGCCAACTCAGGAAGTGGATGTCCAGTGCAATTTAAACATTTGGGGTCCAACCACAGAGGAAGTGAACCAGGTCTCATTATTTGGGCCCTTTTTTCCCCTTTTTAGATGGGGCCTTGGGGACAGGGGCCTTTGGCTCAGATGGCTTGCGGCGTCTTCCCCTAGTGGACACAGGAGGGTCAGCAGAGGTGGAAGGTTGGGGAGCAGCTTGGGGTGGGCCAGCAGATGGGGGATTGTCCCTTAGGGACCTGGCGGTGGTCAGCTGCTCCGCAAGAATTTCATTCTGGCGGCTGAGTTGTTGGGCAATGCTTTGCATGCCAGCCGCCAGAGTGTCATTCATGCGGTTGAAGGCCTCACACTGCTGCCTGTTTGTGGCCTTCCAATCCGCCAGAAATTCCCCAACCTGCTGCTGACGGACCGCAGCATCCACCCCTTGCTTCTCGATCCTCTCCAGCATCACCATCACGCTGGCATCCCATGTGTCCTGTGGCTGGGGGTGTCGTCTTGGTGGAGGCTGGACCACTTGCTCCACCTGTGGCTCTGCAGAGGAAGATGCTGCCGGTTCATCCTGGGTTTCTGCTTCTTCTAGGATAATAATTGAAAACAATGTCACCATCACATACGCACTAAAAAATATCTTTCAAAATACAATGCATTACTGTGACTTACCATCAAAAGCAGCAGCAAAGACCTCCACCGGGAGCTCACTATCCATATTGGATATCCCCCTGACCTCGGCCACATCAATTACATCCAAGGCCTCCTGCTCCAGGGGGGTATATTCCAAGGTGTCTGGCATAGGCCCCCTCCTGGTGGACATGCTGTGGTTGTACCGGTCAGTCATCTTCCTCTTCAGTGTCGTTTTGAAGTCTGTCCACCTACAAGTTTAAAAATACAAATATCACCATGAGATATGTGCACCACTGTGCTAGTGAACATCATGACTACGTTACATTTCCTAGTGTGGGTGATCTTATGTTTTTTAGCCATATGTGTCCCACACACACATTAATGTCTCCATTAGGAGGCATTTCAGTGTCTCATCTCATTCATTAGGCCACTAAATGCACATACATAGATCACTATGCAGAAATGACATCATCCATGGCCAAATTATGCACCTCCACCTGTTGTGAAACTACACATTCCACCATAGCTTGACAGTGTGGTTATTATGGAGTAATTTAACTATGGGATGGCATACTGGGATGTGTAGTTTCTCACCAGCTACATGTGCACAGTTTGGTCATTCTTGTTTCAGTAGCATCATATGGAACATGTTACAACAACTCTTTCAAAAACACACTTTCTCTTGTCCCATCACATACTTCACATACTTCACATGAGCAGAACTGTGCCCATAACCTCACATCACACCAATGGTGCATGTTTCATATATAAATGTGGGTTATTAGACATGGTTGTGTTCACATGTGACATTGAAGTGTAGCACTATCTACAAACACACCTTTCTATTATTCTCAAAACATACATGTAACATATGTACACACATATGACATTATCAGGGGGACAAACACACTTGCCTTTTCTTCACCGCTAGCCAATCTCTGACCACTGGTGACACCTGGTTCACTTCCTCTGTGATCTTGTCCCAAAGGTTTCTCCTTGCACTGGCACCCGGCTTCCTGGTTGCCAATTCTATCCATTTGCGTGCCCTGGGCACTAAAATTCGCAATTCTGCCTCTACAAATGCAGGGTTTCTCTTTTTGGTGGTGGTATCCTGCTCAGTCCTCACCCTAGATGTTGCAGCTCGTTTTCTGGTGGCCCCAGTTCTCTCACCATGCACCTGCTGGGTCACACCTGTTTGGAGAGATGCAACCTCTTGTTCTGGCTGGTTGCTTGGCCCTTGTGGAGCTGGTGCAGTTTGAACAGGGCCTGTTAGTGAGGGGCCCGCTTGGTCTTGCAGGCTACTTCTCTCTTGGGCCCTCCTTCTCCGCTCCTGTTCCCTCTTCTGCAAAGCTTCAAGCAGGGATTCTGCTGTAGCTCTCTGTAGAGCGTCCTCAGCTGCGGAATCATCTGAGCTAGACATGTTTGCAGCAATTCTGGCCTGCATCTGACTGAATATTTATATGGTAATCTCCCGCCATGAACAAGGGGGCGTATATTTTTCCCCGCAATGTAGTTGCTAATTTACGCCGATATTTCCCGCCGATAATTCCCGGTTAAATTACGCAGGTCTCAACGCACCTGATCAATCACCTGTATATGCACATACACAGGTTGTGGAGCATTGTGTGCTACATCGTGAAATGTGTGCACCTGTCATTCCAATGATGAGTGTTGTCAGCTGGTATCTGTTGGAGTTTGTGTATGCTTTCTGAGTCACATTTCAAAACATCACGTTATAATGCTTTCCTTACATATGTAATGAGTATGAAATTGTCATACGCCAACATGTTGCATTGTGCCTTTTTTATCAGCGTATTTATTAGTAGACGGTTGCGTGTATTATTTTCAGCACACTGTATATACAGTACGTCTCTCCATGGAAATCGGTGTATTGTGCCCTTTTATCAGCGTATTTATTAGTAGACGGTTGCGTGTATTATTTTCCGCACACTGTATATACAGTACGTCTCTCTATACATTGAAAGCATGCTGTTGGTTATGGTGTGTGTATATCAGAACGGTCCGCGTAAGTTTCTATTCGCATCCAGTTTGTTAATGTAAGAAGGATTAATAAAGTTAATACTAAACAAACAATTTTTTTACACCAATCAGCAAGCACCAAAAGTGATATATGTACCTGCAATTAATAACTGCGCCATTGCCAATATGACTTCAACCAGGGCTAGGGCGTTTTCTACCCAGGAGCTGTTGGCCTTGGTTGAGGTCATGGACCGGCGCCTGGGGCCCAGGGGCCCATATGTGTCCAACATGGACAAGCGGCGGGCATATAATGCTGCCCGCCGGCTAATCTACGCCCGGACCGGTGTCCGCAGAAGCCTGGCACAAGTTGAGCGGCGCTGGTCTGACCTGCGCCGGCGGCAGCCAGTGATGGAGAGAATGAATGGTGCTCAATTGAGCTATAACCTGCTCTCCTCCGGTTCGATCACTCAGTCAGTCTGTGGGGGATTTTTTGTATCCGGCTGTTGATTCCTTGCGGTAGATGCAAAACAGCTCCCAGTGTTGGGTCCACAGGCGGGGGTGCGATCACGGAGGTAGGGAATATGCAGGAAAACACAATGCAGGAAGACAGTGAAGTAGCGGTCAGCGTCTGGTTTCCTTAACGCGTTTCTCGGCCTGTCACGCTCGGCCGCTTCATCAGAAGGACTGAGTGATCGAACCGGAGGAGAGCAGGTTATAGCTCAATTGAGCACCATTCATTCTCTCCATGTTTTCTTACCGTTTAGTGTATAGGGGGTGTATATGGGTGTATAGGGGGTGTATATGGGTGTATAGGGGGTGTATAGGGGGTGTATATGGGGTGTATGGGGGGTGTATAGGGGGTGTATATGGGGTGTATATGGGGTGTATAGGGGGTGTATATGGGGTGTATAGGGGGTGTATATGGGTGTATAGGGGGTGTATAGGGGGTGTATAGGGGGGTATAAGTAGTCGCTCTGTTTTTGGGTGTAGCATAGCAATTAGTTTGCATGATAAATGTCTGAAATATAACAGCAATGATCATTTGTAAGGTTATGAGCATGACTAATGTGAATTTTTCTTTCCCCCATTTTTATGAAACCCAACCTTCGATTTCTATGCCATCAACATGAACATTTCAGCACGGGCAAGGGCACGCATGGAAGCCCGGGAGGAGGCAGCCCGGGAGCAGGCAGCCCAGGAGGAGGAAGAGGAGGAGGAAGAGGAAGAGGAGGAGGAAGAGGAGGAGGAAGAGGAGGAGGAAGAGGAGGAGACAATGGGTCCAGCTGGGGACCACCAAATTTCGACATCCCCTTCCACCAGCCACTCCCCTACCCCCACCCCCTCCCTTACCCCCACCCACACCCCTACCCCCACCCCCTCCCCTACCCCCACCCACACCCCTACCCCCACCCCCTCCCCACCCCATTTCCAACCCCCCTACACCTCTCCACCACCCACCCCCAAACCTCTCCAATCCCCACTCCAACCCACTACCAGTATCCCAAGTCCTATCCCATCCCCCTTGCTCCTGACCCCCCCAACCACCGGACACCAAACCAGCGGCGAGCAGGATGGCTCAAGTAGCCGTAAGTAAATAATGTGTCTAATGTTTACCTACACATTTCTACACATAAACAATCACAACAACCACATATGTGTATCCAACATCAACATTAGTTGCAACATATCACTGCAGGGCGACCATGAGGTGTGGCCTGTCCTTCTCCAGGAACAAGGGTCCCCTTGGTGGTTTTTTGGAGTGTGGCCATGCCTCACCCCTTGAATAATTGACATAACAGTACATCCAATGAGATATCCGACATTAGTGGTGTTGTAGTTATGTGGGTCCAGGTGTTGGGTAACTCCAGTTACCAGCATGATGTGCAACATTAATTTATAGATTGTTTTGTTAATAGTGTGTGAGGCCATGCGGATGCATGCTTTACAAACTTAGCTTTAGGCCTATAATTTGTACAGCAATGTCCTAAATTTAAAATAGTAAGGAATGCTTAAGCCGCAACAATGTCAGAACCCTTAAATAGCACAGCCTAATTGTGAGGTTAGAGATGAGTCCCCCAAAACCAAACTACCAATTGGGATACAGCATACATTCATCCAAGAAGGAGAAATTTAATTAATGTTATTTACTATGTACAGTATGTGTGTGTTAACATATTATTTTTTAGTACTGTGTTTACAGCAGACCCATCTTCAATGTAGTTAAAAAAATTATGTGGCCTTCACACATAACTCACAACTTCTTATTATGTACAAATACAACAAACATTTGTGTATATTATATATATATATTTTTTTTATCCCTTCACTACAGACACTGAACAGCACCAGGAGGAGGTGGCAGCGATTATTCGGGAGATCTTCCTGACCCTCCTGTATTTGAACATCCTTTTTGCCCAACTGGAGGCCCGCATTTAAGTTTAGACCAAAAGTTTTTATGTTTGTATGTTAAAATTAAAAATTTCTGTACAGAGAGAAGTTGGCTGTGTTGTTAATCAAAAATATGTTTGCAGGTTTGTAAGGGCAGGTACATACAGATGTGTAATGTAAGTTATATTTGTATTTTGATGTGAGGGGTAACGATTGCAGTGTGAATGTGTGTGTTTTTGAGTTAAATAACACATAGTGAAAATGCTTGAATGTTTAATGTTGTTCGATTAAAACATCACACATAACATCAGGGTAGGTATACATGTTACACATTTTGGACAAACTAATTATGGACATAATTTAGTACATACACACAAACACCAACATAAATTTATTTAAAAGTAAAAGCAATGTGGGGACACATAGATAGTGATTAAAATGCCACATTAGAACATAACAAATATACATGTAATGAGGGTTAAAATGTTGTTTTATTAGGGTCTTTATTAAGGTAGACAATTGAGTTAATAGAAAACAATAATTGAATAACAATTAGAATAATTAATTAATTGTCAGAATTCTAGTTGAAAGGCAAGATTTGCAGGTCCATATACAGATAGCGCAGGCCTTATGCTTGCTGGCGAATCGCCAGCAGCATGCTGCTGGCGATCCGCCAGCAACACGGCACGCCATCTGACTGAGACGCGCGTGCGTCCCCCACGCACGCGCGTCTCAGTATCCGGGCGGCCGGCCGGCGAGGCGGACGCAATACTGTCCGCCTCCCGCTCGAGGGGGGCTGGGGGGACCCGAGGAGGCTGTGGGGGGGTGCGGGCGCCCGGTGTGGGCACCGGGCGACCGAGGGCAGCACCGTCGGAAGGGGACGCGCGCGCACCTCGTGCGCGCGCGTCCCCTTCCGACACACAGATGGCGCGGGAGCAGGGAATGGCGATGGCGACGCCATCGCCATCCCCTGCAAAGATGAGCCCGGCCCCATCTGTATGTGAAGGGTATGCCAGCGTGCACGGACGTACGCTCACTCTCACGAGCGGTGACATAAGCTGAGTTTTCCATTGAAAACAATAGCGACTCGTCCGTGCAAGCTGGCGTACGCTCAGATTGCCGCAAGAAGTCGGCGGGAAGACGGACGAGAGACGTCCGTAAACGGTGGCGTACGCTCTGTTGTACGCCAGTTGTCGGAGTCTAAGGGCTGGTCCGTCCGTGTACGTTGGCGTACGCTCAATTGTACGCCACTCCCCTTAGGCGTTGTTTCTGGCCGTAAGTATGCGGCTGTTTTGTGGGTGGACTTAACCCCAACGGCCGCGTACAGAGAGCGTACGTTAAAATGGAACGTACGCACGTTTGGCCGCACCGATCAGAATAACCTCCCAAATACCCATATGTTTAGGTCTAGATAATGGATGCAAGAGGACATTGTAATAATTATGTGATGCAGAGAATGGAGTGTGTAAGGCAGGGCTTCCCAATCTTTTTTGAATCACGGCACCCTAGAGTATCAGAATTTTTTACGGCACCCCTAGGCCCAATAAAAATGTAGAAAAAATAAATTAAATAATTAGATTGTTTTTAAAGTATATGTGATTCAGTTCAGTTATGTGGTAAAGGGTATGATTTGCTTTTGTCTGTACATATATTTTATGATTGGCAGCCACCAGAACTGGTTTTGTACATTAATAATTGACCATAAATAATTTGAATTGGTCCAGGACCACCAACCCGTGGCACCCCTGCAAGTGTCCTGAGGCACACAGTTTGGGAACCACTGGTGTAGGGTCTCTTAAAGTGCTGCTATGGGGCCCTTTAATTGCTAATGATAATCAGTCCAGTAGGATCCCTAGCATCTGTCTCCTCTTCACGGCAGGCATTTTTGAAGTGACATTTTCAGCAGACTTCCATGTGGTTGGCCAGACCCAGTGGCGCACGCAGGGGGGGGTTTCTGAGTACCCAGAACCCCCCCCCAGGAGGGCCCTAGGCTGAAATCTAAGGGTCCTCTCTTTCCATGGGTACAAGAATTTTATAAATCGGCCCTTGGGAACCGGAGATATCTGACTTCAAAAGCAGTGGTCCCCATCCAAGCCTGTTAATTTATCTTCCCATTCAGATATTTCAGGTTCAGGACTTAGGGCCTTATTCTGGTTAGGTCAGTGAAATGTACGTACGGTCCGTTTCACTGTACGTTTCCCATACGCGGACGATGAGCGTAAGTGCCCACAGAACAGCCGCATACGGGCCCTTATTCTGATTGACGCGGACTTTACCGCGTACTTTCGGATCGCGTCTTTACGGCGTCTGCACATGCGTGGAGAACGCTACGCGCATGTGCCACGCATTGACTCGGTACCAGTTCGGCCAAATCCCGTCCAGAACTGTTCACCGCTATCATTCGGGAAATAGGGGCGTATTATGGGCGTCATGCGGAATGACACATGGGCGTAGTTTCAAAGTGGGCAAAACGGGGCGGAAACATGGGCGGACACGGGGGAGTACACTTATGTTGGGGGGCGTACATTCGGAAACCACTCCGAATGCACGCGATCAAAAAGGGCAGAAATGTGCGGTGTCCACAAGTGTACTATTGCTTTGCGGACACCACTCGTTCATGCGGTAGGCGAACGTACGCCTAATGACTACAAGCATTAACACCTGAACCCAATAGAATCTACTCCTTTACTCATTACTCACTAATAGGCCGCTTGTCAGTGCTTTAATTGAAACCATTGCTGCTTCAAGGAAACCTTAGTAATCCCCCACATATGCTGTACTTGTCCCACACTTAAAAACTGCTAACAATGGACATGACTGAATATTAATACTATCAATACACATGTGTATTCGACATGTACTCATGAAACCACACATTTTGGGTAAAGTAAACACATTTATTTATATTCATGTCACACTCAATGCCAGTGTGATGCAAAGACCATAAAATAATACATACAAACAATAAACAACATGGCAGGAATGCTGCAAAATAAATAATAATACAAAACATATATAATTGCACACAGATGGACTCCAGCACCTCCTATGTGCCACTGCACATGCAGCCAGTGGGAAATGAGGAGGCTGCTGGCCCTTCTACAGCAGGGCAAGCTGCACCTGACCATTCAACAGCAGGGCACCCTACACCTGGCCCTTCTGCAGCAGGCCAACCTGCAGCTGGCTGATATGCACCATCAGCAGAATCATTTGGAACACAACCGGGGACTTCACAAGATAGTACCATGGCCATCACTTCAAGTACAGCTGACAGTAATGGCAGGCAAAAGAGGGCAACAGGGGAACCACTAAGGACATATGAAGCAAGGGCTCATCTGGTTACCCTGAGCACGTGATTGGACACAAGAAGCTGACACACACAGCACAATGGAAGATTTGGGAACACATAACGGCGGAGATTAATGCAGCCACAAGTTCATTTCCGACCACGTTTGGCCTTGGTAGGCTCCTTGGCCTGTGCAGCAGCTCTTCGGGGACGGCCAGATGCTGGGGCAGGTGGAGCAGATGATGTGGAGGGGTTGGCTGGTCTACCCCTCCTGCCAGCAGGGAGTGTTTCCGGTGGTAATGCACCAGAAACGGATGACATTAGGACCCTGTTGCTGGTAATCAGCTCCACCATAAGCTCATTATGGTGGAGGAGGAGATCATTTTGGCGGGTGGCTTGCTCGGCCAGCACCTGAGCACTTGCAGCCATGGCCTGCATGCTCGCAGCCATGGACTGCTGGGTGCTGACCAAGCTCGCCAGGATCTCCTCGGTCCTACACACCCGTTCTGATGCCAAGTCTCCCTGCTGGTTGATGTCCCCAAGCACCTGGGCCAAGGCGGCCAAATCGGCTTGGGCCGATGCCTGCTGCTGCACAGGCCTACCTCTGGGGCCAGGTGGCACGGACTCCTCCACCTCCTGAGCAGAGTCCTCACCAAGCGGTGGGGTGTCTGTGGGAAAAGATAAACACAATTAGGAGACATTCTACGATAATTACTTGCACAAGTTTATGGCATGACCAATATTTACCTTCCAGAAAAGACGCAAACACTTCAGCTGGGGCCTCGCTATCCATCGTGCTCACCCCCCTGATCTCCTCAACTGCTATACAGCTCTCGGCCATCACCTCCAGGGGGGTGAGCTCTAGCCCTGATGGCATGGGCCCGGCCCCAGATGTCTGGCTGTGTTCCCACCGCTTGGTCATCTTCCTCTTCAGGTTGGTTTTGAAGTCCTGCCACCTGCAATGTAAGTTGACATATTAATACATGTCACTCCCAATGTTAGCTGTTGCAGCCATTGCTCTGTGCTACATATTACAACATGTGATTAATGTCCCATATATAATATTACATGCAACTATGATATCAACCGTTACAATACACATTCACAATCACCCTACTCTAACTCTCAACCAAATAACATGGCAATAATGTATGTGTATCGTAACAACCTCACGGCCCATTTGCTAAATGCATCTAAGCATCAATTCAATCATTACTTGGCTATTACTGGGCACATGTATCACAAAACAACTTGCCTCTTCTTCACATGGTCCGTCTCACGAACTTGTGGCGCTACTTCATTAATCTCTGCCGTTATCTGTTCCCAAATCTTCCATCTGCGTGTGTGTGTCAGCTTCTCCGATGGACACTCAATCCAATCACGTGCTCGGGGAACCAGGATGGCAAGCTCCTGTGCTTCATATGCCTTATTTCTTGTAGTTGGTTCCTCTGTTGCCCTGGCTCGCCCCTTGCCACGTCCCTGGCCACGCCCCCTGGCACCAGTCGCTGCACTTGAAGTGCTGGCCATGGTACTACCTTGTGAAGTCCCCGGTTGTGTTCCAACCAATTCTGCTGATGGTGCATATGAGCCAGCTGCAGGTTGGGCTGCTGCAGAAGGGCCAGGTGTAGGTTGCCCTGCTGTAGAATGGTCAGGTGCAGCTTGCCCTGCTGTAGAAGGGCCAGCAGCCTCCTCATTACCCACTGCCCGCATGTGCAGTGGCACATAGGTGGTGCTGGAGTCCATCTGGTCAAATAGTTGCTGCAGATCTGGGTCCACCTCTGGTTGTGATCCAGACATGTTAGCAACAACATTGTCACCTTCTAATACACCTTTATATACTGTTTGTGTATCCTGTTTGGCGGACATCAGCGGCAGCTGCGTTCCGTGCGTGTGCGTACGTCGCTGTTTTTTCGCGCCGCATACGGTGGCGGAAATTCCATTGTGTAAAACCTGGCGAAAGTTCTACATGAAATACTGGTCACCAATGCTAACATTGCATAGAATCTTCTGATAAACCTGTGACTATTGCACAATACACATGCTATTTGCTAGCATGACATGACATTTGAATTATGACTACTGTGGTATTGTGGCGTTTTATTGCAAGCTAAAAGTAGCCCAATCCCTTAGATAATCCAGGCCACAAATCATGCAATACTCATCTCTACTGTTATAGACCACACATGTGAGAGCCCTATAAATAGTGAGTTGCTGCTAGAATCATTTGTCTCCAGATCTGGACTTGTCAAGGTCTAAGGTAAGCTCTTCCATGCTCCTTGTAGATATGATATCCATTAACAATGTAAGTGTATGAATGTATGCACCATTGCCTCACTGACTACAGATTGTTGGGCCAGCAAAGTGCGTGTATCATTATTGCAACATGTCACATGTTCACTATTTCACTCACAGGTCTTAAACATGTGTGGGTTCATCTATTGCAGGACAACATGTCCCAGCAATAGATGAAATGTCTCATAGTACATGATGTCGGCAAAAAATGCTGACACCTTTATCTGTGTGTTTTGGACGGTGTGTATTGAGTTCATATTATTGTGTCATCATTAGAGAGTCAAATGGATCTGCGGGATTACACGGGGCGGCCATCTATTGTACGTATTGAAGGCTACAAATCAATTTGTAGTGGGATATGGCCATTATGTGCATAGGTGCCTCAGTATTTATGTTCATTTCTTTATAGGTTGCAGAAGCTATTCTGCGCTACATGGAGAGGAGGCTAAGGGCACTTGCGGCTCTCCCCACTCGTCGCCCAAGGAGGCCAGGACGTGCTAGAATCTATCGCACACGGGTGACTCTGTTTGCTATGCCCGATGATGAGGTACTTACTAGGTACCGGTTACCCCCACATGTAATTCTGGATCTGCTCACCCTAATTCAGAGTGATTTGGAACCTCTACACGGGATCACGACAGCAATTCCGCCTCACACACAGCTGCTGGCGGTGTTGCATTTCTGCGCCTCAGGATCATTCCAACAAGTAGTGGCAGTACTTGCTGGAATATCTCAGCCGGCCTTCTGCCGAATCCTGAGGCGTGTGACGTCGGCCATGTTCAGGCGCAAGGGGCACTTCATGGCCATGACATTTGCCACCGAGACCCTGCGCAGAAGCCAGCAGGCCTTCCATCAAATTGCTGGCTTCCCTAATGTGATAGGGGCTGTGGATGGCACCCATGTACCATTTGTGCCTCCATCTCGAAGTGAGAAGATATATAGGAACCGCAAATTGTTCCACTCACTGAACGTGATGGTGGTATGTGGCCCATCCATGGAGATTCTCGCCTTCAACTCGAAGTTTCCCGGAAGTGCCCATGACTCTCATGTCATCCGACAAACCGGGATATGGCAAAGACTACAAGAGCTGGAAGGCCGTGATGCGTGGGTTCTGGGTGACTCCGGTTACCCATGTACGCCCTGGCTACTTACGCCGTACAGCTACCCAGCACCGGGCCCACAGGAGGCATTCAATCGGGCGCATGTTGCCACCAGGCAAGTGGTGGAGCGCTCAATTGGCCTTTTAAAAGGTCGATTTAGAGTGCTCCACCGCACTGGTGGTGACTTACAATATGCGCCTGAAATGGTGTCGAGGATCGTGGGCCTGTGTATATTTTTCCACAACATTGCTGTGCGGCGTGAGATACCCTTTGATGAGTGGGAGGTACCATCTGAGCCGCAAGATCCGCCCATGCGCCCATCCCGCGCCCCTGAATGCCGGAGGGGATACCAGCTGCGGGACTCTGTGGCGCAAAGATACTTCAGGTACATGTTATCGAGTTCACAGAACACACCAATTATTGTACAAATCACCCCTGCAAATAAGTACAGTGTGTTAGTTGTCAGTGTTACAACACGAAAATTAGCCAGCCTGCCCTCCTAATGGCAAAGAAATAGGAGATATTTATCATATGTGCTTAGTTTTGGGGGAAGTTAAATATTGGTGCCAATTATTATACCTTGTTCAAGGGATCTTATGTGTTTGTTATATCTTCATTATTGTAGTTGATACTATCCCTGATGACTGGTGAGTACATTGATTTATTCTGTAATGTGTTTGGGATTTTTTCATGTGTTGATGTCTGATTTGTTTGCAGATATATATATATATATATATATATATATCTATATATATGATATTAGAATTTATTCACATGTTTCTACATTTCAAGGAGCAGGCAGCCAGGCAGGCAGGCAGGCAGGCAGGGCTGTTGTATAATGGTGGTCTCAGGATACCTGCAAGTGTGTGTATGTGTCTTTTACACATAAATGTACGCATACACATAGATGCATAGAGTAAATAATGCTAAGTACAGCTATGCGTTGCTAAGCTATAGCACGCGTTGCTTGGCGGAGCGAGGCGTCATTGGATTTGCTAAGTGCATACACACTGTGTTTTATATATATCAGATTTGTTCATTGCCATACATCAACACTACTGTTTGGAAGGCAAGCGAATTTGTCACCATTTGTGTTTGCGCAGAGACGCTGTTCATGTAAAGATGAACAATAAAGTTATTAACACAAATAACTGTGATCAACCAATGCCACCAGCTGATTGGTTGATAGATGCCATTGTCAACATGGCGGAGACACGAAGGGCAGAACCCTTCACACATGCGGAGCTGCGGGTTCTTGTCTCCGTCATGGAGACAAGGCTGGGCCGTGCAGGGCCCTTTATAACCAACCGGCATAAGCGGAGGGCCTATGCTGTGGCAGGGCGCCGAATTTACGCCCGCACTCGGGTGCGGAGGTCCCTCGGGCAGCTGGAGAGGCGGTGGTCGGACCTCCGCAGGCGCCAGCCCCAGCTGCTTCAGCAACTCAGGGGCGAAATAGCTGAGTGTGAGTATTTTAGCTATGAAATTTCGCACTTACAACATAGCATATATAAACAATAAAATGTGTCTCATGATAAGTGGGTGTCCATGGGTTTAAAAGTCCATAGACTGTTATGTGTGCTTCTTCCTGGTTAACATGCAGTCATGTGGCTTTTATATGTAATGCCATAGCATTGAGGATTATGATGCATACAATGTGCCAGATCTAATATGTGTTACACATTGATAAATGCCTGGGTTGTAATGTGTGAACAAATTACTACCAATCACATACTAATTTAAATGTCACTATTTGGAATCCATTAACAGTAAGGAGCTACTTTCCTGCATCGTTTGCCATCATTATCACCCTTCCATGTATGTCTTGTTATGGATTAATACATGTGCCCCAATGACCCCACATTGACCATGATGTTTTTTTCTAACACACAGCACGAGCCCAAGCACAACAGGCCCGGGAAGAGGCGGAGGCAGCCCTGGCACATGAGGAGGCCCAAGACCCGGAGGAGGAGGTGTCGGAAATGGTGGAGGAGGAGGAAGTGGAGGAGGAGGAGATGGTGGTGGAGGAGGAGGAGGTGCGTGAGGAGGTGGTGGAGGAGGATGTGGAAGCGGAGTTGGTTGCGGAGGAGGAGGTGTTGGTGGCGGAGGAGGAGGTGGAGGAGGTGGTGGTGGTGGAGGAGGAGGAGGAGGAGGAGGAGTTGGAGGAGGAGGAGTTGGAGGAGGAGGAGTTGGAGGAGGAGGTTGTTGGTGGAGAGGAGCTTGCGGAGGAGGGGTCTGAGGAGGCCACGGTTGCCCCGGAGGAGTCGGATGACGATGGGGAGGAGGCGTGCCAGGCCCCGGAATATCAGCAGATCGGTATGTTAACATAATGCATCATTCATGAAGTAGTTGTACTGGTATTTGTTATGTAGCACTGTTGGTAAAAAATTTTTTTGCCATACTATTCATATAGACCCCAAAGTGGGTAGCTACAGATACAGGTACGGGTTAGATGGGGTGTCCAAGGCATCCCTTTCATCCAGGACACCTCTGAATTACACCGGTTTGTGGGATGGGTTGGAGCTCCATTTTGACTGCTACATAACCGTTGTAGTTAAACAGGATCCTGGAGTAAAGGGATGAGTGGATCATTTGTGGCTTAAATTCACCTGCTGCAAGCGTGGATTATGACCCATCAAATAGTGGAATCTATATTGTTGGTGAATGTTATTTATAAACTCTAGGATGTATGCTATAAATGGAGTATGGCCCGGCCTACCTTGGAATGGAGTCAGAAGTTGCCAGTGTCCCAGGAGCCTCCTCTACCTAAACACCCCCTGTACTTCTGATTTTTTTTTTGCCCTCACAGAATTGTAGGTTGGTTTAGACAGAATTATGATTTTGAGGATGTGTACTGTGCATTCCTGACATTTGCATAACTCCCATGCCACGAACCATCACTGAACTTAGACTGAGCAGATTGTGACAAGTTCTTATTGACGGAGGCCATGACCTGCTTGTCATTGGTTAGTCATGGGTGGGTTGTGACTGAGAAGAAACAATATGACTGTTATGTCTTCTGCAGAGTAAAGGGTATAGGGCAAAAAATACAGTATGTAGTAAATAAGTTAGCATGTATGTATATATGTATGTGTCATATCTATTTATCTATGTGTGTCTCTATCTCTCTACATCATGGGTCCTCAAACTGCGGCCCTCCAGATGTTGTGAAACTACAAATCCCGCCATGCCTTGCCACAGTTTTAACACTTCCTTATAGCAAAACTGTGGCAAGGCATGCTGGGATTTGTAGTTTCACAACATCTGGAGGGCCGCAGTTTGAGGACCCATGCTCTACATAGATATATATATATATATATATACACACATGTCACCTAGCATTTGTGCAATTTATGTCGCAGTATGTGAAATGTATGCAAGAATAACATGACTAATTGTTGCCCCTTTGACATGCCCACAGATGACACCACACCGGCAGATGAGGGTGTGCGTGGGGCCCTCCGGCGACTGGAGCACCATCTGCGGCTGGCTCAAGCGGACCTGCAGGACCTGAAAGACCTGCTTATTTAATTTATAATTTTATATTTTTTTATTTCTGTTAATTGTGTAGTTCATTAAATTCTTTATGCAAGTTCACAGTTGTTGGTTTTATTTGCACTTTAAATAGTATATGTGTAGATTGTTTATAATCTTTTACACAGGGTGTAATACAAAGCATTGCACTTACATTGCTGTAAGGGTTAATGTGTGCAATGCATGTGTTAGGCATGCTTGTAAGGATATATTGGAATCTAATTGATTCCAATTCCAAATAAGCAGTTTTTTATGAGGATAGGTAATTGAATAAGTGGGTCATGTGATGTATTGCAGAAGATACTTCATAGTGGGTTGTTTGGCGTAAATACTCCGCTTACGTGCGGTAGCACCGCTTGGCTCCCGTTCGGATGCGGTATTCCCGAGCATACTCTGTAATACTCTGTAATACCGTGCCGAATCGGAGTGTTTCTCCCGCACACGCATGCTTTGTATGTCGTCCGTAAACACGCCCTGTTCTTAAAGAGTGAGTCCGTCCGAATGCGGAGGACACGTGGGCGTTTCTACGGACGATGGCCGCATGCGGCAAAACACCGTGGCGTGCGGACCGCTCCGTAAGAATGCGGGAATTTCCGCACAGATCAGAATAAAGGCCACGGACGGTAAAAAAACACTGACAATGGGGAGTGGCGTACACTTGACCATACACCACCGTATACGGACGGGTCTCCGCTTAGACACCGTTAACTGGCATACAACAGAGCGTACGCCACTGTATACGGACGGGTCTCGTCCGTTTTCACACCGACATATTCCATATATCTGAGCGTACACCACAGTGCACGGACGGGTCTCGCCTTTTTTCAATGGAAAACTCAGCGTGTGTCACCGATCGTGAGAGTGAGCGTACGTCCGTGCACGATGGCATACCCTTCACGTATATGGCACTGCAAATCTTGCCTTTCAACTATAATTAAGACAATTAATTATTCTAACTGTTATTCAATAATTGTTTTCTATTAACTCAATTGTCTACCTTAATAAACACCCTAAAAACAACAATTTAACCCTTATTACATGTATATTTATTATGTTCTAATGTGCCATTTTAATCACTATCTATGTGTCCCCACATTGGTTTTACTTTTAAATAAAGTTATGTTGGTGTTACAGTGAAAAAGTTGACACATGTCGACTTCTGTGAATTGAGTGTCCTGCTTCTTAAAGTATACAAAAACACTTACTAAATGGGTGTAGATGGTTATAAAATAACTACCTTGACATATATAAGCAGGTCTTAGAATGAATCTTACCTAAAATTAAACCAACCTTTACATGTAGAGAAGTGTAGAATGATAGAGGGTAAGAAAGGATTAACCCACGGAACCAGTTAAAGCTGCTGTATTGGGAGTGTGTAAAGCTCCCTGTTTAGTTAAATGGACAAAGAAAAGAGAGGTATACAGCGCTTGGGTTATTCTGAAAGATGGTCAGACTCAAATATGTTGAAAAAGGTACAAATACATTTATTACATAATACAATTTAAAGAGAATTCTCTGTATAAGAAAAAATGAAAAAATTGCGCAATGAATAAAAAAGGAGGGGGGGGGGGGGGGGGGGGTAAAAACAGTCAATGCATGCACATAGCTCCAAGAAGATGGAAAGGCAGTTCTTAGGCCCAAATTGTTGGGGATAGTTACCACCAATGATGATCGAACTTCAAGGTCTGGTAGTTGACCAAGGGATATTTCCGGTCTATTTCCCAGCTTGTGGATCCAGGTGGCCTCAGATGGAATTGGAGCAGGAATGGTGGGTGGAGTGTTGGAAATGCCACCGCCGAGAGTCACTGCAAAGGAGGTATGGACCCGTGGAGCAAAATGGGATGGAGGCTGGTCCGGAGTGAAGTTCACCGTGATGGAGACTGGTGCAAGGTGTGGGCTTCAGATTGGGGCCAAACACTGGATCAGGCTTTTGTATAGGCTCTTGGTTGGGGCCAATGAAATGGTGGGGCTCAACGCGTTTCGACGTGCTAACACGTCTTCATCAGGAGCTGTAATGTGTAGAAAGATATACTTCCAATGTGTTTGAGGGCTGTGTGTGGCTTGCAGGTAGTGAAATCATGGTTTTCACTTAATAGGCTGCAGCATTGCTTATTACATTCAGGTGTAGTAATCAGCGTTAATTAGCAGACCCAGGCGTCCGCTCTCATACGGTATCTCTAGGGGTGGTCTGGAGCTATCTTTGGCGTCCGCCTGTTTTTGGCCCAAAATGCACGGTGTGTTCGTCGATCGAGCGGTTGTAGCACCATACATTTTTGGTGCACACCCCCGTGTACGCCCATGTTTACGCCCAGTTTTCCTCATTATTCCCTAAAAACGCCCCCATGCCACCCACAATGACCGTACTCTTGCGAACAGTTTTTTTCGCACGGAGAGACCCGTCCATGAGTGGTGTGAGGTCGCCGCACCTGCGCATTGCGAAAGCTACGCATGCGCAGATGAAAGAAAAAAACCCGATCCGCCCGTATACGGTCCCTCTGTACTGAGCAGAATCAACCCCTTATGCTGTGTACACACGGGGGCGATAGGGGCTATAATCGCTGGGAATCGCAGGCGACCATTTTGCCAGTGATGTACATATGCGCTGGCATCGCGGCGGACAGCCGGCGATGTATATTAATACATCCCGCCCTAAAAAATAAAATCTTTATATGTAATGAAAAAATATCGGTAAGGCTCCTTCACCTGGGTTTTGAAAGCAGCTGATATCAGTAGAAGATAAGGGGGTGCCTCAGATCTCTAAATATAGCACACACGGGCCTGCCCTGTGACCACAAAGATTTTTCTCCACTGGAGAAAAGGTAGCACATCACATCTGTCGGTTGTACAATAATAAATAGTGTGAAAAGTTTCACTCTAGGTGGCACATAAAAGGCAGTGCAACAATTGGAGACATTAGCATGAATCTTATAGTGTAGTACAAGGGCCATCGCAAGATGCTGCAAAGCCAATGATAACAGTAAGCCAGGGGTGTACACAGGGCCCGCGCCACCACTAGGCAAATCTAGGCATTTGCCTAGAGCGCCGGCCACTGGAGGGCCGCATTTCGCCCCCCACCCCCGTGACGCGGGGGTACCTGTCCTGCGGCTGTGTATATAAAGCTTGCGGCGGCGGAGGCGGCAGCGGGGGGTCGCTGCAGTCAAGAAATAACGAGCGCTATCCGCCTGGCTACGCGGAAGCGCTTCTGTTGTGGAAACACTGGCCGCACGCTGATTGGCTGAGATTCAGCCAATCAGCGTGCGCCGTGCGGCCAGTGTTTTCACAACAGAAGCGCTTCCGCGTAGCCAGGCGAATAGCGCTTGTTATTTCTTGACTGCAGGGACCCCCTGCTGCCGCCGCCGCAAGCTTTATATACACAGCCGCAGGACAGGTACACCCCCCCGGCACCGGGGCGCCCCCACCCCGACTCGCCTGGGGCGCTCCGGTGCCTTGCACTGGCCCTGGGTGTACAAACTTTTTGAAAATGTGGGGCCAACCATTCAGCCTGACATTCTTTGAATCATTAATCACATCATAATGGTCCCCCAATCTGCCCTCATTCACTCTATGTCCCCCAGAGTGCCCCCATTCACTCTGTGTCCCCCAGCGTGCCCCCATTCACTGTATGTCCACCAGCATGCCCCCATTCACTGTATGTCCCCCAGCGTGCCCCCATTCACTGTATGTCCCCCAGCGTGCCCCCATTCACTGTGTGTCCCCCAGCGTGCCTCCATTCACTGTGTGTCCCCCAGCGTGCCCCCATTCACTGTGTGTCCCCCAGCATGCCCCCATTCACTGTATGTTCCCTAGCGTGCCCCCATTCACTGTATGTCTCCCAGCGTGCCCGCATTCACTGTATGTCCCCCAGCGTGCCCGCATTCACTGTATGTCCCCCAGCGTGCCCGCATTCACTTTATGTCCCCCAGCGTGCCTGCATTCACTGTATGTCCCCCAGCATGCCCGCATTCACTTTATGTCCCCCAGCATGCCCCCATTCACTGTATGTCCCCCAGCGTGCCCCCATTCACTGCGTGTCCCTCAGCGTGCCCCCATTCACTGTATGTCCCCCAGCGTGCCCGCATTCACTTTATGTCCCCCAGCATGCCCCCATTCACTGTATGTCCCCCAGCATGCCCCCATTCACTGTTTGTCCCCCAGCCTGCCCCTTCACTGAATATTCCCCTGCCTGCCCCCTCCTCTGTATTTCCTCCAGCCTGCCCTCTCCTCTGTATTTCCTCCAGCCTGCCCCCATTCACTGTATGTCCCCCAGCCTGCCCCTTCTTCAGTGTATGCCCCCCATTCACTGTATGTTCCCCACTCTGCACCCATTCACTCGTAGCTTTCCCCCTCTTCTCTGAATGTCCAGGGGTGTGACGCACACTCACCTCAAAGCCGCCAAACACATCTCACTGTGGCGGCTGGCACCTCCTCACTGCTGCAGACAGCAAGGTAAAGGCGCGCTCGCCGGGACCCCACCTTTAGTGTCCTGTGCTGTGCATCCTGCATCTGATCTGGAGGCTGCGGGCCACTTGAAATGACGGCACAGGCCACAATTGGCCCCCGGGCCGGACTTTGGACATGCCTGCAGTAAGCCCTAGGATGCAGCTGTTGTGCATCTCTGTATGGAACTGGACACGTGCCACAGTCCATTTCCATCCCTTAGCATAGGCAAATGAAGGGGGGTGGTTTCTGGTTGCCTGGAAACCCCCCTCCACTTGGCAAGTGCCTTAAATTAGCATTGGTATATAATATGATCAAAAGAGCTGTCACCGCATCATGCAGTGTAAGGGACAGAGCAGAGCTGCTGCACATGCTCAGTGTACCAGCTTCTTCTACCACATTTACTGTATGTATGTGTGGATCTGAGCCCTCAATCATAGCAATGGATCAGAGAGCAGCTGGCAGAAGGAAGAGACGGGAGCCTTACCATGAAGTGGGAGATTGCGAGCTTAGAAAGTGCAGTACTGGTTCTACTATGTTTGTGTGTTTATTAATTATGATATATTTAACCTTTTCTTGATCATTTATCTTATTTTAATGTTTGAAACAGCCTATACTATAGACCATCTGTATTGTTAAATATTAATACTGTATTCCATACAGTATCCAGTGTATAAAAAGACCAATTTTCAGGGCCGTTACCAGTCCCCCAGACTCCCGTACTTACTCCAATGCAGAGTGGGGGATTTTGGATTACATTTGGAAACTCCCCTCTTAAAATCCTTTGTTTGCCACTGCTTAGACTGCTTGCCACAGCTCTTGATTCATAAGGTCTGATTCAAAACTCACTAAGCTACATATGTGAAACTTGCCAAAGCCGTTCTCTCATGTAATTTGCGCACGTGCAGACCCCAATACAGACCCAAATGAATCTGCTGACTGGAAAGGAGGGGTTTCTGGGCAACTAGAACCCCTCCCTGTGTTCGATCAGTTCTTCCATGCCTGACATCCCATCCAATCCTCTCAGAACTTTGCCATGAGCTGGTTTTAGTGATACGGATCATGAAACCATACTGCACATTTCCGGTCCCCAGGAATATCTGGGCTCATATGCAGCCATATTTGCTATGCTAAGAATGAAATGTAGATGAATGATGACCATCGGCACGAATTTGTATTACGCTAGCGGAAGTAAAGTAAAACACATATTAGTGTCAGTATAATGCTAAGGGGGAATTCCAGCCAAGACAAATATTGTAACGCACAGCCTTTGTCCTCTACCACTGGGACACGGAATTCCATGCATCGCTCCCCTGATAGCTCTGTAATATGAGCGTTAGATGGGGTGGTTGGTGCATTCGTGTATCACACTGCTTTCCTCACAGGTCTCCGTAAAGGGGTCTTACTTGTCCCATCTTGTCTTAAAATATGTGAGAGATGTTTCGGCAGAATTCACGCGAATCCAATTTTGCAGGCAGATGGGCCATTCTGCAGAGCTGGAATGTTAAGCCCTGTACACATGGGGAGATTTTAGCCAGAATCGCCGAGGAATATGGCCGCTCTGTGATCCAGCCCTGCAATGGTCGCTGGTCGCAGGAGCATGCTCCTATGACCATCGGCTAACCCGCTGGTCGGTGATGAAAACAGGACACTCAGCCACTTGGTCGCTGAGTTTGGACCAACCACTCCATGTTACTGTTATCACATCTGCCGGTTTTACTTTAGCAGCTTCACTCTAGGGAACACCGTTCTGCACTGTATTCGGGAGCTCACATTGGCCCTTTTTCAGATCTGATCGCAGTACAAATTTGTTCTCAAAATGGGCAAAACCATGTGCACTGCAGGTGGGGCAGATGCAACCTGTGCCTAGAGAGTTAGATTTGGGTGGGGTGTGTTGAAACTGAAATCTAAATTGCAGTGAAAAAATAAAGCAGCCAGTATTTACCCTGCACAGAAACAAAATAACACCCAACTCTAACTCTCTCTGCACATGTTACATCTGCCCCACCTGCAGTTCACATGGTTGTGCCCATTTTAAAAACAAATTTGTACTGCGATCAGATCTGAATAAGTGCCATTATGCAGAACATATAGTGCTACATTAGGAAGTGGACACATTTACACCCTGAATATGTGTAGAAACAGAGGCATTTCCATTTGTTTATTCATTCTTGGAACATCAGTGAAACATCGGCATTTGCACCAATTTCTGGTCAGAGCTTCTAGTAAGTACAATTAGGCCCCTCAACATAGCATAGAGATAGTATTAACAGCTTGTGCTAAAGTTGTATTAGCTTTGTTGTACACGATAATGTAATGCAGGGTTGCCGACCCTCCCGGAATTTGCGGGAGTCTCCCGAAAATCGGGTCCTTCCTCCCGGCCCCCGGAAGGGTGGGCAACCCTCCCGGAATCAGGGGGACCCCCACTGAGCCCCCCGATCGCGGCATTTATATGCCGCAATCCGCGGGTCTCAGGGGAGGGGGCGGAGCTAAAACGGCACAATCGTGGCATTTTAGCCCCGCCCCCTCCACGGATAACAGTTATTCCGGCTATTTGTTGTAATGGGGGCGGGGCTTAATGACATCACCGTTAAGCCACGCCCCCAAAACGCGTAATGCAAGATTCCTCTCCGGGAGAAGCCCGGAGAGGATTTTTTGAAAGTCGGCAACCCTGATGTAATGAAGTGTCCTATACGTGAGAAAATAATATATTGGTCTATGTACTAAGCCCTGAAAAATGCTAAAAGGGAGAGTGATAATCACTAACCAATCAGCTCTTACCTGTCATTTTTCAAACCCAGCCTGTAACATGGCAGTTAGGAGCTGATTGGCTGGTTTATCACTCTCCATTTTATCAAGCTTAGTACTTCTGGCCCTTAGAGAGAGATAAAGTGGATGGAGATAAAAGGTAGGTCCGCTCGCTAAGCAGTGTACATTCACTGCTTAGTGAGTGGGTAAATGCGACGCCCCCCCCCCCCCCGGGGGAGCGAACGCCCGCCCCCTTGCTGCCGCACGAATGTCCCCACCGGCATGTGAATGGATGTGTATGTTTAAAAATCCATTCGCATGGGGGTGTATGGCCGAAAAATCATTTGATGGTCGCCATTGAATGATTTTTTTCCACTTAGGTAAGTAGGTCTAGGTTGATTTTTATTTCCAACTGACATGGGCAAAAAGCGGGAGGGCGCTGACATCATGCATCATGTGATGTCAGCAGCCCCCCACCCCCCTCCCTCCATGCATGCATCGGCCCGCCTGCGTCCCCAGGGAAATGCCCAGCGTTTTCATGGGGACACCCATAAAACATTAGATGCTCCCCCTGCAACCACCCCCTGCCCACCCCTTAGTATTTGAACACTAATTGAAAATTGATCGGCAGTTGGAACTGATTGGCTGGTGCTTTATCACTATATAATTTATCTCTCTCTAAGGAGTAGTACATAAACCCCATAGTTAATATTATGCAAATCATGTTTTCTGTATAAAACATGACATGCAATCACAAAAAAGCATTTAAATTATATTCAATTAAAATTAAATAAAATAATGATATAAGATCTTTTTTTTCCCCCTTTCTATATTAAAAAGGAGATCTTTTTGCCTCCAGTATCTTAAATGGAAACATAAAGTAAGTGACGAGGAACGATGGGTGTAATGTAACATAATATAGCTGTAAAACGAAGAATTTCAGCTGGAGGGGAAAATACGCAATTGGCCAATCAGAAGCGGAAAGACAGTGAAGCTGATTGCAGTCATCAAACATGTTGCACTAGTCCTCTAGCACCCTCCTCCAACGGCCGGACACCCGACCAAACAAGATAGCTAGTTAGGATATAGATCCCCCCCCCCCCCCCCCCCCGACTGGCTGCGCATAGGTAATGATCAACAGCAGCAATAGAAATATTTACATCGGTGAAGCATTAGAAAATGTCTTCCATCAATGTTTTGTTAGTAAATAGACCGGGTTTATGTAAAAAGAAGTAACATTTGGCTGTAATTCTCTATGAAATAAGACCATGTAAGGAGAAGATTATTTATTTGTGTCATACTTTTAATAATGCAGGTGGCGCACCAATGTGGGAGCAGAGCCATCCCTAACCAATTTGATGCCTTTGGCACGATTTTGGTTGGTACCCATAGCACCGCTGCTACTGACCCAGCCCCCATCTCCCAGCACAGCACTCATTACCTAGCAGTACAGATCACAGCACTAGCCAGCACCCTTCACCCATAGCAATCCTCATCCACAGAGCCGCAAGTAGACATTTTGGTGCCATGTGCCAGCAAGACCTTGATACTTTGAAAGTAAGGAGAGCGTGTGACCAGAGAGGGGTGGGGTCTTACTGGGAAGGAGCATGTCCATACAATAGTATCAAATAAAATTATGGCACACAGTAGTGCAACTTTTTTTACATTACATCACTTGATAGTGGGCCAGATGTATCAAGCTTCAAAAAGTGATAAAGTGGAGAATGATATTAACCAGCCAATTAGCTCCTACCTGACATTTTTCAAACTTGGACTGTAAAATGGCTGTAAGGAACTGATTGGCTGACTGTTTATCACTCTCCATTTCAACACATTTTGATGCTTGATACAGCTGGCACATAGTCCCTTATTCACTTTATGCCACACAGTAGTGCAACTTTATCCACATTACATCACTTGATAGTGACCCTTATTCACATTATGTCACACAGTAGTGTCCGTTACTCACATTACATGAAATGTAGTGTCCCTTATTCATTTTACGCCACACAGTAGCACCCCCTTACCTTGTACACGTTGCACTTGCCTCAGTCCTGCCGCTGCCCACTGTCAAGTTGAGCTTGCCCGTAGCTTGGAATACATGCCCCAAGGCAGCAGCTTCATCCTGCACTCTATACTGCATGTAGTGACAGCTAGCCGGGCTGTGGGGAAGAGTGGTTTACAGGCAACTGCAACTCACCCTTGTGTTTGCCTATGCAGGGAGCTTCCATAGAAATTTGAGCGCTTTGCTATGCAGTGAAGTGCTCACATTTCTGCAACGTGATTGCAAAATGTTGCGATCGCACCATGGGGAAGGAGCCGGCATGCTGGACAGCCAAGCCATGTGCTGGGTGCTTCCCCAAATGCTAGTGAAAGCAGCTGTACAGATGGGTCACTTCCCATCTTGGCAGGGGATGGCGCTGGTGACGCCAGCCACCATCCCCCACCAGTGCCATATCGATGGCGAGAAGGGGACGCGCGCACGAGAGGCGCGCGCGTCGCCTTCGGACGGCGCTTCCATCCACTCCCCCGGGTCCTCGACGGCTTGTCGGCGGTAACCCGGGGTCCCCGCTGCCTGCCCGCACCCCCCCCCCCTAACCTCCCCTAACCCTGTCCGTCTCCCTGAGGTGTAGACGGACAGGGTTTCTGTCGCCACGGCGACGGAGACTGAGACGCGCGTGCGCGTGAGACGCACGCGTGTCTCAGTTTACTGGATGGCGGGGCTGCTGGCGGATCGCCAGCGGGGACGTTCTGGCGAGTCGCCAGCCAGGATGGGAAGTGCCCCATCTGTAGTTCTGCAATTTCTTGTAAAACTACCACTGAACCTGAATTAGGCCCAAAATGTATATAAACCACAGTTAGAAGTCCCAGACTCATAGGGGTACATTTACTAAGATGGGCGTTCTACTCAAGATGGGATGTTGCCCATAGCAACGAATCACATTCTACTTCTTATTTATTTAGCACCTTCTGGAGATAATAGATATAATCTTATTGGTTGCTATGGGCAACACACAAAAAAAAATTCCCATTTTAATATATATATTTGTAATATTTACCCCACAGAGTATGAGAAACATACCACTATATACAATATATTCATTCATACCGTATGTTCCTATGGGCAACTCAGAACTTAGGGGGTTATTCTGATTCACTCGGAAAGGCACAATCACTCTCTAATGGACAAAAACAAGTGCACTGCAGGTGGGGCTGATGGAACATGTTCAGAGAGATAGATTTGGGTGGGGGATGTACTTCACACTGATATCTATATTGCAGTGTAAAATAAAGCAGCCAGTAATTACACTGCACAGAAAAAATAAAACAGCCAAATCTAACTCGCTGCACATGTTACATCTGCCCCACCTGCAGTGCACATGGTTTTGTATATTAGAGAGTGATTGTCAGGGCTGCCACTAGAAATTGTGGGGCCTGGTACTGATTTCTAGGCCGGGCTCCCGCCCCCCGGCACTCCTCTGCTGACAGGGGGCTATTCAGGGCCAAACCCACCCCCCACGCACATACATACATACACACAGTATTCTCTCTCACACACACCAGCACTGCACATAGATGTCATACACACATACATCATACACAGCATACATAACACACACACACACAAGACACACTGCATAGATACATACATAACTCAGGGTTGCCGACTTTTAAATGGAGAAGCCCAGAGAAGGAGACTTTCCTTACCCGGTCGGGGGGCGGGGCTTGACTGTGACATCATTAAGCCCCACCCCCCATTACAGGTAATAGGAGAAATGACTGATCTCCATGGAGGGGGCGGGGCTAAAATGACACAATTGTGCCATTTTAGCTCCGCCCCCTCCTCTGAGACCCGCGGATTGCGGCATTTACATGCCGCGATTCGGGGGGCTCGGGGGGGTCCCCCAGATTCCGGGAGGGTTGCCCACCCTTCCGGGGGGCCGGGAGGGGAAACCGATTTTCGGGAGACTCCCGGGAATTCCGGGAGGGTCGGCAACCCTGACATAACTCATACAGCATATATTCATACGCACACACACACACACACTACACACAGCATACAACCAATGACACACAGAACACTTACTGTGTACAAAGTGGCAGCAGGGAGACCGGGCCGCCCGGGTGTCCTGGGGGGCTCCGGGCAAGAGGCTGGCAGCGATGGGCAAGAGGCTGGCGGCGATGGGCAATAGGCTGGCGGTGACAGGGTGACGGCTCCGAGTGAGGCAGCTCCCATCCAGGAGCCTCACCGCGCACATGACGGCACTTCCGGGAGCTCTATCAGCAAGGGCAGCTCAGTGGGGGTGCTGTGGGCTGAATGAGTGGCCTAGGGCCCCGGGCCCTTCACTGGCTGGGCCCGGGACAGCTGTGCTCGCAGAACTCCCGTCGGTGGCCCTGCTGATTGTGCCTTTCCGAGTGAATCAGAATAACCCCCTTAGTTGCTTTGTGAATACTAATTACACCGGGTCCCAGTGAGGCAGGAAAAATCTTTAAAAACCAGAGCGATTCCCATAAGCCAGGGTTAACTGGCAGCAATAACTGAGATAAATATAATGCGAGTCTCTGGGGATGTCGGCCATGTACAATGCTCTACTGATAGCTGCAGGGACGCAGGTGACAAAGAGAAAAGAGTCAATCTAAATATTCCCCCTGTTATGAAAATCAGGGATCAAAGTGCAGTGAGGGTTACCATAGCGAGCCAGGCAGGGTGACGGGGAGCACACGCAGGTGCGGTTCTGTGTACATGCAATGTCCACATTGTGCACTGATAGCAGATAAAATAGAGGGGTAACTAAAACGTACATTACAGTTCTGGCTACATTTGCACTTAATTGAAGCAGAATGAAACGCACGGACTGCACGCACTGGAAACATCATTCGCAGGATTTTCAGAAGGGGGTTTCCAGAGGGGCGGAGCAAAGCACGGAGATGGACACTTGGGTGACCCAGTATATGCCGGGTCAGTTAAAGTATTATAGATAGACCAAATGTATATTAATAATAATATTAATAATAATAAAAAATATATATATATAAATATATATATATATATACACACATATACATATACATATATATATATATATATATATATATATATATATACACACATATACATATACATATATATATATATATATATATATATACTGTATATATACACATACAGGGGCGTCAACAGCAGTGTAGACCCCTGGGCATAGCAATGTATTGGGGCACCTACGATTCCTCCAGTGGTAGGGGTGGGGGAAGCTTTGATGTCCCGCGGGTGGTAGGGGGGTATTATGTCAACCACTCAGCATGTAGGGCCTGGATCAGTAATTTCCACTAATTACCCCTTTACTGCACAGATGGTGGGAGATGGGGTGGGAGAAGGGGGCATTGGGCTGAATGAAGGGGCCCTGATACATAACTTCCAGGGTGGTAGAGGATGTTTAATATGCAGAGGAGGGGTATTAGTGGAGTGGGCTTATTATTCATATTTTCTGGTGGGAGGACAGCTTGCTTGACTGCAGATATCTACAGTTCCCGGAAATAGATTTCTTAGATTTTAATGGAATTAAAACTAGAGAATCCCACCTACCAAATGGTACTGGGGACTAGGGGATCAGAGTTCAGGAGGCAGAGCAATCCGCGAACGAGAATATAAAACTACATACCAGGTGTGTGGAGCTGGAGCAGTAACCAGCTGCTGGAAGGCTGATATCTCTGGTTTGGGGAAACAGTAGAGACAAGCTACTAGTGTCCATCAAAGGGGGAGAGTCCCAGCTTTTGGAATATACCCTTAGAAAAACTCTAAGTCAGACAGAACCTGAAATATCTGACTGGGAAGAGCAATTAACAGGCTTGGATGGGGACCACTGCTTTGAAGTCACTCCGGTTCCCAAGGGCCGATT
Source organism: Crinia signifera (assembly GCF_055691185.1). Lineage (NCBI taxonomy): Eukaryota > Metazoa > Chordata > Amphibia > Anura > Myobatrachidae > Crinia > Crinia signifera. The sequence continues at coordinate 42,728,473 of NC_139223.1, forward strand.
TTTAAAATTATTGTACCCATGGAAAGAGGAGACCCTCCGCTTTCAGGCTAGGCTAGGGCCCTTAGACTCCGGGGGGGGGGGTGTTTCTGGGTACTCAGAACCCCCCCCCTGCGTGCGCTACTGGATGGTCAGTAAGTTGCAAACGAATTTGCAGCTGGCCAGTGCTTTGTGTGATTTTGGCAAGCCATTCGCAGCCTTGCACAGGGTGGGAATTCGCTCTGGTGGGGCAGCAACTATCTGATCGCAGGGGTCTGCTATTTTGCAGAGCAGCGATTAGGTTTGAACTCTGAATAACCCCCATTGCGCAGCTGTTACTATTGGAGAATCAGTAGGAAAAGGCATGAAGTGTAATTTATAGTATAGTAACAATACAGGTGTGGAATAACTCACAGTCAGTAGGCCTTATTCTGGTTCTCTCTTAGAGGCAAATTCCTTCTCAGATGGACAAAACCATGTGCACTGCAGGTGGGGCAGATGTGACTTGTGCAGAAAGAATTAGATTTGGGTGGGGTTTTTTATCTTCAAAGTAAGATCTATATTGCAGTGTAGAAATAAAGCAGTCAGCATTTACCCTGCACAGAAACAAAATAGCTCACCCAAATCTAATTCTCTCTGCACATGTTACATCTGCCCCACCTGCAGTGCACATGGTTTTGTCCATTTGAGAAGGAATTGAGAAGCCTCTAAGAGTGAACCAGAATAAGGCCCAATGTCTAGGTCAGTGGTAGCCAACTCCAGTCCTCGAGAGCTACCAACAGTTCACGGTTCCAAGCTCACCTCGCAGGTGCACAGGTGCACTCAATACTGACCGACACATTTCAAAACGATCCACAGGTGGAGCTTATTATTTCACTTGTGATTCTGTGTGGAGACCTGGAAAACGTTCACTGTTGGTAGCTCTCGAGGATTGGAGTTGGCTACCCCTGGTCTATGTCGACAGAAAAAGTTCAACATTCACACAAGGGTTGACACAAGAAAAAGTTACCATGAGTTTTTCATGTTTTTGTGGTGTTACTGCCAACATCTGAGAATGGAAATTAGTGTACCACTTTGCTCGCCATGCTTCGAAACCAAGCTACAGCTTGTGCAAGGCACACTGTACCACATCATACCTCCCAACAGTCCCGATTACCGCGGGAATGTCCCAGTTTTCGGGGACATTCCCGCATTCCTCCAGCGGCCGTCAGTGTCCTGCAGAGAGGGGGAGCTGTTGGGAGTCCCCCTGTCGGCTGCTGAGCAGCGTGGAATAAACGCTGTGCGCCGCAGCCAGGGGGCTGGGGGCATGGCTAGAGGCTCACAGAGCCTCTAGGTCATGCCCCCATAGCGTCAAAATGGGGGTGTAGCCTCGCAGGAGAGCCGCGATTATAGGACATGGCCCTTTAATTAATCCACGCTCCTGAAATTTTCGGCGCGCATCCTGGTGTCCCTCCTTCGTCTCCTGACAAGTTGGAAGGTATGCCACATGGATGGTAAAGTATGATAAAAAAAAAGGTTTAGCAGAGATACCATGGTCGCAGGATACACAGGTTTAGCAGAGATACCATGGTCGCATGGTACTCAGGTTTAGCAGAGATACCATGGTCGCAGGATACACAGGTTTAGCAGAGATACCATGGTCGCATGGTACTCAGGTTTAGCAGAGATACCATGGTCGCAGGATACACAGGTTTAGCAGAGATACCATGGTCGCATGGTACTCAGGTTTAGCAGAGATACCATGGTTGCAGGATAAACAGGTTTAGCAGAGATACCATGGTCGCATGGTACTCAGGTTTAGCAGAGATACCATGGTCACAGGATACACAGGTTTAGCAGAGATACCATGGCCGCAAGGTACTCAGGTTTAGATGAGGCACTGTGGTTACAGAATACACAGGAGCCAGTTAGGAGGAGACAAGTTGCAAAGTGCTATTCTCCATTGAAAGTCCCTTGCAGGATAGGTCAGGAAAGTCACATGATTCTAGTAACATGGCAATTGGTCAGAACTTATCACATGAAAGAAAGGCAAGATGGCAGTACCTATGGCTAGTGCCAGCCCCCAAAATCTTTAGACATGACGACCAGCAAAATGGGGACACCTTCTATAGTGCAGCCACTGATAGCACATCGCCTGCCTCACTGACAGCAGCACATCCTCACCTCACAAACAGCAGCACATCACTGCATTACTGATGCAGTATATCTCCATACCTCCCAACTTTTGTAGTTGGGAGGTCGCGATGTCCGAAGCCGCGCGCGCTCCCGAAAAGGGGGCGTGGCCTCGAGGAAAGGGGGCGTGGCCTCGCACAGCGTCTATTCTTGGCAGGCTGGGGGGGGGGGGCTCCCAACTGTCCCCCCCACTGTGGGACAATGGCGGCCCCGGGCGGGACTCGGGAACATCCCCGAATATCAGGACGTTCCCGCGGTAAGCGGGACAGTTGGGAGGTATGTATCTCACTGATAGCAGCACATCACCAGCAGCACACTGCCTGCCTCACTGAAAGCAGCACATCCCCACCTCACAGACAGCAGAACATCCCTGCATCACTAAGGGCAGCATATCCCCACCTCAATGACAGCAGCACATCGCCTACATCACTGACAGCAGCATATCCCCGCCTCACTGTCAGCAGCACATTTCTGCCTCACGAACAGCAGCACATCCCTGCCTCACTAGCAGCAGCACATCCCTGCATTACTGAGAGCAGTACATCCCTGCCTCACTGCCATCAGCACTTCCCTGCCTCACAGCAGCACATCCTTGCCTCACTGACAGCAGCACATCCCATCCTCACTGACAGCAGCACATCCCTGCCTCACTGACAGCAGCACATCCCTGCCTTACTGAGGGCAGTACATCCCTGCCTCACTGACAGCAGCACATCCCTGCCTCACAGCAGCACAAATCACAACAATACACTGTAATTGCAATCTGGCCTATACAAATGATGACAATGAAAACACCAAAAAGATGATCTTACATTCTGCTTTTAGGGGTGATTTCAATTACATTCACTGGGGTCGAATCTGTCGTTGCCACAGCATTTCAACATTGGCAATGGCAGCCAGATCTGCCCCCTTCACCCCATATTCTGCTTTACATGCCTAGCTAGTATTGAAAGTGCATATATGGATCTGTTTCATCTAGTTGCCCATATAATAAATATACCCCAAACTGGCCCGAAGATGCAAATGGGAAAACAGAAAATAGCCCAAGACTATGATGCGCATTAAATGTAACATGTTAATTTATGTGTTTCTCTGTATAATGATATCTGACATAGCTGGAAGATCCCTACCTGCCCCGTTCCAGGCCATTATAAGAGTTTATGTCTTGTATAATAAGAAACAACAACTGTGTGAACACACAGCATAATCAATATAGTACATGACAGATGTTCTACTATGGATCAATACAGCTAATAGCGAAAGAATTCATTTCAGACACGTATATTTCACTTGTTAATGAAAACAAGGGTATTGTATGTGAGTCCAGCCTCATGGAAAGCTCAGTACTAGAAATCTATTTTCATTGTTTCCAGTTTCTTTCCATCCTTTTGATGCTCTGAGTTTACTGTATGTGAAAATGTCCCTTGCTGTCAGCACATGATAAGGACTAATACATTACCAGAGGTAACGGGTTGTTCGCTGTACAGTGTCTAGGTCCGCAGTCAACAGGACGACCACTATTGGTCGAAAGTCAAAAGGTCGACACATCAAAAAGGTCAACATGGTCAAAAGGTCGTGAAAAAGGCCGACATGGTCCAACCAGAATACAGTCAGGGAATACAGGGCATCCGTTTAATTGTACTTTTATTAGTTTGAAGTAATTAGTTTTAGATTGTTAAGCAGAGTGAGGTGGTTACTTGCTTAGATGGATTAAGAGGCACACAGTTAGAATGCACATATATGTAGATCATACACATATATGTAGATCATTCATGATGAACAGTATGTATATCATGTACATATAAATAGATCATGCATGTAGCGCATGCACATATATGTAGATCATGCATGTAAAGCTTGTACACATATGTAGATCATGCATGTTGTATGAGGGCAGACCATGCACATATATAGGTCATGCATGATATAAGAAGATCATGCAAATATATTATCATGCACATATATGATCATGCACATGCACGGCTTGCCGTGAGCACACTGAGCGGCACTAGTATGAGGACGGGCCGCCGGCAACAGCCAGAGACCAATGCTGTGCTGCGGTATGAGAAGAAGACATTCCCGGCAGATGCTGAGCACAGGGAGCTCTCTGTGTGGGCGGGGCTAAGTATTGACAGGGGGCGTAATTATGTAGATAGGGGGGCGCGGCCAGGTGACGCGCGGTGCGGCGGGGAAGAAGCCGCTGCAGCTGTATAGCAGCAGCAGCAGCCAGCCAGTGCGCCCGGGGAGACCGGACCGGAGACAGCGAGCACCGCCACCGCAGCATGGCTGACCCCGCAGACTGCGAGATGGAGGACAACGCCAGCCCTTTTGCCAGGAAGGGGGCTCTCAGGCAGAAGAACGTGCACGAGGTGAAGGATCACAAGTTCACCGCGCGATTCTTCAAGCAGCCCACCTTCTGCAGCCACTGCACCGACTTCATCTGGTGAGAGCGGGCACCGACCTAGTGCTGCAGCCGGTGACTCCCGGGCTCTGCTCCGGGGGACTTTCCTGCACTCTGCGATGCTCCCTTATTGTACCCACATGTCAGGTGTGGCACCCGCGGCATAGGGCTCATCCTGTGGAACTGTGCACTTTGTTTCATAACTTGTAGCTGCTAGGAGGTGATGTATGCCTGCCTGCTGGTGCCCACATGCATACTAATCCCTCTATGCCTACCAGTGCCTACATTCATGTTGGTGCCCACATGCCTACTTATTCTCACATGCATGCCATTGTCCACATGTATGCTAATTCTGCATGCCTGACAGTGCCTTATTTACACATGCCTACTCATTCTCCCATGCATACCTGACAGTGCGTACTCATTCTCGCATGCATGCCTGACAGTGCGTACTCATTCTCGCATGCATGCCTGACAGTGCCTACTCATTCTCGCATGCATGCCTGACAGTGCCTACTCATTCTCGCATGCATGCCTGACAGTGCGTACCCATTCTCGCATGCATGCCTGACAGTGCCTACTCATTCTCGCATGCATGCCTGACAGTGCGTACTCATTCTCGCATGCATGCCTGACAGTGCCTACTCATTCTCGCATGCATGCCTGACAGTGCGTACTCATTCTGGCATGCATGCCTGACAGTGCGTACCCATTCTCACATGCATGCTTGACAGTGCGTACCCATTCTCACATGCATACCTGACAGTGCGTACCCATTCTCACATGCACGCCTGACAGTGCGTACCCATTCTCACATGCACGCCTGACAGTGCGTACCCATTCTCACATGCACGCCTGACAGTGCGTACCCATTCTCACATGCACGCCTGACAGTGCGTACCCATTCTCACATGCACGCCTGACAGTGCGTACCCATTCTCACATGCACGCCTGACAGTGCGTACCCATTCTCACATGCACGCCTGACAGTGCGTACCCATTCTCACATGCACGCCTGACAGTGCGTACCCATTCTCACATGCACGCCTGACAGTGCGTACCCATTCTCACATGCATGCCTGACAGTGCGTACCCATTCTCCCATGCATGCCTGACAGTGCGTACCCATTCTCCCATGCATGCCTGACAGTGCGTACCCATTCTCCCATGCATGCCTGACAGTGCGTACCCATTCTCCCATGCATGCCTGACAGTGCGTACCCATTCTCCCATGCATGCCTGACAGTGCGTACCCATTCTCCCATGCATGCCTGACAGTGCGTACCCATTCTCCCATGCATGCCTGACAGTGCGTACCCATTCTCCCATGCATGCCTGACAGTGCGTACCCATTCTCCCATGCATGCCTGACAGTGCGTACCCATTCTCACATGCATGCCTGACAGTGCGTACCCATTCTCACATGCATGCCTGACAGTGCGTACCCATTCTCACATGCATGCCTGACAGTGCCTACTCATTCTCTCATGCATGCTATTGACCACATGCGTGCTAATTCTGCATGTCTGACAGTGCCTACTTTACACATGCCGACTCATTCTTAAATGCATGCAATTGTCCACATGCATGCCTGACAGTGCCTACATTCGAGTTGGTGCCCACATGCATACTCATTCTCACATGCATGCGAATTCTGCAAGCCTGACTGCCTTCTTTACACATGCTTACCCATTCTCGCATGCATGCCATTGACCACATGTGGGCTAATTCTGCATGGCTGACAGTGCCTACATTTGTGTTGGTGCCCACATGCATACTCATTCTCACATGCATGCCTGACAGTGCGTACCCATTCTCACATGCATGCCATGGCATTGACCACATGTGGGCTAATTCTGCATGCCTGACCGTGCCTACATTACACATTCCTACTCCTCACATGCATGCCATTGTCCACATGCATAATAATTGCTAAATGCATGCCATTGCTTACATACATTAGAATGCCCACATTCACGCTAGTGCCCACATATAAACAGGTGCTGGTCCTACATACATACTAGTGCCTATTGTGTTTTGTTTATCATTCTGGGCGAGCATTGTGCTTGCATGCGTTCTATTGCCTGGTGTGTGTTGTTTTCATCCCCGTTCTGGGTGACTATTGTGACCAGACATTTATTTCTTATTTATTGATTGACAGACTGGTGCAGTAAGCTGTGTTTGCTGGGACTGCAGGGGTCTGCACTGCAGCCTCATCCTGGCAGAGGGCTTGTTTGACAGGCAAGGGATGATGCAGGCAGTGTTAATGAGACTCCTGCAAGAAAGTGTCTAACTGATAGCATCAGCTTCCTGGTGCAAACACCCAACAAACACAGGAAACGGGTGCGATTACACTGCATTGCTAATAGATTCAATTGTCACCCATCCATGACATTGCTGCTGGGAGACTATCCCATCATCTCCCACCCCTGTAGTGTTGGGGAGGCTGCAGTGTTGCTGATGTGAATGAATGTTGCTTTTGGGGGATCTGCAGAGACTGCATCAATAACACCAGGCATTGTGGTTCAGGCAAGGGATTGGTACAAGGTTGCTGTTTGACCCTGCTGCTTTAGTTGGTTGAACCGAGCCCTCTAATCACCACCGGTGCCCACATGTATGGGATATCCCTTATTATGAAAGTGGGACTAGCTCTGCATGATCCAACGTGAAATTAATATGTTAAGCTTTGCTGCTCCTCCTCTTGCAGAGACAGCTCTCAAAATACAAAGGTGACCCATAATAAGGGTCATCCCCAGCTACACCGAAACCATGCTAGTGAATTGACAACATGCGTACACAGTTTACATCTTATTGCTCTGCATTGCAGACCCCAGTGTTTGAGACGACAGCTAAAGGAAGTCGTTGAAGTGGTCCATAATACAATCTGCAGAATTTCACTACTGATTTTTACCATAAAGTTTTTATTTTGATATCCACGTTGGTTCATTCAAGGGACCCCAGGGCCAATAAAACGGAGTTTAGCACTTCTTTGCTGGCTTCCTGCCCACACTCTGTAGCTGCTGTTTATATTCTTCTGCACTAGATGCATTTCTCCTGTGTTCTGCTATGAGTGGTGTTTTCTTCTGGAACCGTAACAGACCCCTACATGTTTTCAGCGTGTTGCTGCATGTCTGCAGTGTTCATCCGCTATTCATCCGCTATTTCTACTCAGGGATGTGTTGATATTCCTATGGCATTGCTGTGGTCAAGGCTTAGATTCTGGGCTCATTCCTCTACCCAGGCATGTCCAAACTGTGGCCCTCCAGCTGTTGTGAGACTACACATCCCAGCATGCCTTGCCATCGTTTTAGCATTCCCTAAATAGCAAAACTGTGGCAAGGCATGATTGGACTTGCAGTTTCTCAACAGCTGGAGGGCCATAGATTGGACAGGCCTGCAACCCTGGGTAAAAATTAGGAACAGCTGTAATATTTGGGAACTCCTGATCTGGCACCCTAAACTAGTGTTATTGACTGTAATGGAATCTTTTTGTATCATTGATTTGTGTATGTGTGGTATGTTGCCTGCCTTTTTGTGACACTGCTATCGTCTGTTATGTTCTGTCTTATTACTGTGCTAGTATTTATTTGCCACTTTATAATAAGTGAATGTAGGGACTTGCCTGTATGTCTTCTGTTTATAATGGATTGTGGTCACCATAATGCTAGGAATACAGTACATTTCCAAATTGTGGTTACTCTGAGCTTGCTTAAGGGGCTGCTTTACTAATGAGTTTTACCATACACAATGTGTTTTCTAACTATATAATGAATGGTGCTCCAGCCAATCTGTCATTTTTCAAACAGATGACATGAGCTGATTGGCCATTTATCATGCAGAACATATTTAAAAACACATTGCGTATGATACAGTTTATTGATATGTCAGCCCCCAAGACCCATTATATACTTGCCAATGCTGCCACAGGTGATATTGATGGGTAAACACAGCAATGTATTAGCGCTGTGTCCTGAGCGATCTGTCAGGGCCAGTGTTCTCCGCTAGAACGCTGGCCCTGATCCCGCCCATTAACTTGATTTATCCAGCACGCTGGATATTAATCGCCGGGGCGATAGTGACACGCTGGGCCACGTATTGCTATGGCTATGCCCCCACACACAGCGTGATGTAGGGGCAGAATGGCCTGACATTGCTACGTGTGTAGGCCCCATTAGTCTTGGAGAGGGGTACAGCGGATGGAGATAAAGGGCCAGCCAATCAGCTTCTAACTGTTAATTTTCAACACCGCCTTTAACATGGCAGGTAGGGGCTGATTGGCTGGTACTTTCTCTGTCTACATTATCTCTATCCAAGTCTTTGTTCATAGACCCCAATATCTTGGGTCGTGGCTTGTGGACATGGCGGGTGGGTGTTACAAATGAACATTTAGGGCAGGGATGGGGAACCTTTGGCCCTCCAGCTGTTGTTGAACTACAACTCCCAGCATGCCCTGCTTCAGTTTTGCTATTTGGCCATGCTAAAACTGTTGCCAGACTTGCTCGGATGTGTAGTTCAACAACAGCTGGAGCGCCGAAGGTTCCGCATCCCTGATTTAGGGCATGAGTAAAAGGTCAGAAAATACTGGTAATACATCTTTTAGCATTTTATCCATAGGCCAGAGGTTCCCAATCCTTTTTTTTGAATTATGGCACCCTAGAGTATCGGAAATTTTTTCGCGTCACCCCTAGGCCCCCAAAAATAAAAATAAAAACCTGCAAAAAATATAACATTAAGTAGATTGGGTTTATATGCTATTCCTGGGGTCAGTTATGTGGTAAAGGGCAGGATTTCCTTCTGTTTGTACACATTTTATGTTTGGCAGCCGCGCCAGCACTGGTTTTGCCCATAAATAATTAACCATAAATAATTTGAATTGGTCCTGGACCACCAACCTGGGGCACCCCTACAAGTGTCTTGAGGCGCCGCAGGGAGCCACAGCACACCGTTTGGCAACCACTGCCATAGCCTGTTCAGAACAGTGCCATAAGACTACATGTACCATATGTTTCTGCCCTACTTGGCACAATTAAGCAAAGATCATTTAGGATTGATTGGAGCAGAATGCTATTTTAGATGACATTCAGAATAAATTGCTTTATCCATATGTCAATAAAATATTATTCTAAAATAAAAATTCTTCAGATGCAATACCTATGCAGAGCTTTATATGGGCCATTGCAGAAAATATTTATTAGACATTGACATGTTCATTGATGTGACCCTCCTTATTTTTTTTTTTTTTTTTGCAGGGGTTTCGGCAAGCAGGGATTCCAGTGTCAAGGTTAGTGTTCGACCACCTTGCATGCATTTATGCTGGATATGTAAGGGGATGGGGGCAGAAGTATATTCCCTTTTTGCAGAGCTGTCATCCAGTGATTTATTGACGTATTCCTGTGGCTGTGTAGAGAGGCATCTCCTTGCAAGGGAATCTCCTGCTGCTAGTAATTATGCGATAGATAATGATGTTAGAAAAGGCTCTGGGAACTAGAGTATTCTTTATTTGTGATTTCAGATGTATCTGCGTTTACCGTATCTGCAAAACATAACGCATTGAACGAGGGAGAATTTTTATTTTTCTGTTTACCTTCATTTTTTTTTTTTTTTTTTTTTTTTTGCAATCCATAAAATTTTAATCCTCCATACTAATGCCATCCGCCATTATCATATGGAAGAATCGCTTTCTGGCGAATGTGCAACTCGGCGTTAATGTCACTCAAAGTGATTAAAATATTGATTTTTATCTAAAAGGAGAGATTTTATGTTTGCCAGACGTTGCCATACCTAGAATACAATGTGTGGCGCCCCATAGGTTTTTTGAGAGTGTATTTTTGCATTGAGGCCTTTTAGAGAAAGATTGCTAAAATAATAATAATAATACAGGTTGAGTATCCTGTTTCCGGAGATCCATTACCCGAATTATTCCAAAAAAAGGGGTTCTAATTTAATTTTCACCCTTTTTTATACTTACCAAGTCCCCCGGCATCCACGGCAGGCCTTCAGCAGCATCTTCGGCGGTCCCAGGAGTGCATTGCGCGAGTGACCGTTTTTGATAAAATCTCAACCGATTGTATGTAAATTGGGCATGTTTTAGATCGGATGCATGTTCCCGCTGGTCGTTTTGCAGATCCTACCTGCTATAGTCGGGATTTCAAAATGACCCCTTCAACTGGGTACAGATCGTGATCAGATCGTATGAAGATCAGAACAGATCTTGCGACCATCGTATGGTCGTCTCACTATCTGCTCATGATCATGATGGTTCTGGTGTGTACCCTACACACCAGAACACTGGTACGCTGCAATTTAGTTTTCACTTAGAACCGATCCCCCCCAAATCTAAATCTCTCTGCAAATGTTACATTTGCCCCCATCTGCAGTTGGTTTTGCTCAGTTGTGACTCCACACTTTGCTTGCAGCTCTGAATCAGGCCCACTGTTCTGTCCTTCATTAGCGTGCATTAGTGCGCTAGCGATATCGTGGGGTTTGATTTGCACACACCGCAAACCAGATGCCGTTGCATTGTAGCGTGCATATCACCGGTACGCACTGAGCATAATGTAGGCCATATATCGGTCTGGACCATCCTGACCGGGCGGCATATCGCTCAGTGGGTACCCAGCTTATGCTTGATAACCAAGATCTGTCTTTTGTTCTTTTCAAATAAAATATAAAAAAAAAAAAGAAAAATAGCCGAAATACCAAACTTAGGAAGAATATATTTATGATACAGTTTAAATAAGATTTGTCTGTTTTATGTTGAAATAAAATAAATACAATTGTCAACATTAAATTCAGAAAATAATCTATTTCGCGACGTGTCAACAGAAGAAAGGCATTTTCATTATTGTGGAATTTATTTGCTGAGTTTGAGAGAGTGGAAAGTGTTGTTGAAATATTACAAACGTATTATTCTTTGTTTTACTATTTTTCTTTTTAAGCACCGATATTAACTAGAAATTGTGACTATACTATAGAGTATATACTCTATAGTACGGTACATAATAAATGAGCACCGATTGGTACAATGCAGTTACATGGGGTTAGCGCAGTGCTGAAAGTGAAGGGAACAGGAAACTCCTGATATCTGTCTGTCCTATGGTTTCTGCTGTAATTCCAGGGAATTTTATGAAGTTCTGCAACTGCCAGTTCTGAGATAAGAATTTGTTGGCATAACGTCCAGCTTTAGCCACCTTTTATGACTGACTAACCCCAAGAAAATGTGTCCAATCCAGAGTTGGGGTTTATTCTGTACTGGATGACTCTTAATTAAGGGGATTATTCTGGTTCACTCTGAGGCAAATTCCGTCTCAGATGGACAAAACCATGTGCACTGCAGGTGGGGTAGATGTAACATGTGCATAGAGTATTATATTTGGGTGAGTTATATTGTTTCTGGGCAGAGAAAATACTAACTGCTTTATTTCTACACTGCAGTTTAGATCTCACTTTAAAGAAAAACCCCACCCAAATCTTATTCTCTCTGCACATGTTAAATCTGCCCCCCCCCCCCGCTGCAGTGCACATGGTTTTGTCCATTTGAGAATGAATTTGTCTCTAAGAGTGAACCAGAATAAGGCCCAATGTAATTGGGCCAGATATGTCATTGTACAGAGTGGCCTGTGGTGCTGAAGGACAGCATTAAAACCTTTGGCTTGGTGGCAGCTATGCACTCTGTGTTATTGATTCAGTGTATACCAGTTTAAATGTCTCCAGGGCATAGGGAACTGTACACGGGATTGCTGCCAGCATTGGCAGGGTTGAGCAGCTAGGTACTGTGCCAGTCCTGGACAAGGCGCCCGCATTATCCTGCCAGTAGTGGAAAGGCCACGGTGTCATTATTATTAGTGTTCTAGTATACATCCCACTCTGATGCATTTGGCTGTTATCATCTACCCGCTACCCACTTATCTTACCAGGGAAGTACCTGCGCTGTGTTTACTGACTGCACTGGCTTTTGTCTTGTCTCTATGTTTACGTACAGCAAAGTATAGGCTAGGAGTCCTTACTGAGCAATCCTGCAATAGCCGACCTATGTGCTCCTGTGTGTCTCCGTTAATAACATGTTTGTGATTGGCTTCAGATGTGCGCCTCCTCTAGGAATGGGGGTAGGTTTAACTACTGCTGTCCTCGGAGCACAAGGCCCACAGGGTTCCAGGCTGCGCTTCTGAGCTTTGTGAGGAAGTGTAGGGTTAATTGTATGTACATAAAATGCATATAGGAAATTCCCAGATCTAGAGGGTACATGATTTGCAAGTGGCGCACGGTGATGTGCACTGCGATAGCAGCCCCTTCTGGCCCTGGTTATGTAAGCAGCGCTGGAATGCTGTATAATTCATGGAGCATCACACGAGGAGCTTGTTATAGTAACTGCACCGATCCACTGTACAAGATCGGGTTACGTGCGATAAATAAGAGCCAGGTGGTGACTATATTGTATGTGTAATGTTAAGTGTAAGGAACCTTTTCATGACTGTCCATTCATTTATATACATGACCAACCTGATGCTATCTCTAGTGTATCTGATTTGTTTTCTTTGTAGGACTGTTTTTATTTTTTTTTGGCTGTCTACACGCTGTAGTAGGCCTATGTCTGTTGGAATGCACATTTGATGTTATTCATAGTATCTGTTCTGTATTTGCGTCTGGAGAACTGCTTACCTTAATGTATAAGAACACCATCTAATTGTACCTCCTTCCCTTGCAAGGCTCGCTGCGCTCACTCCATCCTTCCGACGCGGTGCCTCACTGCACTCGGCACGCTATTTAATTCTCCCAGCACGTGTCGGCTCAAAATGTGAAAAACTCATGCCGACATGTGCTGGGAGAATCTCATTGCAGCTTGCAGACAGTCGGCAAATCAGGAGCAGCCAAAGGTGGATCCGAAGCCCTGTCAACCTTAAGTGATTGACTGTATCCCCTCGTGGGCGCCCTCACTGCCATCCACAGCTCCTGCTGCTGTGGTGGGCGTAAGACACTAACTATAGAGTTCATTCTAGCACCCTGCTCCTATTAAAACTCATGCAGTTCATCTTCCCTGCCTTGGGTGTCCCTCTCTGCTCTGGTTCTGCTAGTACAGCGTGGTCTGCATATCAGTGCTGAAATACAGACCACACTGTGCTAGAAGCATCACAGTAGAGAGCGAAACCCCAGGCAGGGAAGAGGAACTACATGGGTTTTGAAAGATGCAGGGTACTAAAATGAACACTAGACTAGAGGGGTTACCGCGGCTTATCCGGATTTTTTTTTTTTTGGTTACGCCTGCTTCAGGCAGGCGTAACGAAATCCCTGATAAGTGCTGGCTTTCAAATTGGTTTCACGAGGGAGAATAGCCGGTGGCTGTCAGGAACCCGGCTGTCTGGACCCCGTCTGGCACCTCTGTAAATTACCACCAGTACTGGAGACCTGTATAGAAGCACTTGTCAAGTGGGATTTTTTGTATCCTCTGTGATCTTTAATAATCTTATAATTTACTATAATGATTAATGATCCCAAATGCAAGCAATATTAAATTTTTTTATTTTTTTTTATTTTTTTTTATTATACCCAGCAGGACGTCGAAGCCATGTTACGTGCTGTGGTGCCTTATGTAGGCAGATATCTATGCATAGTCAGGCATGTAATGTGGTGCCCACATGTGCCTGTGTCTGTATGATCTATGTAAGTTAGGTGACCTCATGATTTACAATCCAGGATCATCCAGGCTGTTGTGTGTCAGCCAAATGAGGAGCCCGTCTTCTCCATGTGGGCCACAAACCACACCGTGCCATCTAGATAACGCTGGAAGCAGATCACACGCTGCTGGTGACTTATAGATTGTCAGATGTTTCTTTGCAAACCACAAATATCCGTTCATAGGGAAGTGACCAGCTCATCATGAGATGCATGCAAGAGCTTAACCAGAGGCCTTAAGTGAAAGTATCCCTGCAGTGCCAGTAGTCACGGCGTAATCGTCATGCAGATGAAGTACACGGATGGTCTAAGCTACACTTGTCTGGCAATGTTCTAGGAGTTGGCTGGTGAGGGCTTTGGGGCAGATGTATTAAGCCTGGTGAAGTGACAAAGTGGAAGGTAATAATTCAGCAGCCAATCACCTCCTAACTGTCATGTTTCATGCTGGCTTTGCAAAATGACAGATATGATTGGCTGGTGTGTTATTGCTGGCCACTTTATCACTTCACCAGGCTTACTTAATACATATTTCTCATAGAAACTAGTGTTCATTCTAGCAGACGCTATCTTTGAAAACCCATGCTGTTCCTCTTCCCTGCCTGGGGTGTCACTGTCTGCTGTAGTGCTTCTAGCACAGTGTGGTCTATATATCAGCACTGATATGCAAACCAGACCTGTGCTAGAAACACCACAGCGCACAGCGACACCACAGGCAGGGAAGAGGAACTGCATAGGTTTTCAAAGATAGCAGGTGCTAGAATGCACACTAGAAACTACACTTGTCAGTTTGTGTTCCAGACCAACAGAATCTGTTCTACTGCAGCGTCACGTTGCTGTCACACTTCAAAGGCGTTATCTGTCCCTAATTTAGGCAACTTCATAGTATTGGCTTCTTATATGTGCTCTTGTATCTAACGGGTAAAGTATATTCCATACTGTCCATGTTGTTTCATACGTTATATAGTGGAAGGAGCAGTGTCCCCCAGCAGCACAGAGTAAATCAGGAGAGAAGGGTTGCGTCAGTGAGGACAGGACTGCGTGTGAGATGGGCAGTGGTATGCCTTAGCCATACATGCAGTGCTTCAGCTGTAGAGCACAAGCTGTCTGTCACTAGTTTCTGGTGTCACAACTGCAAGCGGATGTTCAGTTACAGATAATTACTGTGGAGCTGTGAAGTCGTTTGTCATCGGAATGACTGCTTAACCCGTTCACCTCTGGCATGAATATTACCCGGGGTGATATACAAAGGAATGTTGCCCAACACTCTAAGAACTGGGTTGCTCTTGGGCTTTGAGGTTTGCTCTGTCCACAGACAACACCCGTTGTTCCATTTTGGATCAAACCCAATAACGCAATTAAGTCAATTAGGTAGATATTGCCAGTGGGAACAAGAATGGGACTTCCTCTGGGAAAGGTAAAAGTTACGTGGCACCCTACTTGTTCATGTTTGGCTTCCAATGGCATATCCAGGAAAACATCCAAATACTGCATTCCTGTTCAGTGATGACCCATAATCAGCTGTATAGTGTGCAGCAAGAGTCCTCTTTGAGTGTGGTGTGTGTGATCTGAGGATATAGTCCAATTGTAATCCAATGGTACTCCAATAAAAGATGAATGGCAGGCTGGTTCCGGTACGTAGCAACATAAGATGAATAGAGTCTGGGTTCACTAGTCGACCTGATGTGTTTCACTGTCAGCTAGTACGGTAACTACTGTAAGGCAGCCCCAGCAGCCGCTTGGGGGAGCAAGCAGCAGTGGGGTCTGTGTGGGCGCCGGCACCCACTCAACGCATTGACATGCTCCTGCCTGCTCCTGCCTGCCGCTGCCCACTGACTGAGCAGTGGAGGCGAGTCAGCCACAGCGCGGGTGCGGCCATGGCAAAGATGACAAATCCCCCCCCCCACCGATTCAATTGACTCTACACAGAGCCAGCTTTTGCCTACTGTGTACAGGTTGGGCAGGCGGATGGCCGTACTAGGGTGGCCTGGGATGCGTCAGAGCCAAGGGAAGCAGCAGTGGCTGCTGGTCTCTCTTCCTCTCCTGCTTCAGCTTCTTCGTTATGCGTATCACGTCACATGCTGGAGAGGAGCCTGGGGGGTGGGCACCACAAACTTTTTGGCAGGGGGGAGCAAAATTTATAGTTACGCCACTGCTGTCAGCTGTACTTTAGACAACAAACCGCTTCAGGACAACAAGTCCACCAAGACTCTGTTCAACTAACGTTGCTACGTACCCGAACCAGCCTGCCATTTATCTTTTATAGGAGTACCATTGGATTACAATTGGACTATATCATTAGATCACCCACACTGCACTCAAGGACAGTGATGGCTAACCTTGACACTCAAGTCTTTGTTGAACTACACAACCCAGAATGCCCTGCACCAGTTTTACTATTTGGCCATGCTAAATCTGATGCAGGGTATGCCGGGACGTTTAGTTCAACAACAGCTGAAGTGTCAAGGTTAGCCATCACTTCTCTAGGAGGACTCTTGCTGCAACGCTTTCCTTAAATGGATTCATTTCCTCCAGCGGCTTGGTAACTTTTTGTGGGAACACTCACACCACCATTTGGCTATTAAAAACACCACCCACTTTCTGGCGGAATAATCGGAATGGGACTATATATATATATATATATATATATATATATATATATATATATATATATATATATATATATATATATATATATATATATATATATATATATATATATATATATATATATATATATATATATATTATCGACTCTCTCCAACCCACTGCAGGTCCACTATATGCCAACAATTTATCACTGTTTTGCATCCTTGTCTTTATTTGTTATTTATAATTTAGCGCCACTTTTCTCATTTTTCTTAATTATAAGAGGGGACTGCGGACAGGGCTTATAGACTCCCAACTTTTAATATGGAGCGGTGTGACGTCTGCAGTCAGTTTAAAAATAAATTGTCACATTTTTCTTTTGTCCCAGATTACGAAGGAGCACAGTTATTCCTGCGGTGCTTGAAAGCTAATGTTTTTTAAAGTGCACTGACAGTAACTGGTGCCTGGGGGTAGTGGATAGAAACCTCACCTCTATTGTATACTCTGTAGGCCATCCTCCTTTCTGCGTAGTGCTTTGTGTGTGCTTAGAATAACTCTGTAAAGGCAGTTATTCCTGTTTTACATAATCAGCTAGGAATTGCAACCTGTCGGTAACATAAGAATACTAAAGGCCCCATACATTAGGCCGACTTGTCCTTAGGACAAGTCGGACCCAATTCTCCTGTGAGCCGCCCGGCAGCTCCCCGGGAGGCTCACATACAATTTAGCACTTGATGAGCCAGTTTTTACATGTGATAAATCTCTATTAATACTTATATATTTACAATGTCACTTACTGTATGTGTTTTTATTGTTTTTGTTCCTTTGCTGTGTTTTTCCAACATCTTTGTAAACCTTACTAGTAGGTCTGCCATCAGAAATTGTGGCCCCCTGGCTGCTCAAATAGGCAGGACCCCCCTGCCTAGTCTGATTGGCAGACAGGCAGCCAATCAGGAGCCCCCCACTGTGGCTGCTCCTGATTGGCTGCCTGTCTGCAAGCTGCAATGAGTTTGTGGCCTGGCACACCAATCCAGGGATGGTTCCTCTTGTTGCCTGAGACAGCTGCCCCCCCCCCCCCCCCCCCCCTGCTTATTAGTCAGTGCTTATGGTTTTAGTTTATTGCTCTTCAGGTGAGTCCCAATACAGTTGATTTAATACAGTTTTAAATGAAATAATTTTCTATTTTGATTTGTCTTTTTTTTTTTTTTATATCTTATAATGTAGTTAAATTAAATCTACAAGGACCATTTCTGCATTGTCTGATTGATTTTTAATTATTTTAAGAGTACACTTTTTTAAAATGAAAATGCAGCATCATTAGTAAAGGAAATATTGGGAGGAAAGATTGGTTTTGTGGCCGTATCTAGAATTTATTTCCCCTAAGCAATTTGTAGTGTTGTGCATTTATGCTCTGTAATGTTTATTCAATGTACCATGCCAATTGATAATGCCCAGCTAGAAGAGATACTGTATGGAGCAATGGGCGTACTCCCCTTTTTTTTTTTTTTTTTTTTTAAAGAGTACTCTTCACTAGCATTGTCACAAATCTTTCCACATTGCCAACACAGTAGAGTTGAAATGTGTATTTATAGTTTTTGAGGTTGAGCTTACATCTTCATTGTCCGGTTGTGTTTCCAGATGGTTTTTCATGCTTTTTAGAATTTTTTATTTTTATCAGAGATGTCATATTTTGTGAGCCAAACAGTGGAAAACACGGTGACTGTGTCCATTGATAAGATGAATTCGGGGAGGTTTCTGCATAGGAACCCACCCGTTTCCTTCACTGCGCTGTCCCCACAACGGAAGTGAAATGGATAACCGAATGAAGCTTAAGAACCTAATGTCAGTTAATGCACTGATAACAGACCGGCTTGTTGTCACATAGGGGAGATAATGGAGTCGCCATGCTTATCAGTGGTTCAACGCTCTGTGAAGTTGAATTTTGAGAGAACAGGGTCAAAGGTCATCTGCTTTTATTGATAAATTCCAGATTTTTACAATTGTTTTGCAGAGAATGAATTTCACCAGTGGTCTCCAAGGATAGTTTTATATGGCAAGCACATTATTTTGGCAAGGGAGTATAATTTAGCCTTCATTACCTTTTTTTTTTTATTTGTTATGACACCATTTGCTATAGTAGGTCAAGGATTGTTTCAGAAGGAGACTGGTCTATTGTTATCTACTCCAAAATGGCGCTGTGCTGTATTATAAACCATTTTGTTTAAAATTGGAAGATAAAAAATATATTGCATTTTAAAGTGTTCATGCCATCTCCCACCATGGTGGCAGCAGCCATTTTGTGGCTGAGGTAATAGTTAGCTTAGAAAGTGCTTTCCAGTCAGACCCAAAATGGCTGTACTCGATTCAAGTAGGGATATAGATACACCTCTGCAAATCGCAATGGTTCCCGGTTTCTGTATGTAATGCACTAGATTGTACCGTTGCCTGTCTGTGAAGGTTTGAATTCAGTGTGCTAAATCAGCTCGACAAGCAATTTGCCCTAGGTGGTAATTGGCTGCACACATCAGTGAGCGGAAAGGTAGGCTCTGGCTGCTGTGTGTTTCTGCATGTGAGGAAAATGGGAAAATAAATGTTTTCCATTGTATTTTATTTCTGAAACCTTTATTATAAGTTTGTATGGTACTTTTTTATTAAAGCTGTATGTAGCTTCCGGATTTTTTGTGGTTATGGTATAGTGAGTCGACAATGACGACCATTAATAGTCGACAGGGTCTACGTCAACACCTATAAATTATTGATGTTGACAAGGTCGATAGGAGTTTTTCACATTTTTTGGTGTCTTTCAACATGGATACCATCCAAGTGTAGCGCATCCCCTCGAATGGCTAGCTGCCCTGGCCATGCTTCGGGCACGGTGTCTTGCTGCCATCAGCACACTTTATAATTGAACTCTATGCTCACTTGGATGGTAAAGTATGAACCAAGTTGGTCTGAAAAAAAAAAAAACTGTTAAATTTAGCTAGTGTCCTCCTTTTGCCTGTCGACTATTGACTTGACCTAGACACGGTCAACCCTGGGAACCACACTCAGGCCCTTATTCTGATCGGTGCGGCCGGATCTGATTATGCGGCCAGGACCGTGCGTGCGAAACCCCGCCTTCCATACGGATCGCCAACTCCGTCCGTACGCGGTAAGAAGCTGGCTGAACGGACCGCACGTGATTTTTCACGGAATACGCCTCCTCCATCTCAGGGAACCTCCCCCATCATTCGATGGTCGCAGACCATCGAATGCAGGACCGAGTGGTCCACCAGCTCCCGCAACCTCAGACCACACGGACATTTTTCCGTGCAAAAGCAGGGATCTGGGCGGGCAGCTGACATCCGGCGATGTCATATGTCCGCCCCCTACACGTGCGTCACGGCCGCAATACCATACGTACGCCCAGCGTTTGCATGGGAACGCCCATGAAACGCGGGGCGTATGCATATGGTAATGAGCCCAAATAGCCCTTCACGCCCCTCTCCACCCCCTGTTCGGAGTGTTCACATATCATGCGGGATTTGGCCGTACATGCACAGAGACGCCTCTGCACATGCGCAGACACAAAACATCGGCGGGCCGAACGCACGCGGATATAACCGCACCAACCAGAATAAGGGCCTCAGTGCCAAGTGAGACTGAGATTTACAAAACTGTATAAAATGGCTAGAAACTCATTATAATATAATACTTTAACGTCTAAAACAAAGGCTTTCAGTCTTCTCGGTGGGCTGTGCATAAGTCCTGCGTGTGCCGAATCCGGCCGTGCTGTTGGTCGACTTATTAGAGAGAGAGAGCTTGTGTAATTACTTAACGACTTTATGATGCTGGGAAGAAAATCGATAGCTCTTGGGTTGCGGCATTAGAGAGGCAAGTTTCCCCTTTTGGAGATTATTCTCTGTATATTTTAGAAATGTAACGGAAGGAATGAACTCGAACAGTGTGACTAGTGAAATAAATATCTACAAGACAGAACATCATTTTTGATTTGTTATAAAATGAGTCCATCATCCAGGCAGAGGCTTTTAATCAGCAAGCCTTTGTATACAATGCACCCTGCAATTCCTCAAACGGTAACTTGGTCGTGTCCAGAGCAGCCTTCTGATTACTACTCCAATGTATTAATGTGTTCGTCGGTGACTGTGCATTTCGGGGCGGATGATGAATGCAATTCAGCCTTAAATGCTCCTGCACTGCGTGCACAGAACTAAATTATTTCTCTTTTATTTATAAGCAGTCATATAGGGCGAGTGACAATGATATACGCCAACAATACAATGGTAAAAGGTTCAAACAGACCGTACAGGGGGAAAAATAAATCAGACGGTGAGAATGTATTTAACCCGGTGACCATTCATTACTGCTAAGAAGACACAGTCCTCTGGGAAAAGTAGACAAAATGGATCAAAGTCACTGAGCGGGAGGGGGAGCACATCTGGAGGAAGGGCTAGAACCATGGTTAGGGCCACGGTTCCTGGCTATGACACCTTACAGTCTAGGGGTATGTATGTATGTATGTAGGGGAGCGTATGTATGTATGTATGTATGTATGTATGGGGGTGAGGTATAAAAATGGGAGATGTTAGGCAGATGGCTGGAGGGAACTTGAGAAACCTGGATATGATACTGGAAACATGCCAGCGACTGCCATACCATCTAGAGAGAACCCTCTGGTGATTGCCAATCAGTACAGACCGCACCCCCTGTGACTGCTTTACAATACAGAGAACATCCTGTTGTGCACCATACCAGACACAGAGCATCCTATTTACTGCCGTACAGTTGTGCAAGAGTATTGCCTATATCAGGGCTGGGCAACACCAGCCCTCCAGATGTTGATGAACTACACATCCCAGCATGCCTTGCATCAGTTTCAGCATGGCCACATAGCAAAACTAATGCAAAGCATCCTGGGATGTGTAGTTCATTAACATCTGGAGGGCCGGTGTTGCCCAGCCCTGGCCTATATTATCACCTCAGTGCCAAAAGAGGAAAAGGGTAAATTGATCTGGAAGGGTAAGGAAGAGAAGACAAAAATTGCTAAAGAGTTGGAATGATAGTTTATGTCATAGTTGGGTTCTAGTAGAGGGATGTTTTTCCATAGTGTAGCTCAAGTCATTATCTGGTAGTAAAACATTTCTTATTGGCAGCAATGTCCAACAAGATAGCGGAGGTGGGAATACTCGCCACTTCTGATACTGGGCACATGCTGCTGGTGGCTCCAAGAGGGTGGGTTGGGATCAGCCCACATCTGCAAAAAGGATGGAAGCCTGCAAAGAGGTATATTAATAGCTTTGTCCCAGCCCCACTAAAGCAACACTGCCATGCAACTGCCCCAGCATGCCCTGCCACAGTTCTAGCATTCTCTAAGAGCAAAACTGTTGCATGGCATGCTGGAACTTGTAGTCTCGCAATAGCTAGGAAGCCACAGTTTGGCCAGACAAGCCCAATGGTGCTTTTATTGCCATTAGCTCTCAGTGATTTCATAGGTTGAATATTGGCTCCACCCACCAGATTGGTGTCTCGTAGGTGGAAAAATAAAAATCCAATAAAGTTGCATGGTTTAAATCCACACCGCTCTATGAATCTCTTTGGAGTGTACAAATGCGTTTAACCCCTTCCCCAATTGGCCGTTTTTGCGCTAGAACAAGTATGGAGTTTATGATTTGTGTTGCCTGCTATACGAGGTACCGGAATGCTATTACTCATGATGAGGACAAGACCTATATTAATAATCAGCTGCAAGCAGCAAATGGTTTGATCCCAAAGATTGCATTCCGTTAGAGGCCTTGGCAATCAAAGAACCGCACAGGGAAGACTGTGTTAGAATAAATGGCATGAAACGATATTTATTTTTACTTTCCTCCTACCTACCTGTGCAGTACTGTATGGAGAGGACAGGACTAGGAGCGTAGTCAATCCCAGCAATTGATCATAGGACCAAAGTCAATAATACAGATCCCCCCATCCCCCCAGCCTGGCCTTATGCAAACAGTCAATGGTATTGATTGTAAGGCTGCTGCTGGTGATACTGCTAACTGGCTGCTGTTGCTATTTCAACGCTCTTAACCCTCACGTGTGGGTGGCAGTTACTTTCTGATGACTGAACACAGCTACACTTCTTCTTTTCCCCTGTAATTATACACGCATCATCTGCTTGGCTTCTGTTGGTATAGTTTTTCTCCAAGTGTGTGCTCACCAGGCGTTATGTGAGGGCTTCCCTATCTTGTTAATTAGTAAATATCGCCTTGATCAGGTAAAACAGAGCGGGTGGTGGGTGATTCTACCGTTCCTGCTAATTTAACACTCCACAAGACCGATTTATAAGCCTTTTAGATCATGGGTCTTCAAACTGTGGCCCTCCAGATGTTGTGAAACTACAAATCCCAGCATGCCTTGCCAGAGTTTTAACACTCCCTTATAGCAAAACTGTGGCAAGGCATGCTGGGATTGACTTTGGTATTGCATATACTGTACAAATGACCTAATGTTTTACCCTTTGTTTCCATAAACAGTCAAAACAAAATATCTGGCCATTCTATTTTTGCGAAACTCCTTTTTTTAAAACAATCTTTGTTGTTGTTTATGTCATTTAAACCTAAGAAAATAAAATAAAGTGTTTTTCATTATCATGACCTGTAAATGTTGTTTTTCTCATAATAGGATATATATATATATATATATATATATATATATATATATATATATATATATATATATATATATATATATATATATATATATATATATATATATATATATTATTTTTTTTTACACACCAGCTTATATTTGAATTTAAATAACAAGTGTGAGCGACGCTGGCATTTGTAGCGGTTATTTTGCACATATCTTGCAGATGTTGGCACTCGAAGTGTTAAGACACCTTTACTCTATAATATTTTCATAGGGCGTTTGCGGTGGATACTTGCTTCCCTCGCCCTTGTCTTTTTATATCGTACAGCTTTGTTTAGTTTATTTTTGCATTTGGCTTCCTCTTCAGTGAAGGGGTACGGACTGTTCATGTACGATGTGTGTTGCATTTTGACGTATTATTGTAAAAGGAAGTGAAAGTGTCTCTCCCTTTCTCAAGCTGGAAACTTTCACCTGGCAAGTGGTAGCATTAACTCAGTACAGCGTTGGTGTATAATAGACAGGTGTGCTAATAGTGTTAAAAAAAAAAAAAAAAAAAAAAAATTTTACATTTCCATTTTTTTAAATAAAGATTTGTTTTTAATATTTTATGAATAGACTAGGATGCACTTCAGAAGAAGCAAAAGCTGCTACATCTGTAATTACAAAGGATATTTTTTCCTCTGCCCTTTTGGGGGTAGATTTTTTTTTTTGGGGGGGGGGGGGGCTGTATTTAGTTTTTAAAATGTAAGTTTGTGGATCAGTGAACTCGCTTCTGCACATCATGAGGCATAATTAATATGCATGAGATACTGTATTCTAGTGACTTAATAGGTTGAATTCTTATGAATATTAACTTAGGCTCTGCAAATTGGCAGCTGTTTGGGCAGAAGGTATAAGGGAACAAATGGTGGCAAATTGGTTTCAATAAAATGAATATATACAAAATAGCTGTAGTAGGAAAGTGCTGCTGCTGTGACCGCTTCATTCTTGGACACCAATGGGGAGAAGCCTGTTGAAAGGTCTACACCAGGGGTGGCCAAACCCATCCTCAAGATCTACCAACAGTTCATGTATCTCAGGCCTCCTGTGGATCTATACCAAAAAAGAGAAATAATGAGAGAACCCCCGGATGTCATTTCCGCCAATGACGGCGGTGATCAGTACACATTTCGGCCAACCAGTTCCAATGCAAAGGCGGACTGACTACTTCCGCCTACCCGGAACGTCACTTCTTCCAATCACGGCAAGTATACCGGGACACATCACCGCAATCACGGCTATTTGGCATTACGAACCACATCCCCTTTTTCACCATCAATGGGAACACAATATATACAAGGTGATTATCTCCTAGTATAGTGTTCTAGATTGCTTCTTTCTAATATGGTTAATATTATATGTTTACTTCCTGCATCACGTGACCAATTCCGGTCATGTGACACACAACTTTATTGATATTTTCTCTATACAAGCTATACATTCGTATGTTTTATCATTCATTAGCTGTTAAATATTGTTTTAAATTTCTCCTCCTGTGCATACTTTTAATTATGGATATCCTTATATGTTTGTTTATTTTAATGTATTTTTGATTATAAGAATTCTCCCTACACCTGGGGCCACCCTTCCAATTAATTCAGGGTGTATATATAGAGCTTCTCTGTATATACGAGTCACTATTGCTCCTGATGAAGACATGCTAACACGTTGAAACGTGTTGAGCTGCCATCTACTTTGCTCCAGTTTGCACCTTGTTATACCAAGACCTTCCGGACCGGCTCTTCAAAATATACAGGATTCCACAACCCCAGCCATATATGCAGTGAAACAGCTAGGTATACCAATACAATCCAACCTGCAACGTCTGCCTCTTTTTTCTGAGTAAATTTGGATCCATACTGTATGCTGTGTAATCTCCGGGACTCTCTCAAAATTTCCTCCATGGGAGACGTACATACCAAACTCCATCTCTGGTAATTATATAACCAACACTGGTGCATATGAACTGCTGCTATAATTACATACTCACTGGAGCAAGTCATGGTAGCAAAGACTTTATACTGTATATGGTTTTTTATCATTTTTTATTCTTCATTCCCCCCTTTTTTTTTTTGAGAATTCACTGATCACTCTAATTGTCATGTTTGTTTTAATATGTAATAAATGCATTTAATTGTTTAATTGGTAAATTGTGATCGTTTTTATTCAGTCAAACCCTAGCGCTGTATACCTTTTCTCTTTTTTGCACCTGTGGATCTATAGTCGGAATGAATGCAGCATGTTTGAAAATGTGACAGTTATTAATGACTAGGTGATTTGAAAACGTGGATCGTTGGTAGATCTCGAGGACCGGATTGGTCACCCCTGGACTACACTACAATAGATGGACACCGGAAGGTTGTAGTAGGTTGACGTTGACAAAATGTGGAAAAGTTTTTGACAATTTTATTCCGGTACTTCTGTAGTTTCACGGTGGCAGCTTACCCTACGTTTTGAAGCTATGCTAATAGCGTAGCCCAATGGCTGCCTTACTTGTGTAGTTTCACAGCGGCAGCCTAAGCTACGTTATCAGCGTAGGCTGCTGCCGTGAAACTACCGTACTGTTGCCGGGAACTGCATCTCTGTCCCTGGCAAGCCTAGTCAGCGCCTCTCTCACACCGCCGGCGCCAGCATGATCCCCTGTCTTTGGCGGAGAGGTGATCATGCTGGCGCCGGCGGAGAGGTGCTCCATCTGTTTGAGACGCAGGAGCATCTCGTACGCTCCAGCAATGAGATGCTGATGCGTCTAAGTAGCTATTGCGGCACGGTACATCAACCCTGCCGACAGGGTTAGGGGTTCTGTAGCGTGTTTGTCTCCTATACAAAGAGGGGCTGTGGACGCAAGTGTGTCTCATTCACAATGAAGGATGCATTTGCCAGTGTTCCATGTTAAATACTAGCAAATGCCTCCTTTTCAACCCCCCACTATCCATGGCAGCCCGATGCGTGGCGAGTGCAGCAAGCCCCGTGAGATGATGCGTCATACCCCCACTATCCATGTCGGCGTGGAGTTGATTTCATATAGTGTGGCGAGCGCAGCGAGGCGAGCGGACGCGGATTACATGTAAGGTAATCCGCGAGGCTCGCCACACTTCGGGCTCGCTGCGCTCGCCGCACTATATACATTCAACTACATTCCGACATGGATAGTGGGGGTATGAAAAGGTCTGGAGGACGCGTAATGCTTTGGGCTGCCGTGGATAGTGTATTTGTCGGCAGCCATAACTCATATAGTGTACTGCTGACTGACTACGCTGGATCTGACAGGGACGCTTTAGCGGCCACGGGAACACTACGCTGATTCTGACAGGGACACTACGCTACTTCTGACTGACTACGCTGGCCACGGTAACACTACGCTGATTCTGACAGGGACGCTACGCTACTTCTGACTGACTACGCTGGCCGCTGGAACACTACGCTGATTCTGACCGCGTAACTGCTGCCGTGAAACTACACAAGTACCTTTTTTTTTTTTATATATATTTTGACGTTATTCCCATCCACGTGCACTACAATTGTGAATGGTAAAGTGTGGCATTGAGAGTGAATGCTAACGTCATCGGGGGGTCCATGTTGACATTGACACCAAAACAAGTGATGTTGAAAATAGGAATGCGGATTTCATTCTGCTTTGGACAAGAATGTGGTTTTCTCTGATGGGAAACTTGTAAGAGCTTGCTTAAAGCTCCATGCACCCTAGAGCGGTGATGGGGAACATTCGGCCCTCCAGCTGTTGTTGGACTACACATCCCAGTATGCCCTGCTAAAGCCTTCCCTTTTTGGCCATATTAAAACTGCAGCAGGGCATGCTGGGAGGTGTCGTTCATCAGCTGGAGGGCTGAAAGTTTCCCATCCCTGCCCTAGAGGATAATGTAAAAGATATCACGCATCGATAACTACCCCTCCCATCTGCTGAACATGCAAGTCAATTCCCATGGTACCTGGGGTGTAGCAGCAATCCTTACTTTCAGATGCAAGTTACAGCTGTCAAACCGTAACGTAGGTGTCCCAAAGCGAGCTCAGGGAGGACAGAAACCTCCCGTGGAGCGGAAGGGCACCTTCTAATGATGCTACCGTAATCAGGCCTCCTATGGCTCTGCCCGTGTTGTAGACTAGTTATGGAGAGATGTTGATTACCCTTTTGTAGCACATTTTGGGCCTTATTCTAGTTCACTCTTTCTGACAAAATCCTTCTTAGATGGACAAAACCATGTGCATTGCAGGTGGGGCAGATGTTACTTGTGCAGGGAGATTTAGGTGGGGTTTTACTTCAAAGTGAGATCTATATTGCAGTGTAAAAATAAAGCAGCCAGTATTTACCCTGCACAGAAACAAAATAACTCACTCAAATCTAATTCTTACATGTTACATCTGCCCCCATGCAGCGCACATGGTTTTGTCCATCTAAGAAGGATTTTGTCAAAGAATGAACTAGAATAAGGCCCTTTGTGCCTGTGGCCTATGCTTCAGCCCTCACGCTAGGTCACACATTATGGGCCTTACATCATGCATACTGTAGGCAAGCAGTGTCTGCAGTGTTCACTGGCTTTGGGTATTACTGTACATGGCTTGCAAGATCCATTCAACAGGTATATTCCCAGACCTGACCTGACCTCTTCATAGAATCTTCTCATGACTTGAGCTGCACGTGAAAAATGGATGTGACCCATATATACGGGGCCTAATTCAGAGGTGATCACCGATCAGTGAAATTGCAGATTGAGCACATATTGAATGAAAAATATTGCGTATGGATTGTAAACGTAATTTGACTGAAGCCGGCATGGACAGCTGCCTCTTTTAGAGAGTGCCCGAAAAAACGCAGGTGTGCTAAAGCCTTTGAAGGGCGGGTCTGTGACGTCGATGCCAGCCTCGATCAGCCCGTGTCTGTCACACATGACCGGTAGGGTCAGACGTACAATTGCATAGACTGTAAAAACCATTTGTTGGTTCGTGAATTGTGTATGGGTTTGCGAGTGGATAGCGATCTGCCATAATTACACAATTCACTCGCAGATTTACACAGGGTGGGGTCTTCTTTCTCTCTGGGCAACGGCTACGTACTCCCAGATCAGCGGTGACCCATAAAAATAATCTATTAGGCTAGGTGCAGAGTTGTGCGCTACAAGTCCAAGCATGATAGCACTTCATGTAAATAGGGTGTGCATTAGATCCCCCCCCTTACCTCCCCCATAATATGTAATATAGCATGAATGGTCCGACTGAAGAACAGGGGGTTTCACTGTGCCCCACAGCTTTGTCCAAGGACTGTAATGACTGTATACAAATGGTGTCTGCTTTGTTCAGAAATAATCATATGTATGTGAGAATTGCTGGCTCTTCATTTATTTACTAATAGAGCAAAATATGTACAGCAGCCAATGGGCAATTGGATCTGATCCGTCTAGTGCAATTAGACCATGAAAGCAATTGTTTGATTGGTTGCTGTAGTTTACTGCCAACTTGGCATCTAAAGGAAGTCTTACTAAATGTGGCATTCTGTGTGGTTCCATGTGTCTAGTCCCTGCCAGCTGCACAAACTCTGTTATAACTACAAGCTGATTTAAGCCGTATTGTCCCAAGTTCCAACCTGTTCCATCATCTGGTCTGATGTTTATACATTTCCTAACAGTAGTCCAGACCTGACTTGACACCTTTTTGAAGATCACAATAGTTGGCAGATATTGGCACATTAAAAGCGCATGGATAAGGTAAGAACGCTGGCACCGACCCACTCTGTGAGGAATCAAGTGCCTTTGCAGTCTGTTTTTGTTTATCTATTTAAAAAAAAAAAAAAAAAAAAATTTCTAGAACAAATAATTGGTTCCCAAATGCACTTCGTATACTGGCTCATCTAAATAATCATCTTCCAAAATGTCTTTTTTTTTTTTTTTTTTTGTGACTGCAAAAATACAGTAGGTACTTGTATGCACTTTGTCATCACCTGGCAAGTAATGCCCCAGCAAAAGGCCAATTTCTTTCATTCAATGGTGCAAAATGTTGCCACCTTTAGTAAATTGGGGGTTATTCAGTCCTGATCGCTGCTATGTGACTACACACAGTGACCGATAACGGAATGATTGCTCATGCGTACGGATCGTAGCACGCATGCGCAAGGCCAAACGTCGACAAAAATCAGTGATATTTATGTTAAAGAGCTGGCTGAGCTCTGGGTACCCCTACTTACAGTATAACCTCTGCTCTTTGTTTTTTATTGATAACAACTACAATTAAAATTTCTTATTTTTTTTTTTTTTTAAATTGCTATCGACTAACAGTTTTTGTTCTTATGACTGCAATTGTTTTCTCTTTTTGTAAAAAATAAATAAATAATAAAAAAACACACACATATATATCTATATATATATCTATATACAGATCCAGTAGTTCGGTACTGCTGCTGAAGGGGGGACATTCCGTGGTGCCTTCCTCAAAAATAAAACAATGCTCTATTCCTTATGCGCCGACCACACAGCTACAATCAGGTAGGCGGCACTCCCAACGGGCAGAAGATAAATGCAGAAGGGTGTTTATTTCAGTATGCCATAAGCCAACGTTTCTTTGCACCGCACTTTATTTGTATTTTGCACGCCCTGAAAAAGAGGCTCATGGCCTCGAAACGTCAACTTATGGCATATTGAAATAAACACCTTTGTGCATTTATCTTCTACCAGTTGGAGTGCCGCCTACCTGATTGTAGGTGTTTGGTCGGCGCATAAGGAATAGAGCATTATTTATTTATTTATATATATATATATATATATATATATATATATATATATAAATATGTAGGGTACCCTTTCAATGCGCTAGATAAAGTAGATTGGGCAGCACTCTGTCAGTCCCCCCTGTTAGCGGGGGAAGTGTGGAATAGAAGAAAAAAGATAGAAGACAGAGCACGCCACTATTTTATGGAGATCCACCACCAGAAGGATCAAGAAAATATATCGACAGGTCACTGTACAACAGTATTTAATACAATTAATTTAAAAACAAAGTAAAAACATTTTTGCTTGTATGCAGTCAGTTGGTCGAATCGATATAATCAGGAAAAAACATCCAACGCGTTTCGTCAAAAAAATGACTTCCTCAGGGGTAACTTTCCTTAGGTAAATGGATAGTGAATGTAAGTTTTCACTCCGGATAGCGGTCTTACTGACAAACTGTACAAAAGTGTGCAAATGGATCCCTTGGAGATCTTAATGCTGGTATCCAGCTGCATATGTATCCCTTAAAAAACAGGTCTTGAGAGATTCTCTTCAAGCCAGTTCCTCAATATGTGGAACAACAGCAGACAACCTGCAGTTGGTTGATACTTGTCTGCTGCTGTTCCACATATTGAGGAACTGGCTTGAAGAGAATCTCTCAAGACCTGTTTTTTAAGCGATACATATGGAAATTGGGGTTGGCTATGCTAAGGCCACAGTCTTGGCGTAACATAGCTTAGCATAGTTCAGTGGGTCCCAAACTGTGTGCCTAGGCACCATGGGGTGCCTCGGAACCTTGGGGTGCCTTGGATTGGTGTTCCAGAACCAACTAAAATATGTTCTGGTCAATTTAATAGGCAAATCCAGAGATGGTGGCTAGCAATATTGTCCCTCACCACATAGCTGAACCTAAGGATGACATATAAACTCATTATTTTTTTATGTTTTTTTTTTTTTTTTATTGTATTTCAATAAGCCTTTCCAGTTTATATTTTAAGGCAAGACTTTCATTTGCCTTTTGTTGTAAGGTATCAATTTCCTTAAATCATTTTTCTGCTTTTTGGATTTTGTGGGCACTGATGTTCTTTTCCCACTTGCCATTTGTAGATGCAAAAGTCTCTGGGCCAAATGAGACCCTTGGCTACTGCGTAGCTGAAGTTGAAGCCTTCTTTCTTTTTGGTGCACTTGTGGGAAACCTGTCATTTTCCTTAGATAATTCTTCTGCCTTTTGGATTTTGTGGGCACTGATGTTCTTTTCCCACTTGCCATTTGTAAACACAAAAGTCTCTGGGCCAAATGAGACAGTCGGCTGCTCCATAGCTACATTTGAAGCCTTCTTCCTTTTTGGAGCACTTTTTGGGTGAAACTTACGCTGGCGCATGAAGTGTTGAAATTCTTCACGTAGTGATGATAACCAGCTCAATGCCATGGTGTTGTCTTGCTTGTAGCAGAATGAGGGAGGCAGCAGTAGGGACTTCCTTATTCAGGGCCTAGGTTCCAATTATGACATCATAGACACAACCGGTTCTATCCAGTTTGAGCTGCCTGTTGTTGTTTGAATGACTGACCTCAGGGAAATGGGGTTTAACCTCTTATGTAAAGCTATTACATTGACATCATTAGTTTTTATTCCTATGGCAGGTTTTCCTGTTAATCTTTGGTTACAGTTTGTGAGATTGTGTATGAACCTGGATTTTCCTGTGTTTTAGTTTTTGTGTAAGCTATCATTTATTATACTCAGTTAAGGATAAAACACTGCAAAAGGTTGACATGAGAAAGGTCGACATGAGTTTCTCATGATTTTTTGGACACTGTCTAAGTGTACCGCGTGCGCTCGCCATGCTTCGGGCACAATATTATATTCTCCCTCCACACCGTAGTGGATGGTAGGGTATGAAATACCACCTGTCAGCACATGTCTGCTCAAATTTTTTTTAACAAATGCATGTTGACCTTTGAACCCTGTCGACCAATCGTGGTCACCCTTATCACTGTTGACCTAGAATAAATCTATCATGAGTCTAGATACTGTAATGTAGTGCAACTAGGGCTACCAACTCATCCCTTTAATCTGGGATACATATTAATTACACCGGTTCTGTGGCAGTTTAAAACCAGGTGAAATGGAGTCTTGAGGTGTGGCAGTTTAAAACCAGGTGAGAGCCAGCCACAGAACCTGTGTAATTAATATGTGTCCCGGATTAAAGGGATGAGTTGGTCACCCTAAGTGCAACCAAGATACCTGCCTCTTCCTGTAATGTTATTGGTAGGGACCCATAAAACTGGTCATCCTGTGTATATCTTGTAATTTGTATTTCATACTTTGAAACACATTGTTCCCCACATGAAGAAAATATAACTGCCCCACGCAGAAAAAGGATATGTTAAAATCTTAAATATTATTTTCTTAACATGAAGCATGATGTTTCTTTTTACAAAATACTAGGAAAGTGCACCGGCCACTTTTCGCATTTTGGGTTCTGATTAACTTTTAGGTTTTGGGTTCTAATAGGTTTTGCCAAAACGCCCCCTAAACGTTTTGGGTTCGGATTAATTTTTTTTTAAAAGCATTTTTTTTTTTTGTGTTGAGAGATTCCCGGACAGTGGCCTGCCCCTTGACACACCCGCAGCCCATCCACTGACCCGCCCCCAGCCCCACCCTTTGACCCGCCTTATGTTGATTTTTTTTTTTATACCTTTGCTTCAATTTTATTCTTGATTTTGCATGCCATAATGCCAGTTACATCACACACAGTAATGCCCATTACACGTTATGCCATACACTGTGATGCCCATTACATGTTACGCGATACACCGCAATGCCCATTACACGTTATGCCAGGACTCAACAAGATTTTTGGAAAGGAGGGTCAACATGGACAGTGCGCTCCGTAGGCGTGCATCAAAAATTTTCAACATAATGCCGATTACACGTCACACACTCATTACATAGTATACAACATGCCATAATGCCCATTACATGTTATGCAACACACCGTAATGCCCAATACACGTTATACCAAACACTGTAATGCCCATTACACATTATGCCACACACTTTAATGCCCATTACACGTTGCGCCTCACATCATGATGCCCATTACACATCTCACCGTGATGCCTATTACACATTACACCTCACACCATGATGCCCATTACACATTAAGCCACACTGTGATGCCCATTACACATTATTTGACACACGTGATGCCTATTACACATATGCCACATTATGCCTATATAGTACAGATCTGTGTTTGAATGTGTTTTGCTTGCCGTGCGATTTGATCCCGATCCTATAGGGATCAAATAGCAAGGCAATCACACTGTGTGTACACCGTGTGTTCATTAGTCTGAACATATGCAGGCTTGTAGTCGCAGGGGTCATTGCGAGGCCAAGGAAACTGCGGACATGACACAGTCCTTGGCCTCAATGCACCCAGGAAACAGGGGCAACGTGCTCTCATTTTTTCCCATATGCTGTTTGCACCCACCCCCATTCCTCCCCACGAACACCTCTGCCTGTCAATCAGGCTAAGGCGTTAGCTTTTAAGAGATTCATTTGCAGGACCCATTCGGCACATGCGCAGAAATGATCCTGTGTGTGCACATTTTCCCGATAATCAAGAAACTCGATCAGAACTGAATAAGGCCCTAAATGAGTAAATGCAGCATGCTGCCATAGGGGGATAGTATATGGGAGACCTGTGTAGGCACAAAATATACCTCATTTCCGTCATCTTATCTGGTTATGTGGTCGGCTCTATTATATTGTATTATAGCTGCTCCATTGTACTGTATATAGACTTTCCATGATCTTTGGGGTCAGTACCAGCCTACACACACATACACAAGTCACTTCCAGCCTACAGAGGGTGTGCTATGGGACTCCGACAGTCGGGATCCCGACAGTCATTATCCCGACGTCGGGATCCTGACTGCCCGGAGTCAGACAGCATGGCGAGCGCAAAAAGGCCCCTTACAGGCCACCTATTCTATTCTCCCTCTATGCGGGTCGTGGACCCCCACGAGGGAAAATAGCGGCTGGCCGTCAGGCACCCGGTTGGCGCCGTTTTGACAGTTGGGATCCCGACATCAGGTAAATGACTGTCGGAACCCGACTGTTGGGAACCCGTCCAGCACCCCCTACAGAAATGCACATAGTCAGTGCCAGCCTACAACCACATGTAAGCTTACACTCACAGGGGTCAGTTCCAGTCTGCACACACACTCACAGGGGAAAGTGCCAATTTACACACAAGGGACAGTGTCAGCTCTCACACACCGACACACACAAGTGCCAGTCCCCCCACACACACAAACATAGAGGACAGTGCCAGTCCTCCCCCCCCCCCCCCCCCACACACACACACAGTGCCAGCTTACACACACACACACACATAGAGGACAGTGCCAGTCGTCGTCCCCCCCCCCTCCCCACACACACACAGTGCCAGCTTTTACAGATTTAAGGCAATGTTCTGCAGTAGAAATCTGAAATAGGATTACCCTGTTTAAAACCGTGCAAGCAGCTGCAATGTTCTGCAGTAGAAATCTGAAATAGGATTACCTTTTAAAACAGTGCAAGCAGCTGCGATGTTCTGCAGTAGAAATCTGAAATAGGATTACCCTGTTTAAAACCGTGCAAGCAGCTGCGATGTTCTGCAGTAGAAATCTGGGTACTTATGTTACTTGGGCGCCCAATTAGCAGACGGACGGTAACGTAGGAGCATCGCATCGCATGCGATGCGTTTTTTTTTTACACCACAATATCGCATCGCATCGTACCTCCCGCAAAATTGCATGCGATCGCATGCAATTTTATCGGGCGTGTGATGCCATTACATGAGGTATACAATAATATGATTGTATGTCCTAAAAATAGCTTTTACGTAACCCTCCACTATCCACGCCACCCCGAAGCGTGGCGAGTGGCGGCGGCGGAACGCGTCCTCCGACCTTTTCATAACCCCACTATCCACATCGGCGTGGAGTTGAATTCATATAGTGTGGCGAGCCACCGAGCCCGAAGCGTGGCGAGCGGACGCCGATTACTTTGCATGTATTCCGCGTCCCCTCGCTGTGCTCGCCACGCTTCGGGCTCGCCACACTATATACAATCAACTCCACGCCGACATGGATAGTGGGGTAATGGAAAAGTCGGAGGACGCATTCCACCACCCCTCGCGGAGCTGGCTGTGCTCGTCACGCTTCGGAGTGGCGTGGATAGTGGGGGGTGCGTTAGACCTATTTTTAGGACATACAATCATATTATTGTATACCTCATGTCATGGCATCGCACACCCAATATAGTCACATGCGATCGCATGCGATTTTGGGCCGATGTGATGCCCCGGGGCTGAGAGAGCAGAGAATAAATTACATAGGAGCATCGCATCGCACATCGCATGGCCCATGTGATGTGATGCGATGAGATTTCGCTACTCAGAATAGCCCACTAAGCAAATTGGTAAGTGGGCGCCCAACTAACCTATAAGTACCGAAATCTGAAATAGGATTACCCCGTTTAAAACCGTGCAAGCAGCTGCGATGTTCTGCAGTAGAAATCTGAAATAGGATTACCTGTTGATGGAATTTAGAGAGGAGTCAAATCACAATCGATATCCAATGAAGTTATAAAGAATAGAACGCCGGTATAACGCTGATATTAATTTAAATATGACACTTTATAACTAGACCCTTCATATACTAGATCCCTAACGTCCTAAAGGACTGACGTCCCAACCAATATTCTGAACACCTCACACCTCACAATAATATTTTTAGGCCAAAAGGTTGTACCGAGGTAGCTAGATAACTATGCTAAGCCACAAACACTAGACTGTGTGCGGCACAAACACTAGACTGATAAGGCACACTTAGCATCACCCCTGGACTGATACTGAACACTTAGGATCCCCCCTTGACTGATACTGAACACTTAGGATCACCCCTGGACTGATACTGAACACTTAGGATCACCGCTGCACTGTATCGGAACTCTTAGCATCACCCCTGGACTAATACAGCACACTTGGCTCACCCCTGGACTAATACAGCACACTTGGCTCACCCCTGGACTAATACAGCACACTTGGCTCACCCCTGGAATTATACGGCACACATGCGGGCACCTTTGAATTGAACTGATACAGGACACATGGGGGCACCCATGGAATTACACTGCACACATGCAGGCACCCCTGGACTGATATGACACACTTAGCATCACCCCTGGACTGATACAGCACACTTAGCATCACCCCTGGACTGATACAGCACACTTAGCATCACCCCTGGACTGATACAGCACACTTAGCATCACCCCTGGACTGATACAGCACACTTAGCATCACCCCTGGACTGATACAGCACACTTAGCATCACCCCTGAACTGATACGGAAAACTTAGCATCACCCCTGGACTGATACGGAAAACTTAGCATCACCCCTGGACTGATACGGAACACTTAGCATCACCCCTGGACTGATACGGAACACTTAGCATCACCCCTGGACTGATACGGAACACTTAGCATCACCCCTGGACTGATACGGAACACTTAGCATCACCCCTGGACTGATACGGAACACTTAGCATCACCCCTGGACTGATACGGAACACTTAGCATCACCCCTGGACTGATACGGAACACTTGGCATCACCCCTGGACTGATACGGAACACTTGGCATCACCCCTGGACTGATACGGAACACCTTAGCATCACCCCTGGACTGATACGGAACACTTAGCATCACCCCTGGACTGATACGGAACACTTAGCATCACCCCTGGACTGATACGGAACACCTTAGCATCACCCCTGGACTGATACAGCACACCTTAGCATCACCCCTGGACTGATACAGCACACCTTAGCATCACCCCTGGACTGATACAGCACACTTGGCAGCAACCCATGAATTAGATGACGGGCAGTGCGGTTGGTGTAATGGTTTGCATTACTGCATCACAGCACTGAGGTCATGGGTTCAATACCCACCATGGCCCTAACTGTGTGGAGTTTGTATATTTTCCTCGTACTTGCGTGGGTTTCCTCTGGGTACTCCGGTTTCCTCCCACAATCCAAAAATATACTGTTAGGTTAATTGGCTCCCAAAAAATTAACCCTAGAATGTCTGTGTGCATGAAGATGTGGTCGGGAATAGATTGTTAGCTCCACTGGGGGCAGGGACTGATGTGAATGGTCAAATATTCTCTGTAAAGTGCTGCGGAATCTGTGTGCGCTATATAAGACACTGCAAATAAATAAATAATGACACACTTGGCTCACCCCAGGAATTATTTGTCACACATGCGGGCACCCCTGACCTCATACAGCACACATGGAATTATACTGCACAGGTGGCGGCACCCCTGGACTGATACGGCACACATGGCGGTAGACATGGGAACATTCCTGCAGTAAAAATAAGAAAAACTTAAATTCTTAGAAAAAAAAAAAAAAAAAAAGAGCAACACACCTGGAATTATATGGCAGACTTAGCAACACCCCTTGAATTATACGAAAAACGTAATGGCTGCATAGACATGTAGGAGATTAAACATGATAGCTGGGTGTGACCTTAGAGGTCATGTGACAGGGAGAGCCTATGGCTGTCTTGGATTTGGGTTGTTGGCTCTAATCATTACTCTGGGAGAAGGAGGAGTCTTCCTCTTCTTCCAGAAAATTTCCCCGCCCTCCCTTCCCTGTTATTCTTCTCTAGAGGGTTCGGGTTAGTAGTTTAATTGCGTTAGCTGATAGGCGGGAAAGAGCGGCAAGTTATAGATTTAAGAGGTTTATTAAGTTATGTTATTGCGTATTTGGTCATGTTGCGGTGCGCTCGCCTCTCATTTGGCTTAGGCCTTCGCTAGATTACCCGACCGGGGATGGCGAACCCACCCGGAGGGGTGGGCAGCCAGTGCTGTGGGTTGA
This sequence comes from Crinia signifera, assembly GCF_055691185.1. NCBI lineage: Eukaryota > Metazoa > Chordata > Amphibia > Anura > Myobatrachidae > Crinia > Crinia signifera. The sequence continues at coordinate 42,766,600 of NC_139223.1, forward strand.
GTGGATACCGCTTTCTATGTTAGACGAATTACGCATGGGAGTTGGGTGGAGCTTAGTTAAAAGCTGCTCTTTTCTGGGCCACCATTAAAAAACTAAAATAAAATTAAACAAAACAAATTAATAACAAAAATTAGCTTAAAAAATTATTTCTAAATAAAATTCAGCTAACAACTGTTCTGCCAAATCCAAGTCTCCGTGTCTTTATTTATTACATAGAAGTATAAGTATTACGTGACATCAGAACATGCTTGGGGTCACACATCTGCTATTACAATGTTTAAGCACTCTTGGCTCACCCCTGGACTTATACAGCACATTTAACAGCCCTTGTAGTAAAAATAAACAAAAACACTGGTTCTTCTATGTTAGCCGGGCACCCGGCTATGCTACGCTGACCACGTAGCTTTGGCTACATGGTCAGCGTAGCCATTGCCGGGCGGCCGGCTAATAGGTGCGGGCGGAGGGTAGGTGCGGCTGGGCGGAGGGGGGAGATGGCGGCCACCCTGCTGTTACTTACTGGCAGGACGGTCGTCCATGGCGGTGTGGGGTGCGGGGACTGGCGTCGGTGCGGGGAAGGGCGTAATGGCGGCGGAGGGGGAGGTAGGTACGGCAGTACTAGGCACCAGACAGGTAGGTACGGCAGTACTAGGCACCAGACAGGTAGATACGGCAGTACTAGGCACCAGACAGGTAGGTACGGCAGTACTAGGCACCAGACAGGTAGGTGCGGCAGTACTAGGCACCAGACAGGTAGGTACGGCAGTACTAGGCACCAGACAGGTAGGTACGGCAGTACTAGGCACCAGACGGTAGATACAGCAGTACTAGGCACCAGACGGTAGATACGGCAGTACTAGGCACCAGACGGTAGATACGGCAGTACTAGGCACCAGACGGTAGATACGGCAGTACTAGGCACCAGACGGTAGATACGGCAGTACTAGGCACCAGACAGGTAGATACGGCAGTACTAGGCACCAGACGGTAGATACGGCAGTACTAGGCACCAGCAGAATGATATTATATTGCAGTAGGTACTGGTTGGCAGGGCACCAGCAGCCTGGAATTTATTACAGCACTGCAGGTATTATTAATTAAATATAATAGCCTAGGTAGGCAGTAGCACTGGCAGTGGCACCAGTGGACTGAGTACAAAAAATATACTCAGTAGGGAGGTAGTATTACTGGCAGCCTCTATGCAGTGCAGGCACTAGCAGCACCAGTGGACTTTATATATGTACAGCACCAGAGGTAGGCCCCAGCACAGAGGAGACAGTAGTACACACAGCAGAATAATAATAAGTTATTTAACTTCAGTTTTTAACACAGCTGTCCTTGCTAGGGTGATCCCACCCTAAGCAGAGAGGACAGAGTACACAGCAGCAGCACTGAGAAAGACAGGCCCCAGCGACAAGCCCCAGCAGCAGCACCCAGCCAACACATCCTCTTCCAAACTGGAGTGAAGATGGCGGGAGCCGCTATTTAAAGCATCGCGAGAATCCGGCGCTGGGCGATGACGTTTTTCCCGCGCGCGGATCCAAGTCAGAGGGGAAGCTCCGAGCACTGCTTAGATTGATGACGTCCGTGCGGGCTCGGTCATGCCACTAAGAAAGGCATTAAACTGAAAATAATTTGAGCCCTAGCCTCTACAAGATTAAATAATTCGATGTATCCCGTTTTATAAACTTTCTGGTCTTCAAACAACGGACCTTATTCTGGTCCACACGCAAAGTTGCAGCTTCTCGTGTGAGTGAAACACCGCCTGAACAATCGGTCCCCCCACCTCGTTTGCTGAGTTCCCCCAACACAGCTGCGAATGGATGTTTAGCCTAAACTCCATTCACATCCATCGAATGATTTTTTTTTTTTTTTTTTTTTTTATGATTCTAATTCTTTTTTTTTTTTTTATTGAAGTATACATTGGTCAAAAGAATTCAGTGCAATTTCATGTGTACAGTATTGAGAGAAGCATCAATGCAATTACATCAGGTAGTAAATATATCAGGAATGGTTACAAGTATACATTGATAGCGAGAACATTAGTACAAATATAAGAATCTATTATCAAGTATAGACATATATACAACATCTTATGAACAGAGCCCGGAAGGTATTTGGATGCACTATATAGACCACTCCAGAATTTGCCAATTGGTCACAAGAAAAATCCCCGATAAGAGCCACAGTAAGGAGGATATGTATACTCTATCACCGAAGTAGTTACCAAATGAAGCTGGGGTCATTTTTTGTTCCTTAGTAAAATGCTCCATAGAAGAAAGAATTATGAGTTCGAATGATTTCTAAGATGAAGAAAAAATGTCTGTTTATTGCTGTCATGTGCAATCATGCAAAACGTGGTTCCAGCATCGATACTGCCACATTCAGTCTGTGCAGCCATAGACTACTCGAGCAGTCAATGTTCCTCATTTTTTTGCATTGAGGCTGTGCATGGTAGATCTGGTTGGCGTCTCCTTTCCCCATTTTTTGATCAATACCGTGACGAAGAGGTGGTGCAGATGTAACATGCAGAGAGATTTCAGCTGGGTACACACTATGCAATATTGTTAGAGAACTAGATTGCTCATGATATCGCTTGAACTCCCGGAGGAACGATATAGCGCTAAAACACTGAACAATATTTTTAACGATATTTTTAACTACAGGTCGAGTATCCCGTATCCGAATATCCGTTATCCGAATTATTCCGAAATACGGACATTCCAGAAAGTGAAAAAAAATATTTTTTTTGCTAAAAACTCACTGGGGACATTTGTAACAGCATCACTGGGGACATGATATGTAACTGGCACTATATATGTGAAAGACAATGATTGCTTGGCATTCAAATTCAGTGCTGACACAGTGTACACACATTTTGTTTCACGTTTTGAAACCTTGTTTTTTGAACAATTAAAATATATTTGTGTGTATTTTATGTGGTAATAAAATATATTTGTGTGTATATTATGTGTTTATACAGCATAAATGCAAGATACTTCAAAATACATCATTGAAATATTAAAATATTCCGAAATACGGAATAATCCGTTATCCAAAATTCTCCTGGTCCCGAGCATTTTGGATAAGGGATACTCAACCTGTATTTATTTCTATGACTTCACCGGGCCCCCGCCTATCTTGCGATCACTAACTATAGTCAGATTTCATTGCATGTTCAGGGGGTACCTTTAATGACCTAGTCGGTACACACTAGACAATATGCATGATAATATTTTTAACTTGATCGTGCATATCATTAAGAATTATATTGTCTAGTGGGGGTTATTCAGACCTTTGTGTTCTTTTGCAGGGTGCCGCACCCTGCCCGTTTTTAAACCTCAAAATGCACCATCCTTTTTTGTGTGTGGCACTGTGCGCCCTTACTCTGGCCCCCATTGCGCTGACATTCTGCTGAGAACTTTTGGTGTGTGCCATCATGCGTAATGGGTATTGTGGTGTGTGCCATCTTGTGTAATGGGCATTATGGTGTGTGAGCTATAATGTGTAAGAGGCATTACAGTGTGTACAGAGAATTTTCTAGTAAATCACCCTCTGGCGCAGCAGCTAGGTCAGTCTCAAACACACATGATGGGAAGACACCACTTCCCCCACAAAGTACAACATAAAGAATACAGGCGGAAACACACCAGCGCTAAGGATATGGAATATTACTTCCCTTTTGGATAATTTAGGTATATGATGTTGAAAATGATTAGTCAACATGGATTGATGGAGACTCTCAGATGAAATGTTCGTGGAGGGATAGTACGGATGAGGGGTGGCCAAACCGGTCCTCGAGATCTAAAAACGGTCCACGTTTTCCAGGTTACCGAGCTGGTGCACAGCTGTAGTCATCACTAACTGTCACATTTTCAAACCTGCTGCATTCATACTACTATCGCAAGAAAGGCGGGGGCCCGGTGAAGTCATCATGGGAGACTCTGATGTAAACTGGGAGCTGCCTGTTGCAAGTTCCACCAGAAGTAAGGACATGCTGAATTCCTTGCAAGGAGCATCCCTCCAGCAATTGGTGAGGGAGCCCACTCGTAAGGATGCAATATTAGACTTAATACTTACAAATGGTGACAGAATATCTGACATAAATGTGGGTGAAAATCTGGGATCCAGTGACCATCAAGCAGTATGGTTCAAAATAAAGACAGAGACTGACTCATCGCACACAAAAACAAAGGTGTTAGATTTTAGGAAGGCTGATTTTGTAGAGATGGGAAACTCTGTAAGGTATTCTTTGGCAGAGTGGAAGAACTTGGAAGGAGTGCAGGATAAGTGGGAAAAATTAAAAAGTGCAATTCTAAAAGCAACAGAATTTTGTGTCAAAAGAGTTAGGAAAAACACAAGAAAAAGAAAGCCATTGTGGTTTGCAAAAGAAGTAGCAAGTATTGTGAAAGCAAAAAAGTTGGCCTTTAAGAAATTTAAGCAGACGCAGAAGAATGAGGACAAAGAGGTGTATCTTGTTAGACAGAAGGAGGCTAAGGAGGCTAAGAAGGTAATCAGATCACAGGCTGAAGAGAAAATGGCCCAGTCAGTGGGTAAAGGGGGGAAAACTTTTTTTAGGTATATAAGTGAAAGGAGAAAAACAAAAAGTGGAATAATTAGACTGAAGACAGAGAGTGGAAGTTTTCTTGAGGGGGAAAATGTAATAGCAGATAATATTAATAATTATTTCTGCTCAGTATTCACTGCTGAAAGAGAGGGGAAAGGGACACAGTTAAGTTGCAAGTATAGTCAGAAAACTGAGGGAGAGACAAGTACATTTACAGAGGAGAAAGTCCTCACAGAACTCACAGAACTCTCAAAACTGAAAGTGGATAAATCAATGGGGCCAGATGGGATACATCCAAGGATACTAAAAGAGCTTAAAGGGGAGCTGGTAAAGCCAAAAACAGAATTATTCAACCAGTCACTAGCTACTGGAGTACAGTCAAAGGAGGGAAAGGTTACAAGTGGAGTACCCCAGGGATCTGTACTTGGACCGGTGCTTTTTAATATCTTTATTGGTGATATTGCAAATGGAATTGAGGGTAAAATGTGCCTTTTTGCAGATTACACAAAGGTATGCAACAGGGTAGACACACCAGGAGGGGTAAAACAAATGATTGAGGATCTAGGTAGATTAGAGAAATGGTCAAGAGAATGGCAACTACAGTTTAATGCCAAAAAATGCAAAATCATGCACTTGGGTCTCAGAAATCCAAAGACTCAATATAGTATAAATGGCACTATAATGGAAACTACTAAGGAAGAGAGGGATCTAGGTGTCACTATTTCAGGGGATTTAAAAGCAGGTAGGCAATGTAACAAAGCAATGAAGAAGGCAAGTCAGATGCTTGGTTGCATAGGGAGAGGTATCAGCAGTAGAAAGAAAGAAGTAATAATGCCACTGTATAGGTCATTGGTACGACCTCACCTAGAGTATTGTGTTCAGTTCTGGAGGCCATATCTCCAGAAGGATATAAATACATTAGAGGCTGTACAAAGAAGAGCAACTAAAATGGTGCATGGCCTACATCACAAAACGTACCAGGAAAGACTAAAAGATCTTAATATGTATACTTTAGAGCAGAGAAGGGAAAGGGGGGACATGATAGAAACTTTCAAATATATCAACGGTTTTAACAAGGTACAGGTGGGAGACATTCTTCACAGGAAGAGGAGCAACAGAACACGAGGACATGCACTGAAACTAGAGGGAGGAAGATTCAGGGGAAATGTGAGGAAGAATTTTTTCACAGAAAGAGTAGTATATAAGTGGAATAGCCTCCCATCAGAGGTGGTAGACGCAAATACAGTAGTACAATTTAAACATGCTTGGGATAAGCATATTGATATCCTTACAAAAAAATAAGGATCAAATATGGTTTGAGGTAACCTGTTTAAAAAAAGGGGCAGACTAGATGGGCCAAGTGGTTCTTATCTGCCGTCAAATTCTATGTTTCTATGTTTACTACTATAGATCCACAGGTTGCCTGGAAAACATGCACCGTTGGTAGATCTTGAGGACAGGTTTGGCCACCCCTGGTGTAATGGTTAGCATTACTGCCTCACAGCGCTGAGGTCATGGGTTTTATTCCCACCATGGCCCTAACTGTGCGGAGTTTGTATATTCTCCCCGTACTTGCGTGGGTTTCCTCCGGGTTTCCTCCCACAATCCAAAAATATACTGGTTGGTCAATTGGCTTCTAACAAAATTAACCCTAGAATGTCTGTGTGCGTGTACATGTGGTAGGGACTATAGATTGTAAGCTCCACTGGGGCAGGGACTGATGTGAATGGCCAAATATACTCTGTAAAGTGCTGTGGAATATGTGTGCGCTATATAAGAAACTGTTAATAAATAAATAATAAATAAATGCATGAAAGAAATATCAACAAATACACAATATCGTGAAGTATGTCCACAAAAAGTCTTTCTATAGTATCTACACCAGTGCAGATATATTCGGGGAATGTGGGGGTGGTTCTCCTTCCACCGACAAAAGGTAACATGACTCATACCCAACTCACATCACATATATGATGAAACCTATCAAGGTATCCTTTTAAGGGAATCGTACCCCAACTTACAGTATATACCTGATGCTCTTTCCTATAAAGGTATCTTTAGCGGTCACCACAAGGAAAAGGTGTTAAGGGTGCATACCCCAACTCGCTGATAAAGGCAATGTGATCCTCTCATAAAGGTTAATTTTTAAGGTCACATGATGCACGGTTATAGAAGAAAAATGTTATCCATTTTTCAGCATACAAAATTTAAAAAAACACATAAAAATGGAGGGTATTCCAAAACTTCCCGTCTTTGAAACAACAGGTCAGACGTACAAAAAAAAGTGTACAACCTGGGTGAGATCCGGAATAACATCCCAGGAAGTATAGGATGGTGTGCCTCAGTCTTTAGGGTAGGAAAGTCCAGGTCCTCCTCCTCTGCCCAGACGCATTTCGATCCCTCCTGGGATCTTTTTCAAAGTGTGCAGGATGATGTCCAGATCGCATTTATATACCCAATACAAAGGAAGTACCTCTACTTCCGGTTTTCGTATTATACAATTACATATATACGTGTATAGAGTTAAAAACATGGTAGGTTAAGTCTCCATCCATCCATCTGTTGACTAATCATTTTGAACATCATATACCTAAATTATCCAAAAGGGAAGTAATATTCCATATCCTTAGCGCTGGTGTGTTTCCGCCTGTATTCTTTGTGAATTACAGTGTGTGCCATAATGTGTAATTGTCATTACGGCAGAATATGTAATGGGCATAACGGAGTATGACCATGTTTAATGGGCGTAAACCTAGGTCAGTGTTCAACTTTTTGTTATATATGTTTTTTTTTTTTTTTTCCGAATGTAAATTTCTAATATATAGACTAGTGTGTATCCACCTTAAGATTTGGGAGGAGTTTTTTCCCAACTGAAATCTAAAATGCATTGTACAAATAAAGCTGTCTCACATGTTGACTACATGCAAAAGAGTCCAATATTTCCCCTGCACAGAAAAAAATTAATGTATTTTCTCACCTTGCAGAAACAAAATGACTTGCTTATTTTTGCTTTTATGAAACTGTCCCAAAGGGGGTTATTCTGATTCACTCGGAAAGGCACAATAACTCCCTAATGGACAAAACCATATGCACTGCAGGGGGGGCTGATGTATACTGCAGTGTAACAATAAAGCAGTTAGTATTTACCCTGCACAGAAACAATAAAACTCCCAAGTCTAACTCGCTGCACATGTTACATCAGCCCCACCTGCAGTGCATATGGTTTTGTCCATTAGAGATTGATTGTGCCTTTCCGAGTGAATCAGAATAACCCCCAAAGTCAACAAAATGTCCTGAATTGTAGCTGCATCTCTCCCCTGATTTTCACAACCAAAAATGTGAACTAGAGCGGGGACAGAATTTTTTGTGACAGATGACTTCATATTCCTGCAGAATTTGTAGTCTTGTACTTTCTCCGATCATCTTCTCTGCAGTAAAAATGAATATTGTTCTGGGGTGGCTATGAAATCATGCATTGAACATCCTATTTTTAAGCTATTATTCTGGCAGTATCCATTGTGTTATTCTGTGACGATGTTCTACTGAAAACCCGACTCAGCAGTTTGCATACAAATGCGGAACTTGCACTGAATACTAGTAGTCATCAAGTATGGAAAGGAGAATAGTATCTCTGGCTTGTGCTTTTCACCTGCACTTTATATGGGACATGGTTTAGTTACCTTGTATAAATCACCGTTCTGCAGATCTCATCAATGGGGAGAGCCCTTAAGTCCTGCGGTCAGTACAGAGGTTGGGCATACAGCCTCTGCGCCCGTTTTCTGTACTATGCAGAACACAGCGGAACCGGCGAGGAGGAGGAGAATGGATGCCTGTATGCGGCGTCCATTCACATCAGATGGAGGGCGAGGGCACACGAGTGAAGCCCATCAGCTTTCCCGAGGGCTGAGTTTGCACCCAGCGCTGCGGGGGTCCTGTCCGGGGGACTTCCTGTCGCATGGAGATGGTGTCATCCCCAAGCGCCATCATGGAAGACACTGCACCCGTGTGCAGTGTGAACTGTGTCGACCCGGGTCGGCACTGCAGTGTAAATTCTGTGAATCCCAGATATGACCCGGATTGGAACAGTATTCCAAATACTGGGTCAGATCCGGGATTTTAGAGAGAAGTGTCTGGCTGATCTAGCAACAGCCCATCTTCAATAGAACTCTCATCTCTGTTTATAAGCCCCTGCCTGTGTTGTCCCTGGGGTGTATCGGTCACCCAGCGCTGCAGACAGAATCGCCCCTAACTGTTGCTGCATACACTGCGAGTAGCTGACCCAGAGCTTTTTGTATCAGTTCCCTATTTTTTTTTGGTACTTATGTAATATCTGGGCTCCCGTTTTTCTTATGAGACCGCGTCCCCTCGCAGGGCTCGCTGCGCTCGCCACACTATATAAAATCAACTCCATGCGTAGTTGGATAGTAGGGGTATAAAAAAATTGGGTGCATTTAACATGGGAGCCCAGATAATACATAAGTACCTTTTTTTTTTTTTTAATGGGCTTCCTTTATTTTAACCAATGCTTGTCTCTTTATGTCTGTGCTGTACTTTTCTACACGTCAGTGATTTATCTAACTGAAAAAGATAATAGCAATGATTGGGATTGTTCAGTTCTCCTCCTACAGATGATGTTCGGGCACCTCGCAGGATACATCCTCTGCACTGGTGGTTTGTGTTGGCGGCACATTGTAGTGATGGGGAGAGAGTGGGAAGGTGATTGCTTGTATCAGCCTCTGCAGCATCACACAGCCCATGTCATACATGGTGAATTAGCTACACTCAAAGCCACTGCTGCTGCTAGAAGGGTGGAAGTGTCCATGTCCTGGGTGCTTTAACTGCTTCCATCCCAGGTAATACAGCAGGGTGGGTGTCCCTAGCCTCACCACTGCCACTGCCCTGTTCTCACTCCCTTGCTGCTTGCTGCCCCCCCTCACCCACTCACCTCGCTACTGGCGGCAGCCTCAAACACCCCCCATGGCTGCCTCCCTACCTACCTTTGCCAGGCTACACTACCTCCTGTCACTGCAGGCTGCACCTGATCTGTAGTATATTGTACATAGGCTGCCAAAGGCTTGAAACCTGAAACTTTACTAAAAGTAATTCTAGTTGTAGCTCAATCCCCAGTGAATACATTAAATAATAAAAAAATGAAACTTAAGAAATAAACTATTTAATTACTGCTGCATAAAAGTTTATACTGTACTGGTCATAAAAGGGTTAATGAGCAGATGTAATTGCAGTATACACATTATTATGCTTAGAGGAGGGAGGGGGGGGGGGGGGTTATGCGGTTAATCGTAGTTCCTCAGATTCTAGGTAGAGGAATGGAATCATTAAACATAATTGGATTTATTCTTTGTTGATTATTTGCACCGATGAGATGGGGAAATAGTACAGCAAATGTCTTGAGGTTCTAGCAAAGAGGTCACCTATATTTTTAGTTGATAACCTGATTTAAAGGGAGCAGTAGAGTAATGGAGAAAGCATTTTACTAATGAAAGCAGTCCATCCAATCCACAAATATATAGTGGGGCTTTCCTGATCATTAGCAGAGTGTTCAAAATGGGAACTTAACATGATTGGACGATTAGACCTGATGTCGTTTGTACTCAATATAGATAGATGTCCCGTTTTATTGAGCCTTTCATCCCCACATCACTGGATTTACAGGAGCATTGTACATGAGAGAACGGAATCAGCCTGAGTGGTATCATAGCAGCTGACTGACCAAGTCTTGGTCAACTTGGAAAAGGTTGACACCAAATAAAACGTGTGTCTGTGGGCTACACCAAACTGCTGCAAAAGTAGAAGTACACATTTATTACTACAAAGTTTATTCTATAATGCAGGAAATTCCTTTGCACTAATGTCATTAAGGGTTAGGGCAGTGGTCAGGGAACTCGGTCCTCATTACCCCACACAGTGCATGTTTTGCTGGTAACCCAGCAGGTGCACAGGTGTACTAATTACTCAGACACATTTTATAAGGTCCGCAGGTGGAGTTAATTATTTCACTTGTGATTCTGTGAGGAGACCTGCAAAACATGCACTGTGTGGGGTAATGAGGACCGAGCTCCCTGACCACTGGGTTAGTATGATCCTTGTCTTTTATGGCTATACTGTACAATTGTCCACATAACCTTGAATCGGCTTGGCAGAAGTCTTAAACCAGGCATGTCCAAACTATGGCCCTCCAGCTATTGTGAAACTACACATCCCAGCATGTCTTGCCATGGTTTTAGCATCCCCTAATAGCAAAACTGTGGCAAGGCATGATGGGACTTGTAGTTTCACAACAGCTGGAGGTCCATAGTTTGGACATGCCTGCCTTAACCCCTTGGGTGGTATGCCCGGATATTTTCTGGGCTCAGCTGCGCTGCCGCGAATATAGAATAGGTGCACGCCAGTGGTGTCCAGGTGTGCACCACTGGCGCAGCACCTCTAGAGTCCCCCTCTATCACCTTTGCTCCGGCGTACGCCGGAGTTCCCCTGAACCAGCCACAATGCCGCCAGCTGTCATTCATTTCACAGCAGCAGTGACGTCGGCGGCAGGCTCAGGTATGTTCGGTGCGGCTTGCGTGGACTTGGCAGCGCTCAGGCACCTGAGTCCTCCCAAGCCGCCACGAACATCACTCAGCCTGCCGCTGACGTCACTGCTGAATGTGACAGGCGGCTGGGGCAGCGGCAGCAGGGAAGCTCCGGCGTACAAACTCCAGAGAGGTAGTGAGGGGGGAGACAGGGGGGGAGACAGGGGGGTGGGGTGGGAATGGGTGAATAATGCCCAGCCAATCAGTTCCTAACTATCAGATTTCAAGACCGTTAGGAACTGATTAGCTGGACATTTATCACTCTATCACCCTCACGTTGATCTCTTTTTAAGGCTTAATACATCTGCTCCATAGGGATGCGGTCATTTGGTCTACTGCATTATGGTAGAAAGTCATTAGGTCGAATCCATTAGGTCGACATGCTAAAAGGTCGACATGACTCTAGGTCGACATGGGAAAAGGTCGACATGATTCTAGTTCGAAAGGTCATTAGTTCGACAGGTCATTAGTTCGACAAGGTCATTAGTTCGACATTGTCTATGTCGACATTCACAAGGTCGACATGGAGTTTTTCACTGTTTTTTGAGCCAACATGTGCCGACAGGCGGTATTTCATGCCCTACCATCCACTAGGGCGTGGTGGGAGAATAAAATAGTGTGCCCGACGCATAGCGAGCGCAGCAGTGCACTTTAAACTGTGTCCATGTCGACTGTGTTGACATTCAGGTAAAAAAACAGTGAAAAACCCCATGTCGACCTTGTGAATGTCGACATAGACAATGTCGAACTAATGACCTTGTCGAACTAATGACCTGTCGAACTAATGACCTTTCGACCTAGAATCATGTCGACCTTTTCCCATGTCGACCTAGAATCATCTCGACCTTTTAGCATGTCGACCTAATGGATTCGACCTAATGACTTTCTACCATAATGCAATAGACCAAATGATCCCAACCCGCTCCATAGTATGTAGCTTCCTACTGTCTCCCCTTCCTCACATGAAGCGATGGCCCTGTCCTTGATCACTCATCGCTGGATATACTTTGTGCTGCTGGGGAATCTGCTAGTTCCACTATGTAACTCAGGGGTTTATGAACTAATGGTGCCCATATGCTAGGGCAATATACAGGCAATTTGGTCACTTTTTAAGCAATTGTCGCATAAAAAGCATCCAAAACGAATGTATACAACAGCAGTTCTGATGCTCTACAGTGCCACAGGTCTTCAACCTGTGGCCCTCCAGATGTTGTGGAACTACATTTCCCAGCATGCCCTGACAGTTTTGGCATACTCTTATAGGAAAAAATTTGGCAATGCATGCTGGGACATGTAGTTTCACAACATCTGGAGGGCCACAGGTTGAAGACCCATGCAAGTCTACACAGTGCCGTGCGCATCGAATTGGATCCTGCGAGTCACACCGCCAACAGGAGAGATGTGTCCTGCTGCAACCAAGCCAGGAAGCATGTGTCAGGGAGAGGTCCTGGGTGGCTCAAGGGAGGATCGAGTGGATAAAGAGATACATTTCCAACCCACCAGCTCCTAACTGTCTTTTTTCAAACACAGGCTGTGGCAGTCAAGAGCTTATTGGTTGGTACTGTATCTTTACAAGGTTTATAGAGCCCCTCAGCCTGTGGATTTCTGCTGCCTTCATACTCTTCCTCACAGCATACTTCCCACCGCATACGGTACTGTGGGGTAAATGTAGCTCACATATGTAAATTGGCCGTTAGGAGCTGATTGGCTGGAGCATTATCACCTTGCACATAACTCTCTTTATGGGATAGATACCTATTCTCCAAGCTTCATACATTTACCCCTGCATCCCTGAGGTAAACTCAACCAAAAACCTCAGTTATTCTCTGAAGTACTCTGTACTGCTTTAAATTCTTATGATTTTGCTGGTAACTTCTGTTTTCACTTCTGCTTCAAAAATAGCAACATACTGACAAGCAGGAGATGAAGACGGATTACAGGAATGTGCTCTGGGCACAGTCAAACATGCCTTAATAAATTTAGAGTAATTGAGTTGTCTGATAATGATATTGGTTAGCATTGGCACATTATCAGAGGTGTGTGTGTGTGTGTGTATGGGGGTGGGGATTAAGGCTGCCTGTAGCCAACACATTTTTATCTAAAACTACAGGGAAAACGGATCTCTAAGCAGATTTTACTGTGGAGATGAAAGTGCCTATTATGCAACCTGTGGTGTAGTTTTTTTTTTTTTGATAAATGACTTTACCGAGATGCTCGATGGGCTGAAAATGAAGATTACAAACATGTATTGCAGTGCTATGTATATTCCAAGTCTGTCTGTCTGTTATGCTGTGTACACACGGTGAGATTCCCTTACTATTCGACTTTAGATTTGAGTGCTATACAATCTTTGCTAACTTTATACTATCTAAAGTACATTCAATTCATCAACATTCGATTTGCAATATATACACATTGCTGCCCCGTCTATCTGGGTTTTGATTTGTGCTGTCATGGGAGCGCGCATCGGGATCGCAAGGTAAAAAACCTGTGCAATCTGCATACGATCTGCTTGCGACCTGCATGCAATTTTGACTATATAGTCAAAATCTCATGCTGGATTGTACCGTGTGTTATCCAGTTTGTTTTATCTCTGTTTACAATTGTAAAGCGCAACGGAATCTGCTGCGCTATATCAGAAGTACCGGAGCACAGGGACTGAATGCGACTGCCGGGGAGCCACCGTGGATCGCGGGGAGTCAGCGGGGATCGACGCGGTGCCCGGGCCGGAGGAGGGTAAGTATAGACCAGCCATTTTACCCCCACTATCCAGGTCATACCTACCCCCAGTATCCACGTCAGCGTGTGGCGAGCGCAGCGAGGGGACGCGTATCCGCATCCCCTCGCGGGACTCGATGGCTTGCTGCGCTCGCCACACTTTATGAAATCAACTCCACACTGACGTGGATACTGGGGGTATGACGTGGATAGTGGGGATATTAAGCATTGTGTATTTTTAGGGCTCCAGAGCCACTTACGTAGTTTACGTAGCCAGCATAGTGCTGTATTAGTATTCTCAATACACCACTACGTAATGGGCGCCCTGATAATACACAAGTACCCCCCCCCCCCCCCCCCCCCCCGATGTTTCACGAAGTCTTTTCTACAGGGTATCCAATTAGATCTATTAGCCATTTATTACTATAAGTTTTTTCTTTTTCGTATGTCAAAACACAGATTTCGTGTTTTTGCTTCTTCAGCCCTGAAAAGCCAGAGCTTATCAGGTATTTTGTTTTGCCTGCCTGAGGCAGGTTAAACAAATCCCCGTTAAGCCGGTCGGACCTGTCCAGTCACTGCCCCACACCTGCCTAATAGGATAGACCAGGGCTGATATCATTACCAGCTGTACTTGGATATCCGCCAAAGTCTCAGTAGGCATTATTGTTATTTATTATACTTTATATGGCACCAAAAGCATTTCAAAATGACAAAACTGCGAGTACAAGACCATTATTGCGAGTAAACTAACTTTATCAAAGCCTTCCAGTTCTCATAGCCTAACAATCTATACAATGCAGTTTTTTTTGCTTTGAAATTAGGATAACCCGTCAATCCGTGTCTTTTTTGAAAATTCAACAAAAATGTTCCAGTCATGATGGTAAGTTAGCAGCAGGCTCTCCATTCCCAATGCTTTAGTGACCATCCGTCCAATCGATGTGAAGCTAACAGTAATGAGGTTCTCTGGAGGTTATCAGCCTCATTTAATAACATACCTTATTACTAGCAGCATATTTATTATCGTAGTGATACAAACTACTAGGCCGTTGGTAATTAACATTCCTCACCACGTTACTGACCCTAAGGGTGACCTATAAACACTATTCAATTAATTTAATGTGTTTTTCTGAATTTCACAATAAGAAACTTTTTGAACTAGGGGTGCCAAGAAAAAAAAAATTCTGATACTTTTGTGCTCCTTAATTCAAAATGGTTGGGAACCACAGAGAATGCTAAAGGAGTGTGTCCTTTTAATAATGAGGGTATAGATATAGGTGAGAGCCAAACATTAGGAACAATTTGCAGTATCTGTCGTTGTACATGTTGGAAAGTTGCCTAAACACCGATCAGCATTAGAAATCACTTATTTGTTATTATGTTTAAATTCACGATGGAAAGCTTGAATCATTTACAACTGCTCTGGAGTAGCAGTGCATCATTCAAAATAGCCTGACACTGCTGGGCGCGTTTCACTGCGGTCGGTGGTTTCCTCAAAAGCATATGTCTTGTTAGTGGATCTCTTTATTTAAGCTCTATAGAATGGAAGAATTTACGAGCAGGGCCCTCTCCCCGAATGTTCTTATCCTTCTGTTGCTTAAACCATCTTCGATGGCACCAAATACTGTTTTCCACCGCCTTGATTCTCCTCGGTGTCCTCTGCTGATGCTGCTTTGTTTCTGTACCCTATACCTGTCCTCTACTACTGTATTCAACGAGAAGTCACGGTTTCCTGTTTTGCGTATTCGTTTATGTACAGTACTCTGTAACTGGGCGCTGGGTTTCCCTTGTGGCGCCATATAAATAAAGGAGAATAATAATAGTTAATTTAAATATCCACTACCCAAATTGTAACCAAAGTTTTTTTTCTATCGGATGTGAATTCAAGTTTGTGTTTAGGCTTCTGGAAAATCATAAAAGTAGATGACCAAGATATCCGTAATCCTATATGCTATTCGGACGGGTCTTAAAAAAAACACAATATTTAAAAGGTTTTACATACTAGGATTCAGGAGAAGGCAAATTCATTCTCCACCAGTGGTAATTTGTGCTGTGATTAATTCCGTATTAGCGGTCTTTTCTAATTCCATAGCGGAAGAATTGTGCACATTGTGGTTTATAAAGTTGTTTTTTCTTGAATAAAATGGCTTATTGAGGTGTATCTGGTACTTTTTGTGTTCTGTTTTCTACTTCCTTCCTCTTGACCCGCAGTGCCTTTAACCCTTTGAGTGCCGAGGGAATTTGGCAAAATAGGCGTGAACATTGCCAAACAAACCTTTTTTATTAAACCCTTTGAGTGCCGACGTTGCTGTGAGAGATCCTCAAAATATCTGTTTAAAAAAACTCCAACGCCTCTCACAGCGACTGTTCTTTTTTATTTATTTATTTTGGGTGCAATATTTAACCAACCTTCAATCGATTGACTGTACTTGTATTTATTTATACTAAAAGAACTGTGAGCGACGCTGGCATTTTGAACTACTATTTTGAGGATCGCTCACCGCAACGTTGTCGCACAAAGGGTTAAAAGGACCAAAAATGAAATCTGATGGCCAAAAAAAGAGAAAAGTGACTTCCAGAACACTGAAGGACATGGTTTATAAGCATTGCTGCATCAGCAGTCATAATACACAAATAAACAGCAGGGCAGCAGAACTCAACGATTAACTGCCTCTGTATGTAGTGGAGAGGAGATGATGGTGTAAGTGAGGGAGGAGAGACAGACAGGGGGGAGATGGAGAGAAAGGGAGCATTGAGCAGTGGCTTAGATTTCAGGGCATTTTCTAAGCGAACTCACCAGATCGCTTAGAAAATTCCCCTACATCGCTCCGTGCGTAGAGGCCATAGTAATAGCGATGCTTGGCCCCGTGCGCCGCTATAGCCCGGCGGTTAATATCCAGCATGCTGGGTAAATCTAGTAATCGCTGGTGTCAGGGCCAGTGTTCCCAACGGATAGCACTGGCCCTGACTGATCGCTCAGCACAAAGTGTTGACACATCGCTGTGTGCTGAGCGATCTAGCATCGCGCGGAACTCTCAGCATATCTCCCCATGTGTAGGCCCCATGAGAAGTTTGAAGTCCTGAAGTTGAAAGGAAGACATTGGGCAGTATTCAATGAGAAAAATTTGCCCTGTTTTATGGCGAATTTGTGCTTTTTTCACCTTGGAAGGAGCATTTTGCTCTCCAAAAGCGACCAACCCTATTCAATGTAAAATTTTCGCCGTCTTTCTAAGTGATTTTCGCCGTATCTCTCTGTGTAGTAATTCTCCACCTATTTATGGAGAGCTGGAATGTGAACTTTTAAACTAAAAGGTTTTTTTTTAATTTTGGTGTAAAAAAATCTGGATTTTTTTTTCTGTGAAGGGGCATGTTATTTTTAATTATGTGCTTATAGCACATGAATATATATTTAATAAAAAAAAATATTTTTAAATTTTTTTTTTTTTTTTTTTTACACAGAGCAGCCAGCAGGGGGCCGGAGCTCTCGAGCCGCTCATTAGATATTCACATATTCACTGCATCCGATCATTACATATGCACGATCGGGTGCAGTGAATACTGGGTCCCCCGCTGGCTATAGGGGGGGGGGGGCAGCTTGTGCTGCCTGGGTCCCGGGGAGCCCACCTCCCCTCCACATATGTTCTGGGGCAGCCAGGGAGACTTTAATCTCCCTGGCTGCCACCGTCCCACGGCTCCCTGCCAGCTCCCTGCCGCGGACGCTCGTCCGCTGCAGGGGTTAAGACTCGCCGCGAGTGGCGGCGAGTCTTAACCACATTGAATAGTGGGAGCAGGAGAGGCAGCGAGACCTCCGGAACAGGGCGAGTGCATGGCGAGAGAAAAAATCTCTCGCCATGCACGGCGAATTGTTTTCATTGAATAGTGCCCATTCTATGGCTTGTAGGTTTATTATTATTGATGATGATGATGATTGATGATATTAATATGGAAATAAAAGAAATAGATATTAAATGATAAGGTTATAAATATTTTAATTAATAATAATCAAAATATTAATTATTATTATTTAGGTATACTAATTAATTGTATTCCTGTTGATTGATTTAAATTGTATTTTTCTATTCATCTGAGATATCGAAGGGCCCACTTTTATTTTGTGTATGCAGTCCAGCTATTTAACAAACGGTTACTTTTTGTGTGTGTGTCCCCTTTATATAAGTGCTGTGTCTATCTTCATTATCGCTGCGATGCAATGTAGACACTGCGTAGTCCTAGCTTGATGCTGATTTGCGGGCCTGCTCTCGGAGTCCCTATGTGATAACAAATACACAATCCTCTCCATTTCCCTGGGTGGATGAGGCCGGTAGCTACAGTATGCACAGGATTAGGGCACACGTGCCGAAAAGTTGGCTCAAAACACAATTGAAATAATGTATTCCCAGTGCCTGCTGGCTGTTTATAGAGGCACAGAATTCGGGAGCTGTGCCCACACATTACGCTACAAGACATGAGGTTTCCATCAGGCAGTTTCACTGTAATGCCAATCGCTGTCCTGTCGTTTGTCCGTTGCGCCTTCTTGTGCAGCGTGTTAAGATTTTTAGTTGTCACTAGTTGCACCAAGACACGAAGATCGATTGTCTATTCTCTTTGCAGAAACCGTGACACGAACTGGTCTGTAGTCTCCACGCCTTATTTGCCTTAGGGCGCACAGTAACAACAATTATGCTGTGAATGTACTGTACGTTCCTTTGTAACCCAATGAGCAAGTGTTTCTCGACTATACCGTTGCAGCCGGAAGACTCTGCCCACGTGAATTGTTGAATGTATGGAACGTTTGTGGAAGTCTTATCCTACTACTGTTACTCTTACATTATCATAAAAGCTATGGTTCTGTGTGGTAGATTTATCAAAGGAAGAATGCAATTGGCCAGTTCGGGTAAAAAATAAAATGTATTTTTTTTTCAGACCGTTTCCAGATTTGTGTGCCAGTCTTAAAGCCGAAGTTCACAAATGTGGTCCTCAAGGCGCACTAATGGTCCAGGTTTTAAGTACCGGCTTGGCCACAGGTGACTTAAGTAGTACCTCAGTCTATTAGATTTAACCATTTGTGCTTAGCCATGGATATATGTAAAAGCTGGACTGTTGGGGCACCTTAAGGACCTTGGCCTTGGAGGTTTTACAGCCTGCTATATTGTGTCCTCTTACTATAAAAAGCTCTCTGTGTGTCCACTGACCCTCCTTAGATGATTGTACTTCTGGGACCTCTTGTACGATGTTTGTGGTTTGGTATATTCGGTCGACAATGTCTAGGATAACATATAAAAAGTTGAGTTTCTCACATTTTTTTGGTGGTGTCCATCTTCACACCTGAGCATGTGAACCCTTAATACATTTACTGCGTCCCCTCTCATGGCTCACTGTGCTGCAGGCCAGAGGTCTCGCACACTTTACTGTTCCCAGTCAGAGTCCATGTGGTTGGTAAAGTATGAAAAAATTCCAAAAATAAGAAAAAAATCCCAAGTAGGTCATCTCATACAATTGCCATGTCAATTGCCATGTTATACTTGTCAACCGTATTGTGTCGATCTATTGACGGGTGATCTAGACTCATGTGTCAACGTTTCCCCTGTCAGCCAATTGCTTGCGTCGACCTTTAATCAAAGTCAATCTTTTCCAATGTAGGCGGTTCTAAATACCGATGGTAGGAGCCTGGGTGAAGCAGTTAAAGTTGACGTTGGTAGGAGTTTGTGCAATGAACGGTTCTCGTGCCTTTTGTAGGAGTCTGGTGGTGGGAGCAAGCACGTTGAGTGGGGAATCTCTAGGGGTGGAGGAGCCAGCTCACACCGGTTACTCAGGGAGGAGTAATTACCCACTATAAGTGTCAAAGTTATGTGATTGCCTGGCTTGGCGAGGCCGTCCGGTCATTCAGGTTCTCAAGATTTCCAGTTAGTCACTTCTTTGTACCCACAAACCAATTCTTTCTTTTTCTTTTTCGGGGGGCAGCATGGATTTTCCCTACCACGTTATATCACTGTAGAAAGCAACTTTAAACCAAGCGAGTCCGGTAGATGGGCTTTTTATGGTATAAAAAGTATAGTGCCAGGGGAAAACCGACTGGAGAGAGAAAAGCAATAATCATAAACTCCCTACTTTTTTTTTTTTTAACTTTAGTTTTATAAGATATTGAACAAATTGATCAGGTACAGATTAAAAAAATAGAAGGGAAAATAAAGGAGAGCACACATTGATACAATCAATCATATAAATCAACATAACATTTACTATAGGTGCCATCCAGAAGGGCCTCAAAAACAATAAGTGGCCTAGAGACTTAACTATAGAGTGAGATCAAAAGCCAATTCCGTAATGGTCAAATACAAACAAGTAATCAAAATCTAAAGTCAACAGTGGCCCGTTGTGTTCTAGAGGTCCAATATTCAGTCCAGCTAAGCCATTTGATTAATGCAGGCGTGGGGAACCTCCGGGCCGCGTGCCGTAAACGGACCCCGGAGCCAGTTTGACTGGCCCACCCAACAGCTTGCCCAGGAGTCAAGGAAGGGGGAGTTCTCGCTAGAGCCTCTTATTCAGCGGCAGCCGACAGCGTGGGAGACTGGGAGTCTTATTTAACGGCAGCCACCGGAGCGTGGGACAGGTGCAGCAGGGAAATTTGTAAGTGGCTTTTTTACATATGGCCCCCAAAGGATTTTTTTACATTGCAAATGGCCCTTGGCAGAAAAAGGTTCCCCACCACTGGATTAATGGGTTGGATGTCGAGGAAGAGTAGCGCACTCCTCCGGTCTCATATTCAGAGTGCTATTGAACTGCTTGTTCTGTTTGAGGGACAGTTGGTATTAGGGTGGAACGCCAATTATACTGGAAGGTCAGAGTTTTTGATGTGAGCAAATTATTGCCCATAACATGTCATTACTGGAAAGACCTCCGTTAGACAAATGAAAAATTGCCAATTTCAGGGGTCAGGGAATCGGGAATCTGTTGAAATAAGTACAAAAACCACAGTCCAGAAACGACATACATGGCCATTCCCAGAATATGTGGAATAGGGAGCCTACATAACCACAGTTTCGCCAACAGAGATTGGAATTTTATTCTGTAAAATCGGAGTCCTATAAAAGACGGTGCAGTCATTTATAATATTGTTCGGTATGGGAGATACTGTACATTTTAGACCAGGCATGTCCAAAGTCATGCCCGGGGGCCAATTGCGGCCCGTGCTGTCATTTCAAGCGGCCCGCAGCCTCCAGCTGGAAGCGGGCAGAGCATCAGATGTGGGAAGCACAGCACAGGACACTAAAGGTGGGGCCCCGGCGAGCGCACCTTTACCTTGCTGTCTGCTCTGCAGTGAGGAGGTGCCGGCCACCACAGTCAGATATGTTTGGCGTCCTACCCCTGCTGCTGCAATCGTATATCACCCTACTCCACAATCACAGTGACAGCAGTGTTTGGGGATGGGGTGGCATGAAGGGGGAATCTTGCTCCTGTAAGCCCAAGCATATCCTGTCCTTGCAGTGCCTGCTTTGCCTTTCCTTCCTCTGGGTCACACAGAGGGCTGGGAAACATACAGAGAAGGGAGGGGGCAGAGTGGGGGACATACAGTGAAGGAGGGTCAGGCTGGGGGACATACAGTGAATGGAGGCAGTGATGGCCATTCAGAGAAAGTGAGCAGGGGCAGGCTGGGGGACATACAGTGAATGGGGGCAGGGTGGGGTACATAGTGAATGGGGGTCATAGTGAAGGAGGGGTCAGGCTTGGGGACATACACAGAATGGAGGCACTGATGGACATTAAGAGAAGGGGGGGCAGGCTGGGGGACAGAGTGAATGGGTGCAGAGTGGAGAACATACAGTGAATGGGGGACATACAGTGAAGGAGGGGCAGGCTGGGGGACATACAGTGAATGGGGGCAGGCTGGGGGAAATACAGTGAAGGGGCAGGCTGGGGGACCATTCTGATGTGATTAATGATTCAAAGAATGTCAGATTGAATGGTTGGCCCCCACACATTTACACTTCACCAAATCTGGCCCTCTTCGCAAAAAAGTTTGGACACCCCTGATTTAGACACATAAAAAACAAATTTGAAAGATTTGGTGCCACTCCTCTCTAATTGATTCGGTCAATTCCTGTTCCCATTTCAATAAAGAGGGAAATTTTATGAAGCTTGACTGTTCCATCAAAATATTGTACCACCAGGTGATACCCCCCCCCCCCCCCCCCCCTCTACTATCTGTACGTGTCAATTTATGAAGAATGTACAAAAGGAGTGTGGACACAACATGGGGAGTTTGGGTTACATTAAATAGCCAGTGTCTGGGCTGAAGGAACGTAAAGAAATCCCCACTTTCGTTTTATTACAGCTGTGACCTGATTGCCCTTCACTGATTTCTAAATAGGTTTATCTTCTTTAATTAGGACATGGGTGAGCAAAAAGTATTCCTGCAGAATGCCAAACTGCTTTTCCTGACAATGCACCCTGTAGCCAACCAATATTGGCGACACAGGAATATTTTTTAAATAAGAGAAAAAGTGCTTGGGGGTGTTAAGTGGGTATATAAAACAAATAAATAAATAAGTACAAGTGCTTAGCCGCTGAAAAGATAGAGTAAAAACAAGGAGTAAAAGCAATGTTTACAGCCCTCTCCTGATGGGTGGGGTTGCTGGTCCGTGCTGAGGCAGTGAAAAAGTGGCACTATTTTACAGGGACCTGGTAGTCCTATCTGTCCCTAAGCTTACCTAGGTCTTCTTGGCCTTCTGTCTTCCTCCGCGAGTGTGCCGCGCTCGGCCGGAAGTTCGGGTTTGTTTACTTCCGGTATCGGCGGCGGTGTCTCGAGAGACACGCTCTCTTTGTCAAGAGAGCGTGTCTCTCGAGACACCGCCGCCGATACCGGAAGTAAACAAACCCGAACTTCCGGCCGAGCGCGGCACACTCGCGGAGGTCCGGAGCACGGCGTGGAGGAAGACAGAAGGCCAAGAAGACCTAGGTAAGCTTAGGGACAGATAGGACTACCAGGTCTCCGTAAAATAGTGCCACTCTTTCACTGCCTCAGCACGGACCAGCAACCCCACCCATCAGGAGAGGGCTGTAAACATTGCTTTTACTCCTTGTTTTTACTCTATCTTTTCAGCGGCTAAGCACTTGTACTTATTTATTTATTTGTTTGTTTTATATACCCACTTAACACCCCCAAGCGCTTTTTCTCTTATTTAAAAAACTGCACCTACCAATAAAAAGCAGCTCCTTTGAGCGCAGACTGTACTTATATTTTTTCTTGAAGACACAGGAATATTGCTACAGTATGTAAACATTCTACCTTCCCTTTGCCAAGCAATAACCTTTACCAAATAGGAGTCACACATGCAAAGTGGGTGCAAGGGCAGATTTATGCCAGTGCATTATCCCGCATGGTGTACAGTGGCACCACACACTGTTTTGGCTTGAGATGGCTCTATAGGTATTATCTCGCTGTTCTTGTGCGCATTCACAATGGCTGATGTTCGCAGCTGATGCAACTCCCATCATAAGATTTCAGATTTTGGGTCATTGAGTCGACCCTATTTAAATTGGCATGCATTGGGTCAACCACTGAAGGGCGATAGGCCTTAGGTCAACACCTGTAATAGGTCGACAGGTTTGGAAGGTTGACACAAGCTTTAGGTCTACGGTCAAAAGGTCAACATGAGTTAAAAAAAAAAAAATTGTCCCGAATGTCGACAGTCAACTCGGCACACTATTTTATTCTTCTACCACACCGTAGTGCATGAAATACCGCTTGTCGGCATATGTCGGCTCAAAAAAATAATAATGAAAAACTCATGTCAATCTTTTGATTGTCGACCTCCCCATTGTCGACCTAATGCTTCACTCGTTGACCCCATGCAACTTGCACACTTGATTTTAAATGGTTTACATGATATAGCCATTAACCCATATTGTATTCGGAACCACTATTTGTAATTTGACACAATCAAGCATTTAAATACCAGTTCCAGCATTCCACCAGAATATTGTCAACCGCAACCCATAACGGATCAATAGCAGTTACTGTTTATTTGCCTTTTTCAATATACGAGACCTAAAGTGCACTTCAAATGTCAAGGAAAAGAATTAAGAAAAAAAAAAAAAAACCTCTGAGCATAGGCTATATGTCCAATGGCTCTTCCCTGGCTCCAGTATATGAATCTCCTTATTTGTTAATTCAACAGTCCACAAGCTGTGCTTAATGTCTTCTGACAGCCCGAGCATTGCATTGCCTGTCACGCCAAACCTTTAGCAGGTCCCTTAATCACGGCTCAGCGCGTACACCAGCCTGTGCAGGCCTCTCGCCGAGGAATACAAATCCTGCGCCGTTCTCTAAAGAGGTCACCAAAATCCTGACATTGTTCCTGCATGCTGGAACGGTTTGAAAAGGATTGGTTCTGCAAATTTGAGAACTACCGGGTGTAAACCGTTTCAGGTACAGTATCGGCCCCCCCTCCACTTAAAGTCTCTCCTAGTAATAAATGGCTGCATTGTACTGTGTAATGCAAATAGCTGCATTGCTGGTACTGCAGGGATTTTTCCATAATTCATCATTATAACTGATGCAGTAAACATGTATTGTAGACGCCACAGCGTCCCATTTTTGATCTAATAATAATTCTCTTGCATCTACATATATTGGATCAACAGAAAAAAAAAAAATTTGGGGGGGGGGGGGGGGGGGGGGGGCGCGGGTCGCTAGTCATCTATATAATATTCTGCTAAGGCTGGTCCCGTCTCCAGCAAGCATACAAGCAGGGTCGACATACATTAGGTTCACCACTAAAGGTTGACAGGGCTTAAATCGGCACATGAAATACTGTAGGTTTGACAAGGTTGACACGAGCATTAGGTCGACAAGGTTGATAGTCAAAAGGTCAACATGAGTTTTTCATGGTTTTTGTGCCAAATGTCGACATGGACTACGTATCCGTGTACCACGTCCCCACACATGGCACGCTGTGACATGCTTCAGGCACTATTCTTTTCTCCCTCCACGCCCTAGTGGATTGTAGGGTATGAAATACCGCCTGTTTTTTTTTTTTTACTTGGAAAAACTCATATCGACCATCCCATTGTCGACCTAATGCTTGTGTCGACCCTTCTGACCTATTTCATGTATCGACCGAAGCCTTGTTGACCTAGAGACCGCATCTGTGTGGGATTGTGCGGCGGCGCGGTGCGGGGCATAGTGAGGTGACTGTGCCTATGCCGGGTCCTTATTAATAGTTAACCAATAAATGTTCTAAAAAATACATTTATTTGTGTATGTTCCGTAAGTATAAGTAGCGTGGCTTAGCCGTCTATCTGGGTGCACTGCTTTATATAATACAGGTCGGGTATCCTGTATCCGGGCATCCCGTATCCGAATTATTCCAAAAACCGTGTTTTTTTGGAATAATTCAAATTTTTTTTTGTCCCCCCTTCCCCCCCCCCCCAACCCTCTTTTAATACTTACCAAGTCCTCCGGCGTCCATAGCAGGCCTTCAGCATCCTCTCCGGCGTCTCCAGCGGTCCCAGGAGTGCTTTGCGCGAGTCCGCGAGCGCGCCGGTGACGTCACCGGCGCGCCTGGGAACTTGCGCAAAGCACTCCTGGGACCGCCAGAGACGGTGCTGGTGGCCTGCCGTGGACGTCGGCGGACTCCATGGACGCCGAGGGACCATCGGGGACTCACCAGGGGCAGGTAAGTATGGCTAAAAAAAAATTATTCCAAAAACCGGAATATTCCCTTATCCGGAATGCTCGTGGTCCCGAGCATTTCGGATAAGGGATTCTCAACCTGTATATTCTATTGTGTTAGCTCTTTTCATACCTTTCTACTTCTTCTGTTAACTATATATAGTAGTATTACTACTACTATTAGGGACTTACTGTATGTCTGCTTCCCAGATCTCGGGTCCGATATATTCTCTGATTGCTTTCTTTTTGATGTTCACTTATGTACTACTCAGCCGTCATTTGACCCGGTGTTCCCACAATGTTCTTGTGAATGGAGGCTGGGGTTCCTTTCAGTCTACTTTTGGGAATAGTTGGGAGGGTGAGATTAAGGTTAAATAAATGTAATTTTCATAACCAAGCCGATAGTAACAAACCTGTAGTGCAGTGCAGTTAAAATGTCCATTAAATGTTTAAATATGAAAATGCTGGGGCTGAAGAATACATCACCCTCCCACGGAGAAAGCAAATATTTATTGTACCCCTGACTGGAGGGGATTTGATCTGGAAATTATAGCCGCGCAGTGCTTTTTCCGCGGGCTCCCTGTTGCGAGATGGGTTAATTATTCTGGAATGTTTCCCACAGAGTCTGACATTGTGAATAATGTGCATGTCTGGGTATAGCCAGCTGTCAGTGAGGTGGCAGCTTGCAGAGCACGAGGCTGTCATTGCAGTGCACAGAGAAGAGAACATCTGAGAATCTCTATCCAGATACCCGTGCCGTCACTACACCTGACTTAAATATACCTTGCAGCTGAACCAATATTCATGATCTACTGTATCCATACATCCGTACATGTATGTACTGTATAATGCATCAATGATCCAGTACATTATCTACTACATTAAAACCACCTACCTAATATTGTGAAGGTCCATCACGTGCTGCCAAAACAGCTCTGACCCCATGAGGTAAGGACCCACTGAAGGTGTCTTGTGATATCATGCACCAAGACCTCAGCAGCATGTCCTTCTAAGTCCTGTAAGGTGCGAGGTGGGGTGTCCATGGCTCATACTTATGTTTCCATAGCAACCCTGGAGGATTTGGTGGCCAAGTTTACACCTTGAACTCGGTCATGTTCCCCAAAGCATTCCTGAACAATGTTTGCGGTGTGTCTTATCCTGCCGAGAGAGGCCACTGCCATGAAGGGGTACTGGGCCTGCAATGATCATGTAGGTGGTATGGTTTAGAGTAATATCCACCTGGCTGGCAGGACCCATGTTTTCCCTGGAGAACATTGCCAGAACATCACATTGCCTCCACTGGCGTTCCTTCTAATGCATAGTGCATCCTGGTGCCATCTAAGGTAAACCATGCACATGAGCCTTACAAAAAAGGTAAAAGAAAATGCGATTCTCAGGCGAGGCCTCCTCGTTCCATGCTCCATGGTGAAGTTATGATGCTAATGTGCCCATTGTAGGCACTGTTGGAAGTGGATAAGGGTCAGTATGTGCACTCTGCCCGGTCTGCAGTTACGCAGCCCCATGCGCAGTCAAACCTGGCAGACGAGCCTTCACTCCCTATGTGCATCAATGAGCCTTGGGCACTCATGATATCGATTCACCAGTTGTCCTTCCTTAGACCACTTTTTGTAGATACTAGCCACTGCATACCTGTGTTTTTGTTTTGAATCTGTATTCATTTCGTGTTTTTTTTTTTTTAAACTGCCATCACTTGTGTTGGATTTATTTTTATTTTTTTACAAAAATGGCTAAAATCATATAAATAGTTCAAGCTCAATACGATTAATTTCCAAACACTTTTGACCACACTTTCCTTAATATTGTCCAGGGGCTAGATGGCTAAGCTAAGCCACAAAGCAGCGGCACAAACACATGCTATATATATCGGTTTAAAAATGTGTTTTAAATTATTAATGCAAATATTTTCTCCATTGCCCCTCAAAGATTCTTCCCATTATAAAAAAAAAAAAAAAATGTGTAAAATGGAATTGTCCTCCCACCCATTTTTATGATGGATATTCAAAAGGACATGCACAATTTAACAAACCAAGCACTTCAGCCACAAAAGTGACTGTCCCTTTTGCTGAAGTGTTTGGTTTGTTTGGGCTCCCACAATACCATTTTTTCTTGGGAAGGACTACCCTCAGTCACTAATGAGGAGGTTGCTGATGAACATGTTAATTACACTATAATCTTAATTAAATTTTATGAACTTTCTGCAAATGACAACATGGAGGAGGTGCCTATTTGGTTAATGTCCCCCACCTCTGCTCATTTGGCCTCACAAATGGAGGAGATGCTTTTCCAAACTATTTTGATATTATTATTCCAATGCATAACACTTCCTTTTTATCAAGGACAAGAACTGCCCTTTTATATATCATCCCAGTCCACCGCCCACTGATGACCTTCGTGATGGAACTTATGGGGTTATTCTGATTCACACGGAAAGGCACAATCACTCTCTAATGGACAAAACCATGTGCACTGCAGGTGGAGCTGATGTAACATGTGCAGAGCGTTAGATTTGGGTGGGGGGTGTACTTCAAACTGATATCTATATTGCAGTGTAAAAATAAAGCAGCCAGAATTTATCCTGCACAGAAACAATAAAACACCCAAACTCTCTCTGCACATGTTACATCAGCCCCACCTGCAGTGCACATGGTTTGGTCCATTAGAGAGTGATTGTGCCTTTCCGTGTGAATCGGAATAACCCCCTTAGTGTAAAGTAGGGGTTATGGTTATGAAGAGGATTGGGGTTAGGATATTAGGATTAATGTTTAGGGTAAAATGAGGGTAGTTTGAGGGCTAGGGTAGGGATGCTGTGCATCCTGGATTTACTGGGATTGGTCCTAATTTGGGGTATGTGCTAAAATGTAAAAAAAAACAAAATTCTCATGGAAAAGTAGTAGTTTTTTTTACGCAGATTATGTTCCTCTTTTTGAAGCTTGATACATCTGGCTCTAAGTCTAAAGTCTTAATAATGTTTTAAATATAACCCTAAAAAAAAAAAAATTTGAATAAGAAAAAACTCTGCAGCCATATATTAATCAATAACTAGTAGTACCGACATGTGTGCCTATATCCCTGCTGCATTCTTGCCCAAGTGCTGACAAATCTCCCCCTATGTGATGTTCTAGGAGGCCTAAATGATTATTATCGAGCCCAAGTAATGTTGTTGTGGGCCCATGTGATGTGGACATAATTGATGATGATGTGATCCCAATTTCTCTTTCAATGGTCCTGGTGACACAGCTCAACACTGGGATGTAGGAGGGTCCGAAGGAGCCAGGCACCTATCCTAAAGTTTTAGAGGGTAGGCTCCTCCCCTACTGCATCCCTGGACTCTTCAGTTCGTGTTAGGTGCCCACTGGAGTGGGTGCTATTCTAAAGGGCTGCAGGAGCAGCCGAAGAATTAGAGTAGTTAGGGGATTTTTATTGTTTTATTAACTTTTACCCTAGCTAGGTAGGCACAGTGTGAGGATTCTCATAGTGATTCCTCACACTGCTAGCGCAGCAGGAGCTGACAGAAGCGCGTCCTGTCAGCTCACTGTGCACAGGGGAGACACTGTCTGGTCTCCCTGTGCAGCGCTTATAGCCTTTTCTAAAAGGCTGCCTGGGCTCCGGAGTACCCTGAAACCGGCTCCACATTTAGGTGGGGATCATGGGGGACAGGCGCTCCGTGATGGCGGCAGCCATTTTATGCGGAGCTTACACGCTGAGCTCCTAGATGAGAGGACAGCAGCGTTGTGACAGGCATGTTCCAAGTGATCCCCAGTTGAGGGGGAGACACTGGAACTAGGAAATCCTACCTGAGGAGTGGCTGGCTGGGGGTGGTTGGCGCCAAAAGGTCACGGACCCCGCAGCAGCAGGGACCTGTGGTCTCTTCCTTCACTCTGACTTTGGCGCCTTTCAGAACGCTTGCAGCGGAGCTGAGCTGGCTTACTGATCCTGGCAGAGTGACTTGGATTTCCTGGGCATCGCTTCCCCGCAGTTGAAACCAACAGACAGATAAGTGATTGGGTGCATTGCCTCTGTATAAACGCTTGTACATTGTTTGCACTGTGTATACTGATAGATATACATTTATCACTTGCATCATGTCTGAGCATCAGGCTGTGGTTTTGGGGGAGGGAGCCCTTAGTGCACTGAGCGCGTGCAATGTTTGCACACAAAAGTTTGTCCCTGAGCAGATGGCCAAGGGGGGCTTATGTATTACTTGCGCTGATGTGAGACCCATGGGCAGTGAACCCCATAGGGCAGAGCAGATGGAACCTGCGTGGGCCAGAGCCCTAGGCAAGTCAGTTAACGCTTTGGTGCAGCTTTTGGACAGGCAGAGTGATGGGCTGGTAGAATCACAGAGACCTATGCCATCATCTCAGCAGTCGTCTGGCTCCTTGCCTCTTACCCAGGCAGATCCTGCGCTGATTCAGGTGATGCAGGATACTGCTAAAGGGATCAACAGGTTCAGTGAAATGCTGGACAAAATGGATGATGTGGCAGGGACCCCTAGAAGGTCTTATGCTTTAACTACTGTGGTAGATGAGGAGGAAGGAGAGTATACTGACATCCCCTGGGATCAGGGTGATGATGTGGAAGAGAACTCTGCTGCTGGTATAGAGGATCTCATTGTAGCTGTGAAGCAGGCTTTAAAGCTGTCTGTGGAGGATAAGACTCCTGTTAAAGGTGTTTTTAAGCGACAGCGGAAGGAGGCTGTTACTTTTCCTTCAGATGAGGGGTTACAGGAATTGTTAGAAGGGGCTTGGAAAACTCCTGATAAGAGGCTACAGATGCCTAAGCGATTCCTTAGTCTGTACCCCATGCCAGAGTCTCATGCGGAGCTCTGGGAAAAGGTCCCAGTTGTGGACGCTTCAGTGGCACGTTTGTCCAAGGCTACTGTATTACCAGTACAGGGCGGTGCAGCTTTCAAAGATTCTGTGGATAAAAAGCTGGAGGGTAACCTCAAGGCTATCTTTGAAGGGGTGGGGTTTACCTTACGGCCCCTTATTGCTTCAGCCTGGGTCTGATAGAGTGGGCTGGTGAATTATGCACCATGCTGCAGGCTGACCCTGGTGCGTTACTGCTTGCAGAAAAGATTAAGGCAGCTGCGGAATATGCAGTGGAAGCAGAGGAGGAAGCTATTAAAATGGCAACCAGAGTGTCCACAGTCTCCATTAATGCCAGGAGAGTGCTTTGGCTTAAAGCCTGGGAAGCAGACAATGAGTCCAAGAAGGCTCTGGAAACATTAGCCTTCAAAGGAAAGGTGCTTTTTGGTACCGAATTAGAGGAGATTATAAAGCAGGCCACGGGCGGCAAAAGTACATTCCTGCCGGCCTCCTCAGCAAAGCAGACGTCCAGATTTTCTGCTTTTAAGCCGTCCTTTCGGCCCTCCCCTAGAGGTGGTGCGTCCTTTCGAGGACAGTCTTTCAGGGGAAGGTTTCAGTCCTCTAGAGGCAAGACACAAAAGTCAAAAATTTTTTCACAAGAAGCCTGCCACAAAGGGAGAGGATAAACCCTCTGCATGACTGTCAGGGGCTTTGCCCGACAGTGACAAAAGTGGGGGGGCGTCTCACACTCTTCAGGGACGCTTGGGCTTCTCTAGACCAGGATGCCTGGGTGTTAGATATTATAACACAGGGTTACAAAATCCCTTGCAGAGGGCCGCCTCCGAAGAGGTTCATCCCCACATCCTTACCAAAGGAGGCACGGCTTCGTTCAGCTCTTGTGAGAGCAGCTCACTCCCTTTTGGAAAAAGGGGTGGTTACACCAGTCCCCAGGGCAGAGTGGAAGAAAGGCTTTTACTCCACGCTGTTCCTGGTGCCCAAACCAGACGGGTCTTTCAGACCAATACTAAATTTGAAGTCCCTAAATGTTCATTTATGGGTAGACCATTTCAAAATGGAGTCCCTACGGTCAGTACTCCTGAGTCTGGACCAGGGAGAATTTTTGGCGTCCATGGATGTCCAGGACGCATATTTGCACGTTCCTATACACCCGGAGCATCAGACCTTGTTGAGGTTTGCCATAGGAGACCTGCATTTACAATTCCGGGCGTTACCCTTTGGGCTAGCAACCGCGCCAAGGGTATTCACAAAGATAATGTCAGTAATGGCGGCGGTGCTGAGGCTCAGGGGAATCACAGTAATACCCTATTTGGACGATCTCCTGTTCAAAGCAGAGTCGGCAGCCATGCTGCAGAGTCACTTGGCAGAGGCAATCAGTTTTTTGCAGGCTCACGGCTGGATTTTAAATTTGCAAAAATCTCAGTTGGTACCGTCACAAAGGCTCCAATTCTTGGGAGTCATACTGGACACCCATCTTCATCGGGTATTCCTCCCGGAGGTAAAGGCCAGGGATCTGGTCACCCTAGTCCAGGAGATTCTCAGGGCTCAGAGCATTTCAGTATGGAGGTGCCTCAAGCTCCTGGGGAAGATGGTGGCGTCATTCGAGACGCTTCAATTTGCCAGGTTCCACTCTCGGAGGTTCCAATGGAACATTTTGTCAGCCTGGTCAGGAAACACTTTGACCATGAAATCCGAGATGATAGTGCTGTCTTCGGACACCCGAGAATCCTTGAAATGGTGGACAGAAGTAGATTCCCTTCAGTGGGGTCGGTCATTACAGACCTGGGACTGGTTGATAGTAACTACCGACGCCAGTCTCAGGGGCTGGGGGGCAATAGTCCTGGATCTCAGGCTTCAGGGCCTGTGGACGGCAGAGGAATCAGCGTTACCAATCAACATCTTGGAGCTGAGAGCTGTCTGGAAAGTGATTTCCTTGGCGGGAGACAGGTTACAGAACCTCCCTTTGAGGATTCAGACCGACAATGCCACAGCTGTGGCGTATCTGAATCACCAGGGAGGTACACGCAGCAGATTGGCCATGTGGGAGGTGTCCAGAATCTTCCTATGGGCGGAACAGAATGTTCCAGCTGTATCGGCTATATTCATTCCAGGAATAGAGAATATAGAAGCCGACTTCCTGAGCAGGGAGAAGCTCAAGGAAGGGGAATGGAGCTTACACCCTCAAGTGTTTCACCAAATCACTTCGATGTGGGGAACTCCGGATGTGGACCTGATGGCATCCAGGGTCAACTGTCAAGTGCCCAGGTTCTATGCCAGAACAAGGGATCCACTAGCGGAGGCAGTGGATGCCATGACTATTCACTGGCAGGGAGATCTCCTTTATGCATTCCCACCAGTCCCAATGTTACCGAGACTTCTGAAGAAAATACAGGGGCAGAAGGTTCCAGTGATCTTAGTGGCCCCAGATTGGCCAAGGAGGTCCTGGTACTCGAGGCTTCAGAGGTTGTCTGTGGACTCATGGCGTCTACCTCTGAGACCAGACCTTCTAAGACAAGGCCCATTCAATCACCTGGATTCAGATCGATTGATTTTGACGGCCTGGCTATTGAAACCACCATTTTGAAAAGAAAAGGGTTTTCTGAGGCAGTAGTACAGACGATGATAAAAGCCAGAAAAGCTGTATCTTCGGCAAATTATTATAGAGTCTGGAAGACTTACATTCGATGGTGTGAGAGAAGAAAGGCTCATACATCTCATTTTAAGCTATCAAGAATGATGGAATTCTTACAAGATGGTTTTTCATCGGGCCTAAGCCTTCAGTCACTGAAGGTGCAGATTTCGGCCTTGTCCATCTATTTCCAGAAAAAGATAGCCATTTTGCCGGAAATTCAAACCTTTTTACAAGGAGTATCCAGGTTGAAACCTCCATACAAGCAACCAGTAGCACCTTGGGATCTATCACTGGTTTTGGAATGCCTTCAAAAGGCACCTTTTGAACCTTTAAGGTCGGCTGACTTTAAGTTTCTCACGTGGAAGCTAGTGTTTTTGTTAGCAGTAGCATCTGCTAAAAGAGTTTCAGAATTGGGAGCTTTGTCATGTAAATCTCCCTTCTTAATTTTTCATGATGACAGGGCTGTTTTAAGAACAGTGCCTCAGTTTTTACCGAAGGTGGTATCTACCTTCCATTTAAATCAGGAGATAGTTCTACCTGTGTTTCAACCCCCAGAGGGTTCTAAGAAAAGGGACAAGTTGAGAACTTTGGATGTTGTGCGTGCCTTACGCATATATGTGGACAGAGTGAAGAGTGTCAGGAAGACTGACACATTGTTGGTATTGTATGACGTACACAAAATTGGTTGGCCTGCATCTAAGCAGACTATTGCTAGGTGGTTGCGGTCTGTGATAGCCTTTGCATACACCAAAGTGGGTAGACCAGTACCGGCCAAAATAAATGCGCATACCACCAGGTCAGTTGCCACCTCTTGGGCGGTTCGACATGGGGCCACAGCTGAGCAGGTTTGCAGAGCTGCCACTTGGTCATCTGTTCACACATTTGCCAAATTCTATAGATTCCATGAGTTCGCGTCGGAGGACGCATCATTCGGGCGAGCAGTGCTGAGAGCTGCAGACCTGAGCGTACCCTCCCAAAGGACCGGCTCTGGAACGTCCCAGTGTTGAGCTGTGTCACCAGGACCATTGAAAGAGAAAAAGGGATTTTTGTAAGAACTTACCGTTCGAATCCCTTTCTCTGATATGGTCCTGGTGACACAGCGATCCCTCCCTTACGCTCAGTAAGTATGCCAGAAGTTTCATGATGTTCATGTTAAAATGGTTAAAAGTTAACAGTTTTCTGTTATAAAATGTGCATATAATATGTGCAGGCGTTTGTACTGAGTTAATGTATTCCAGTGGCTTTGAAAGATTGAACTGAAGAGTCCAGGGATGCAGTAGGGGAGGAGCCTACCCTCTAAAACTTTAGGATAGGTGCCTGGCTCCTTCGGACCCTCCTACATCCCAGTGTTGAGCTGTGTCACCAGGACCATATCAGAGAAAGGGATTCGAACGGTAAGTTCTTACAAAAATCCCTTTTTAAGATGATGATGACGATGATGAGACTATTTTTAATACATAGACTCCAGTCAGATCATGGGCACAGTTGCTGGGAGTCTGTATTCAATGATCAGGTGGCGAATTTCTTTCTAAGTGATTTTTGCCGTGTGTCACCGTGTAGCAATCGCCATCTTTTTATGGTGAACTGGAATGTGAACTTTTAAAATAAAGGAT
Organism: Crinia signifera; assembly: GCF_055691185.1. Classification (NCBI taxonomy): domain Eukaryota; kingdom Metazoa; phylum Chordata; class Amphibia; order Anura; family Myobatrachidae; genus Crinia; species Crinia signifera. The sequence continues at coordinate 42,801,235 of NC_139223.1, forward strand.
TTTTTTTTTTAATTTGGTGTAAAAAAAAAAAAATCAAAATTTTATTATGAGAAGGGGCATGCTATTTTTATTCATGTGCTTACAGCACATGAATATATATTTAATTTTAAAAACATTTTTTTTTTTTACACATAACAGCCAGCAGGGGGCTGGGAGCCGAGAGCCGCTCATTACATATTCATATATTCACTGCTCTCGATCATTAAATATGCACGATCGGGAGCAGTGCAAGTTGCTCCCTACCCGATCCCCCTGCTAGCTCTCCTGGGGGGCAGCCTGTGCTGCCTGGGTCCCAGTGAGCCCTCCTTCCCCCCACATACATTCTGGGGCAGGCAGGGAGACTTCCATCTCCCTGCCTGCCGCTGTCCCCCGATGCCGCAGGGGTTAAGTATCGCCATCAGGGGCAGCAAGCCCCTGCGGCATTGAATACGGTGACAGCGAGGGCTGGCAGCGAAGGCTCCAGCCTCCTGGACACGGCAACTGTGCAGCGAATCCTAAACAGGAGTATCCACATTGAATACTGCCCTTTGAATGGCAATGTGGTCTGATCTAGCTTGTGAACAGGTGACAACCTACTTTAGTTTGGAATGTAAAATGAAAGCAACTTCTCTATTAAAATTATCTCCACCTGAATAATACATATTAAAGCTTGTTGTGCATTTGACATTGGCTTATAATATTTTGTCCATATCCATGCTGTATTTCTTATGTTTATCAAATAAAATTGTAATTTTGCCTGCTTGGCAGCCAGATCGGGTATTCATGTGCATAGAATTAGTTTGTTATGCTATTGACAGCTTTAAGGCTGGTGGTCCTTCTTTCGCCAATAGCCCAGCTGCCTCTGACTGTTTTTTGGTTCTGCTGTATGTGCTAGTTTTTCTGGTGGTTTTTAAAGAGTTGTCATGCCATTGGTTATGTAGCTGAGCAGTATGATTCCTTTGCTATGGGACCCACCCCTCCCCATTTATCTGAGCTTGGGACCGGCTGTGAGATTCACGGGATGCAGTTTAAATCCCGGCGGTCGGGATCCCGGTGTTCAGAATCCCGACTGCCGAAATCCCAACACTTTCTCCCTCCGTGGGTGGAGGAAGAATAAATTAGCGTGCCGAGCGCAGCGAGGCACCGGGCCTGCTGCGTGGCGAGCGCAGCGAGCCCGCAAGGGGGGGGGGCGATCCACGTCCCCCGCTTGTCGGGATTTCGGCGGTCGGGATTTTGAACGCCGGGATCCCGACTGCCGGGATTTCATACTGAATCCAGATTCACATAGGCTTGGTCTGTGGGCCTGAATGATGTTTTCTATTGTCTTCTACATGCACTTCCTAGATGTGGGGAAGAAGGTGCCCTGCGGATGGAGCCAGGCGATTCTTTACCTCTGGTGCATCTTTTAACAGTCATGTGCTCTGTTCTAATGTTCTGCGGCTGGAGGTTGAGGGTCTTTTACCAGCACTTTCATTCCTGCCCCTAGTGGTCTTGGGGGAGGAACGAGATGTTTCTTCTCCACCGCAGGTGCAGCCAAGTGACTCCTTGCCATAGGTACTACAGGTGGAATGTGATGCATAGAACCTTTGGTGCGTTGCATAATAGCCATGTACTTGGCACTGGGCATGGTGGTTCCTATGGTCCGGGGGTTCCCAGCTGTTTCTGCATAGAAAATTGCGACTTCACTACTATGGGCAGTATTCAATGAGAAAAGTTCTCCGTGTTTTGTGGAGAACTTGTGCTTTGTTCGCCTTGGACGGAGCATTTTGCTCTCCAAAAGCGAGCAACCCTATTCAATGTGAAATGTTCTCCGTCTTTCTAAGTGACTTTCTCCGTGTCTCTACGTGTAGCAATTCTCCATCTTTTGATGGAGAGCTGGAATGTAAACTTTTAAACTAAAAGGTTTTTTTAAGAAATTTTGGTGTCAAAAAATCAGTTTTTTTTTTCTGTGAAGGGACATGTTATTTTTATTCATGTGCTTATAGCACATGAATATATATTTAATTTTAAAAAAAATATTTTTTTAAATTTTTTTTTTTTTTTTTTTTTTTTTTTTACACAGTGCAGCCAGCAGGGGGCCGGAGCGCTCGAGCCGCTCATTAGATATTCATATATTCACTGCACCCGAACGTAACTATGCACAAATGGGTGCAGTGAATACTGGGTCCCCCGCTGGCTATAGGGGGGTGCAGCCTGGGTCCTGGAGAGCCCCCCTCCACAGTCCTCTGGAGCAGCCAGGGAGACTTTAATCTCTCTGGCTGCTTCCGGCTCCCTGAAAGCTCCCTGCAGGGGTTAAGACTCTCCGCGAGTGGCGGAGAGCATCAGCCACATTGAATAGAGGGAGCAGGAGTGGCAGAGAGCCCTCCGGAACACGGAGAGTGCATGGAGAGCGAAATAAAACGCTCTCCATGCACTGAGAACTTTTTCATTGAATACTGCCCTATTTGTGTCATAGAAAACAGTCCTGGTTCTTCTCCACATCACATGCAGCCAGGTTTCGAACAGAGACCACGGGGCACATTATCTGCTGCAAAACCCCTTTGCACGTTGATGCCCCTGGTTGTGAGTGCTTTGCTTGAGGTAGACCTGATGACTGTTGAACTAGACATGGTCTCTGCGCTATACCACACCTACTGACTGGAGGAGCAGCAGCCACTCACTGAAGTGAATGGAGTAGTTGTTATAAGGGTTAACAACTGCATATTGGATTTAAGTTTCTTTTTCTTGGGCTAATGATGAATTATTAATTTTGACTGGCTCAAGAATGCACGTCAGATGCTTTAAGATCACAGTCTGCCTGAATAAAACCGAATACCACAGAGCAAAAGTCTTATTTATTGAATAGTAATCCTCTCCAAAAGCTTTTGAGGTTACTCTTGCAAAGTGTTGCAAATCCCACTTGAGTGTCGGTGAAGTTTGAAGAACTTATTGCTCAAAGGGAAAATGTTCTGGAAAAAAAAGAGGTTCATTGGCTGGTACTTTGGGCCTGATTTGGACAGTAGTTAGATTTGGGTGTTTTATTGTTTCTGTGCAGGATAAATACTTGCTGCTTTATTTTTACACTGCAATATAGATATCACTTTGAAGTACAACCCCACCCAAATCTAACACTCTCTGCACATGTTACTGTTACATGTTATTAGCCCCACCTGCAGTGCACATGGTTTTGTCCATTAGAGAGTGATTGTGCCTTTCCGAGTGAATCAAAATAACCCCCAAAGGCCGGTTTAGAGTTAACCACAGCAAATTACTGCAAACAGGGCTGTCCAATTAGCCCTGATGCTGACACTTTATGGGGCATATATTTTTTTTTGCCTAGCTTCCCCCCCTGAAAATGCATCAGTCTGTCTCTTTTCATTGATCTTATGTATTTTTGAAAGATAACAAATATTGTCTAGGCCCCAAAAAATGTTAATAAGAAAAAACATTTTCAGGACTAATTGGATACCTCCCATAGTCCATCAGGACCATTGAAACCCGTCACGAATGTAAATTTGGACATCACGGACGGTGTACTGGTTAACATTACAAGCTCACAGCGGAGGTCATGGGTTCCATACCCACCATGGCCCCAACTGTGTGGAGTTTGCATATTCTCCCTTGCTTGCGTGGGTTTACTCAGGGTACTCCAGTTTCCTCCTAAATTCCAAAAAATATGCTGGTCGCTTAATTGGCTTATGTGTGTGTGTGTGTGTGTGTGTGTACATGTGGTAGGGAATATAGATTGTAAGCTCCACTTGAGCAGGGACTGATGTGAGTGTTCAAATATTCTCTGTAAAGCGCTGCGGAAAATTTTTGCACTATATAAGGAACTGTTAGGGCGGGATGTATTAAAATACATGGCCGCCCTTCGCGGCTCCCCCCCACCGCGATGCCGCCACATATGTACTAACATATGGGGCTGGCATCGCGATGCGGTGACGGAGGCCCCCCGCGATACCTGGCATGTGGTGTGCGGGGGGTCTCCGTCACCTCCCAGCCGGCTCCTGCATCCCTCACGCCGGGGACAGCTAAGCAAGCTGTCCCCGGCACCTCCTCCTCCCCCATGCAGCTGGAAGGACGTCCGGCTGCCTCACTAGGGGGAGGAAGGTGTTACCTTCCAGGGTCCAGGAGGACCCTTCAGGAAGGTAAGCGAGAGGGGGGGTCGGCGAGGCGGCGGGTTTGCGTCGGCGGGCGGCGTAAAGAAGCCCATAGGCTTCTATAGGGTATCGCCACCCAAAGGTGGCAATACCCTACACTGCGGTTTCATTTTTGATACATTGGAAAATGCGGTAAAACCGGGGTTTTACCGCATTTTCCATTTGATACATCTTGCCCTCAATCTCTTATATATTTAACCAGAACTGTCAGTCTGTGACTGTGTATAACGCTGGGCGGAGTTATACACATAGTCACAGACTCAGGGGGAAATTCTCTAAGAATCTCCGCCCCCCTTCGCCTCTCTTCGCAATTATAATTATCGCATATGTTGTAACATATGCGATAAATATGGCAAAGGACAGCTCTTGCGTTAAGAGCTGTCCTTTTTCGGTGAGAGTCGCCTGGTCCCAGCAGGTCCCGGCAGCTCCCCCCTCCCTCCCACACCCGTTGCTGCTGCGCCGGGCTCTCCTCCTCCCTGCACCCGGAAGAGGAACAGTGCAGGGAGGAGGTCACAGGTCCGGGCAGCACAGCTCTGTGCTGCCCGGACACAGGTGAGGGGGCGATGCGGGGCGGCGGGGGGTCATTGCGGGGCGGCGGTGGGATGCGGTAGAAGCCCATTGGCTTCTATGGGGCATCGCTTACAGCATCCCAAAATGCGGTAAAAACCCGATAACGGGGTTTTTACCACATTTCTAGCTTAGAGATTCTCCCCCTCCGTCCTCACAAACACTGTAGCTCAGCTGCTCTGTTGCAGGGGACCAAAAAAGTTCCCCCATCATGTGCACACATCACCACAGCCCACACACATTATGCAGTGATAGGGAGGCACCGGCACAGCCACATACCTCCCAACTTCTTTAGTGTATGAAGCGGGACCCTCGTGGCAAAATAGGGGCGTGGGACATATGCAAATTATGTCATGCCCCCTTTTCGCCCTCTGCATCGCTGAATAGATGCTGTGCGCATGTGCACAGCATCTATTCCTCATGCTGGGGGACTCCCTACTGCCCCCCCATCCCCGCACACGCTGCTCACAGCCTCCCCCCCCCCTTTAATCTTTAACTTAACTGGCACAGTGCCAGTATGTGTGTGCAGGCTGGCAGAGGGATTCAGAGAGTGTCTCTCCCTTCCTGCACATGTGTCTGCTCTCTGCTGCGCCGGCCCCTGAATGTATGACAGGAGTCAGGCCGGCCTGGCCTGATGAAAGGGAGCAGAAGAGTACACAAGCAGGGTGCCTGCCACTGGACCAGAAGAAATGCGGATCCCAGTTGCAGAAGGGTGAACAGAAGGGTGAACAGAAGGGAGAAGCAGCCTACAGTGAACCTGGAAGCGGAGGTCCCCATAGGATGCAATAGTTCATTGGTCCAGCGTGTCCCCCAAAAGCCGCCTCCTTTTTAAGCCCAGGTTAGTAACCACACACACACACACACACCCTAACTCTACCTATACACCCCCTCCCCCCGCAAGCCTAACTCTATTTATACAGTACACCCCCGCAACCCTAACTCTATTTATACAGTACACCCGCAGGCCTCACTACAGTGTATACACATCCACCTAGCTGTCTTGCAGAACACCCACCCCTACCACTGTACACTGTCACCCACCTGCAGCCACTCCACGTACCCCACTTCCCCAACCGCACTACTAATGCACTCACCCCCACAACACTCCACCTGCCCATAACCCTACCACATTACAAACGCGCCCACACCCATAACAACCCCACACCAATAAGAACCCTCCCCCACCCACCACCCACACCACTATAATATGCATGCAACACCACAGCACCCGCCCCTCCAGCACCCACAGGAGAACCCCGCATCCACTTGCACAACCACGACAACCGCCCCTCCGACACCTAAACTACACTCCACCCATCTACCTGGCTAAACACTGCACCTGCCCCTCCTGGCACGAATACACCAACACACGCCACCCCTCCACCCCAAATTCCTTAACTCAAAGTATCCATGCACCCACCCATGGCAACACCATACCTGCCCATCCCCTACCTACACTGCCGACACACCCATGCCTCATCCAAACACACTTCAGAGTCAAAATGTAGGAGGGCCCTGCTCGCAAGCTTTCAATCTATAGGGAAATAGGCATTGATACAGAAGGATAGATACTGTATTCTTTATTGTATCGAATATCCCCCCATCCGCCACTTCACAACACACACCACCCCCTAATGCCTTTTCACACCCATAGCACCCTTGCACCCAACCTTTACACACACACTGCACCCCTACTTACAACATCACCCCCCCAACACCCGCAGTACCCCCACATCCACCTGCAAAAACACTACACCTGCCACTCTCCATCCCGCAATACCCATGCAACAAGCAGCGCAAACACTGCACCCTCCCATCCCCCTCCCGCATTACCCATGCACCCATCTGTCTCCCAACCACACCACACACTTCCCACAGCACACCTGCAAATGCTTGTTTAGCAACCGGTGCACCCACGCACCACACGGACCACCACCACACGTGTAACTCTACCACCCACACTATATCGCACCCCCCCGCCACACTTGCACACCTCTGCCACACACCATCCTACAACACACTCCACACCCGCTCCTCCTCCACGACCCACAACACCCCGCCATCCACTTATGCAAACACAACAACCACCCCTCCCCCACCAACGCTACACAAGCCTTTCACACATCCACAACATGCCCAAACACCTTCCCTAACCCACCCCAAAACCCAACAACTGTCCCTCCAACACTGGTGTCTACATTCCGCATTACCCCTGCAACCAGCCACACCAACACCATAGACTCCCATCGTCTGAAACCACTCTTCATACCAACAAAATAACCTACACCCTCTTCACAATCCAATGCCCTTTTCGTCTTAAAAATTAAACCTCTAACTATAGTACCAATACAGGTAATCCTCCATATAGTCCAAACCAGATTTCACACACTAAAGGCGTTCACATGTTAAGTGGGCGGAGCCCCATACGACGGTGTGAAAACCGCCTGTTTGGCGCGATGAATCACCTAGTAAATGCAAATATTGCAAAGCATCATGTATCCATTGTCAGGAAGGAAGAATCATTTTTCATTGAAAGCAGAATAATTTTTTCTTTAAGCATACCTTCTTTTCTCTGAACCCATACAATTCATTCTCTCCTTTTCAAAATCTCTTTGGAAGATGATGGAATGTATGGTTGCCACATTCCCACCCTCACAGACTCACAATTTGCAGCATGCCATGATTGCAGATGGAGGAGAAGTAGGGGGAAGACCTTGCAGTCCTCAGAGCATATTTAGGTCAGATCGCTGTAGGTGTCATGTGACTGTTGTATCCCATGGTAATTACATGACACTTTGACTGTGAACAAACCTTGCTCATTCTGCAAGGAACAGCGAAACGCGTCTGATTCTGGTATATAGGAAATGCTGCTTCTTCTCACCAACTCCTAAACGTCATTCCAGTATGCTTTCTCACCCTTCCCGCCCCTTCAGTGGTTTTGTACACCTTATAGTAAGATACACAGTATCCATTCCGATCCTATTCCACTGTCCTTGTGGAAGAACGCCACCTCTCTAATTAACATTTGGGAATAGGAGCTCGAGAGGCCTTCCTAAGCCAATCATCTGGGAAAAAACACACATTTGGGCCCAAAAGGAGAAGGACAATTCAAGAACTGAGGTGATCTCAAAATAACCTACTTTTTAGTCGTTCAGAACCTACTTTTTAAAGTAAATCCGGTCTCATTTTTAACATAAAGAGATGCATTTCAGCATGCGTTTTTGGATGGAAGACATAGATGTAGCCGGATCACCACTGCTCGTGCCCATTCGTCGCACCAAATTTGCACCTGCTGAGCAGAATAGCCATGCTGCAATATTTTGTATAGGGTGTGAATCTTGAAGTTCAATTTGTACCCTAGTTTTCCAAAAGGCAAATCATCCCATGCATTGTGTATCTCACAACATATATATATACTATATATACAACCTTACTAAATAAAGACAGTTATTCAGACAGTTATTCACTTTCTCTGGCTCAAAGATTTAGATAGATTACCTTTACCCCCCTTTTTTCTCCTTTTTTTTTCTCCCTTTTTTTAAGGACCCAAATCAGAGGAATGCCTAGATTCACATTAAGTCTCACATGGGCAACACCAATGACTATAAGGCATAAGATTACTCTACTATTACTGATTGGCTAATCCTCTGTACAGTATGTCTGGGATTGGCCAGGATCGGTTTGAAAATACGAACTGAGAATACAGCTAATTTTACAAAAAATGCCATATTATCAGGATTCGTATTTTCCGATGGTGTAGTGATTTGTATTTGGCTGCTGTATTTCCTGCGGAAGCCAAATACGTCCGAGTCTGAAGCCTGTGTGGATCAAGCTTCTTTTATGTAAAAAGTAAAAAAAAAAAAATAGCTTGTGGTCCCCCCGCCCACAAACATAACCATCCCCGGATCTTTTAGCCGGTCCTCGTTACTCAAATACCAGGAATAAAATTAAATACGGTCCCCCTATATTCAAGAAACCAACACCGAGCCCTTGGACCGGATCTGGTTCCCAAAATATGCTGGACAAAATTATAGAGGTCCCCTGTATTTTTTATTAATCAATACGGGGCTCCAACGGCCAGCGGTGTCATGCCACAGCCGGGGGAAAACTTTTTGTATAAGTTCCCCTGGCCAAAATAGGACATCCTGGCTGGTTAGCTAATGAGATTCAGGTTTTTGGTATTGTTTATGGTATTCCCATAACCGCTAGTTACTCTTCTTTTGGAGTTTAGAAACATTTTCCCCTTCATATCCAATGTTGCCCATTGTTTAGGGTCATTGTATGAGAAGAACGGGATCTGTGATGGTTGGCGAGCTTGGTTCCCTCTGGCTGTCGCCACTTTCTCGTGTCCTGCAAATCCCCAGCAAGCTGGTGATTGTGCAGATATCTACATATTGGACTTTGCTGGAAAATAACCCCTCGCACAACTGCACCTCCTTCATGTTCTTCAGATTGTTTTTAGCTTTTCACCACCTCGAGGGCTCACTGCGTCCTCCTTTTGCACGTTGGCTGGCTTGGAAGCAAAAGATGCGGTAATATAATGAAATAAGTCCTACAAGTAGGAGAGTCCGTGCCTGCAAGCACACAACGGGAACTATTCAGCAGCGCTAATCCCTCCTGTGCATTGTGCACGTCGCTCGCAGAATGATGAATTAAGCCTTTGTCTCCCCTCTTTGCATAGCTGTTGGTGTGAATCTGTGGGATGTCTGTGGTATTTGTACACAAGTTATGTTCCCAACTATTGTTTCAGTATTGGGGAGAAATGGTGTAGAAGTAGCTTCTTCCTAGCTTCAGGGAGTGACTGGATTCAGAGGTAACAGAAAGAACTTGCGGCTTAGCGTCAGTTAGTGCAGTCACTTGGGTACTTGCTGCTTCCTAATATAGGTAATACTTAACCCTCTGGGGGGGATTTACTAAAGGAAAAACATTTTCGGGGGTATTACCTCACTTTCAAATGTACTAAGACCCGGCTGCTGTGTCTTCACCGCCCAGGGTATCACCACCTATGGATGGTGATACCCTTTAGAAGCCTATGGGCATCTTATCACTGCCCGTCGCAACCCTCCCCATGGCATACCTACCGCCAGGAACCCCGGACCCAGACTTTTAGAAGTATGTTGTCTGTTTTGTCCTAATTGGCTGTAGTGTTTTTAGATAAAGCTTAAATCTTTTTTTCCCAATGCACACCAGACGTCCTGTCTGTAAGCCTAATATTGGCAATAGCTGAGAACAGTACCTTGCAACACAGTGATGGTGCGCGTATGGGGCAGTAGTTTATTTTGATTAAAAAATGGGGACGGGCATCTTCTAAACTGTCCTTTTTAAATGTGAAATAAACTGGTCTGTTATACTGGGGTATGTCACTTTACATTGGTGTTGTTAAACCATCCTTTTATACCCCTAAAATTATTTAATACTTTTTATTATTGGTTTCTGACATACTGGGGGAAATTTACTAAAGGAAATTTGTAAAAAAATAGGTGTATTTCTATCCAGAAATACACTTATTTTTGACATTTACTATCCCGAAAATACGGCATTTCGTAGTCGTTTTGATGTGCTATCAATACGAATACGAATTGCCGTATTTTCGAGTTCGTAAATGTCAAAAATAAGTGTATTTCTGGATACAAATACACCTATTTTTTACAAATTTCCTTTAGTAAATTTCCCCCACTATGTATTATTTCGACAGTTTAAAAAAATAATAATTTACAAACGTATAAGGAGCAGTAATTTGCGCTACATTAGACTTGATGGCTGCTCTCTGTTGGAAAAGACTAATGATGTTGTAGAGATTGTGGGAAGTTAGCGCTTATAGAAGACTGGATTCCTCCCTCCTGAACAAAACAGATGTTTATGGTTCTAACCCAAGGACAACTTCTACTCTAAGGATATCTGCAATAGTGGGTTGTAATAAATTAGTGGAGGCCACAGACATTATTAGCTGCACTATTGGAATGGGGGAATCTAATTATTGATTCTCTTCGGACTGACCTGCTGAACCCAACAGCTCACAGAATGGAATCAATTAGTTTCCAAGTCATAATGATAGATGATCTTAAGGTTTAAAATGGACATGCCAATAGCCTTTGTGTGGTTTTGTCCTTATAATTTATGGCTGAGACCCAATACAGTGGGATCAGATCAGATCAGCCAGGTACAGGCTTCATATGTCAACACATCCATAACTCTCCAGAGAGAAGCCAAAAATTTTGCTCTAATCCACTTAATAAATGGTCAACACTATGTCCTGGCAAAATATCTATATTTCCTCTAGATTTTATTCTGGTACTTTCTGCAACCTGCACATATTGGGAACTCCTGGAATAAGTCAGACTATAGTGCTCATTCTGTGTAACATGGTGTTCACATGTGGCCACCTGACAGAAGCCTTACAGTACCCAAGCATATCTCAGACATTGTAGAACACCACACACCAGCACGCATAGTGGTGAAGATTGGTGCTTTTTTGCACACACTAGGGAAGTGATTCCTCTGGATGGTACTGTAGATATGTAGTTAAATGGTAAATAACTGTGATGTCTTCTGTGTGATATTGTGCTTGTCTCACCTTCTAAATACAGTGTTCTCCCCACACTTTAAATTATGGGTCCGCCCGGCATGCATCCCCCTGTCGCCCGGCAGCTCTTAAGTTGGAGTGCATCCAGTCAACAGACCGACAGTATCTGGATCGACCGTGTTATGTCAACCTCGCTTAGTCCAACGCATCTAGTTAGATGCCTAAAGATAGTCAACAGCGCCTAGATCGACACAAGTTAGGACACAAGAGTTGAGTCGATGGGAACTTGATCGACAGACAGTCGCTTTTGCTTTAGGCTGACTGAGTTCATACTTTTACCCTCTAAGTGGGAATAGTGAGATTATAATAGTGTGCCGACCGTAGCGAGGTACCGTGCCCGGCTAGCCATATGAGGGGACACTGTACACTTATTTGCTGTTCATCTTGACTTATGTCGACATAGCCACCAAAAAACGTGAAAAACTCATGTCCGCTTTGTGACTGTCGATCACACTCCCGTCAACCTTACACTTTAGTTAACTGTCGCTCTAGATGCTGGCGACTATCTTTAGGCATCTACTGTAACTAGACGGGTTCAACTAAGCACGGTCAACCATAACTTGGGAGATTTAGACCCTGTCGATCCGCTATACCAGGGGTGGCCAATCGGTCAGAGGTAAAGAGCCGAAAAATATCTGTAGTCAAGCTAAAGAGCCGACATCATGCGCGCGCCGAAGGCGCATGCGCCAAAAAAAGGGGTGTAGCCTATTTTGACCCCTTGGGTGGGTGTGATACAAATATGCCTCCAATAGTGCAGTGCCATATATACATATGCCCCCATGGTGCCAGGTATGCACCACATGGTGTCGGGTATGCCCCTATGGTGCCAGAAAGCTGGTATGCCCCCACAGTGCCACAAACTGCTATGCCCCCACAGTGCCACAAACTGCTATGCCCCCACAGTGCAAATTTCCCAGCAGCAGCACTCACTGTTGTTGCAGCTGCTGCCGGGCAGGGAGAGGACAGTCTGGCGTCCCCCTGCAGTCCGACTTCTGTCATGTCACCGAGGGGAGGAGAGCACACAAGCACAGCACAGTGCACGTCTCCTTCCCCCCTCACTTCCCTCTGACTGGTCCGTCCACCAATCAAAGCTCGCTGGCCGACTCCTAATTGGCTGCTGGCCACGGCCCAGTCACAAGGATGCACAGTAAGGGGTATGCGCAATGCGCGCTCTCCTCCCCTCAGAAGGAGAAGGGATTCAGGGAACCGGGAGCAGTGGGGACTGGGACGGACGGTGGGCGGCGGGCAGCAGTGGGAGCAGGAGCCGCACTTTACAAGGGGGAGAGCCGCATGAGGCTCAAGAGCCTCGGGTTGGCCACCACTGCGCTATACCATAATCCGTTGGAGAGGATGCCAGGCAAATATGGGACGTGCACATTACTAGAGCTGCCGGGCGATCAACTGGGGATAAAAACTGTGCAGCTCCAATAATGTGCGCGTCCCCTGTTGTTTGCCCGCCACCCTCTTTAACGTTAACATTTTTCCAGTAAAGAGGGATGCTGGACGGAGTGCCAGATGTGGTATCTGCTTCAGTCACATGATCTGTAGTACTCCATTCAGCATCTGGGGACATGTACACTGACGTAAGTGCTGGGCAGAGATCCCACCCAATACTTTAAAACGGCGGTTCCCAAACTGGATCCTGACCCCAAAGGTGGTCCAGACCACCTCGGCATGGGGTCACGACTTTGTTACTGATCAGGCTAAGGAGTCTGTACAGGGTATAACTCATTAAGTAAACACCCACTGCTTCCCTCTTCCATCCCCCTGTCACCTTTTTCCATCCTCCCATTACCCACTGTCTCCCTCTCACAAAAGCTGTCACTTTACTTCACTGACCACACATGTGGCTGCCATTCAGTAGTCACTTGCTGGGGTCCTGTAATCATGTTTATTGTCTGATGGGGTCCCACAGCAAAATAGTTTGAACACCCCTGCTTTAAAAGAATCACGCTGCCTGGGCGTGAACAGATGCTTGATTGAAGAGCATCCACTCTATTCTTTATATTATCATTGTGTCAGGAGCTGTTAAACTTTGGAGATAGGTAGGGGGCAAAGACTTATTTAAATATCTGTGAGACATTTGTAGGGGCAGTCAGTATTTGTAAAAAAGCTGATTAAAATGAATTGTGCTACCCAGTGTGGGCCAGTATTTCGGAGCTGATAAAATAAATAAAAACCTACATATGTAATTTAATACTGTATATAGATTATATATAATTATATTTCGTATTATTATTTGTAAATTAATATATAAAAACCTTAAGTTGAAATCAATATGGTCATGATTTAAACATTTTATTATTGTGAAGGAACCTACCCGGCTGTAAAACATTTCTGGAGAGAACACTGAAGTAAAATCATTTGCCTGAGTAAATATTATTCATCAAACTTAAAGTTCACCCTGTATAGACTCCAGGTGTAAGGCTTGTTTACATAGCTCTATAAAAGTACATACATGTGCTTTAGTTGGTCATTCTTGACTGTGCCCTTGAGATTGATGCCTTCTTGTATTGGCTGCGGTTTGTCTTCTATCATACTGTATGTATCCTGTTAGTCAGTCAATAAAACCTACTCCAGTTTGGTATTAACATGTTTGCTAACCTACTTGCTCACAACTGCTCTGCACATACCAACTTGCAGGCATCTGCTGTTAATAACTGCTCATAACAGTAGGCAATCTAGTTCATTTTCCTGTGTACCTTTTGTGAAAAATGAGTGAAGACGCTCACAAGATTAGGCATCCCCTACTCCCAGGAGTTTTCTTATAACCCAGAGGGACCAGGGAGTTGTGTCTCCATATGTGAGCAATCCTCCCTATGGGCACCAGACTGCTATTACTGATTTGTTCTACAGTAGCACAGTAGCCCTGAACGTCACGTGCGTACCCCAGATTGAGAATTATGGCTTTAGCATTTTCCTCTTGTCAAGTCACAATCTCAGTTTTCCGTATAATAGAAGTGAGCCGCCATTAATCTTTTCCAGGGATTTCTTTTTGTGTAATGGCATATTTTCCAGTCCGTTTTAATCCATGTTTCTGGTTTAGCAGATTGAAAGAAGAGCAGATAAACTTGATGGCAATAAATTAGATTGTAGCCGAGGGATCCAAGTTTTGTTATATTAAATCAAAACCAAACAATTGGAATTTTATGTATATACATCAAGCAGATGAATTTTCAGTGTGCTTATTTCCTGAAAGCTGACCTACAAAACTCAAGAACTTCAAAATTGCAGATGTATCTAATTAATTGTACTCTGTTTTTGTCATTTTGTTAATCACTTAATACAGTTATTATGTCAGCAGTGCCCACTTCTACTTTAAACCCAGCCATCTCTCATTCTAACACTTAATGATCCCTTCTACCCCTTCTGTGTCACTCCTGCCTGTCTTCCCCTCCGCCTTAGAATGTAAGCTTTCAGGAGCAAGGCCCTCTTCCTTCATGTGCTTTTCCCTCTTATGTAGGGTACACAACAGAACGATTTGGCCTCTAAACACCTGATTTCGATACAATCTCAACCGATTGTATGTAAATTGGGCATGTTTTGGGCCATTTCTGATCCAATTCCGATCTGATGTGCGTCTCCGCTGGTCGTTTTCATATCCTACGTGCAGCAGTTAGGATTTGAAAACTACCCCCTTCAACTGGGTACGGATCGGGATCGGATTGGTTTTGGATCGTGTACAGATCGTGTGCTTCAACAAGATCGTGAGACAATCGTATGATCTTCTTATGGTTTGCTCACAATCTGCATCATTCTGGGGTCTACCTAGCGTTAAAGGGTGTACATATGGTACAATGTACTTTCAATTCAATCGAATCGCTTGGCGCTGTGTACACATTCGATTAAGACTATGTAGTGCACATTCTATTATTCTATTCTATTTTGATGCCACGGAGCCTCGCATCGGGATCGAAACAAAACCGAATGTGTTTAATTTCCTATTTAGATTCTATTTCTCCATCATCCTATAGGGGACACTGAAGTCACAATGCTGGGGTTAGAATGGTGGCAAGACAGGAGTTGGCACTTTAAGAGATTGAAGTGTAGCATGGCCCCTCTATCCTCCCCCTAACAGTTTTAGTAAAGTGCCCAAAGTACTGTAGTTGGATGCCTGGGTCTCCTTCTAAGGGGCTCAGTTATCTAAGTGTGGACAGGCAGTTAGTGGACCCTGTTGACTGAGTGCTATGTGGGACACTCCCTACGTGGGACACCTAGTGCCGGGGACCCGCTGCAGCTGCATGCGGCTGACGTTCCGGGTCCGCGGCTCAGTCACCTGCTGGGTGCAGGTAAACAGATAAGGGCGCTATGCGCCGGGTGACCTTACCAGCATATTGCACTTGCCCAGCATTTGGAGTTGCACAAAGACCACTTTAGTACTCAGTGCGTGAAGGAGGCGGAACGGACGGAGCTAAGCCCCAAGTCTCTTCCTCGAGCGTCGTCCACTGCATAGGCGCCATTATGCCCACTCTGCAGTTCCACAGTCTCTGTGCCTCACGGGTGCTGGTTCAGATAATAGAGGAACTTCTGTTTGCCAGTTGCCAAGTAATTAAGAATCATTAGTGGATATAGATCTGCTCACACTTAATGGTTGTAGCTCTTACAAAATATTGTGTATGGTGTGTTTTTTTGATCGTTTACTGAACAATTTTCTGCCTCCATCAAAAGCTGCTGGATGTTTATGGAGACGTGTAATGGAACACATTGTGACCCTGGGGCATTGCCATCGGTCGAGGATTGTATAGCTCATTGCCTTTGTCTTCCATTGAACACCACCCACTCATTAGATCTACAGTACTGTATGTCTCAGGTGACTGGAACCCTTTTTTTTTTTGTCTTTTCTCCTTCTAATTTCATGCATGGCCTGCCAACTTAAACCAGAACTGATTAATTTCTTGAGCGTCCCAAGAAACTGTTCAATTTGTACACGGCCACAAAGGCGGTCACCAGGAGAGTCGTAGCGTTTCGCCTTTATTTTTGTAGATGTACCGGTAATTAGCTCCCTTAAGGATGTTATTTCCAGTGTAATGATTGTCCATTGGAAGGGTTAAGACCTCGTTTCTTGATGCATTACTGGAGTGTCTGCTCTGTTCTTGAGAATAGGTGTCACAAGATATTTTGAAATTTTTTTTTTTGATTAATGGTTAGGCATTTCCTACAACATAGCGAGTGCATCCTAATTTCCGCTTATAGCTTCATTCTCATGTTTATTACAGCTGATCACCTCTCAGGTTTTGCAGTTTACGGACAGCTTTTCGCCAGGGGTCAGCAATTTGCGCAGCATGGCAGCCCACGCCGATACTTGTATAAATGCTACACCGTAAATGGAGACCATATGTTTCCCAGCCCACGTGTTTAAAAATGACTTATTTATAAATAGCATTTGCTTTCTCTGGATTCTGCAAACCGGTTCTTCAAGTGCACAGCTTTGCAGAATGTAACAAAATATCTACTGGCCTTTGTTATGTGTGTGTGTGTGTGTGTGTGTGTGTGTGTGTGTGTGTGTGTGTATGTATGTACTGTATATTATACCACTTTCACACTGCCAAAACGTTTAGAGAACCAGTATTTAAAACGGATTCGAGCCTCCACATTGCAGTAGATTACCGTTTTAAATACCGTTTAAGTACCATTCACATCAGTCAACCCGTTTAATCCCCTGAACACGTTTCAAAGCAGAATGCAGGGGACAGCCTATCACAGGTCTGTAATCTGTTGTTTTTACTAAATACCATTTCAGAGCCATTCTCACTGTATAAAAAACGGCTCTAAAACGTGTAGGACTCTGCTTTTTAAACATGTTAAAATACCGGTTAGCTTTAACCGGTAAATCAACTCTGGCGCTTTCCCACTGCAGCCTTAAACATTTAGAAATGGGAAAAAAACGGCAATATACCGTTTAACAAGTGCAATGTGAAAGGGGTATATGTATGTGTGTATGTATGTATGTATGTATGTATGTATGTATGTGTTTATGTGTATAAATTCTACACAAACAATAGTGTTATCAGCGACCCAACTCCAAATTTTTAGAATGGGATCCCTTTTGGAATTGACAACAACTTTAAGGAGTAGCCAAACATTTATTACATAAATACAAATACAATAGTTTCACAGACTCCTTGTTGTTGGAATGATTCTTTCTTAATAACTGTTTGTGTTCAGAGTTTTTGTTACGGTTATTAATACCCCTTTTACACCGCCACAAAAACCCGGGTCATCGGCGGGTCAGACCCGGGTCATCGGCGGTGTAAATGGGTCACACCGTTTCCCTTTATACGGGACAGGACCTAGGTAGAGGGCGGTGTAAACAACCTGCGGACCACAGTGTCGGCAGGTTGGACGGGAGGGGGGCGCACACAGCCTCCGCTGCTTTGGGCTGTACTCCTGCAGACAGCAGCGGAGGAGGTGAATGGAAGCCTGTGTGTGGCATCCATTCACCTCATGGATGGGGGCTGGGGGCAGCCCAGCAGATTACCCAGCGCAGCGGTCCGGGTCCCAGCAGTGGCGATCGGCGCTTGGAGATGATGTCATATCTCCAAGCGGCGGCTCAGGAACCTGATACATGGTACATGATAAAATATAGCACTTTCTCGTAGGTTTTATTTTTTATAATAAAACAGTAATTCTTAATTTGGAGATGAGCCACATTTTTAAGTAGACCTCTTTACAAAAGGGTGCTGGACTTGACTTGTCCCATAGACGGCAACTAATTGTTGTGATATTGTGTTTGTAATTTTTGTGTTTGTGTTTTTTTTTACTTTTTGTTTTGTTTCTACCTAAAAAAATAAGCTCCAGTTTGTTACTGTGATATTTTATTCCCCCCCCCCAACTTCCTTGGGAAAGTTTTAATATAAGTTGATACGATAAACTGTGTTCAAGTGTCCCGAAGTTGATTTTATGGGAGAGCTCCCTAAAAAAACTCCCACCACATTCTCCTGTGGCAGTGCAGCGCACACAGCGGGGTTGAAGAAGTTGAGGGCGGGCACTAAGCAGCGTAACAGTGGCAATCTTGAGAATTTTCCGGGTTTGCCAGTCTGGGCACTGGAGCATAGCACGGAAAATTCTTGAGATTACCACTGAAGGGGTTAATGTAACCACATTTTTTGTTTGTTACAAAGCAAAAATCTATTGATCAATAGATTTATTAACCAATAAAACCAAAACAGAAGTTGCAACGGTTACTAAAGATGTGATGCAAGTTACCTAGTGTTCATTCTAGCACCCGCTATCTTTGAAAACCCATGCAGTTCCTCTTCCCTGCTTGGGGTGTTGCTGTTTGCTGTAGTGCTTCTAGCACAGTGTCGGCTGTATATCAGCACTGATATGCATACCAGACCTGTGCTAGAAACACCACAGCAGACAGCGACACCCTAGGCAGGGAAGAGGAATTGCATGGGTTTTCAAAGATAGCGGGTGCTAGAATGAACATTATTACCGTATTTTTCGCACCATAAGACGCACTTTTTCTCCCAAAAAAAGTGTGGGGAAAAGTGTGTGTGTCTTATGGAGCGAATACTGCAAAAGAAAATGTGCAAAAAACTCCTGGACACTGCTGCTGCTGCACCAGCATCTCAGTAGCTGCAGCAGAGCCTGCTCCCCCCCCCCTCCCCCCCCTTCCTGGTACTTGTCAGAAGCTTACAGAGGTCCGGGCAGCGGGGGGATCATGCAGTGTGCTGTGGGGTCCGTCCGGCGAATGTGAGCTGCTGCATCCTGCATACAGAGAAACGGATGGTCGGGTATGATAAACCACCTTTAAAAAACAAAACAAAACCAAAAAAAAAACTTTTAAAAATCCTTTCAGCCTTTTGTCGACCAAAAGTTCCCGGTCAACCTTTTATAGGTATAGACCTATGGATTGTCAACCTAAGAGTGTCAAGCCCAATGTATGTCGACCAAAATATAGATTGACCCAATGACCGTATCCCATTAGATTGTAAGCCCCACAGTCACGGAGCCGGATATGTCTGATTAATGCTCGCTATGCAATGTTGGCGGATACATAATTACAGGATGATGCTAAATGATCCTAGCAGGTATAGATAATGTATCCGTGGTGCAGACATGTGTTTGGCTTTGTCGTCGCCCAAAGGGGGCTGCGTCGGATCGCCCTGTGTGAGATGAAAGCTTAGTATAGCAATTTAAAGGTGTCACTTTATCAGCTTGCAATTTGCAGTATCTGGTGTTAAGCAAGTGTCTCGTTACCTTTTTGCCAGATAGGAATTCATTTAACACTTTGCTGAATGTCTAATTTTCTTCTTTTTTTATTTTTTTATTTTATATTGCTTGAGTCTGCGGCTTTTTTCCCCTGTGTAATTTGCACTGTGAAACTTCAGCGGACAGGTTTATTTTCCCTCTTCAGAAGAAAGGATTATGTTTCCATGTCAGCTGCTTTCAAGGATCTGGTTGCCAGAGACATTGGTGGTTATTCTGGTTGATTCACAAGGCTGCGAATCCACCAAACTCCACCTTGCGATTTGTGGCCTGGCTGCCACCCATTCACAAGGGCGATTCTCTCTCACGCGGCCTGCGAAAGTATGTTGCATAGTAACACCCATTCACAGCCTAGTGGGATCCACCTACATCATTCGATGGTCAGTGACCATCAAATGATGGCGAAGGTGCACGCATACAAAAGTGACTCAAGTCACATACATGAGCGTGGACGGGCAGCTGACGTCTGGGCGTTCCCATATGCAAATGGCACGGCCTGCCGCACCCCCCCAACCGTCGACGCCCCCCTGTCCGCGCACTCGGGTAGGGCACCCGGTGAACACCCAGTTCGCTGTGGCCGCACGCACCCTGCATCTGCACATGTGCAGACGCAAAACCGAATAATCTCCATTATGCCTAGTGGTTGAAAGAAACAACACAGTAATGTGGAAGTAATGCCTGGTACACACCAGGACGACTAGGGCCCGATCCCCTAAATCTAGATCCAATTCCGACCAATTGGATGTAGATTGTGTGCTGATTGGGCCCTTTTCTGACCTGGTGTGGACCGATACCGATCCGATGCGCGGTCCCGCGGGTCGGTCGGTCGTCATTGAGATCCTACCTGCTGCAGGTAGGATCTGAATGATGACCATACAGCCGGGTGCGGGTCGCCATCGGATCGGACCCGCTCACGGTGCACATCGTGAGCGGGTCGTGCCCCCCCCCGCGTCACCGTGAGCGGGTCGGACGAGACACTGACGACCCGCTCACGATGTGCATCGTGAGCGGGTCGTCGTGGTGTGTACCCTGCATTAGAGCAATGAACGGTAATTTGTGCAGCGGTTCCTATCACTCACAAGGAAATGTGCTAATGTAGCTGCTTCAGGTGGTGGCACCTTTTCAGTCCCAGAAACAGGATAACAGCATAATTACCAGTATCTTTTGTAGCGCACACATATACCACAGCGCTTTACAGAGAATATTTCAGTCCCTGCCCATTGGAGCTTACAATCTATGTTCCCTACCACATGTACACGCACACACAGACATTCTAGGGTTAATATTTGTTGGGAGCCAAATAATTTACCAGTATATTTTTGGATTGTGGGAGGAAACCGGAGTACCCGGAGGAAACCCCCACAAGTACGGGGAGAATATACAAACTCCACACAGTTAGGGCCATGGTGGGAATCTATCCCATGACCTCTCTCTGAGTAAATTAAGATGAACTCAAAGATGAGTTTATCCAGTCAGCTGGCAGCTTCTATCCTGTTTCAGTCCTTGTCCTCTGCAAATTTTATATGCTGGCCCCACACGCTGTAATATCCGCAGCAGATCGCTGCCTCATACCACTGCAGTATGTGTGTTTTGTCTGATGCGCTAAGGCAGCAATTACCCGAGTGCTGGAAGGGCATGATGGGAAGAACATATATACAGATCATCATCCTATCTCAAAATTAGACCACAACTTGGTTCGCGCCTGCGCTATAAGCAGCATTGCCATGTTTTAACACAAGTCATTGTAGTAGTCTAGAAGAAGAGTCCTGAGACTACCATGGCAACCACAGTCACACTGTCTTGACATGATGTCGTCAAACATTGAAATGCCTCTTGGAGCTCAGTGTGCAGTGTGAAATCCTCTCCTTGTTCCTATGTGATCGCTTGACACGTCAGATGTCCCGAGTTTAGACTTAATTTAATTTTAGTAATGTGAGATTTGTAGGGGAGAGTGGCTATAGAACCTGATCTTCCCAGTTACCCTATTCTGCATTTAAAATAATGACTTATGGGGCCAGATGTACTAAGCTTGAAAAGTCATAGAATGGAGAGTGATTAACCACCATCCAATCGGATCCTCACTGCCATGTTACAGGTTGTGTTTGAAAAATGACCAGTAGGAGCTGATTAGTTGGTGGTATATCACTCTCCATTTGATCACATTTCAAGGCCTAATACATCTTGCATTGGGTCTGCTGAATTATTTGGGCACTGCATCAGCTGCTTATGTATACAGGAGAATGCTGTTGTCACAACTGAAGGGCTGGATGAAGTCGTGTGGTGTGTAGCAACCGGAGACGGACCAGAGGAGGAAGGGTTAAATCGTGCAGGTTTAATAATAGAATTCATAAATGAAATAATACACACTTGAATACTTTCTTAAAGTGGCAGTTAGTGGTAATAAGACTTGAGCCAGCACGGCACTTTGAAAGAAGAAAAAGTTCATAGAAACAATAACAGTTCACATACTGCGGACAGCAGGCTGGGGTCTTGAGAAATGAAGAAATCCGGAAAGAGAATGTACTTGATGGTAATGAGGGATCCTTGAAGACTGAAAGAAGCTGGATGATGACAAAAGAATGGGAAGTTGCTTGGAAGCAGACGGCTTGAATGGCTTAGGCCAGGGAGCTCAGGGATGCAGGCAGAGACCAGACTGTGGAGAGAACTGGCAGCGATGGGGTTAAGCTGAATCGAGTCCAACACAGAGCACTGAAGCAAGGCACCAAGTCAGGAGAGGTGAGTCAGAGAGCCGGAGTCAGCTGGGAGCTGTGAACGCCTCTGGAGACTCTTTGTACTGACACTGAACAGGCCTAGGCAGATCCCCTATATCCCTAGAGGGCGGCTGCCATTGGCTGTCAGGTCAGTATGGGCGGAAACCTCAGACAAGGACCAATCTGCTATTTGCCCTTAACCAAGATGGCGGCGCCGGCCTCCCGGTGCCCTTACAGCACATACCGCTAAACTTGCCGGCGTCCCACGCTGCCTGCTGCCCACCAGACTGCCGCTGCCTGCTGCCGCTGAACTGGAGACCACTACACGCTAGCCGACGGCGGGCGCGAACGGGTGAGTAGTAAGCCCGCCGCGCACCGCCGCGGCTGAGTGTGACAGTACCCCCCCCTTTCTGGGTGACCCCAGGGCACCTACGCACCTTGTGTGGATTCCTTTGAAAGAATTGTCTCACCAGACGGGGAGCATGGAGATCTGCAGCATCAACCCAGGAATTCTCTTCAGGACCGAATCCAAGCCACTCTACCAGATACTGAAGATGGGTATTGCGGCAACGTGAGTCGATAATGCGCTTCACCTCGAACTCTGTCTCTCTCTCTGAGCCAATCTTGGGCGGTTTAGGCACCTTTTTCTGATATAAGTTCAGTCGTAAAGGTTTCAAAAGAGACACGTGAAAAGAGTTTGATATCTTTAAGGAAGAAGGGAGCTGTAGTCTGTAGGCCACCGGATTAATTACCTGAGTGATTGGGTACGGCCCGATGAACCGAGGAGCCAGCTTCATGGATGGTAACCGAAGGCGTATATGGCGGGTAGACAGCCATACTCGATCTCCAACCTTCAACTTAGGAGCCGCTCTTCTTTTCCTGTCTGCCATCCTTTTATATCGAGCGGATGCTTTGAGGAGAGCGGTATGGACGTCTGACCAGATCTTTGCAAACCGTTGTAGGGAAGAAGCAGCTGCAGGGACATCGGGCAATGATAGATCTGAAAACTCTGGAGATCGGGGATGTTTGCCAAAGACAGTAAAAAAGGGAGTGGTGCCGGAGGATGAATGATAGGAATTGTTGTGCGCAAACTCCGCCCAAGGCAGAAGGTCTACCCAGTCGTCTTGAGAGGAAGAGATGAATAAACGAATGAAGGCTTCCAAGTCCTGGTTGACACGTTCTGTCTGCCCGTTGGTTTGTGGGTGGAAAGCAGTGGAGAACTTGAGCTTGACTTGTACAGCGGAACATAGGGCCCTCCAAAACTTTGCGACGAACTGCACGCCACGGTCAGATATTATTTCTTTGGGCAACCCATGGAGTTTGAAGATGGTGGAAATGAAGAGCTGAGCCAACACTGGAGCAGATGGAAGGCCTTTCAATGGGAAGAAGTGCACCATCTTTGAAAACCGGTCAACCACCACCCAAATTACTGTGTGCCCTTTGGAGGGAGGAAGTTCGCAGATAAAGTCCATAGACAGGTGGGACCATGGTTCTGTTGGTATGGCTAGAGGTAGAAGAGGACCGACAGGAGACGTTCTGGAGGACTTATGCTGAGCGCACTTTACACAGGAGGCGACAAAGGTGGTTACATCGCGACGAATGGTAGGCCACCAGTATGAACGCAACAGGAACATTAAGGTCTTCTGTGCCCCGGTATGCCCTGCGAAACGGGAAGCGTGTGCCCAGGACAGCACTCTCTTTCGGAGACTGAGGGGAACGAAGGTCTTGCCTGGTGGAGGTGAAGGCTGGACTGTTACTTGAGCAAAGACCAGAGGATCGAGGATGGGTCGAGGAGGAGTGTCAAGATCAGCTGAAGTTTCAAAAGAGCGTGAAAGAGCATCGGCCTTGGCATTCATCGTCCCGGGTCTGAATCTGATTTGGAAATCGAAGCG
This sequence comes from Crinia signifera, assembly GCF_055691185.1. NCBI lineage: Eukaryota > Metazoa > Chordata > Amphibia > Anura > Myobatrachidae > Crinia > Crinia signifera. The sequence continues at coordinate 42,825,320 of NC_139223.1, forward strand.
TTCGAAGAACATGGCCCAGCGGGCTTGACGAGCTGTAAGACATTGGGCGTGCTTGAGGAATGAGAGATTCTTATGGTCGGAGTACACAGTAATTTTATGTCGTGCCCCCTCCAGGAGGTACCGCCACTCCTCCAACGCAGATTTGACTGCCAGTAACTCCTGCTCTCCAATGGGGTAATTCTTTTCTGCTGGAAGAAACTTCTTGGAGAAGAAGGCACAGGGATGAAGCACCTGGTCCTCCCCTCTCTGCGACAAGATTGCCCCCACCCCCTCTGAGGATGCGTCCACCTCAAGAATAAAGGGTTTGTCGAGGTTTGGCTGAAGAAGGATTGGGGCGGAGACAAAAGCATCCTTTAGTTGTTGGAAGGCTTGGGAGGCCTCAGGTGACCACTGACTCGGATCAGAACCCTTGCGGGTTAGAGCTGTAAGAGGTGCAGCAAGGGTGGAGAAGTTCCGGATGAAACGACGATAGTAATTTGAAAAGCCCAGGAACCTCTGGATGCCTTTGAGCGTTGTGGGCGCTGTCCAGTCTAAGATGGCTCTTACTTTTTCTGGATCCATCTCTATCCCAGTGCTGGAGAGGATGTGGCCAAGGAATGGAATGGAAGTGACCTCAAAGACGCACTTGTCTAGCTTGCAGAATAATTTATTTTGGCGAAGGCGCCGCAAGACCTCAGCTACTGTTTGCCGATGGAGATGGAGGTTAGACGAGAAGATGAGGATGTCATCGAGATACACCACGATGGAATGATATAGTAAATCTCGAAATATGTCATTTACAAATTGTTGGAAGACGGCTGGAGCGTTGCAAAGACCAAATGGCATCACCAGGTATTCGTAGTGGCCATCTCGGGTGTTGAAAGCCGTCTTCCACTCATCTCCAGATCGGATACGGATCAAGTTATACGCCCCTCTTAAATCCAGTTTAGTAAAGATGGAAGCCCCTCGGATTTTGTCAAATAATTCGGTGATAAGAGGTAAAGGATAGCGGTTCTTGATCGTGATATCGTTCAGGCCCCTGTAATCGATACACGGCCGGAGGGTTCCATCTTTTTTTTTCACAAAGAAAAACCCCGCTCCGGCTGGTGAAGTGGACGGGCGAATGAACCCCTTATCCAAGTTTTCTCGAATGTAGTCAGACATGACTTTGGTCTCTGGCAGAGACAAGGGGTAGATGCGGCCCCGCGGTGGGAACTTCCCAGGTATCAACTCTATCGGACAGTCCCAGGAACGATGAGGCGGCAGGGTATCGGCACCTCCCTTGCTGAAGACGTCAGAAAAAGAAAGATATGGTGTGGGTAACGACAAGGGTGGAGCTGATGAAGACAAAAGACTGGGACCTCCTACTTCTTGAGGATTAGTTTGATGGAGTGGAATGACACGAGGCATGCAAGTAGTTAGGCAGTTCGTACCCCAGGCTGTGATCTCCATACTGGTCCAATCAATGTGAGGGTTGTGCTTAGTAAGCCATGGTAGGCCCAGGACTACCTGGTGTGAGTATTGAGGAAGGACAAAAAATTCAAGAGTCTCTTGATGTAAGGCACCGATGAGAACTGTCACTGGATCGGTTTGAAGGGTGATTTGCCCACTGCTGATGCGACTCCCATCTACTGCAGTGAGGGCCAACGGATGGGCCAAAGGTTGCACCGTCAAGGAATGTTGCTGGACGAAAGAAGAAGAAAGGAAGTTCCCGGCTGCTCCGGAATCTAGTAGAGCCTGGATCTTGATTTTTCCCTGAGGGCACACAAGGGTAACAGGAATGGTGGGCACAGTTGAAGAGGGAGATGAAAGCAGGACTCCTAACCTGACCTCCCTCGGGGAGGTTAGGAGCGGTCGTTTCCCGGACGCAGTGGACAGGAAGCCAACAGATGAGCGGAAGAACCGCAGTACATGCATAGATTCTCACGACGTCTACGGGACTTTTCCTCCACGGAAAGCCGAGAGCGGTTGATCTGCATGGGTTCGTCTGGTGGTGTGGTTGTGGAAGGCCCAGATCTAGGAACAGGAACAGCGTTGGTGGTGAGACGAGGGCGGAGACGATCGGAGCGATTTCTCTCTAGTTGACGCTCCTGCATCCGTAGATCTACTTTGTTGCACAAGGAGATGAGTTCAGCCAAAGTAGCAGGAGAGTCATGGGTAGTTAATTCGTCCTTGATACGACCTGCCAGCCCATTCCAGAAGGCGGAGATGAGAGCCTCTTCGTTCCACTTTAATTCCGAAGCCAGAGTCTGGAACTGCACAGCATATTGTCCCACTGAACGACTACCCTGGCGAATCCTCAGGATCTCAGTAGCGGCAGACGACACTCTGCCAGGTTCGTCGAAGATGCGACGGAAAGAGGTAATAAAAGCTTCATAGTCATTGAGCAGGGGATCAGCACGTTCCCAGAGAGGGGACACCCAGTCCAAAGCCGACCCTGCCAGGAGAGACACAATATAAGCCACCTTTGCCTTGGAAGTAGGAAAGTGAGAAGACTGTAAGGTGAAATGCACATCGCATTGGTTCAGAAACCCACGGCATCCTTTCGGAGAACCATCATATTTGCTGGGGGTTGGTAATTGCGTGTGATGAGGAACTATTGGTCCAGGTGTAGAAACAGGGACTGGAACCTCTGGAGCTGAAGCCACAGAAACTGAGGGAGCCGTCTGGGGCGGAGCCAAGACCTGAAGGAATTGAGCCACTTGACGTTGGGTAGCCTCCACTTGCTCCAGACGAGCCATGATGCTGTGAAGTGCGTCCGCCATGGAAGCCTGTTCTTCACCCGACTCCATCGGGTCAGTACAAACTGTCACAACTGAAGGGCTGGATGAAGTCGTGTGGTGTGTAGCAACCGGAGACGGACCAGAGGAGGAAGGGTTAAATCGTGCAGGTTTAATAATAGAATTCATAAATGAAATAATACACACTTGAATACTTTCTTAAAGTGGCAGTTAGTGGTAATAAGACTTGAGCCAGCACGGCACTTTGAAAGAAGAAAAAGTTCATAGAAACAATAACAGTTCACATACTGCGGACAGCAGGCTGGGGTCTTGAGAAATGAAGAAATCCGGAAAGAGAATGTACTTGATGGTAATGAGGGATCCTTGAAGACTGAAAGAAGCTGGATGATGACAAAAGAATGGGAAGTTGCTTGGAAGCAGACGGCTTGAATGGCTTAGGCCAGGGAGCTCAGGGATGCAGGCAGAGACCAGACTGTGGAGAGAACTGGCAGCGATGGGGTTAAGCTGAATCGAGTCCAACACAGAGCACTGAAGCAAGGCACCAAGTCAGGAGAGGTGAGTCAGAGAGCCGGAGTCAGCTGGGAGCTGTGAACGCCTCTGGAGACTCTTTGTACTGACACTGAACAGGCCTAGGCAGATCCCCTATATCCCTAGAGGGCGGCTGCCATTGGCTGTCAGGTCAGTATGGGCGGAAACCTCAGACAAGGACCAATCTGCTATTTGCCCTTAACCAAGATGGCGGCGCCGGCCTCCCGGTGCCCTTACAGCACATACCGCTACACTTGCCGGCGTCCCACGCTGCCTGCTGCCCACCAGACTGCCGCTGCCTGCTGCCGCTGAACTGGAGACCACTACACGCTAGCCGACGGCGGGCGCGAACGGGTGAGTAGTAAGCCCGCCGCGCACCGCCGCGGCTGAGTGTGACAGCTGTTCTAGGAGGAGTGTTCCCTTTAAGATTCTTTTGTACCCTGCACATTTTTAAAACCTAAAAATGCACCTGCCCTTTTTGTGTGGGGCGCTGTACGCCTTTACGCTACCCCCCTCCCCCTCGCGCTGACATCCCGCTGATAACTCTCGGTGTGCACCATCATGTGTAATGGGCATTATGGTGTGTGGTATAATGTGTAAGAGGCATTACAGTATGTGCCATAATGTGTAATTGTCATTACGACAGAATATGTAATGGGCATAACAGAGTATGAATGTTTAATGGGCGTAATCCTAGTGCAGTGTAAATTTTTATGTATGTTTTTTTTTCCGTTTGATTCTAATGAAAATTTCTGATCTAAAATGTGCCCTGCCAGGTGGTCAGCCCCCTGCCCTATAAAAATCCTAGAGAGAACACTACGCTTTGGCCCGTATTCTGGTTCACTCACAAAGGCAAATTCCTTCTCAAATGGACAAAACCATGTGCACTGCAGGTGGGGCAGAGAAAATTAGATTTGGGTGGGGTTTTACTGTACTTCAAAGTGAGATCTATATTGCAGTGTAAAAATTTCCCTGCACAGAAACAAAATAACCCACCCAAATCTAAAGCACTCATATGTTACATCTGCCCCACCTGCAGTGCACATGGTTTTGTCCATTTGAGAAGGAATTTGCCTTTTGCGAGTGAACCAGAATAACCCCCTTCATTAGCACATTTGGTTGCTATGGGCAACTTCCCATCTTCAATAGACCACTCATTTTAGAAAATGTACCCCCTAGATCGCTGATAAAGCACCCAATCTGAAGAACACCACGCCTGTTGAGTTTTGCTCCAGACGTCCAATCAGAATCTGTTGAAACCACCAGAGAATTCTTTCACCGTTCACACACGAGCTGGTCATCATGGTTGATCATCAAAGTTGATGATAATGATGATGAAGAATGTAGCCAGGATCTTGCGTGATCTAAAGAAAAAAAAAACACTTTAAAAAAATTATAAGACGATTTCACTTAACAAACAAATGTTAAGCCTTGTGCTCACTGATTTGGGATAAGTTGATGCATTTAAATAGCTTGTATTCTCCATGACACATCAAACGTCGTATGACACTTTTTTGAATTGTCAGGGCGAGTGGGTGTCTTGAGCAGATACCACTGTAATTACCTGGATGTGTAATGTGGTGAGTCATAAAATGCTCCTGCAAGTTAAACCCCCCTTTTGTTCCCGTTTTATCGCCGGTATGTGCAGCTTCTCCCCTGACACCACCGTTGCTCCGGTCGGATATCTCAGCTTGTGTACAATGCGGATGTATTCCGCTCTGTGATTTGTAGAGAGGAGCTGCATGCTGCTGCCGGTAAACTCTCGCTCTTATATGACTAGATAAACACCAGCCCTCGGCAGGAACCCTCTGTACTGATGCACTGACTGAGCCAAGTGTAATAGGCATCCCCTCTGTGCTGAATCAGACACTGCAGCACAGAAAACCTGCTCGCTGGGAGGCATCTTTTTAAATAACTTTTTTTTTCCTTTTGAAAGTGCTTCTTTTGTAGAGGAGAGAAAGGAACATACTGTCGTCTTTCCCCGCTGGTACAAAATTTTCCAGACTGCGACACTTAAGATTTTGCATCAGGCCCACTTGGTCTCCCACCCATTGGCACCGTTCTACTGCCCCGCTGTGTGCATCCATGGCCGACCACTCCTTTCATGTCTTGCATGTCACAGAGAATCCCATGCTATTATCTATTGTGTCTATGGTCCTTAGCATTTATGTTATGAGGTAAGCGGGCAGGTGAAGCTGTGATTTGCAGTTGCACAATTGATAACGAACCAGAGGGTCTAAATTCTTCAGTTGTACGTACAAGATGCACCACGCAATGTAGTAGGAGAGGAGAGTAATAGTTCTTATCCGTCGAGATTCACAGAAATTACCCTGACAAGTGTGTGTTTGTTTGGATGGGGGGTAGGGGCCTTTATATGTTATTTCAGACTACCCTCCCCATCTTCCCTGAAATGCTGCGTAGAGAAATGTTCTCTGTTCACCGCCCACCAATGTGCCAGTGAGCGCAGAGTGTTGTAATCGTGGTTTGGTTATTTGACTTAAATAAATGGAGTGATGAGTTGATTATACTCTGACAGAAGCACTTAAGGATGACACGGCGTAAGTTTGTGTGGGGAGAAAACCTCTCAAGCGCTCCGGTGACAAATCGCAGCTGTCCATTATCGATGTCACCTGCGCCTCCTTACCTACTGTCATTTTGCATTATGTGCTAAAGCTGTTTCCTGAAACAAGAAGGGAATCTCATTCATCCTGCGACATGCTGCACAGACACGCACAGCGTGCATATGTTCAAGTGATCTGTGTTACAGTGGAAGGAAGCTTCAAAGGAAGGCGCCTGTGGGGACCCAGAAAGTGAGGTCCTAATCAGTGTTAATTTGGTTTGTTGTGCATTACGGGATTCTTCGTAAGCCACCTGGCTTCCTAATTAGACAGGCGGTAGAAGTGTTTTCAACCAGTGACGTATCCGCTAGCTGCTACCTGGAGAGCATCGGCTGTAACTGGTTGGCTGTGCAGCAACTTAGTTGTGACCAATGCGGTTTCAGTGGATGGAGCGGAAACCACGGCTCGCCAGCTGTAGGTGGTGGCCGTTTGCAGCTTGCACCCTGCCACGTGTCAAAGACTGATCTCGGTAGCCATCTTTGATTTAGTCCTATATTGTCAGCATGCTGTGCTCTTGGTACGATGTGTAAACACCAGCCATACCAGCTACCCTTTTTATGGATTCCCATGTACGCTGGTGGGCTTAAAAGCGCCCCCAGTAGGCGGTGGGTCATCACATGGTCCTCTGGCCAAGAGGCTAGCAGCTTAAAGCCTGAAGTTCTAGGTTTCCCTGATGCCTCCTGAGCCAGAGGTGCCTGCACAGATGTTGGGTGCCACCTTTGCACTAAACTAAAGTTTTTTGAGGGGGTTTTGGTGAGAAAGTAGTCCCCTCGTTTTGAGGCACACTTCCTCTGAAGGATCTGTAACACAGGAGGAAGCTTTGGCACTCGGTGTTTGAAGCCAGGCACCTCAGACTTCATATACTGAAGCCTCAACTCCAATCTGGGATACCCAGAACAAGTCTGAGCTTCTGCTAGCTCCTGTGATTTACCTCGGTTCTCGCCAGACCTGATCACAATACAAATTTGTTCTCAAAATGGGCAAAACCATGTGCATTGCAGATGGGACAGATGTAACATGTGCAGAGAGAGTTAAATTTGTTTATGTGCAGGGTAAATACTGTCTGCATTATTTTTACACTGCAATTTAGATTTCAGTTTCCGCACACCTCACCCAAATGTAACTCTCTCTGCACACGTTACATCTGCCCCACCTGCAGTGCACATGGTTTTGCCTATTTTGAGAACAAATTTGTACTGCGATCAGTTATGAATAAGGGCCATAGACTATGAAGTGTGCCAACATGACTGGGCCTAAGGGGTCCTGTGTTCATGGCAGCAGTTTTTATCTAGATCAGTGGTCCTCAACAGTGGCAAACCAACAATCCAGGTTTTATGGCTATCCCTTGCTCTAGATCAGGGGTCCTCAAACTATTTTGCTCTGGTACCCCATAAGACAATAAAAATGACAGGACCGCAGCAAGTTACTGCAGGAGGTCATCACATCACATGTGTAGTCAGCAGACAGCACATACATGGCAGCATTGTGGAGGCACAAAGTGATGGGAGGAGTCTAACATAACAGACAATTCAACAGATTTTTCAGACTCCTTGAATCACTCACTGAGATTAGAAAAGTAATCAGCCTGATGGCCAGCAACATGGAGTCATGACCCCATGCTGAGAACTCCGGGACCCACAGTTTGAGAACCGCTGCTCTAGATTTTTAATTTTTTTGGTTCTTGTGGCAGAACGCCTATATTTAAAGCTGCAATTAGTATTAAAGCAACGTACATTTATTTATTAACAGTTTCTTACATAGTGCAGCATATTCCATTTCGCTTTACAATTTTGAGACAGTGATACAACAAACTAGGTATTCACAGATAGAAAGAAAAAAAGTAAGAGGGCCCTGCTTCAAAGCTTAATAACTCCCACAATGGCTAAGGCCTTTCCTTCACAGCCACAGAATGATGGAGTGATCATGATGGCGAGAGTCGCTTGAGACTATTGCCCGTTCTGTGCACTGCCTTAAAAAGAGCGGCCATAGTGGAGGTCTAGTGCACAAGTTCTCAAACTCGGGCCTCGGGACCCCACACAGTGCATGTTTTGCAGGTCTCCTCACAGAATCGCAAGTGAAATAATTAGCTCCACCTGTGGATCTTTTAAAATGTGTCAATGAGTAATGAATGCACCTGTGCACCTGCCGGGTGACCTGGAAAATGTGAACTGTGTGGGGTCCTGAGGACCGAGTTTAAGAACCCCTGGTCTAGTGATACAAGGGAGCTCCTTCAATGTAGTATACAGATCCGTGTTAGTAAAATGGATGTGATATCACAATATATGACCGTACTATCTATTATCTTCTAGAAGGAGCTAAATAAATAAGTAGATTCTGATTGGTCTCCCATAGCAACATCCCTTCTTAGTAAATGTATATATATAGTGTATATAACCGAGAGTGGTTTATTACAGCCAAAAACAGCAGTTCTGATCTCTACTTGTTCCTTATCTGACTGATGTGTGACTTAACGGTTTCTGAACATCGGCCAAGGAAATGAAAGGCTCTGGGGAGTTTCCAAAATAATAAACTCTAGCAAATGAAAGAAAAACAGAACTGAATAAGGATACAGAGCATTGTAACACCAGGTCAGCTGTGTTGGTGACCGGTGACGCATGTACCGGGCTCTCCTATGCTGGTCACTTTCTGGCTTCCTGGTGATCTTTTTGTTTTTAATCTTTTCATGGAGCGCGCTTATTTTGGGAACAATCGCAAAAAGCAGGCCAACGAGGAACAGTGTCTGTAGACAGGCCATGGGAGAGTGGATTGGAGAAAGATGAACTCCCAGGATCCATGCACTGGGCATCAGTCATGGTCCTGTGTCCCAGTCACCTATACCATATTTACTGACAATCCCTAATTTCAAAGGACAATCCCAGCTTTTAAGTAATTGTCTCTCGATTTTTATTTAGACTGATGATGGAGCAATACAATTCTTATTCTGGCCACACATCAGATCAATTTTCCTCCAACCATCCAACTAGTTGGTTGGACTGAAGATCTGGTACTGTATGGGGGCAAATGCCAATAAGAATTTGCTCACCAACTCTGAAGAATGCACAAAAACATTCAGTGAAATTGTTTAAATCAAATAGGTCCAACTACAGTACATTGTCTGAGTGACAGTTGTCCATTTTCCCAATTTGGGAAACTAATGACTTAATTACAAATTACATTTGCTCCAATCCAGTACCAGGTTTTTATTCCATCCAGCCATCTAGTTGGATGGTTGGAGGAAAGTTGGTTTGATGTGTGGCAAACATTACTGGTCCATGTATATAATAATGTAACTTTTAATGATGGATGAACTTAAGTTCAATATCGAAGGAAGTAAAATTCAATTTTAATAAAAAAAAAAAAAAAAAACCAGTGACCAGGTGATGAGGTTTGTAAGTCAGAAATATTGCCTATAACACACATGGGGGAGATTTATGGAGGCTTGGAAATGGATTTTTATTTAAAAAATTTTTTAAAGGATGCATTTGAAAATTACAGGAGTTGATTGGTTGATGCTTTATCTCCACCATATCTCCAAACTTTGATACCTTTTAAGGGCTTCTAATATGGCTGCCTTGCCTGCTGTAGGATGCTCTCAGCCACGTGCCCCCCCACTTGCTGGCTCTCAGCCACGTGCCCCCCCACTTGCTGGCTCTCAGCCACGTGCCCCCCCCACTCACTGGCTCTCAGCCACGTGCCCCCCCCCCCCCCTCCCTGCTCACTGGCTCTCCCTGCCGGAGTGTGAAGGGTACTTCCCCCTCCAGTACCTACAGTATGTGCTTCAAATATCATTGTGTTTGAGGCTGAGTTGAGGGGCGGATGAGAGGGTATAAGGGTAGACTATTAGAGGGCCCAAAATTTTTTAGCTAAATTGACTGCTGATTAAATAGTCCTCTGGGTATTCCTCTGTGGCAGAATTGTGATCTAGGATCCAATAAGCCACATGGTATGTGACACACAGAGAACCCCCTGTCTGCTGCTTCTGTGGAGCAGATGGATTAAGCCAAAGAAGTGATAAAGTGGAAGGTGATAACGCAGCAGCCAATCTGCTCCTAACTAATTTTTCAAACTCAGCCTGTAATTTTGACAGCTAGGTGCTGATTGGCTGGCGCGTTGTCACTTCATCAGGCTTAATAAATCTGCCCTCTTGTCCTATATTCTTCAGGGATGGGGAACCTTCGGCCCTCCAGCTGTTGAACTACACATCCCAGCATGCCCTGCTGCATCTGGCCATGCTAAAACTTTTGCAGGGCATGCTGGGACGTGTAGTTCAACAACAGCTGGAGGGCAAAAGGTTCCCCATTCCTGATATACTCCATGGAGTCCAGTGCCTGAAGGCCAAGTAATAATGTGACATCTACCCCATTGGCCAATATACTATACACACCACTATTGCTTTAATGAGCAATACCTTCTGTAGATCACCTCTCCTAGCTGTGGAAGTGACCTCCTTTATGCAGTGGAGTACTACAGAATCCTTATGTCTTTAAAAAGTGTTTGCACATGTTTCTCCTGAGCCTGCAGCACTCGCGGACGGGGACAGGACAAGCTACATGTCCGAGATTCCTTGTCCAGTAGTGACATGCTCTGACTGATTATTAATACCAGTCCTGTGGAGCTGTTTCTGGAAGCCATTACCATCTATTGTCCTGCAGTGTCTGATCTGCTGGAAAGGTTCATTTGCATCCTAAAGGACAACAATATTTCAATTATGACCCTTTGTTTCGTTCTTTGCCTCTTTCCCCCCCTCAGTTTTTCCAGTCAAATCCATTGCAATTGTGTTTTTCATGCTAGCACTCTCCACTGCAGCTCTCACATGTTCCATAAGGGATACGTCATTAGGTCCACCCTATTTAGGTTAACATTCATTGGGTCAAGCACTGAAGGTTCGACGGAGCTTAAGTCAACACATATAATAGGTTTACATGTCTAAGGTTGGAAGGTCAAAAGGTCAACGTGAGTTCTTCACCTTTTTTTGTGCCGACCGGTGGTATTTCATGCCCTACAATCCACTACTGCGTGGTGGGAATACAATAGTGTGCTGAGCGCAGTGGTACACTTTGACCGTGTCCATGTCGACATTCGGGACAAAAACTTAATAAACCTCAAGTCGGCCTTTTGACTTTCGACAATCCCATTGTCGACCTAATGCTTGTATCGACCTTCCAACTCTTGAAGGTTGACCTAAGTTGGGTGGACCCATTGACCCATACCCGTTCCATAAGTCCGGTCCATTTTCCTTAAGTCTGTGTCCTATAGCCTGTAAGGCAGCAAGGCTTGTACATCTGTCCATCTTTTCCCATGGACCCTGCACTCAGGTGACCCCCTGCATCTTTAGCTGACCTTTCTTACATCCAGCCTGAAAGCCACAGCTCACTGTACATCTACAATAGCAGATCGTGTTTTCCTAGCCGTAAACTGCTGCTTTCATGCACGTTCGTTGTGCCACTCGTTTAAGGTTTATGTGTCTTAATCTTCCTGATGACACCGAGATTAGACAACTGGTATCTTGCATCATATCTCTTGCCAGTTGCTGGCCAGGAAAACCAATTAGCCAATCTGCCATACATACAAGTTGCCCATTTCTCGTTTTCACAAATTACAGGGCTCTTGCGCCGTCAAGTCTTTATCTCTCGCAAATTAGTGACTGCGATGTGTCCCTCAGTGTGTGTTTGATCATTTTATTATCCAAATAATAATAGGAATTACAATTTAACTTTCTAATTGGGCAGCTAAATATACTGCAGCGGGGTCTGGCTTTCCTAATTGTAATTGGAAGCGATGCTTTGTACATGTCCCCTGTGTATATCTGCATTACGCAGAGTTCAAGGCTGTCTCTTGAATTTCGATCAGGTTGCCTTCCAGGCTGCAGTTTATTATGAGGAAGGAGACTTATCCTTTTGCTGGGTTTGAAACTCGCATTCCAATTACTCAGACAGGATTGGGTTGTTCAAATCCCACATCTGCTCTGCTCTGTTTTTTTATATACTGCAGTATATAGAATCCTCCAATATCATGGCTTTATATGTATAGGCTTGGCTGGGGAGGCCTGCCCTTTATTCTTATAGTGATCCTGTGAATTTAGTTGAAGGACCAATGTTAGTGGCTTCCTATTGGCCTAATATCTACCAGTGTTTACCCACCTTAAAGCCCCATACACTCTAGGCTTTCTGAATGATGATATTGTTCAATATTGCCTCGTGTGTACACTCAATATTGTTAAGGGCCACCTTCCTCGTCCTGCACATGCAGACGAGGGAGGTCCTTGTTAATGACGGCCATTCAGCAGCTGCAGCAATGCCGTTGCTCTCTCCGCTGTAGTTCAGTTCCCTGCTGGTATCGGGAGGTGTGTACGCACTTGGGGGTCCTCGCCGCCGCAAATATCAGTGTTGGTGGGGAGTCGGCTAGTGTGTAGAGGGCTTCAGATTATCTTTCCATTTTGACTGGGTGGAATGAAAGTCTGGTTATTTCTGGCAAATGACAGTTGACCGTTTTTCTCCCAATTATGGAAAATAATAATAAATAAATAATAAAAATAGTCATTTAAATTGGTTTAAGCCTTTAACCAATTTATACAAATTACTGGTTTTGTGCATTTTCCAGCTTTTGGGAGCAAATTGGTTGATTTGTAATTTGTTCCCAGACATTACCAGATTTTTGTTGCAACCAGCCTGATTGGAAAGATAATCGTAAACTCGGTACACACTAGTAGATGTATCTGCAGATATATCTACAGACGGATCACGTAGTGTGTTCTCTAACCCCGCTGCCCAATCCATCAGGACTGACCTCACAAGGATGCATTTGCATGCGCTCGCCCACTTGTTGTTGGCATTCACCAGCAACTCCCAGTGCGGCTATGCTTGCGGTTGGCGGATTGCAAGTACACATAGCACAATGTGCCGATATATTGTTCGATATATTGGCGTGTTGCACAGCCGAAGCTATATATCTGTGACTGTGACTGACGCCGTTTACAGATATATCGACGATACACACTTTCTGATGGTGCATCGATATATCGACTGTTCAATCGATATATTGGCCAGTGTGTGTACGCACCTTTTAAAGTGTATATCCTGTACGCACCTTTTAAAGTATATATCCAGGTTTAGTTATAGCTTTGAAAAGCTCAATTACTTGTAAATGGTTTTACAAACCATGGCCAAATATTGCCATATAAAAAACCTGTATTGTGTACATACTCAGCCCTTCTCATTATTTTAAAGGTGCGTACACACTGGGCGATATATTGTCAGTTTGCTTAAACGACCGATATATCAATGGATCATCGGCCAATGTGTACCGTCGATATATCTGCGAACCGTGTTATTCAGATATATATCGCTGGCTGTGCAACACAGCCGATGCCCGATGGATTTATAGATTTATTGGTGCATTGTTCTGTGAGTACAGGCGATGCCAATCACCAAAATATATATATTGCTAAAGTTTTGAAGAGCTATTAATGTTAAACGATGGAAATGCCCCTAAATCACTGGTAACATACATTCTATATGATACTGGGTGTGATGTGTGCACTAGATGGAGAAGGTTATATGCAGTCTCCAAGGGTTTTCTTCATGCAAACAGCTGTGTAATGAAAGGGAATTTCCACTTTCACCTAGTTTTCTTTGATCTGGTATGTATAATGCGACAGCTTCTTCACACCCTATCTTTAACCTTTGAACCTTTTACCTAGTTTGTATTACCACTTGTATACAACACAGAATAACCAAGACGTTCTAGGTGTATTCAATGGACTGTACATCCCTATGATGTATCTAATGGCATAATACATGAACTCTGTCCAGATGATTAAAAGGCCTTGGCAGAGAACACAGAAGCGGATCAGAACAGTAAAGCATTTTACAGTGGCAGGAAGACCAGTACAAACTGATGACCCAAGATTGTCTTAAGGTTTAAATCCAGTTCATGATTGGATGCTGATGTCCGTCTCCTCCTCCAGGAACTTGCAGTTAGGTTGATGTAACACATTGTGCTGTATGGTCATCCTATTACAGATGTTAGTGAGGTGTGTTATTGTTGGTCTCACAAGCCATTACATGTGATGTGTACACACCAAAGGCTTCTCTTTCTTTGTAACTGCAGATACAGACTTCCGGTACATATCGCCGCACCTCGGTATTCAGGTGCTCATGCCTGTGAGGTGCGAAGTGAAAAAGGACGCTGAGTGCGCAGATTCAATTGCACCACACGGTGCAGCGCTCTTGTGCCAGTCATCTAGTGCCACTTGCTGTATTGAGGCTGGGTGTATGAGGGCACGTCTGTGCCTCCGAATAGACACTATACAGGGAGGTGTATTTTTTTAAATTTTTCTTTCTTGCAGAGGAATTGCATTGTCCAGCTTTTATTTACTCCGCACTCTAGATGGGACACTATAGTAATGCCTCCAGAATACCTAACCATGCCTTCAGCCACCATAACACCCCCCCCCCCCCCCCGCTCTCCATTATTTCCTCAGAAGAGTCGCTGCTGAACACCTTAGCTGTCTGCAGATGCATTTCTCCCTTTATCCCCTTAGCCTAATTTACCAGCATTCCCAAAGCAGCTCATTATTAACGTCTGAGCCCACAGTGGCTTTTAGACAGCTGGGCCATGTTCTTTGATGTGTCCCTGAATAGATTATCTCTCTGACATGCCCATGGACCAGTGAAGCGGGATGGTTGCCGGGCGTCACTGCTACAGATTCCTTGCCTAACTACTGTACGGTGCACGCTCGCCTCTTTCCCCCACTGCCAGTCTGGTATTGCTTTGGCTGCATTATATATCGTTTTGATTTTACCATCCTTTCTATATTCTACTCCTGCATTATCTGGCTTCTCCGATTGGTTGAGGCGACTTTGGGTCATGGTCCTCATGTCAACCTGAGATTTGGTTTGTGGCGAAAAATGCAACAGAATGTCCCCCCGTGACCTCCTCGCCGCCTGTTATACCGCCACAGTCCCGGTTAGGGATGGAATAATTAATCTCCCCATCCAGCTTGGGAGGCGATTTCACAGCTGATGACTTTTCCAGGTGGCACGGAGAGTCTTGGGAGGTGACAAGTAGATGGATATTTAATGCTATGTTCAATTATTAAGATTGAAATGAAACCTCAAAGGGTTGCAAGGAAAGGGTGTAACACAACACTGCAGCAGGGGGCATCTGACTTCTGAGAGTCCTTGTCTGTGCTAATCAGCTAAAGAATAAATCCACTGCAGAATGGTAATGAATTCATGCAGCAGGCGAGCAGAGGCTGCGCCGCGGAGGGGAGCGGGTGGCATAAAGGAATGGGATTCCCTGCTGCGGGCTGGCTGCTATCTGACATTACGGCAGCTTTTGTCTGTCCCAGACCACTTATTCCAGCGTGACCGCTGACTTGTGAGGCAATATTGATTTTAACTCTTTCTCCATGGTGCGGCGTGTTAGGATGCTCTAGACTGGAGACCCTAAGCTGATTGCTGCGTGGAGCTAACAGATGGGCCTCGGAACCCCTAGTTATGAAAGAATAATGTTCTGGAACTTTTGATGACTTTTTCTATTGTCCTCTCTAGAAATCTATTTACTTTAAAACATAATGACAAGGCATTATCTTTATGTGTGTATAAAGATCTGCTTAATCATTTTTTGGGCAAATATATGGGTATGAGTCATTGTGTTGACCACTAAAGGTCGACACCTGAAATTGGTCGACATGGTTGGAAGAGTCAATACAAGCATTAGTCCGACTGTGGCAAGGTCTACAACCAAAAGGTCAACATGAGTTTTTCATGTCCCCTGTCGTCCCCCCCCCCCCCCCCCAAGATCCTGAAATACTGCAAGTTCAGCAAATAAATCCTCTAAGAAAAAAATGTGAAAAACTCATGTCGACCTTGACATTGTCGTCCTAATGCTTGTGCGCATCTGTCATGGGCTGCAATAGCGATTCTGCAAACTTGAGTGACCCAGAGTCCTTTGCATGTCAGCCGCTTGTGCATGGTGACTGAATGGCTTTTTTTTGGGGTATTGGGCACGAGAGCTGTTAGTAGGGTGTGTTGTGAGTTGTGCTTATTATGCAAGCAGTTAGCGAGTGGTAGGTGTATGTATCGATATTAATGACGGCTGCTCTTGCAAACGTAGAATTGACGCTGTGCGATTCCATAGATGCGTACTGCTCTGCAGGTGGGCATATGGCCACAGTGGCACGCCATTCTTGTTTGTTGCAGGTGTCTGCAGTTGTGTAATTTTTGCAAGGGTCCTGCATCTGATGTGGGTATGAGTGTGGTATATGGTCCCGACAGTCATTAGCCCGACCTCGGGATCCTGACTGGCCCGGACTCAGACAGCGGGGCGAGCGCAAAAAAGCCCCTTGCGGGCTGGCTACGCTTGCAAACCTATTCTATTCTCCCTCTATGGGGGTCTTGGACCCCCACGAGGGAGAATAGCCGTTGGCCGTCGGGACCCTGATTGTGGAGGTTTTGACTTTCGGGATCCCGACTGTCGAGAAACTGTGCGGCACCTGTGAGTATTGGGCCTTCACAGGGAAAATGTCAGCTGCTCATCAGAGCCCTTATCACGGTGACGTTGATCGTGGGGTGGCGTTAACAATTGTGGGGGCCATTTCACACTTCAGGGTGGCTATTTGGGGTCTGTGGGCCATTTAACATTGTTCCCTATGTGAAATCGGGTCAATTGGGCCATTTTAACATTGTTCCCTATGTAAAATCGCGGTAATCGCGTCGGTCGCATCGCATGCGATTTTTTTGGCCGCATGCGATGCGACCGACGCGATTTTTTTCCGTTCGATGCCTAGGATCAAAATCGCCAGCTCTGTTCTAGGTAACAGGTACCAACCTTTCTAGCAAAATGCTCTCCATATCTGCATACTAATGCAATCCTCATAGGATTCCACTTGTTTTAGATGGAATTCTCATAGATTCATTCCTGGTTATGTGCGTTCATGAAATTTAGTTTGTGGCAGGTTTGATGTTTTCAGCTTTTTGCTCTTTGATTGTTACATATTTTAAAAGAGAAAGCATATCGAAGCCTTTGTCCTAAAATCAAAAGGGATGGTTATGATTTCATCTATATATGGTTCCTTTTTCGGCATATTACAGGACAATGAGCAATAGAAGGTAGAGCGTTTTATGCTTCTGTAATGTTCAGAATCCATGAATATACCAAGGCTTATGCCTCCTACCCACAAAGCATCTGGATAAGGCAGCCATCTTGGGTGCGCAATATAGGTTACAATCTGGGATATAAGAAATTCATGTGAATAAGACCTACAAGGCTAAAACTAAAAGAAACTGGATACAGACTATAATTGTTTCCACATGTTGTTCATCCTGCCTATAAAGTAGCCATCTAGGGTGTGCTATATTGGCTGCAGTGTATAGGAGGCGCACTTGTAGAAGTGTGACATACCTGTCTGCATTATAAAGAAAATAAATAAACCAAACAATAAAGGGGCATACACACGTAGAGATCTGTGCTAAGCAATTTTGCTAAGCTATTTTGCTAAGCAATTTTGCTGGTGTCAAGATCTCCCATGGGGAGCACATACACATGCAGAGATTTGTGCTAAGTGATTTTGCTAAGCGATTTTTCTAAGCAATTTTGCTTAAGCAAAAAAAGTCAGGATAATGGTTCAGAATGGGAGATTGTGATCAGTATCTCTCATTCTGCACACACAGAGAGATTTGCAGTCATTTGCTAAGCAATTTGACTAGATTTTGACTGCATGCACTGACTTAGTTAGCAAGAGATATTTAATCTTTTGGAGCATACACACGGAGAGATCTGTGCTTACTTTCTAAATAGCAAACATTTGCTCCGTGTGTACACCCCTTAACACAGGTTCCATGCTGCTGAATGAGTACGGTCAGAATGCAGTGATAATTGGTGTTCATTCTAGCACCCGCCATATTTGAAAACCCATGCAGTTCCTCTTCCCTGCCTGGGGTGTCGCTGTCTGCTGTAGTGCTTCTAGCACAGTGTGGTCTGTATATCAGCACTGATATGCAAACCGGACTTGTGCTAGAAACACCACAGCAGACAGCGACACCCCAGGCAGGGAAGAAGAACTGCATGGGTTTTCAAATATGGCGGGTGCTAGAATGAACACTAATAACAGTGTTGTGCAACAAGATGTATACTATACAACAAGAGAGGGCAGTTGCTGCGTGAAATCCGTTACACGCTGCCACCCTCGTATTGTCATTTTGTCACTTACCCGAAGAGAATACTGGGTTCTAATATCTTTTTCAAACAAATGGCCACTGGAGTACTGACTAAACCAGGGGTTCCCAATCTTTTTTAAATCACGGCACCCTAGGAGTATCAGAATTTTTTCACGGCACCCCTAGGCAAATAAAAAATAATTTGATGGGGTTTATATGCGATTCTTAGGGTCAGTTATGTGGTAAAGGGCAGGATTTGCTTCTGTTTGTACATATTTTATGATTGGCAGCTGCCAGCACTGGTTTGCTCATAAATTATTAACCATTAATAATTTGAGTTGGTCCTGGACCACCAACCCAGGGCACCCCTGCATGTGTCCCGAGGCACCCCAGGGAGCCACGGCACACAGTTTGGGAACCACTGGACTAAACCGTTCTTGCATTGTATTGATTCAATGTCTTTACATTTTAAGGCCCCCATACACTTATCCGAGGACTCTCATGCAAACCTTGGCAACTACCCTATACGATATATTGTACGTGGTCCTTTAGCGTACAGTCTATCATATGCGACCCCAAGCAAGTGCTTTTGGATCCGGAAAATCTGTACTTGTGTACTATCATGGCTCCCATCTCATCTCATCCCATCTCATTGCATACCATAAGGCTTAGATGGTATGCAATGAGATGAGATGTGCTGCGATGGGACCCGATCTTATACAATTTTAAATTGTATACCATTGTATATGGCATACGATGAGATGAGATTTTAAATTGTATAAGCACACTAATGGTTGCTTTCAAGGTCAATTGGCCCCCCCTATAAGATTTTTAATTGTATAAGCACCCTAATGGGTGCTTCCAATGTTAAATGCACCCCCACGCCACCCCTACTATCAACGCCAACCCGAAGCGTGGCGAGCTGCGGCGGTACGCGTCCTCCGACCTTTTCATACCCCCACTATCCATGTCGGCGTGGAGTTGATTTCGCCTGAAGCGTGGCGAGGGGACGCGTAATACATGTAAAGTATTACGCGTGCGCTCGCCACACTATATAAAATCAACTCCACGCCGACATGGATAGTGGGGGTATGAAAAGGTCGGAGGACGCGTACCGCCACGCTTTGGGTTGGCGTTGATAGTGGGGGTGCAGTTAACATTGTAACATTGTAACATTGTAAGCACCCATTAGTGCTTACAATGCACCCATTACAATTAAAAATCTTATAGGGGGGCCAATTGACCTTGAAAGCACCCATTAGTGTGCTTATACAATTTAAAATCTCATCTCATCGTATGCCATTGTATGCCATATACAATGGTATACAATTTTAAATGGTATAAGATCCCATAAGATGGAAATCGTGGGAGCCATGATAATACACAAGTACCGAAAAATCTTACGTTCAGCACTTGAGATCTCCGTATCCAATCGGTCATGCACAGGACATCGCATTGGATCAGAATCCGAGGTTAGGCACTTACGATCTTGCACTTTTAAACCCGCTTGCTTGGCCCGATCCATCAGAGTCAGGTGACGTGTCCAAATTGTACAAGTGTAGGGGCACCTTTTACTTTTAAAGTGAGATTTTATGCTGGAACCGATCTTCCCTTCCAGTGTAAATGTTACATGTTGAATCAGGTGATTATTTTATTGACTTAAATATGTAAAATATCCAGTTGACCTTTATTCTTTCTCTCTCTTATCCCGTAGTTTGCTGTTTTGTCGTACACAAGCGCTGTCATGAGTTTGTCACGTTCTCCTGCCCTGGTGCTGACAAGGGTCCTGCATCTGATGTGAGTATTGGGCCTTCACAGGGAATTAATACTAAACGTGTGTGTGCCGTGCTGCTACCGAAAATCTCAGCTGCTCATCAGAGCCCCCGTCACATGACCTCAGGTTCCCGCAATCCATGATAGCAGAATTTGTTTTCCATGTCCTCTATTAACCTTTCTAGCAGAATGCTCTTCATATCTGCATACTAATGCAATCCTCATAGGATTCCACTTGTCTTACTTGTTATAGATGGTATGATCATAGATTCATTCCTGGTTGTGTGCATTCATGAAATTTAGTTTGTGGCAGGTTTGATGATTTCAGCTTTTTGCTCTTTGATTGTTACATATTTTAAAAAAGAAAGCATATCGATGCCTTTGTCCTAAAATCAAAAGGTATTGTTATGATTTCATCTAAATAGTATGAACCAAATGAGTTTTTTTATTTTTTTTTCTCCAAACTTGGAATATAATCAACTTAAAGAAGCTAAACCACTACCACTAATTGTAATCCTGAAATAAGAAATGCTGATGACATCACACATGCAAATAAAACCATGAAGTAATAGACATTGGGCTGAATTTTTGCTTATTATCCGAAGACCTTGAATTGCCCTCAAAATCCATAAACAACTAAATGAATGACAGTGTTTCAGGAACTGTTGGTCCTAAATACATTTCCAAAGTCCAGTTGTTACTCAGCCTAAAATGTTCCTGCCAGAAGAGGATATAGCATCTGCTTATACAATATCTCTGTATTAAATTTCTATATTTAGACTCAACATTGCAAAACCGCATCCTTGTGATATGTATTGAAGTATGGATTAAATGGGTTATTTTCTGGTGCTTTAAAAAAAATGTAATTTTCCATTTGTCGATGTGTCCAAGAATTAGGTTTAAATATTACATTGCCAAACCCCCCCCAGTTGTCCCTACATGACCTCTCCTGGGTGGTGGGTTACCAGTTGTTGCCTGCCCAGTGATTTGATTGGCAGCCATACTGAACCGTAAATGATCGGATTGGCAGTGTCGAATGCCCTAGGCAAGGAGGCTGGGGAGCAGATTGCACACAGGCTTGGGGTGGAGGTGACCAAGCAGGGACCGTGAGCTGTGTACGGTATGCTGGGAGCAGGAACCTCAGCAGTAGCGACCTGTCAATCACGCAGATCTGCTAATGCTTGTTGATGTAATAGAATTAGGTCAAGGTCTCTGTGAATGGTGTGAGATAGCAGTATGTATAGGAAGTGGGAATTCATACAGTTATAATGAGGATTTGAGTCGTCCTTATTAATCATTTGCATCACCCCGGCTTCCGCTTTTATCACCAATTGTCAATTAGGTTTATTAAAACTATGTACATTTAAAATGGTGCTTATTCACAATTATAACAAAATGACAGAGCGTCAACATGACCATGTCGACTGCTGCACAATGTAAAGGGATACTCACTCCGAATGGTCAACA
Source organism: Crinia signifera (assembly GCF_055691185.1). Taxonomy (NCBI): domain Eukaryota; kingdom Metazoa; phylum Chordata; class Amphibia; order Anura; family Myobatrachidae; genus Crinia; species Crinia signifera. The sequence goes on from NC_139223.1 coordinate 42,846,587, forward strand.
TGTTAACTCAACATAAAAGAAAGGTCGACATGTCAAATGTTGACTTTCTGAATGTCAACATATTGTACCACTCCCATAAACACAGGACAGGATAATAACTTTCTACGGGTATGGGTCATTGGGTGGACCCAATTTAGGTCGACATGCATTGGGTTGACCACTCAAGGTCGGCAGGGCTTAGGTCGACACATAAAATAGGTCAAAAGGTTTGGAAGGTCGACTCGAGCATTAGGTACGCAGTCAAAAGGCCGACATGAGTTTCCACTTTTTTTTTTGTCCGGAGTGTCGACATATTCCTCGTCCAAGTGTACCGCATGCGCTCGCCATGCTTCAGGCACTATTTTATTCTCCCAGCATGCCGCAGTGGATGGTAGTGTATGAAATAACGCATGTCGGCGAAAAACTCATGTCGACCTTTTGACTGTCGACCTACAGCTTGTGTCAATCTTCCAACCCTGTGAACCTTAGCCATAGAGTCGACCTAGTGGCCGGATTCCCTTTCTACAGCTAACAGCTAGCGGCCATGCTCACATTCTGACTAACTGACACACTTTTATTGGCGATGTTTGCAATGCATTATGGGGAGAAAATGCAGCAGTGATACCGGCAGTCACAGACCACTAAGTCACTGCAGATGAGCGGGAGGAAAGCCGCATTGTGCAGACTGGCCAGGGGACAGTGGTGAACACCGCGGTTCCATGGCCCGCATCAGTTAAGTGGTTAATAACACAAAATTAAGGATTAATATAAAAAAAGGTAATGAGATGAAGCTTAATTACTTTGGGAATAGACACTCTAGAAGTGGCCTAATTAATATGTATAAATATATTTGAGCTCAGTACAAAGATTTATCAAATTAACTTCTTATTTACTGTCTAAATAGGACACCTGATGCTGGAAGGAAGGTGTCCCTGTCAGCACGGACAAGGTTCTTTACTGTTAGGGCGCATATGATGTGGAAATCTATTATCCCAGGAGGGGGTAGTGATCTTACCACCATCAGCCTCAATCATTGCCACAAGGCAGTACGGACCCTACCACACATGGTGATCCAGTGCCAACTACAGTATATAGCCTGACAGGAGTGGATCCCGGTGTGGTCTGCTGCTGCTGCTGTGGTCTATCCACTTCAGGGTATGACCTAATTTATGTTCAGCGATGCTCTTGTGCATACAACATTGTAGTGCATCTTTGTCTGAGCTGCTATCTTCTTCCTGCGATCTTGGACCAGCCTAAGCATTCTCCTCCGACCTATCATTAACCCTTTGAGTGCCGATGTTGCTGTGGGAGATGGGCAAAATCCACAAAAAATGCCAGCCTCGCTTTCCTTGACTACAGCCCTGGCATTTTTAGCAGTGGGTTAAATATATATCCAGTGCGATCTGGACAGTTCTCTGCTGTACTGACCGGGGCAGTTCCCCTTATCTGTTCATGTATTAGAAGGCATTGGTAGGTATTCAGTGTGGCCGGCGAGGGGGTTAAACAGCGAGGATTGCAGAAAACCACCGATCCTCGCTGTTTAACCCCCGCGCCGGCCGCTCACTCTATTCAATGTTCCGGGGAAATCCTCTCCGTCACAGGACGACAAGAATTCCCCAAAACAGCGAGACCCGCGGCTAATGCAGAAAACTCACTGTATTTAGCCGCGAGTCTCGCTGCTTCTGGAGCCGCATACGCCAATTCCCCCTCACTCAAAAAATGGAGCAAGGGGAAATTGGCGTATGAGGGGGCTGCGTTGAATACTGAAAGGGTGAGTGGTGACAGTGAGCAGGAAGCTCTGCCCGCTGTCGCCGCTCGCCCACAGCATTGAATACCTGCCATTTGAGTGGTACAGATCCACTAGGTTCCACCAGGTATTAGGCGGCTGCCTGTACTGCCTTATGGGTAATTCAGTGAGTACTGAGTTCCGGCAATTTACCCATCCCTGTGAGATGTTGGAGCAAGCAGCCCATTTAGGAGATCAGGGGGGTGTCATTGATTTTCTTCGCTACCCACTACTCCATGGTAGTTGGCAAATCAGGGAGGTTGGCTTAGTATCTTAGGAGCCTGGGAGAGCCGGAGATGTAATAACGAGTGATGTTTCTTGATATCTAAAAGGGCTTATAAACAAGATGATGGAGAATACAGTAATTTTCACAAAATAGAGTAACAATACTCGTATGTAATTAAACATGTAATCCATCAAGACGAAAACAAATACACATGGGATACAAAGATGTCAAAGAGACCGAATTGTGACAAGACACCAGTCACACGAGAGGAAGTAAGCCTGGCTTGTAGATGGTACAGACAGACAGCGGGACGAGCATGTAGAATACCAGGAGGGAGATACAAGGACAGGTGTTCCCTGTATTTCCGGTCGCGCCACTTGTGGCGAGCTGCAGAAGCCGGTTCCCTGCATGTATGACTGTTACTCATTCGTAATTATCAATGGTCGATAGTGTTGAGAGTACAATTCTGGCTTTACCTATGTCAACATTCATCAGCAGCAGACGCTTTTTTCGGTTGTCCATCATCATTATTATTTATTATTATCATTATCATCATTATTATTTTTTTAAATAAATGACATAAGGGACATAATTATAGATGACTTATTAACAATCCTTTAAAGGCTCTTTCGTTTCTAACAGAACCAATCTCTCAAATGATCCCGGCAGAGATGAGACGGGTACATTATCCTTTGATGTAACGCTGTCACCCTGTGCTACTGTAATTCATGCTTTATTAAAATGGTATTTTCCTTTGCTCCCTCTCCTGGCTGAAATAAGACCCTGCCGCTTTAATAACGTAAGGACCAGTAACACTGCAGCTGCAATTTGTACAGACTGGACAATCTTTGGTTCTCCGGCTACAGGTTGCTCAAGCCTTTCATATACATAAGGAAGTGTAAGCCATCTTTGGTGGTTGCAGAACCCAGCTCACACAGATGGCCAAACGTGCCCAAATGCTGCTTAGATGTACTAGTGTGTGACTTTGGGGGTCATTCTGGTTCACTCACAAAGGCACAATCACTCTCTAATGGACAAAACCATATGCACTGCAGGTGGGGCAGATGTAACGTGCAGAGAGAATTAGATTTGTACTTGAAACTGATATCTATATTACAGTGTACTAATAAAGCAGCCAGTATTTACCCTGCACAGAAACAATAAAACGCCCAAATACAACTCTCTCTGCTCATGTTACATCAGCCCCACCTGCAGCGCACATGGTTTTGTCCATTAGAGAGTGATTGTGCCTTTGCGAGTGAACCAGAATAAGCCCCTTTGTCCTGCCATTTTCCCCTTGTTCTGCTTAGTCATTTGTCAGTTCGTGTGGACTCTGTTTGTTCTTCCAGTCAGCAGCATTTAAGCATGTCTTTCTTAAATCTCTTGCATTGTCCTCCTTAATCTCTGCTGCAATGAAGCTGCAAGGTCATTTCTTTAATGGAGACCCGCGGTAGACAGGCTGACACAAGGGATGGTCGAAGATGTAACGTGATAAGTGTTAGGCCGCTTGGGTTACGGTGAGGGAGTAAGCGGTGTGAAACTCAAGAAGTAATCACATCGCGTCACATTAGGATCCCGGAATGAAGTACCGGAGAGGATTCTCTTAAGTAGACCTTGTATACATTTGCTAGTGATTACATGGGATTTATTGTCTATTAGGAGCTTTTTTGGCTAACGGTAAATGTAGATTTAAAACTGAGTGCCAACATCTCTGTTGTCGCTCACAGCGTCGCTCACGTTTGTTATATAAATTCAAATAAAAAATGTGTAAAAAAGGATTATTTTTCCTATATAAGATAAACATTACAGGTCAATATGATGAATACAAATGTTTGCTTGCCAATTTTCACACCTATTTAGAAAAATTCACATGGCACTCAAAGGATTAACCTGTACACTAAAAAAAGTTTAAGTTCTAAAAGATTTTGCCTAGCATTTTCTAGGATTCCATAGAGAAACGATAGTGAGAATTTTATTGGTTGCTATGCGCAACATTTTCATTATTATAAGCTTCAATCCCCGCCGCTATTCCCGACGGGGGAAATAGCGGCAGGGCTCTATTCAGTGCTGACTTCCCCAACAGCATTGAACAGGGTTCTCTGCAGAACGGTCCCGACTTTACAAGCAGTCGGGCCCGTTCTTCCGAGAACGCCGGGGAATTGTTAGGCTCCCGTCCGCAGCTCGATGATCCATGGCCCTATCTCGCGTCCACGCCCCCTTTTCGGAGCCTCAGCAGGTGGGACATTGAATCCTGAAGTCGAGTCGGTCGAGAACTGTACCGGTTCACGGCTGTTGGGCCAGCCCGACAGTCGTGACAACAGATTGAATGTCCCCCTTAGAGTTTTTTTTTTCTTGCCACTTTTCTTTAACTTTTTAATTTCATTCTCCAAATTGGTTAATCGTTTTAGGTCAAATCTGTTTTCCCACCCGATTTTGTGGAATTCATTTACCATTTTTCAGGGTTTTTTTTTTTTAGTTTGTTTCCATTTTTGACATATATTTCAGTTTTGTCTCCTGCACTTTGAACATGGGTGGCAGACAGACCACTACTGACCCCTCTATCTTAGCGATATTTATAGACTCACACCTGGGGGGGGGGGGGGGGATTTGGAATCTGCCACTTTGGTGAATAGACGATTTCTCTTGGGGAAGGTTGGAACCCTGGGATGATAAATGGACATCTTGTAGCCTTGTGGGGGAGAAAGAGCTTTGTCCCCCCAAAGGGACCAAAATAAGAGACTCCACTAGCACTTTGCTTATTTTTTTGGCTCTGATAATGTGGAGCACTAAAAGCATCGCACCAAGGGCTGGGTATACTCTGCCAGAGCTGCAGTCGCTTACCATGGAAACACGTTCATTCATCAAGCAACGGAACAGTGATACAGACCCCGATCCAAGCAGTAAAAATAGAAAGTAGCAGAATGGGAGATGAGAAGGTTGCGCTCTTCATTACTTAGTAATGTGTTTCAGAAGCAGAGTTGTTCCACATTCCACAGAGTATGCATTTACTACCGTGCCCAGCCTCTCTGCCCATCTGATAGTACTATACTGCCCAGCCTCTCTGCCCATCTGATATCACTATACTGCCCATCTGTAATTACTATACTGCCCATCCTCTATGCCCAACTCATATTACTATACTGCCTATCCTCTATGCCAGAGGTTCCCAAACGCGGTCCTCAAGACACCCCAACGGTCCAGGTTTTAGGTATATCCACGGCTCAGCACAGATGGTTAAATCAGACTGACTGAGTTGCTAATTAAGTCACCTGTGGCCAGGCATGGATATACTAAATACCTGGACTGTTGGGGTGCTTTGAGGACCGCGTTTGGGAACCTCTGCTCTATGTCCTTCTGATATTACTACCGTGGCCATCCACTATGCCCATCTGATATTATTATACTGCCCATCCTCTATGCCCATCTATTATTACTATACTGCCTGAACTCTCTACCCATCTTCTACTACAAAACTACCCGTCCTCCCTGCCCATCTGATCCTATTACATGGGCCATCCTGACCTTACTACATGGGTCATGCTCTCTGCCCACCTGATGTTACTACACTTCCAGTCCTCTCTGCCCCTCTGATGTGGATCTCTCTGGCCACCTCATCCAGGAGAGTTGATGAAGACCCCTCCGAATCTGGTGAATCTGCTGGGAGCCCCGTCCCCTCCCTAGCACAGAATCCGTAAAATGATTGAGCAGTTTTACTGGTTTAGGAGAATGCAGTTTGGTGCTGGGAAATCTGGTGCCATTCATGCTTAATGTGCTGCGTCTGTGAGCTAGCAAGCCTCTTAGAAGAGTTTAAGCACTAAGAAGCTTTGAAGGCTGCAGCACAGTGCAATATGCAGCTCTGATTGTTACTGTCAGTGGATCCTGCTTTTTCCTTATCTGCACCCAGAAGCATTAACCCTTCTGCCCCATAAACCACAGATGTGTCTGGCAGCTGTGTGCAGCGAGAGAAGTGTTTATAGCCTGCAGACTTCGTAGCCTGGCCCAGTAATGTCTGAGCCATCTTCTGTCTATGCTTCAGAGACTTCAGATCTTTTTCTCCATGCTTCTGAACATAAATATTTACTGGCTGTCCCTTTGTGTCTACAAATCCATTTGTGTGTGTAAATATTTCATCTGTATCCGGTCTGTTCCAAGTACCCCCGGATTTGCACACAACAGGTATTTCAAAATTCTTGCCCCTGTGTAAGTTGGGCGTTATGTCAGCCGCAATGCATTCGTTGCTCAAGAGGCGGAACAACCATTAGTGCAGCAGGTGCAGTGCACTGGGGCCCCTATCGTCCTATTACCCATTGTTTTTCTCGATCATTCTCTTCCTGTTAAACACTGTTTCTCCCTGTCACCCTCTTCCTGTTACCCAATTTTTTTCTCCTGCTCACCCATCCTGTTACCCACTGTTTCTCCCTGTAACCCTCTTCCTGTTACCCAATTTTTTTCTCCTGCTCACCCATCCTGTTACCCACTGTTTTTCCCAGTCACCCTCTTCCTGTTACCCACTGCCCCTCCCGGTCATTCTCTTCCTGTTACCCACTGTTTCTCCTAGTCATTCTTTTCCTGCTACCCACTGTTTCTCTCGATCATTCTCTTCCTGTTACCAACTGTTTCTCCTGGTCATTCTTTTCCTGTTACCCACTGTTACTCTAGATCATTCTCTTCCTGTTACCCACGGTTTCTCTCGATCATTCTTTTCCTGTTACCTACTGTTTCTCTAGATCATTCTCTTCCTGTTACCCACTGTTTCTCTCGATCATTCTTTTCCTGTTACCCACTGTTTCTCTCGATCATTCTTTTCCTGTTACCAACTGTTTCTCCTGGTCATTCTTTTCCTGTTACCCACGGTTTCTCTCGATCATTCTTTTCCTGTTACCCACTGTTTCTCTAGATCATTCTCTTCCTGTTACCCACTGTTTCTCCCGTCATTCTCTTCCTGTTACCTATTTTTTCTCCCGGTCATTCTCTTCCTGTTACCCACTGTCTTTCCTGGTCATTCTTTTCCTGTTACCCACTGTTTCTCTCGATCATTCTCTTCCTGTTACCCACTGTTTCTCTCGATCATTCTCTTTCTGTTACCCACTGCCTCTCCCAGTAATTTTCTTCCTGTTATCCACTGCCACTCCCAGTCATTCTCTTCGACTGTAAGGCCAGAGAGGAATCTCTCTGCTGTTTTTCGGTGGGCAGGGCTTGCCATTATAAAGCCCCACTCCCATTCTTGTAAATGCCATGATTTGTGGCTCTTCGGGGAGGGGGTGGTATTAAATGTCACAATTTGCATAATTTAAGCCCCATTCCCCTCCCCAAAGAGTGCCAAATGCTGGTATTTGACCGGCAGAGGGAGGGGGTGTGGGGGGAAATGTTTTTCGGGACCCTCCCGGCCATCCCAAGACAATATATTTTTGCACCTAGGCTCACCACCGACCGGTTCCACCAGTGAGTTGTATAGTGCAAGACGGCAAGCAGAATGATAAAATAGTTCCAGCAGAGTCTAGCCTGGCATGCTGGTTCTTGTAGTTCCAGAACAGATGCAGAGCCACCTCTGTTTTTATGAACATGCCTGCTAGTTTATATCCGTAAAAGTAATCTAATAACTGAGAAGGCATTTGTGGATTTCTCAGCAGTGTTCTATAGCGAAGGCTTTGACCCTCTATTACACCCAATTTGAGTTACTATTTAAACGGCGACTTAGCAGCGTTACACAGGGAAAGACCTTTTATTTATAAGTATGAACCTAGGGAGAAAAAGCTAAAAGGAGAATTGGTTTTATACTGTAGCCAATGCTTAGTGCTTTGCTAGAGGTCACTGAGGTCACCGGGTCTCCGGTCGGGACTCCACCGCTGCAAACGCTTTGAGAATAAAAATAGCAGCTTTGGAGTCTAGGATTATAAAGCGGCAGCAGCTGACGGGGGCTGTGGGCTTTCAATTGAGCCAAATCTAATGAGAATTTTGCCTGGTACTCTCCTGTGTGTTGGTGATAAGGAGCGCTTGCCTGTCTGTTTGTTTTAGGAAGGTAGCGTAGGGACACGGAGACAGGCTCTTATCAAGAGCGTCGCCAGCTACCGGCTGCAGCAATGGCTGTTGTCATTTGTTCCCCAACCAGAGAGAGTAATTAATTGTACAAAGCATGCGAAGATGGCTGATGAGAAGGGAGCGTAACAGCTGGGGTCCATTCCTCCAAAGCACAATGCAAATCGCTGGAGATGTCAAAGTATCAGGGTGACATGACGCCAAGAGCAGGAGACCGTGCATCCGGTCTGCCACTCAGGTGCTGGGTGTGATTGTGACCTGATCATAGAAGAGCCACCGCTGTCTATTTCACCAGTCCTAGATCTGTGCCCTCTGTATCATTTCCATTGTCAGTGACATTCAGCCTTTCAGCCACAATGCGCAGAATGATGGTTAACCATTTCATAGCCAGGGAACTTGTATGTTCATTTCAGTGCTTCTCCCTGTGCATGCAACTTCTCTGCCGGCCTTTCCTATTGTCAGCATTCAGAGGGGGGGTAAGGTGAGACTGGGTGCTGCCTTTTTGCATTGGGTATCCTGGATGTATTCTGCATATTAAAGGAGATGTTGGAGAAATCTATAACCTATAAGTTATGTAGGCATTTACTGTGGTGTATGCCCTCGGTCAGATTTGCACTGCGGGTGTCTCCCCCCTCTTGCACAGCCCTAGTTATGGTTTTGAGTATACTTCCATCTTTGCAGGCACATAACAACTGTTGCAATACTGCCCGATGTCGATACATTGGGCAGCATCGCGTCCCCCATAGAAACCTACGGGGGATGCGGCGGTGCAGCGGAGATTGCAGCATGGATAGGAGATTCCTGCTGCTGTCACTCCTGATATATTTACGTGATACTTAATATTTGTGGCTAACCACCGAAAACTGTTGATTTAGGGGATTTAGCCGCAAAAATTAAATGATAAATGGGCGTGTAAGCGCCTAACAATCCTCCAATTTAAACAGATTGTTAGTAAAAAAAAGTTTGTATTTAAACCTAGATTACCACACTGCTAAAACATATAAACCTATTAAAAAATAAAGATTGTATATCTTACCCCTTCTTACTTCAGTCTCAATAGATATATTTCCCGAGAGATAATAGATCCAAGTAACCGGAACTTACCTAAAAGCCCCCCTCTCTTTATGTTTGCTGTTGCTTGGAACAGGGAAAGGATTGGGCTTGATGAGGTCATAGTGCTGGGAATGCCCAAAGCAAAACCACTGTTTACATATTTACATGCCCCATCCTGGCAGCCAAAGACTCGGGGGCACCCTCATCTCATGTTATCCCCAACCATCTCAGTACTGCAGGAATCATTATGAAGAAGGGTGGGTCTGGCGGTATCTCATTTTGTTTTTTGCCTTCAATAGCTCCGTTATTTGAAAGAAGATAAGAGATCAAATGGATGTAGATAAGTAGCAGCAAATTAGCCCCAACTATCATTTTTCAAACACATACTTTAACTTGATGGGTAGGTTCTAATTGGCTGGTACCTTACGTATCTCCGACCACTTTCTCAATCTCCAAGGCTTAGTACATAGGCCATTAATGTCACAGTATGTATACGTTTCTTCTGCCCTATCTCCCGCCTGGTATGAGGATCACAGATCATTTTTTGATGAATATTCCAATTAGATTCCCAAATACTGCAGCAGTTCTGACACCGGCTCTTGTTGGCTTTATAGCTGCTGACAGAAAGTTGGTTCTGTTATCTGCAAAACAGCATATGGTCACTTGGTTGACATACATTAGGTCGACATGTGGAAGGTTGACAGTCAAAAGGTTGACACATGTCTTTCGTCTTTGACATAGTGCGCAGAGCGTAGCGAGGCACTGTGCCCAAAGCATGGCGAGCGCATCGGTGCACCGATATGGTGTCCATGTCGACTGTGTCAGCATCTGGGACATAGAAACGCGAAAAACCCATGTCAGCCGTTTTACCTGTCGACCGTCCCTATGTCTACCTAATGTTTGTGTCGACCTAATGACGATGTCAGCCTAAAACCGTGTCGACCTTTTGAGGGTGTCGACCTCTTCATTGGTCGCCCGAACGTATGTCAACCTTCCTGTGGTCGACCATATGATCCCAACCCCTGCTAAACTGCTCGTCTGCCTGTTCTGTAGTTTGTCACTGAATGGGTTAAGCTCTGTACTTGTGGCCAGAATAGGCCTTTGCGCAGAGACACTTTAGTTCCATTAGTGGATTGTGAAATATTCATGGTACACGCTCCTACACACTGCTTGTGCAAACGCCACGGCACTGGTGACTGTTTCTTCACAACAAATTCATTTCTTGATGCACCCACTCAGTAAGATACAGCACCAGGCACTGCCGGCCAACTACAAATCCGGCTCCTTATGTTTGAAATGCAAATATATCTTTTCCGGGGGTGGTTTTATTTATTTTGTTTAATGCTTATGGGAAATATGTGGAAGCTGCTTAACCCATCTGCTTTCAGCCTGTGTTGCTGTGCCAGATTGTCTATAGAACAAGAAGTCCATGAGCCCTTGTGCCTGTGCACCATAGGATGTCTAGACTGGGCCTCAGGTGGTTTTATTACGTCCCATTTTCCACAACTGCTGTGTGATTGCTGCATTCTAATCCAGTGTAGGTGTATGAGTATTACAATGCACAGTTAGGCCGGTTTCACACACTCCGGCTCCTGCCGGATGGCGAAAACCCGCACGGCCAGGGAGCCGTGACGCACACAGTAGATTATCATTGAGGGGATGGCCACAGCCTGGCAGCCGTCCCTTCCAGTGGCGGGATCCGGCTGCAACCGTGCGGCCGGGCCGTGGCCGTCCCGTGTGAATCGACACAATAGTGTCCATTCACTTCACAACTAATGTGTGCGTCACGGCTCCCTGGCCGTGCGGGGTTTCACCGTCCGGCAGGAGCCGGAGTGTGTGAAACCAGCCTTAGGGATGGGGATTGATAGTGTAATCTGGCACACCCTCCTGTAGAGATGGAGACCTGGATGTCTTACAGTCTGTTACAGCTCCTGGAGCAGGATAGTGCCGGGTGGTGTGCAAACAAAACCTGGCTGGAGTGCCCGTGACATTGATCCTGTGCAGAACTTTTTGTGGGCATTTTCACATCCCTTTTTTAAAAGCGATGTAATAATAGTAGTATGGCCAAAAAAAAAGCAAAAACCATCCTGAATCTCTTAGTATAAGAAACTCATTTTGGAGAAGTGAAATGCAGTTCTCTATTCTTAAAACTGTGGAGTAGAAGTGATATAAAGTTCAACACATAGGAACAGTCTCATTGAAATGGGTTTTCCCCCAATTTCCGCGCTCCCCCTTGTTCTTTATCTCCATCCCATTCCTACTGTATGTCCCCAGGTGTGTACTAGACATGTACCATCCAATAATTGCAGAACAGTCCTGGGTTACACTTGGCAGAGGCACAGGGGTACATTAACCGAAGCATCTAAAAAAAAATGAAGAGAGTAAATGTTGGCCAAAGCAACCAATCAAATTCTAATAGATAGAATATGACTAGTTTTTAAGGGCAACATCACCATCATTTTTAGAAGCTTTAGTAAATGTACCCCATAAACTCAAAATATGAACAGAGAAAGAGATTGACTGTGTGGTGGTTGTATGGGAGGGGGGGGACGGGACTGTGCGGTGGTTGTATGGGAGGGGGGGCGGTGTGGTGGTTGTATGGGGGGGGTGTGGTGGTTGTATGGGAGGGGGGACGGTGTGGTGGTTGTATGGGAGGGGGGGACGGTGTGGTGGTTGTATGGGAGGGGGGACTGTGTGGTGGTTGTATGGGAGGGAAAGTGGTGGTTGTATGGAAGGGGGACTGTGTGGTGGTTGTATGGGAGGGGGGGGACTGTGTGGTGGTTGTATGGGAGGGGGGGGGCGGTGTGGTGGTTGTATGGGGGTGGGGACTGTGTGGTGGTTGTATGGGGGTGGGGGCTGTGTGGTGGTTTTATGGGGGTGGGGGGCTGTGTGGTGGTTGTATGGGGGTGGGGGACTGTGTGATGGTTGTATGGGGGTGGGCGACTGTGTGATGGTTGTATGGGGGTGGGGGACTGTGTGGCGGTTGTGCAGTATGTAGGGGACTGTGTGGCGGTTGTGCAGTATGTGGGGGACTGTGTGGCGGTTGTGCAGTATGTAGGGGACTGTGTGGCGGTTGTGCAGTATGTGGGGGACTGTGTGGCGGTTGTGCAGTATGTAGGGGACTGTGTGGTGGTTGTGCAGTATGTGGGGGACTGTGTGGTGGTTGTGCAGTATGTGGGGGACTGTGTGGTGGTTGTGCAGTATGTGGGGGACTGTGTGGTGGTTGTGCAGTATGTAGGGGACTGTGTGGTGGTTGTGCAGTATGTGGGGGACTGTGTGGTGGTTGTGCAGTATGTGGGGGACTGTGTGGTGGTTGTGCAGTATGTGGGGGACTGTGTGGTGGTTGTGCAGTATGTAGAGGACTGTGTGGTGGTTGTGCAGTATGTGGGGGACTGTGTGGTGGTTATGCAGTATGTGGGGGACTGTGTGGTGGTTGTGCAGTATGTGGGGGACTGTGTGGTGGTTGTGCAGTATGTGGGGGACTGCGTGGTGGTTGTGCAGTATGTAGGGGACTGCGTGGTGGTTGTGCAGTATGTGGGGGACTGCGTGGTGGTTGTGCAGTATGTGGGGGACTGTGTGGTGGTTGTGCAGTATGTAGGGGACTGTGTGGTGGTTGTGCAGTATGTGGGGGACTGTGTGGTGGTTGTGCAGTATGTGGGGGACTGTGTGGTGGTTGTGCAGTATGTGGGGGACTGTGTGGTGGTTGTGCAGTATGTGGGGGACTGTGGTGGTTGTGCAGTATGTGGGGGACTGTGGTGGTTGTGCAGTATGTAGAGGACTGTGTGGTGGTTGTGCAGTATGTGGGGGACTGTGTGGTGGTTGTGCAGTATGTGGGGGACTGTGTGGTGGTTGTGCAGTATGTGGGGGACTGTGTGGTGGTTGTGCAGTATGTGGGGGACTGTGTGGTGGTTGTGCAGTATGTGGGGGACTGTGGTGGTTGTGCAGTATGTGGGGGACTGTGGTGGTTGTGCAGTATGTAGGGGACTGTGTGGTGGTTGTGCAGTATGTGGGGGACTGTGGTGGTTGTGCAGTATGTAGAGGACTGTGTGGTGGTTGTGCAGTATGTGGGGGACTGTGGTGGTTGTGCAGTATGTAGAGGACTGTGTGGTGGTTGTGCAGTATGTGGGGGACTGTGTGGTGGTTGTGCAGTATGTGGGGGACTGTGTGGTGGTTGTGCAGTATGTGGGGGACTGTGGTGGTTGTGCAGTATGTGGGGGACTGTGGTGGTTGTGCAGTATGTAGAGGACTGTGTGGTGGTTGTGCAGTATGTGGGGGACTGTGTGGTGGTTGTGCAGTATGTGGGGGACTGTGTGGTGGTTGTGCAGTATGTGGGGGACTGTGGTGGTTGTGCAGTATGTAGGGGACTGTGTGGTGGTTGTGCAGTATGTGGGGGACTGTGGTGGTTGTGCAGTATGTGGGGGACTGTGGTGGTTGTGCAGTATGTAGAGGACTGTGTGGTGGTTGTGCAGTATGTGGGGGACTGTGTGGTGGTTGTGCAGTATGTGGGGGACTGTGTGGTGGTTCTGCAGTATGTAGGGGACTGTGTGGTGGTTGTGCAGTATGTAGGGGACTGTGTGGTGGTTGTGCAGTATGTGGGGGACTGTGTGGTGGTTGTGCAGTATGTAGGGGACTGTGTGGTGGTTGTCCTAATTCTGGTGTAAAAATTGCTGTTCTCTGTCTTGTATTGTCTCAGCTGAATAGTTGTTTATTTTGTTTGTTTTAATTTACCACTTTCATAATAGTTTGTAGGCTTTTTTGGAAATGATTTTTTCCTCAAGCAAGTCCATCACTTTCTCTTCAACTAAACCCAGGACACCAGTGTGCGGGAGCGTTGCACGGATCAGCCTGTCCCCCTGCCACATAGCTCGGTGACAGCCTAATAAAGGCTTTAGGAGAATCTTTAATTAACGTTCACAGAAGTCTGCAGCTTACACTGGCTGACCTGTGCGATTAGTAACAAAGGCTAATCACCGCTCATCTGCGCCAGGACACCACTGATCTCTGCTGGAATGAATTTAAAAGGATTAAAGAGGTAAATCTTGACGGCGGGTTGCAGGGTTCTCTCATCTTCAGATCAACCGCAGCGCAATGCAGGACACCCACATTGTTCCACCACTGATAACTTTAAACTTTTTCGCCAGTAACAATCAAGCCGAGAAGATGCATTTGTCTGAATACACAGCTGGTTTATTGGAACTACTTCTTCAAAAGATAGATGTACATTTAAAACTTTCCTTTGGTGCTCACCCCCCCTTTTTCACCGTGATTGTGGAACCTGCCGCACTGCCTGCAATTGGGGGGTTTAGGGGGGCGGGGCATGACACAATTTACATGAACAAGCCATGCGCACACATCAGTAGATGCTGATTGGCCGTGTGGCGTGTTATACTGATTGTCCCACTCACTTCCTGACACCGATGGATTAATCTGGTGTAGATTGAATGGTCTACAACTGGGGTGGCCAATCCGGTCCTCAAGAACCACCAACAAGTCACGTTTACCAGACCACCTAGCTGGGGCACAGGTGCAGTCATTACTAACGGTCACATTTTCAAACGTGTTGCACTCATTCCTAACTGTCACATTTTACTGATCCACAGTTGGCCTGGAAAACATGGCCTGTTGGTAGATGTTGAGGACTGGTGTGTCAATAGGTCGACACAGACAATAGGTTGATATGCAATAAGTCAACATGGTCAAAAGGTTGACGTACATGTTTCACATTTTTGTGGTGTCAATGTCGACACCTGACAACATGGACACCCTCGCTTTGCTCAGCAAACTTTATCGTTTGCGATTTCAGTCCACATGGATGGTAAAATCTGAAAGTCCTAAAAAATAAAAACCCTTCAAAAATCGCATGTCGACCTTTTGTTTGTGTTGTATTGCATGTCCACCTATTGAATGTGGTATCCAGGCGTTAGATTTACAGTGTCTAGATAGACAATCAAAAGGTTGGCAAAATATTGGTTGACAGTGAAAAGGCAGACGTGGTGAAAAGGTTGACATACGTTTTTCATGATTTTTTTTTTAATCGACTTATTATTACTTGGGCACAGAGTTAGATTATAATAGGGTGCAAGAGTGCAGCGAGGCACCATGCCCGAAGCATGGGGAGCACAGCGGTACACTGACACAAAAAACATGAAAACCTTTTGACCCTATTGACCTTTTAGTTGTTTACCTTTTCGTTGTAGACCTAGACACTGTAGATATAAAATACTATAACCATTGTATGTATACCCAGACACTGTAGAGCTCTCACCCACTTCTCAGATTAATCAAGATACTCTCATTTATTTCCCATCTCCTGGACGACAAGTTCGTATATAAGCATCACCAGCCAAAACGGCTGCCTCCCTGTGTGCATGTGAGGGGTGCACAGCCTACTGCTTTAATGATCTTACTACTGCTTTGTGAACCAATTGACAACACTTCTCCAATGCAGGTACACTAACTAGCATCCTTCATAGTAAGCATCTTAGATGCTTGTAGATTACTGCCACCTAGTGGGCATTTTGTGTAAGATGCGCATCATGCCTATAGGGAAAATAATGATTTTGTCAAATATTTCAATTGTACAAAAATAAAGGCAGCTGTTCTAATGAAAGGTAATTCCATGTAATAGCCATTGAACATTGCTCCTATTAACTTAAAATCCATTAATAAAACAAAAATGACAGTTTTATTATCACCCTTTACCCATTACCCCCATTTCTTCACTCGATATTTATAGACTAGCTGAGCCACCTGTCGTTGCCCGGGAAAACATTGGGGGTTGTAAAATTACATCTTATGCTGTGCCAAAGGCCCAAGATTGTAATTTGTTAAAACCACCATAATGTTAGAATGTGTTTGCATTGATACTCAATGACAGGAGCGATGTGTTTCAAACACCACCACCACAACTGATTTCATTGCTGACTTGATAGCTTGTGTGTGTTGATGAATTCCACATTCACTCCTGAGATGTAGCACCTATGATGCATTTATTTTTTGTGTGTTGTATGATTTTAGTGTGTGTGTGTTGTAGTGTATATGGGTGTGTAGTGAGTGTTGTAATTTGAGTGGTGTGCTATGTGTGTGAGTGTGTCTGTAGTGTTGTGTGTATCTGTCCAATGTGTAAGTGTGTGAGCTGCGCTACGAATATATGGGTGTAGTGTGCTGTGTGTGTGTGTGATGTGCCGTATGTATGTACGTACATGTATGTTCCGACAGTACTTTGCCTGGAGGCTCAAACCCAGCGTCATCGGTCATCTGTATCCATATGATTCCGGAGCCTGCGGTAGGAGCAGATGTGCCTTGTGGTAACCAGCACACAGAGATTGTTTTTATGGTACGAGCAATGCTTTTATTCCCATGTGGAGCTTCTCCTATGGTCTCCCAATAATTCTTGTTTTACCTGCATATTGAGGCACCCCTTCCTGTGTTTTTTTAGAATTTGTTCATCCTGACCCTGGATGTCCACTATCAAAAGGGAGATGCAGTATATATATATATATATATATATATATATATATATATATATATATATATATATATATATATATATATATATATATATATATATATACTGTGTATATATATATATATATATATATATATATATATATACTGTATATATATATAAAATTCTCTATGACCCAATAGTGATCTGGTGCCTACAACAATTGTCAAATATTACACAATTTACAGGAATTATTCACAATCTCCAGCAAAGTAAGAAGAGACGTTCATCATCCTCTGGGTGTGTTTATTAAAAAGTTTTCTTGAGATGTCAACAATACAGAGAACCCCAACGCGTTTCGTCAACAGTGACTTCATCAGGGGATTGTACAAATCTCCCAATAGGTTGGATCAGGTTCCTATCGCTGTAAAGTGTCCAATACAATAAAGTGGTATTCCCTTAAGAGTGATATGGGATTTTTATCAGATAAAGTAATACATCCTGTTATTATAGTGTGGTATAAACCTAATTAGTTAGTTTTAAATCGCATTCCATGATTACTGGGCTAAATTAAATGCAGCCATCAAGTTTTAGGTCTATTGAAAGTCTTCCAGATAAAAAAGGCTTTTAAAAACACCAATCAATGATATAAAGATGCAGATCCAGATGCAAGGCTTCAAATAAATGTATAAGCCTTTAAACTGGAGCTCCTTCCTGTGCAGTGTTAGCAGTCTGAATCGTGTATGTATGTATGTATATATATATATATATATATATTTATATATATGCCGATAGGAAGGAAGGCGCCACTCCGGGGCTGTGTGGAAATTTTGTAATGTAGCGTGCCTACGCCGTTTCGGGAATGCTCCCGTCTTCAGGACACAGTGTCATGTCATGTCATGTACATAGGGGACTAACACTCCCCAGGCTGGCACCCGGGCCAAATACTACAGCCACCCCCTGTTGGCATAGGAGTGCCAGGCTTCCATACCACATATATATATAATACATATCCCCAAGTATTCCCAATTGTTTAAAGCCTTCACCATAATGGTCGAATGTGTTTTGTATTCATACTCAATGCCAGCAATGAAATCAGGTTTCCCAGATCATCGATCTTTTTGTTTTTGAAGATCATCAATTAAGGCAAATTAAACCTTGCTGTTTTTTAAATTTTAGTGAAATTTGCAAAAACGTATTCCAGGTGCACACCACCAGGTCCAGAGGTACCTTGTTGCTGAATTTGGTGGCTCCGAGTGCCAACAGACACACGCACACACACTCTTCATCTTATTATATAGATTTGTAAATTTTGATTGTTTTTGGTGTTAACTATTGTCCTTTATGGTGTACTTTTTCTAGCTGCACTGTGTATTTAATCGCGCACTTGTGATTGTCAAAAAAAACCTATTTTCTATTGTTCTTTTAACAATGTTTCTTTACCTTGAAGTTTTATGTTTGGAATATTGCTTGGTGGTGACTAGGAGGACTATAAAGCTTTCCGTGCTTTATCCTCATGTACAGATGTATCCACATCTATCATACATGTGTTACAAGTCACGTGACCAGCACCATTGCGTGCAGCTTTTTCTGTTACAATACATTTTATTTGCAAAACGGCCCATTACATATAATGCCACTTACCTGCATGCTCAGTGCCAGGGGCTTCATGCTCAATTCCAAGGTGTTTTTTTTTTATGGATATTACCAAGGAGGTTTTATGCTTGTTCTCATGAGAGAGCCAGCCCAGGCGGGGTCAGCAGCGGGTGCATTGAACAAACCGGGCTGAGAGCTCCTATTGGCTGGCGACCTGGCATGAGATTTCAAATAGCCGCGGACCCATTACAAGCAGCCCACCGCTCTCTGCCCTGCTGTCACACTGGCTCAATTGTGCTGCTGCCGACTGCTCTGGAAACAGCCGGGCAACCAGACGCTCTCTGCCTGGCTTTCAGACTGCTTCAGTTTTGCTGCAGACCGGGCTGGCTCCAGGGTGCCCCTCAAGGGTGGTGCCCAGCACGGCCGCTCCTATGGAACGTGCCTGGAGCCATCCCTGCCCAGTGGGCGTAGAGGGAGAATATAATAGTGTGCTTAGTGAGGCACTGTGCCTGAAGCATGGCAAGTACACAAAAGATCAATCTTTTCCACGTTGACCTTTTCAACATGTCGAACTTTTTGATGTGTCGACCTTTTGCATGTTGACCTGACAACCCCTCTGTCATTTCATGGGCAGTGGTAATTGTTCTCTACCTATAAAGTTCTGGCTTAGAAGCACAGAAAGAAGTTAGACAGAGCACTGTCTCAATTGTTTCTGGGGGTATGGATGATGCAAAAGGATGTAGGAAAGATCATCATTCTTGGCACTGTAGTGGATGAGCCACTACCTTTGGCCAGGGAGGGGCACATGGCATGTTACAGCAATGCAGGCTACAAAGGGTTAACAGGAACTATTCTAGAACAGTTAGAACTATTGGCGCGGACATGAATGTGTGCGTATCTGCAGAGCAGAGTGAGGACATCTCTGTGCCTGGCTGATGAATCACTGCTGTATCAGGGCTGCCTACGTTCACACTTCAGGCTGGAATTCATTCTCGCTGCGTGATGATGTCTAAGGGGTAAAGGTGGACACAAACCATAGATCGATTGTACGCTCTCCCGTCCTCCGGGAATCTGGTCCATAATTTAACGGATATCCTCGCTATGGCTGGGAAGCGTTGACCTTACATGGAAACTGTATTAAGGACTTGGCTGCTTCTGAAGATGCATTTCTTTAGTAATGTGTCTTGAATATAGAAGAAACCCTTTCTGTGCCAATGGTTGGTCATCATTTCCTATATGTGTGGATACGCAGTCCGTCTTGCTACCTGCATTGATTCTCCAGTCAAATGACCATCAGTTTTTTCTTACATATTCCTGGGGAAATCCTTTCATTTACCCCTTGCTTCCAATAAATGCCATAGTAGTGTTGTAGGCAGCAAAGGGGGTCATTGACCTTGCGCTAAAACCATTGCACAAATGGATTCCTCCATAATTTATGACTGCCATTGGTTGCAGAGCTTCATATGTGATTGCAGTTAGGTTGCCACTGATGTATATTTCATTGTTACACATTTTAATGAATATTAGGTGGATTTTCACACTGCATGAGATGCACATTGGATGACACTGGAAGCTGAGCACGGCGCAGTAACTCTAGAACGTCGCACAGCTCTGTAGGTATTATGGCTGCCCAATATGCGCTTTATAGACTGAATTCAGCGGCCTAAGATCAGAATGTTTTCATACCATCTCTGCAGTGCCTAATTCAGACTTGACCGCTAGTTAGAGAGTTTGCAAATCAAGCAATTATGAAGTGACTGCGCATGCATATCATTTGCATTCGAGAGGGTAAATAGCAATAGAAAATAAGTTTGGAGTATGGACCCTTTGCTGCCTACAACCCTATGGGCGGTGGACAACTACCTCCGTTATCTGCAATCAGGTCTGAATCAGGCCCCTTAACACCACGAATCTGCCTTTGCTACATACTGATCCATTTACTGCACCCCATGTACCTTCCGAGTGTTCAAAAACGTGATGTCACTAGTAGGGTGCTCCGTCCAGACCTGACGTTTATTTCTATTACATCTTTCCCATGGGATTTGATTGGGTAAAAACTTTCCCCATAAATTGATGATGTGAAAGTTCCTAACGTTGGCTAAACCTAGAGGGGGAACCAATCATTGACCAGATATTCTGTCCTGCTCCATCAGATGTCGTAATCCTTTCAGGTTTTGGTTGGGTGGTTTAGTAGTTTGTTTTAGGGCTAACCTATTACAATGTCCTGGCCGCTTGGTCAGTGTCCTTGGTTTTGGCCTAAGTGAGAACGGAAGTGAAGACTCAGATCTTAGCATGCAGAGAACAACTACTGTATGACGTTTAAGTCTCCCAAGTTAGCTCTATGTTCCAAGATCAGGCCCATTTATGATGATTGGGGTATTTTGTTTGAAAACCTGAGGTGGGGTAGAGGAAGGGGAAATAAAATTCTATCAAAGTCAACAATGTAGGTCATATGGTAGCGTAATGCGCTGAGGTAAACAGTAGACAAGCCATCGAGCATGACCATATTAGTGAACGTTGGATAATTGTCTGTAGTGCCACCAGTCTGTGTCATCCCATATCTGAAATCTGGGTTTTTAAAGTAGAACATACTGTAACAAGTCAATATAAAGCCCCCGTTTATTGTAAAAAAAAAAATCAACACACCTTGTTCAATGTCAGGTAATGTGGTCTGTCTATCAAAGAATAATAACTATAACAATATTTTGAACTTGTCCGGTCAAGAGAGTGGAAGATGTTATCCAATGTTTTAAATTCTCTTTCTTTGCAACCGTGACAATTATTATTAACTTATCAGCAGTCCTTTCTTATCCAACATATACAATTTGTAAAGTTCGCAAATAATAAAGCATAAGGGTCTAAAATAAGAGTAGTGTGAAAGGTAATATTAAGAAAATGAACCCATTTGTACCACGTTCCCACCATTGGTGGAAATAAGAAGGGGAGATGGATTGACACTTGGGCCATAACCCCAACTCTTCTGAGATAAAGTGTTTGCGCAGTGTTTGTCAGAAATATGCACAGTGGATAAATTTATTTTGTACTTCCAGTAAATAGGAGGAATGTCATTTCTTCATAATAGGCAAATGATAATGAAGGGGGAGGAGACAGGTGGGAGGTCACGGTTCCACGCAACAACAATGCGAGTCCACATATTTTTTTGAAACGGGAGATAAGAGTTCAGAATATAAGTAGCGGGTTTGGTAGGGGAGTCTATTCAACCGGTTTGAAAGTTTTTGCATGAGATCTATTTGAGGCCATATTCAGCCAGACGGATGAAGTGAATTTATATAGGGGGAAATTTACTAAAGGAAATTTGTTAAAAAAATAGGTGTATTTGTATCCAGAAATACACTTATTTTTGACATTTAGGGGGAAATTTACTAAAGGAAATTTGTAAAAAATTAGGTGTATTTATATCCAGAAATACACTTATTTTTGACATTTACTATCCCGAAAATACGGTAATTCGTATTCGTATTGATGTGCTATCAATACGAATACGAATTGCCGTATTTTTGGGATAGTAAATGTCAAAAATAAGTGTATTTCTGGATATAAATACACCTAATTTTTTACAAATTTCCTTTAGTAAATTTCCCCCTTACTGTACTATCCCGAAAATACGGCAATTCGTATTGATAGCACATCAATATGAATACAAATTGCCATATTTTTGGGATAGTAAATGTCAAAAAAGTGTATTTCTGGATACAAATACACCTATTTTTTTTTACAAATTTCCTTTAGTAAATTTCCCCCATAGTGTCTAATTTGAAAATATGCAAAGAGGCATTGGTTGGGCAGATTAAATTTGTCTTTAAAATCATTGAATGTGAGTAGTTTGCCTCCTGGGTCAAAGACATCGGATGTGGCTCTGATACCTATATGACGGAGTTGAGTATAGATCCGGTTTTCCATACCTGGGATAAAATCTGGATTGCCCCATAGGGAGATACTATTAGTAATACCGGGGTTTGCGTTTGAATGTCTTGTTGATGTTCAGCCACGCACAGTAAGTGTCACAAAACAATGGATTTAGCAATACAGCAGGTGGGATGAGACCCTCAGGGGTGTGTACAAGTGCATTGGTGGTGTAAGGGTGGTTTAGAGCATCATCAATGTCTACAATGGTATAGGTGTTTTTGGTTACTAACCAATCTGAAATATATCAAAATAGGGTAGCATAAGGGTACACCATGCCAAATGCCTTCTCGGCATCTATCGTCAAAATTGCCGACAGGACAGTAGACGCAGACATATTAGTTTAATAAATAGCAGATAAAACTATCCTAATATTAACCACTTGAGTGGTATTCCCGGAAAATTTCTGGGCATACCACTAAGAAGACGGTGTGCGCCAGTGGTGTCCAGGTGTGCACCACTGGCGCATCTCCTGTCCGGGCTCCCCCCACCTCCTCTCCCCTCCCATCACTTAGCCTCACCTCTCCGGCGTATGATCATACGCCGGCTGGAGCTCCCCTGTCCCCGCCGCCATTAGTTGTACAAGTAGGCAGCAGGCTCGGGGATGTTCGGAGGGACTCGGGAGTTCGGGGGCCCGAGTTCTCCCGAGCTGCCCCAAACATCCCCGAGCCTGCCACCCATTACATACTAAGGCTGCGCCGGTGGCATGGCCCGGAGCAGAGTACGATCCCGGACCTGGAGCAGAGATGAGGGGGAGGGGGAAGAGGAGTGACGGGGGGGGGGGTTTGAGGAGTTTTGCTGGGGCTGGACAAACCTGCCTGATCCGGATGAATAATATGAAGGAGAACATGTATTTTGGTAAGTATCTTTTAATCTATATTAAGTAAAGAGATGGGTCTGTAGGAACCAGGATTGCTTAAATCCCTTTTTGGGAAGAACTTTAAATAAATATAGCAGAATTAAAACATTGAGGGATCACATCATTGTCGAGAATGTAGTTAAAAACCAATGTCAAGAAGGGAACTATACGCGGGGATAGGAATTTATAAAATTAGTCAGTGAAGCTGCCTGGGGCTTTTCCTTCTTTAGGTCCAGCATTTCCCATAGGGATTTCTTTGTGATTGGGGATAGTAGTGCATCGTCGGAAGATCTATAGATCGCAGGCGGAGGGAGGTGCTCCCAAAATGATGAGGAGGCTGAGGGATCTGATGAAAGGGCTTGATACAGAGATTTATAAAAGTTTCTCATGACCATAGTAATTTGGTTACTACTGGATGTCAATTCTCCATCAGTAAGTTTAAGTGGGCGGACAACCATAGGGGGTGTTCTGTTCTATTCCTTTTAACGGCATGTAGTAAAATGTATGTGCCACTGGCTTCCAGGGAAACTCCCTCAGCCATCCATTCTCCGGCGTGTGCCTAGGAGAGAATGTAAATCTCCTAGGCACATGCGAGGGAGGATGACAAGTGCTCCAAATCCTCCTAAACAAGGAAGAACTGCTCCTTTTACCATGAGCACCCCTGAGGCCAGCATTGTCCTGTAACTGGCTGGTGTGCCAAATGTGCAAGCTAATAATCAATCACTTTATGCTGATGCCTTGCATTGTCTAATATCAGTGTGATGCTACGTGAAGGAATGACGGACGCCTCTTCAGACAGAATCTGAGTAAATGACAGCGCTATAGTATAGATGGTTACGTTTATTATAAACTAGAGAGAACCGAGTGTAATACACTTACTGTGAAGGGAGAGTGCCGGCTCCTGGCCGCTTCTGCCCTTAGACACTTGCCTGCTGCTCTCAATTCAACAACTATATTGGAAACCCCAAACTTGCAGCGATATAGTAAAGTCCCGTTTATCTTTATTTGCAGCTAATTCCTTGAAAACACCCGTTACATATCGCCAAAAGGATCGCATATTGCAATGCGATTGTGGGCAGTAAAATACCGCACAGATCGCGTTGTATATGCGCTCAGTAGTAATCGACCCCTTTACTTATATAGCTTTCAATGTGGGGACTGGAGCGTGGTTTTGTGTGTGTGTGGGGGGGGGGGGGGGGGGGGAGGGGAGACAGGTTTATAGACCCCATAAGAAAAATCACTTTGGTTAAGGTTATCAAGTGGAGCAAATTGTAGATTTACTCTGGAGACTTGGGATCATACACTCATTCTATGGCGCGCGTTGATCAGACATTGAGGGATTTTCTTTGCAACACTGTGATAAATTGGGTGACTATTGCAGTGTACGCTTCTGTGCGCTTCCAAAGGCTCATCACAGATTGATGGTCCTTCGTGTAGTATGACTGATCGGTCAGCGAATCTGTAAGAGAGTTGACCGACTTCAACCGGCTTGTGGTGGGGATCTATTTTCCTATATAAGGTAAACATTACAGGTCAATATGATGAATGAAAATGTATGCTTGGCAATTTTCACACCTATTTTGACAAATTCGCTTGGCAGTCAAAGGGTTAACCATTTAATTCCCAGCAAGGGTGGACGATGCCGTGCTGGTGGAGGCGTGCTTTCCCTTTGATTGCTATACTAGTCTTTTCCTTGCACGGTGAGCGTAGAGTCAAAACTTTTTTGACTTTCGAAGTCAAGGCAGACCAGGGGGGAACGTGAACGGTGTGTGGTTGGTGGGCGCTTATCAAAACAAACAGGATGTATTTGGGAGCTGGGTAGAACTGTTGTTTAGCGGTACTGTGGGGGAGATGTCTCAAATCTTCTAGAGAGGAAAGCTGAAGATGTTGCCCCAGAGCAACAACTTCTTTGAGCTATCATTTTCTTAGTACATTCTGCAGAAATGATAGCTACAGTGGATGCTGATGGATTGCTATGGGCCCCTGTCCTATGTTGAAGGTTTGATACCTCTCCCCCTCTGTTCTCTCTCTGGGACAGGAGGGGGTTACAGATTGTTTGGATGTTTGCTCAGCATAGCAATACGCAGCAATTTTCACAGCAACGAAACATGGAGACGGAAGTATCTGTCTGCGGGGTGATGGATGATGTGGTTTTATCGCTGAACCTGGGCGGTCTATTTACAAACTGGACGCATGTTTGATCCCTATATATGAATGGGACAATGGTGCTGTATAGACTTTTTTGCTATAGTCACTAAACCATAAGATAAGACGGGCTCCTTACAGATGGAGCCTTCTTCAGCTAGCCTTCTCTGGAGAGCCATGGCTCAACAAGACCTAATTTTCTCAGAAGCAATACAAAACATAGAACAATACAGTAGGGGATTAGCATATGATTACGTCCAACAGCTCTGGCTCAATTAATCCTATTAAAGGGCTCAATGAGGATCGCTCTATCTGTACATGTGAATCCTGTCGGTCATATGCAGCCTTGGCTTAGCGGCTTTCTTGGGGAAGGCTGGAGCCTCATTCTGGGACATGTAGTTCTACAGCAGGTAGAGCGGTGCAAGTTGCGTAAGCCTGATACAGAGCTAAATTGTTTCTGCAGACACTGCGCCTAATTCAGACCTGATCGCAGGGAACATTTCGGCAAGCAGCAAATTCGGCCCCGTTGTCGATGGTGGGTGTCTGTACATGTGTAAACCCCTGTGGGAACGCCTTTGGGGAGTATCACACTCGCCACAGTGGTCGTTCTTTCAGGGGAGGGAAGGTGGAGCAGTGGAAAGCCCAGTGTTTTATGGTTCCCCCTACGAATGCAGGTGTATTGATGCCTGCTCGGCGTCAGTGCCCGCCCCGAATTCAGGATAAAAGTCCGTTTTGACGGACATTTATCTGCGAACGGGTGAAAAATTGTGCGGCAGCATGCGAGTGGATGTGTAAGCGTGGGGATACGCAAGGTGGGGAGGGGGGGGGGGCGTTCAGTCTGGTGTCGTTTCCCTTGTTGCTTTACCCTTGTTAGCAAGTGGACAAAGCCATGTGCACTGCAGGTGGGGCAGATGTAACATGAGCAGAGAGAGCTAGATGTGGCGGAGTTATTTTGTTTCTGCGCAGAATAAATACTGGCTGCTTTATTTTTACACTGCAATTTTAGATTTTTGCAAAATGTACCCAGCGATCAGTCCTGAATGTGTGTGTCCCTTCCCTCCATCCCCGGGTGCACAATATGTTCCTGGACGCTTTAAGAGTCCGGCCTGCAACTTATCTTCTCTTCCAAATGAAAATGAAATTGAAACCTCTTCCAATCACAGCCTTCAAAGAGCTTTTTAATGAAGTCCAGGCTGTCATGTAAGGACCTGCGCGAGGTTGGGTAATTGGCAGCACAGTGTACTCTGTGGAGCTTCTGCCCATGTAATTGAGAATCCGTTATTAAGTGCCCAGTGTGTGATTGTGGTGATGCCCGGCTCCTGGCAGATGGTGTCATTTCTTCTCCTGCCAGATGCTCTGTGACTGATGTGGAATGGAATTAATATGTGACCACCTTCACGTTGGCGTTTCCCGTATAGTGCAGATGAAGCAGACTTTATTGAATGAAGTGACGACAACGTATTCACTGTGCACTGCTGTGTTACGTAATAGAGGTGTAATGATGTAACATTGTGACCATGAGAATTATCTCATTTATTTACAGTTTTATTTTTTGTTCTGTTTTTCTTTCTCTGTCTTTAGGATCCCAGAAGTAAACACAAGTTTAAAATACACACGTATTCCAGTCCGACATTCTGTGACCACTGTGGCTCCCTGTTGTACGGCCTCATTCACCAAGGGATGAAATGTGAAAGTAAGATTTTATCTGATATATTCTCCTGTGACGCCTTTACTGATCCATGTGGCGGAGCAGGGACAGCATGTATCTGAGTGATATATACTGCGATCTCCCACCTGCCCCTTTCACTGGAATATTTCATTCCAGCAGCACCTAACTGAGTTATTACTGTCCTTGCTCGTGCTACCTCTCCCCTCCCTTCACCGGAGTGATTCCCTGCTGCTGTCCTGCTCCAGCTACCTCTCCCATCCCTTCACCGGAGTGATTCCCTGCTGCTGTCCTGCTCCAGCTACCTCTCCCATCCATTCACCTGTGTGATTCCCTGCTGCAGTCCTGCTCCAGCTACCTCTCCCATCCATTCACCTGTGTGATTCCCTGCTGCAGTCCTGCTCCAGTTACCTCTCCCATGCGTTTACCTGAGTGATTCCTTGCTGCTGCCCTGCTACCTTTTTCATCCATTCACCTGTGTGATTCCCTGCTGCTGTCATGCTCCTGCTACCTCTTTCATCCATTCACCTGTGTGATTCCCTGCTGCTGTCTTGCTACCTCTCCCATCCATTCACCTGAGTAATTCCCTGCTGTTGTCCCTGCTCCTGCTACCTCTATCTAAGTAATTCCCTGCTGCTGTCCTTGCTCCTGCTACCTGAGTAATTCCCTGCTACCTCTTCCCTCCATTCTCCTGAGTAATTCCCAGCTACCTCTCCCCTCCATTCACCTGAGTGAATCCCTGCTACCCCTCCCCACTATTCACCTGATTGATTCCCTGCTACCTCGTCCCTCCATTCACCTGAGCGATTCCCTGCTACCTCGTCCCTCCATTCACCTGATTGACTCCCTGCTACCTCGTCCCTCCATTCACCTGAGTGACTCCCTGCTACCTCGTCCCTCCATTCACCTGAGTCATTCCCTGCTACCTCGTCCCTCCATTCACCTGAGTGATTCCCTGCTACCTCGTCCCTCTATTCACCTGAGTGATTCACTGCTGCTGTCCTGCTACCTCTTTCATCCATTCACCTGTGTGATTCCCTGCTGCTGTCCTGCTACCTCGTCCCTCCATTCACCTGAGTCATTCCCTGCTACCTCGTCCCTCCATTCACCTGAGTCATTCCCTGCTACCTCGTCCCTCCATTCACCTGAGTCATTCCCTGCTACCTCGTCCCTCTATTCACCTGAGTGATTCACTGCTGCTGTCCTGCTACCTCTTTCATCCATTCACCTGTGTGATTCCCTGCTGCTGTCCTGCTACCTCTCCCATCCATTCAACTGAGTAATTCCCTGATATTGTCCCTGCTCCTGCTACCTCTACCTGACTAATTCCCTGCTGCTGTCTTTGCTCCTGCTACCTGAGTAATTCCCTGCTACATCTCCCCTTCATTCACCTGTGTAATACCCTGCTTCCTCTCCCCTCCATTCACCTGAGTGATTCCCTGCTACCTCTCCCCTCCATTCACCTGAGTGATTCCCTGCTACCTCTCCCCTCCATTCACCTGAGTGATTCCCTGCTGCTATCCCTGCCCTGCTACCTTCCCCATCCCTCCATTTACCTATGAGTCCCTGCTTCTGCTTCCTCCCACCTCTCCTCTATTCAGTTAAAAGAGATTCCCTGCTCCTATTACCTCTTCACTGTCATCCATTCACCTGAGTAATTTCCCTGCTGCTATCTCTGCCCTGCTACCTCCCCCTCCATTCCCTGCTCCTGGTGCTTCTCCCCTCTTGTCCATCCACCTAAGAGATGATCTGCTCCTGCTACCTCTCACCTCTCCTTAATTCATCCGAGGGTCTCTCTGCCGCTGACCCCTGCTCCTGGTGCCACACCCCTGTCCTCTTGCCACTAGAATGATCCCCTGCTACTGCCCCTTGCTTCCTATCCCCTGCTCCTGTTCCTGCTACCTCTCTCTGCTAGTGTGGGAGGTCTCTTGACAAAAATGTGTCTTAGTTGCATTTACATTCCATTGTTCTTCATATTCAGTTGTTCACATATACACAAGTGTTGCATCAAATGAATCCGCAGCCCCTCCTGATGCATCCTAGCCACATTTGTCAAAAAAGCCGCCGGAAGCTAACGGAGTTGTACGGGATTGTTGGCTCACTCCCGCCAGGCCTCTTCCACTGTGTGGCTTATAGATGGTAGATGTGCGATTACACATCTGTATAATGTTCATGACTTTGTGGCTACAAGCACCTTTTCTGTATATGTTGCTGTACAGAGACCTCTACTGGCCACAGTGAGAATTGCAGCTTTGGTCTTTGTGCATTTTATAATGTATTTGAATGGCTGATCGGCATGGTCTCTTGCGGTATGGCTATGATCGAACCAAGCCAAAATGTTCACATGTCTATGGTCGAAAAAAGCCAAAATGTTGACATGGGTTTTTATTTATATATGCACATACTTTGCTGTTACCAATTGGAGTCCAGGTAGATGTTAAAGTGCCGATTTTGTGGTACCTGGCCTACTCTGTTTCTGTAAAGTCAGTTTTTCTTAAGTTTCCTGTGAATTCCCTCCCAGTTTCAGTGCATGTCCTTGTGTTCTAATACTACGGTTCCATTGAAGAATGTCTCCCACCTGTACCTTGTTAAAACCCTTGATATATTTGAAAGTTTCCTTTCTCTGCTCTAAATTATACATATTAAGATCTTTTAGTCTTTCCTGGTACGTTTTGTGATGTAGGCCATGCACCATTTTAGTTGCCCTTCTTTGTACAGTCTCTAATGTATTTATATCCTTCTGGAGATATGGCCTCCAGAACTGAACACAGTACTCTAGATGAGGTTGTACCAATGACCTATACAGTGGCATTATCACTTCTTTCTTTCTACTGCTGATACCTCTACCTATACAACCAAGCATCTGACTTGCCTAATCCTGACCTAATCCTTATGACTAAAGCTTGGTGCACACTGGACAATGATAATGACCAGCCGTAACAATTTTGTGTATGTCGTTCAGTGTGTACGCACTATGGGCCAGATGTATCAAACTTCAAAAACATGATATAATTGAGATCGATAAACAACTAGCCAATAAGCTCCTAACTGTCATGTTACAGGTTGGGTTTGAAAAATGACAGGTAGGAGCTGATTGGTTGTTTATCACTCTCCATTTGCATATTGTCCATTGTGTGTGCTACAAGCGATGGGCTGAAACCCAACAATTTGACAATATCAGATATCTCTTGTATATATAGTTTGCTCGATGGTGGAATCACTCAGTGTGTACGCACTATTTCATTTGTCCGGTACTTCAGAAAGTACAAGGGAAATAGTCAGCTAAGAGCGTGCGTGCTGCTTGTCATCCAGGTGGTACCCATCTTTAGTCCGATAAGTTTTCCAATACGCCTCTTTACTGAGGTGAAGCAGGAAGTGATATTAAGGATGATAGGTCTAAGGATTTGAAATACAGGACCTTTTTTGTATAAAAGTCAGAGGTGTTTCTAGACAATTTATATCCTAGTGCGAAGAAATAAATGTGCCCCCTCCCCCCCCCCCCATACATGTGTCAGTGAAGAAATTGCACACAAAATGGGTGTGGCTTAATATAAGGGGTGTGTCCTAGCTGTAATGGGTGTGGTCTAGCAAGAAAACCATTACCTTACACCTCACCGGGGGTGATAATTACACAATACGCCGCACACCCTGATGCCCATTACACATTATGCCGCACACTGTGATGCCCATTGCATATTACACCCCACCCCGTGATGCCCATTACACATTATGCCGCACACCGTGATACCCATTGCACATTACACCCCACCCTGTGATGCCCCTTTCACCCCACACTGTTATAGCAATTACACAATACTCCCCACACCGTAATGCCCATTACACATTACGCCCCACACCGTAATGCTCATTACGCTGCACAATGTGATGCCCATTACACATATTGCCCCCATAGTGCCAGATATGCCCCCATAGTGCCAGATGTGCCAGAAACACCTATGCCCCCCACAGTGCCAGAATTTCACAGTAGTGCAACTCACCATTGCCGTTGATTGCTGCTGCTATCAACATCTGCTGCTGTTGTTGGAGGGGGGCATTGTGGAGCACAGAACGCGCCTCTCCTGCTCTCACCCCAGTCTGGTGTCCCCCTGCTGTCTGTCTCCTCTGCCTCCGATTTCAAGGGGAGGGGAGAGCTCAGTGCATCGCGCATATCTCCTTCCCCTCACTGTGGGCGGGATGTATTAATATACATAGCCGCCCTTCGCCTGGCAGCCGCCGCAATGCTGCCGCATATGTACTAACATATGCGGCTAGCATCGGGTTGCGGTGACAGAGACCCCCGTGATACCTTTGATGTGGTGTGCGGGGGTCTCCGTCACATCCCGGCGGCTGCCAGTGTCCCCCTGCGTCTCCTCCTCCCTCCTGCAGCCGGATGTCCTCCCGGCTGTGACACCTGCTGGGGAGGAGGAGATCAGGAGGACGGGAGGGGGGGGGCACGCGGACGTCGGGCGGCGATAAAAGCCCATAGGCGATACCCTCTGGGTGGCGATACCCTGCCAAGCGAAGACGGGTGATGGTAAATAGGAAAATGCAATAAAACCCCTGTTTTACCGCATTTTCCCTTTAGTAGTGTACATCCCACCCAGAGTCCACTGTCCCTCCTTCCCCTCACTGTGTCCACTGTCCCTGTGACCGGGCCGTCAGCCAGTCATACTTTGCGGGCTGACTCCTGATTGGTTGCCGGCCCGTGAGCTGTGATTGGCTGATGGCCCAGTCACAGTGGCACAATGAGGGGAAGGCGAGTCATGCAATGGGCTCTTCTCTCCCCTTTGTAGGGAAGCGGCTGTGGGGGGAGCTGTCACCCCGGCTGTGTGATAAGTGGCAGACAAACTGTGCGGCGCCCCGAGTGGCTGCACGGCTTGTCGGCCTCTAGAAGCGGCCGTGATAAAACTTACCACCTTCCTCCATATTTGGGAAAGTTGATTGTCAATATATAGTGTTTTTAGTAACATCGATGTCATTGCTACCAGAAGAGGACCCGTTTAGTAATATCACTTGCTTTCCCGCTATTGCGACCACAATATCTGTACAACAAATTGATCATTTAAGAATGACAATTTCTGGAGTCTGCACACAATAGTGGTAAGAGGTATACACAGAGACAAATGGAAGGGGGTTATTTAGAAAATAAATAACACTAGGGCAGAATTATTAAGCTTGGTGAAGTGTAAGGTGATAATGCAGCAGCTAATTGGCTCCTAACTGGTATATTTCAGCCCCAGACTGTTGCTTGACAGTTGGGGGCAGTTGTAACATGTACAGAGAGTTTGTTTTGAGGGAATTATTTTGTTTCTGTGCAGCGTAAATACTGGCTGCTTTATTCTTACACGGCAATTAAGATTTCAGTTTGAACACGCTCCACCCAAATCTAACTCTCTCTGCACATGTTACATCTGCCCCACCTGCAGTGCAGCAGGGTTTTGTCCATTAGAGAAAAGATGTGCTTTGCGATCCAGTCTGAATTAGCCCTAAAGTATGGACGTCTATCTGTTCTTATTTGTGTCGCTTCTCCTTTCCAGATAATTTATATTATTAAAAGGAACCAAGCAGCTTAGTCCAATCTCATTAAACAAATCAGTCTTGCAATTAGTCCGATTAAATACAAACCGCTCTCACAGCCATTTTGTTAATAGAAAATACTCGTTAGTATTATTAGCCAGGCCTCGTATCACAGTGCTCATGGGATTTCCCAGAATACTCACCATACATTGTTCCAGCCATACTGTATAATATATCATTATTCAGACCTTTCTCTTATTATCCAGAAGCGCATATATATTAACAGAGTACTCACACCACAATTACAGCGGCAATGGCTATTCTCCCATGCACGTTCTATTGATGTCGGTATCTTTTTCCAGCTGTCCAAAGCTTGGCAGTCTGTGCTGTATACTTAGAGAGGGGGGTTTTGGTTGTCAATCGCACAAGACAGAATTGGAGAGCAATAGGACCCCTAATTTGTATAGTCTACAGTTGATTAGTTAGACAGGGGTGTGCTACCTAGGGACATAAGTATGAGAACAATGACTGGAAAGAAAAGATATGTCCTTAATAAGGTGCACCTAAGAGATTACAATCAAATTTAACCTTTATTAACAAGTCATTTAAAAGGCTGCGAAAATTTAAAAAACATTAACATACAACATAAATGGGGTAAACACAGTTTAAAACTGAGGTGGCAGGCAGAAACTGCTGTTTTATGTAGAAGATTTTAATGCATATATGTCCTTTTCAACGTGGTGTGGACCTCCTTATGTTGGTAAGTCCACACTCAGGTTGTGTGATGTGTGGACACCCAGAGGCGGTGCAACTAGCGCAGGTCCACTGGACTTTCTGCGGTATTGCCACACGCTCTAATGGGGTCTTGCGTTCTAAGAGTGGGTAAAGACCTCTTATAACTCCTAGTCTGTCGTATGAGGTCCTGTAGCTGATGTCAACACTTGGCCCGTCGACTGAACTCTTTCTTGAGTATTATGGATGGTAAGTATTCATTTGCGCTATATATAAGTGCTGAGAGTATAACACATCTATAATTCTGTGCTGAGTGTGTTAATTGCGCTCAAAGTATCCTCATAAATTATAACTGGATACCCTCTTAATACACATAAACTGTGAGGGAATGAATTACCAGAGAGGATTTGCGCTACATAGATACCACGACTATAATCATGCGCTTTGTAAATAAATTGCGCTCGTCTGGTCCTCACTCATATAACCTGGGTACCCCTAGCTGTATTTAGGCTATGGGGAAATAAATAACCAGGGAGTGCCAGTGTTGAGGTGTATGATATAAATAACACTCTCAGAATAGCATGGTAACGTCTGGACCCAAATGGATCAGAATGCACTATATAAATACCACGACTGTGGTCATACGTTTTGTGTATAAATTGCGCTGGTCTGGTCCTTACTCATATAACCTGGATACCCCTAAGCGTACTTAAGCTATGGGGAAAAAATGACCAGGAAGGACCAGTCCTGAGGTGTATGATATAACTAACACTCTCAGGATAGCGTGGTAACACCTGAACCTAAATGGACCAGAGTGCGTGAAGAGAGGTGTAGGAGAAGAGCCCTGAGGAAGCTGTACTGCGAAGCGCGTGCCGGCTAGCGGTGTGCAGGCAGACAGCTGTTTATTATTTTTCTTACCAATGCATTTTGATTTATGTGTATGTCCTACTACATGTTTCTAGTCCTGAGCTGAGATTGAGACTTGTGCCCGTGTGCCCTGCGCGACAACTATATTTGGAGAGTGCTAATCTTCTCCTACACCTCTCTTCACGCACTCTGGTCCATTTAGGTTCAGGTGTTACCACGCTATCCTGAGAGTGTTAGTTATATCATACACCTCAGGACTGGTCCTTCCTGGTCATTTTTTCCCCATAGCTTAAGTACGCTTAGGGGTATCCAGGTTATATGAGTAAGGACCAGACCAGCGCAATTTATACACAAAACGTATGACCACAGTCGTGGTATTTATATAGTGCATTCTGATCCATTTGGGTCCAGACGTTACCACGCTATTCTGAGAGTGCTATTTATATCATACACCTCAACACTGGCACTCCCTGGTTATTTATTTCCCCATAGCCTAAATACAGCTAGGGGTACCCAGGTTATATAAGTGAGGACCAGACGAGCGCAATTTATTTACAAAGCGCATGATTATAGTCGTGGTATCTATGTAGCGCAAATCCTCTCTGGTAATTCATTCCCTCACAGTTTGTGTATTAAGAGGGTATCCAGTTATAATTTATGAGGATACTTTGAGCGCAATTAACACACTCAGCACAGAATTATAGATGTGTTATACTCTCAGCACTTATATATAGCGCAAATGAATACTTACCATCCATAATACTCAAGAAAGAGTTCAGTCAACGGGCCAAGTGTTGACATCAGCTACAGGACCTCATACGACAGACTAGGAGTTATAAGAGGTCTTTACCCACTCTTAGAACGCAAGACCCCATTAGAGCGTGTGGCAATACCGCAGAAAGTCCAGTGGACCTGCGCTAGTTGCACCGCCTCTGGGTGTCCACACATCATACAACCTGAGTGTGGACTTACCAACATAAGGAGGTCCACACCACGTTGAAAAGGACATATATGCATTAAAATCTTCTACATAAAACAGCAGTTTCTGCCTGCCACCTCAGTTTTAAACTGTGTTTACCCCATTTATGTTGTATGTTAATGTTTTTTACATTTTTGCAGCCTTTTAAATGACTTGTTAATAAAGGTTAAATTTTATTGTAATCTCTTAGGTGCACCTTATTAAGGACATATCTTTTCTTTCCAGTCATTGTGCTGTATACTTGCCTACCTGACCCTCTCCATGAGGGAAAAAAGTCGTTCTCTGCTTAGCAAGCACCTTAACGTCGGACGCCCTCCTCGTTTTAAATAACGTTTTACCATTGATGTGAGTTTTTTTCCCAATGACAAAAAAGAAACATTATAAAAAAAAGTTTTGCACGGTAGACCTAATATGTATTAGATAACCCTACAAGTAAAATTTGTATAGCATACGATAACTTAGAAAATATAACTTTTCAATACATAATCCCAGGCATTGTCCGCGACGTCATGCACCGACCCCACATGCATCCCTGACGGAAGACATTGCTAGTGGGGTCCATGCTATTGAATAGAGCATGGCCAACACTGTCGGAGTCGCAGGGGACATACATTGTCTAGTGGCTCTTATTCCGGTTGAGTCGCTTCGGTTCGAATTCCCGCCCTTGCAAGTCATCCAGAACCTGCCCGGCGAATGGTGGCACACCTGCCACCATTCACTCACCGTGTTCAATCGTCCGGCACATGAATGGATGTTTTACATAAACAACCATTTGCATGCCTTTGGGAACCTCCGCCATCTTTCGATCGAATGATGGGAAAAAGCAGACACCTACAAAGAAATACAGTGATATGGTCGGCTGTCCGACCCTGCACGTGCGTCACGACTGCATTTCCATATGTACGCCCAGCGTCTTCTGAGTAACGCCCATGAAACGCTGGTCGTATACATATGCTAATGCCCCTGGCCAGCACACACACACCACCCCCCACAGCACCGAGTTTGCACACTCACATCCTTTGCATATGCGCAGAAATGCAGCTACGCATACTCAAAACATCGGTCCTGGTGCGAATTCGCGCCCAACCGAATCAATCAGAATAAGGGCCAGTGTGTACACCGCTTCATAGAGGATTTTTCGACTGTAAATATATGCAAAAATCATCTGTAGCGCAAAAAATCCTTAAAATAGATACCATCGTGGGGGAGTGCCCAACCAGGAGTGAGGGTTTGTCCACAAAACAAACCTTCAAATCATTGTGCTCAATTTTGGATTACAGCAACTATATGCGCTCCTGGTACCTGCGGTAAGAAAGCATGCTGGTTTTTTTTTTGCTTTGAAGCCCCACATCTTCCTATTGGGCAGGTGGCTGCTGAGAGATGTAGTTCTCTCCACTGTTGCCTCTAGACCAGTAGAGGCCAAACCGGTCCTCGAGATCTACCAATTGTCCACGTTTTCCAGATCACCTAGCTGGTGCACAGCTGTAGTCATTACTAACTGTCACATGTTCAAACCTGCTGCATTTATTCCTACT
Organism: Crinia signifera; assembly: GCF_055691185.1. Taxonomy (NCBI): domain Eukaryota; kingdom Metazoa; phylum Chordata; class Amphibia; order Anura; family Myobatrachidae; genus Crinia; species Crinia signifera. Next base: position 42,882,934 of record NC_139223.1, read on the forward strand.
ATAGATCCACAGGTTGCCTGATATACATGAACTGTTGGTAGATCATGAGGTCAGGTTTGGACAGCCCTGATCTAGACTCACACGGGACACACACACGCATGCGCTACAAGTTGTGTTACACATAGCGCATAAGCACCGTATTACTGCTTGTGCATCATATTCCCACTGTGGCGCAAATAAAATGCATTGTAATGGAATAAGTCGCATGCAAGCACGCTCAGCGGTAACGAGTCATGCTGTGGTATGGAACGACTAGAAGCGCTGTTTAACGTTCAAGGAGGCTACATATACTGTATGTGGACACCTCTATAATTAGGCTAACTGGAAACTTCCAATAGCTTAATAAATAATTAGGGAGGGGTAAAGCGGGAAAGCCAGAGCAAGTCCCCCTGATTTTCCTAAAAATAACGAAAAATCGAACTTGTTCTGGCGGTGCAATCTGAATAGGAAGAATGTCGTGCCGCATGGTTGGTTGTTTTTTTTTTTTTTTTTTTCTATTAAAAATTTAATATGCCAATAAAGTCTTGGGCAGGAAATAAAAGAGCAAATTACGGCCCATTTGTAGCGAATTTTGGCAAACTGCAGAGTAATCTTGAAAGAAAAATAGCGTATGCCCGTCCCTAGACAAAGTACTATGTTTCCCAGATGCATTCCCTAACCAATTTTTTGCAGGAAAACAATATTTTGTATCCCAATTGCACATTGAGTGAAAAATAACTACATAATAATCAGATAATACAGAGATCTTGGTTGCATATATCTGCAGATATAGGGCTAAGCCTCCAGGCCGTCAAGGCATCTCTGTCACTGGGGGTCCCTAATACTGGGTATGGGTCTGGGGTGTGGGCCCCCAACATGCAAATATATGCAACCAAGATCTCTGTATTGTCTGGTTATTATGTATGTTATCTTTCACTGTGTGCAATTGAGATACAAAATATTGTTTTCCTAACCAGAATTACCCCTCCCTTTCGGCACCTGAGTGACACACCTCTGATTGAGCAGCTTACCAACAAAAGTGTTGTGCAGTTTTTTGCAGGTAGATTAAGCAGCAAAAATAGCCACTTTCCGCATAAAACTTCTGGAAGCGTAGAAGACCAGAAATGTATAAATATCGGCCCTTGTAAGAGGTTCTTTCCTATGCTAACTGTCACACTCCCACTTGTTACGTGGGTACCTGTTTTCTAGGTCCCCGACCCCAAAAAGAGGGAGAATAGAACCTGTGTAGAGCCATCATTCTCACAAGAGACTATGCAGCACTCGGGCAGTCGGGATTCCGATGTCTGAATAATGACTGTTGGAATCCCAACTGTCTGAGGGTTATACCCCACCCCCCCTGTGACACGCTGAGCAATACAGTTCTCATGAGCTCACAGGCGCCCTCTGCTGCAAATACTGGAAATACTGTTTCTGGTGCAAGCTAAAAATGAGACAGCAGATCACAAATCCAGTTCGGGAAAAACTTTGGGACCCAACTTTTAGTGCAACAATCTCGGAGAACTAAATATTACGGAAATGTGTCTCCCTGCTAATACACTGCTAACAATCCCTGCTTTTCCCTGTTTCTCAGCATGCATGATGAACGTTCACAAACGCTGTGTAATGAACGTGCCAAGCCTGTGCGGTACGGACCACACGGAGCGCAGAGGGAGACTACACATCAAGGCGGACATCAGCCAAGATGTCCTGACGGTTGTGGGTGAGTTGATAGCTATCAGGTGGGTCTGTCTAAACTCAATCCAGGCATTTTGCATTCAATCATTTAGAGGGGATGCAGTTAAAATCCCGGCGGTCGGGATCCCGGCGTTCTGAATCCCGACGCCGGAATCCCGACCGCCGAAATGCCGACACATTCTCCATCCTGGGGTGTCCACGACACCCCTGGAGGGAGAATAAATTAGTGTGCCGAGCGTAGCGAGGCACCGGGCCCGCTGCGTGGCGAGCGCAGCGAGCCCGCAAGGGGGGGGGGCGATCCACGTCCCCCCCTTGTCGGCATTTCGGCTGTCGGGATTCCGGCGTCGGGATTCTGAACGCCGGGATCCCGACCGCCGGGATTCAATACTGAATCCATTTAGAGAGATACCATTTTTATTACATGATCATTTTTGTGTGTGTTGTGCTAGACTTTGCAGCACAGTAAACGGTATAGAGGGGAGAATACATGCAATAAAGAATTATCTGTGGTTCTAAGTCACTATTTGTGGAAAGAGTTGAGAACCTGTTTCTCTTTGTTATATTTTTCATCCATTTTCAAAGAAAAGTTTACAAATCCGTGATAAGAATGCACTGCTACAATATGCATAACATTTAACACCTGTCTCACATTGAGTTACTGTAATTAGCCATATAAAGGGAATTGGGGTGGATTAAGGAGTCCTAGGCAAGAACCGGTCTACCCACATGTTTTACGATCTATTTATTAACAGTTGGTGTATGGACGATTTTCAGGTTTTTTTTCCAAAGTGAACAAAACTGGCCATTTACTAAAGGCAAAACCGACCAAAAACCAGACTTTAGAACGTAGGTTGGTTTTAAAATAAATGACTGGAAACTTACACCAAATCCACAATCATCTGTTGTACCCCTTTCACATCGCAAAGCCAGGTCAGACTTGGGTCCAGCAAGTTAACAATAAACCCAGATCGCCCATTATACAGGGGTGCCGGACGGAATCCCGACTGCTCCCTCGTGGGGGTCCACGACCCCCATAGAGGGAGAATAAAATAGGCGGCGGGAGCAGCTCGCCACCGCGCCTGCAGAGTGGCGAGCGCAGCGAGGCCGCAAGGGGCTTCATTGCGCTCCCCCCGCTGTGCAGTTGGGATCCGACGGCTGAGTAATGACTGTCGGAATCCCGACTGTCGGGTAAATATACCACTCCCTTATACAGAAGGCGACCCAGGTTTAACCCTTATAACCCACGTTGAATTGCCGGGTTGGTCAATCTGTGTTATAAGATTTCAGACCTGGTCTGATTAGTTTGGTACCATTCACAGTATGGCAGTGAGACCCCATGCGGTGTGTCTCCCTGGTGTAAGCTCCCAGGTGGTTCAGCCTGGTGCTGGTTATTGGAAAACCAGGGGGTCGCCACTGTTTTTCCTACATTTTTCCAGTACCAGACCAGGCTGAGAAGTTCATGGCTGGTTCTGGATTACTGGGGTCCTCTCATTAGACTTTACACCTAAGGAGCTTGCATAGAACATACTGTTCAGGGGGCTTTGCCATCAGTTTTGAACTGAAAGATTAAAACCAATGGCATTTAGAGCTGCATGAAGCAACTGACGACATAGCCTGTTTTCAAGTGATACTGAAAGAGAGAGTTAGGAAATATTGATTATTTTTTTTTTGGTACTTATGTACCGCCACTAAGCAAATAGGTTAGTGGGCTATTCTGCGTAAGAAAATTGCTTTGCATCGTATGCGATTTTTGCATGCGATGCAATTTTCATATGCAATTTATTCACTGGTCTTGGGCGGGGATGCAGTTACGATCCCGGCGGTCGGGATCCCGGCGTTCAGAATCCCGACGCCGGAATCCCGACCGCCGAAATGCCGACACATTCTCCCTCCTGGGGTGTCCACGACACCCCAGGAGGGAGAATAAATTAGTGTGCCGAGCGTAGCGAGGCACCGGGCCCGCTGCGTGGCGAGCGATCCACTTCCCCCCCTTGTCGGCATTTCGGCTGTCGGGATTCCGGCGTCGGGATTCTGAACGCCGGGATCCCGACCGCCGGGATTCAATACTGAATCCCTTGGGCGGTGCGATAAGATTGCACCGCATATAAAATCGCATGCGATTTTATAGGGTGCGATGCGTTTCATTTAGTATACACTTGTATGACCTACAATGGGATTTAGGCACCCCCCCACTATTCATGCCACCCCGAAGCGGTGTGGGATATGAAAAGGTTGGGAGGACACGTTCCGCCGCCCCTCGCGGGGCTTGCTGTGCTCGCCACGTTTTGGGGTGGATCCAATATCCACCGGGGGTGCCTAAATCACATTGTATGTCATACAAGTGTATAATACATTATATGGCATTGCACCCTATAAATCGAATGCGATTGCATGCGATTTTAAGTGCGGTGCGATTCAATGCAATCGCACCACACAAGGACAGAGAGCAGTGAATAAATTACATAGGAAAATCGCATTGCATGCAATCGCATTGCATGCAAAAAACGCATGCAGCGCGATTTCCCTATGGTGCCGTACGTATGCTAATTGGGCGCCCTTCCCAAGTACATATCAAACAATCACAGCGATATCTGTCAATGTTTGCCTGTTTTTGGTTTGGAACCAGAACTGACATTTTAGATTTGGTTCGGTATCTCACCTATCCGATACATCCGATCACTGTGTGCCTCCATCCGCTGCATAGTGTTACGTTTTTCTGCATTTGGACAATTATCATTCAAGTACATACACTGTAGTATAATTTTTCAAAACTGTGGTGTATAAACCAGATCTGAAAGATTAGGAAAAACAGGAAGTGACTTTGTCCCAATATGGGACGGTGTCGCTTTAAGAAGCGCAGTCTTGTCGGGATCAAACAATATTATAAGCAATTAATTGTTGAACAATAACTTGTATTTATTTAAAAATAGTTGTACATATAAATGAATGAAGTGCACTTCACAATGACATTAATGAATAAAAACACATACCAAACAAACAACATAAAACATATAGTGCTGGCTGTAGATTTGAGGCAAATAGCAGGCTTGGAGTTCATATGGCATTATGTTAGTTCCTTAATGGCAATTTGTAATCCATTATAGTTACCAGTCAATGGTCTCCAACAGCGATTGTAAAGTGGGTAGACCTCCTCACACAGGTGCCAATTCTGTGGGTGGTACGTTTCTCTCCTCCTTTACCAGTGATGTAACTGGATATTGCTGTCCACTGTGTAGGGGTGATGCCTTGAAAGGACTGGTATCTTGGTAAAGCTCAAAAACGCGTTTCTCCGCCTTGTGTGATTATCGGCGGCTTCCTCAGTTTGAGCTGTTAGATATGCAGGTATCATATTTATAGCGTGCCGGTTCGCGCGTCTCGCGCCCCCGCACTTCCTGGTTTATATGCCAAGCCTCGTTTTGGTTTTACTACTATATATAGATGACGGCGGCCATTTTAGTTCCGTGTATTCCAAGCCTCATTTTGACACAATAGACTGCCGTGGCCCTCTTTTTGTATGTATTGTATTCCAAGCCTCTTGAGAAACTGAAAATCTGAAAGATTTTTATTATTAAGTGTACGACCAGCCTACATTGTCTGCATGCTTCGGCTGGGTTTTAACAATTTAGGCCGTGTGGATGTAGGGGTCTTGAAATGGGCTGCTGGTCGCATACTTGTGTGGTCTGGAACTAAGCCTCTTCCATCAGGTAGCATTATTGTGTGGTCTGGAACAAAGGGCCTTATTCTAATTCACTCTTTCTGAAAAAATCCTTCTTATATGGACAAAACCATGTGCACTGCAGGGGGGCAGATGTAAAATGTACAGAGAGAATTAGATTTGGGTGAGTTATTTTGTTTCTGTGCAGGGTAAATACTGGCTGCTTTATTTTTACACTAAAATATAGATCTCACTTTGAAGTAAAACCCCACCCAAATCTAATTCACTCTGCACAAGTAACACCTGCCTCACCTGCAGTGCACATGGTTTTGTCCATTTAAGATGGAATTTGTCAGAAAGAGTGAACTAGAATAAGGCCCTAAGCCTCTTCCATCAGGTAGCATTATTGTGTGGTCTGGAATTAAGCCTCTTCCACCATGATAGTAGCATGCATGTGTGGTCTAAACTAGGAATTGCCAGCCACTGTGTTCCCCACTAATGCAGCCAGAAAGGTCATATTACAAGTTTTCTTAGCTCATTTGAAGGAACAATCCCAGCATGCAACGCTTACTTGTGAATCCTATTTCGTATACATTTCCTTTATCTTCCCAGCCATGTTTGCCAACAATAAACATAAGTATTTCCGCTCATGTCAGCAAGAAACTTAGGGACGTGTTTATGGTGGCAGATAAACCCATCAATCTCCACCTTGGTCCATTGATTTCCTTGTTAGTCATTTTTATTTGTGCTGCACTCAGTGAGCAAAATGACAGGTGATCAAATGCAGTCTACAGTGTGTGCAGAATTCAATGTGACCTTTTGGATGTTGCTATAGATAAAATCACCACTAGATGTCACTGTATGCCTACATTGATTTGCTGTCTGGTTGAGCCGTCCAAAGATATTCAAACAGAAAATTAAATAATCTTGCAGACTGCAAACTAGGAATGCCTGTGCTCAGTGTACTGATCTAGGAGCCAGTTTAAAGACCCAGCACTGGGAGAAGCTGGTTCTTTTATCTATCGATCCATCGATCTGTCTACAGTATCTATTAAAACTATACTCTTTCCCCCCATATTTGATGTTATAGTGTTCATGCTTAGTAAGCCATGTTTGGTGATGCATGAACCGCAATGCTCATTGATATTAGAGCTTTTCTGTTTAGCACCAATATATATGATGCTCTTCAATTGTTCTGTAGATTAATTTCCCACTGAATTCTTTTTAGTGGGCGAAGGCAGGAACTTGGTTCCCATGGACCCCAATGGATTATCCGACCCGTATGTGAAATTGAAACTCATCCCAGACCCAAAGAGTGAGAGCAAACAGAAGACCAAAACCATCAAATGTTCCCTCAACCCAATCTATAATGAGACATTTAAATTGTGAGTGAAGTTTTCCTTTGATTGGTACCATTACCTCTGACCGGGACAATGGGCTCATTCTCTGTGTGACCTGTCCAGTCTCTTCTCTTCGCAGCAACTTGAAGGAGTCTGACAAAGATCGCAGGCTGTCCGTGGAGATTTGGGACTGGGACTTGACCAGTAGAAATGACTTCATGGGCTCGCTGTCGTTCGGCATTTCAGAGCTGCTGAAGGCTAGTGTGGACGGATGGTAAGCAGCCACAAATCAATTCCACAAGATGATGTGTACATTGAGTATGTAGAGGGCATGGGGAAACTGAGTGATCTATAATCAGGGCTATTGTTCAGCAGGCTCCAGCAGGAACTGAGGCCCTTATTCTAGTTCACTCTTTCTGACAAAATATTTCTTAGATGGACAAAACCATGTGCACTGCAGGTGAGGCAGGTGTAAAACCCCACCCAAATCTAATTATCTCTGCACAAGTAACACCTGCCTCACCTGCAGTGCACATGGTTTTGTCCATCTAAGAAATATTTGGTCAGAAAGAGTGAACTAGAATAAGGGCCTCAGTTCCTGCTGGAGCCTGCTGAAAAATAGCCTTGTCTATAATTAACAGTTTATTATCTTTAATAAAAAATATTGTGTACCTGGTGTGACATGTGACATCTAGGCATGTTATTGAAAAGTGAGGATTCCCAGCTTTTGAAACAACTAATGTTGGGGGGGGGGAGTGAAATATGTATATAGATATTTTCTAGAGCCATTTGAACACTTAACGTTGGATGAAAAACGCCCGTGCTGAACATTCGTAAATCATTCCAATGTTAAGGTGCATACACACTGGACGTTTTTGCACAGCGATGATCGCTAAAATCGCTGGCTGAAAATCGCTCAATGCATACACACTGAGCGATTTTCCACCTGCCCATCGGTTTTCGCCGCTGTCAATGGCTTTCCATAGCAGGACACTATGGAAAGCTGTTCAGCCTGCTGGTGATACCGGCAGATGAACAGCGGCCACCAGTGATGGGGTTGTGAGTGCGTATTACCGCTCACCGCCTGCTCATACACACTGGGCCGCTTTTGAGCTGACAGCAGCTCAAACTACATAACTGAGCTGCTTTCAGCTCAAAATCGCCCAGTGTGTATGGGCCATTAATCCGTTTGCACAGCCATATTCCTTAGTAAGTTTCTTTTTGTAGCTCCATGTTAACTTAATAATTGGTCATAATTGGTTTGACGTACGGTACTTAGAGTGCACCTACATTTCAATTTTCTTGCTTGGCACTGCATGTGTCAGCATGGTAGCACCTCTTAATATATATAAAATAAGGTGTCCTTTTATCAGCACAGTTCCCTGCATTGCTGCCTACAGATTAAGGGGCACTATTATTTTAAGATCTTTGCAAATGGATACAATCTGTTAAAATGGGTATACACTATATGGCACTGTTAATATATGCGCTACTGGACAAACAACCTAGCACTAAAACACATATCTTTCAGTAACGTCACCCGGACCCCCGACGAAACGCGCAGTCACTCACAATGCAGTCAGATTTGACTATATGTTCAGACGCTGGGGGAATGTTAATGACCCACAGAAGCCATACATCATTACCATGGTTACACACTAAACCATGTGCACAGTAATATAGCTATCTATATCATTATTGTGCATATCATTTAGTGAAATAGCAAAGGTAATACCCAGCTCTAGTATTGGCAATGTTCAGATGCCACCTGATGGGGCTCACTGTGACCTGGTTGGTGGGCATGCAGTTTGGCCATGTACTACAGATGTAGTCAGCCGCATTTATCCTCCGGCAAGTCGCACATGCGACAGGTGTGGCGAAATGCATTGAAAACACATTAGCCTGCAGCTCGCTGTGACTTGCTGCACCAAACCGGCACTAGCACCCGCACCGCGGCCACGATGGGCATGGCTACAGCTTCAGGTTTGATCACCTTTTTGATAACGCAGTGTGTGGTTTTCTAAACCTAACAGTTCAAGCTGCCAGCATGCTAGACATATGGCCAGAGGGGCCTGATCGCGAATGGAATACAGTCGCTAGGTCGACATACATTAGGTCCACCACTAAAGGTCAACAAGGCTTAGGTCGAGACATTCAATAGTTCGACATGGCTACGATCGACAGGGTCGGAAGGTTGACACAAGCATTAGGTCGACAGTCAAAAGGTCGACATGAGTATTTCACATTTTTATTTGCGCCGGCTCGTGCCGACGGGCTGTATTTCATACCCTACCATCCACTAGGGCCTGGAGGGAAAATATAATAGTGTGCCGACCACAGCGAGGCCTCGTGCCTGAAGCATGGCGAGCGGACGCGGTGCACTGATACGGTGTCCATGTCGACTTACGATGAAATCCGGGACCTAAAAATTGTGAAAAACTCATGTCAACCTTTTGTCTGTCAACCTAATGCTTGTTGGCCTTCTAACCCTGTCGACATTCATAGTGTGAGCTCTATGACGCATACCCTCTTGAACAGCGTGGCTGGAGTGTAGTTTGTGCGGTGGGATTGGCCCAGCTTGGTCCTCGTAGCTAACCTATAGTAAAATGGGCTTGGCTGGTCTTCTGTAAGATAAAGTAATGGATAAAATAGTCTAATTGCGCTCCTGTTGGGAACAAGCCTGATTCTGCTGTGCAGCCTAAATATGGCACATTACATAGGCCCTGGCCCCGGTTGTGTAGCACACGTACTGACCTGTCTGTAGAGAGAAGACACTGAGCCCGGTGGATTCTGCTTCACTAGAGCAGATCTCCTGGATACATTGTCTAAAACGTTCAGTCGAGTGCAGCAATAGTCCCTGTTTCCCATTTAATCTCCTCTAGCGCTATCCACCGAAATTCTCATTTCCTCCCAGGTTCCGTGCCGCCTCCGGCCCTCCAGGAAATCATTTCAACTCCATTGACTCTCGTGCTGTGAAAAGTCCATTCTGTTCTCTTTTTATCCTAACCATCTCTCTGACGGGGGGCACCCAGTAACCAAGGACATCTGCTTTGTGTTATTAAAACAGTCTACAAATAATTTTACGGTGAAAGTATAGCTTCTCCCAAGTAGGACAGCGCAGTATGATAAGAGCACAGATAAATGGCTACCGTACAGATATAAAGACGTTAACACGTTTTGGGCGATTTTTGTTTGTAACCTGGTATTACTCAACTGACGATAGAGACATTGCACCAAAATATCAGTGTGTTTTTAACTAAATATTTTTTTTAATTTGTTTTAATAAACGTTATTTTGAGTCATTGTCGCAAGCCATTGTGACAATGGAAAACTGTTGAGCCTCCATTTGGTGCTTGAGAGAAAATTTAATCTAAATATTCATTTTTCCCATTGAGGCCGGTCTGATAACACGGCAAGCAGTGTGGGAGCTGGTGGTAATAACTGCTAAAACTTAAATTTGTTGTGGGAATCCACAACTATCTTCAACTCTGATTTATGTATAGAATAGTTATAATTATCATCCTTTATTTATATGGCGCCACAAAGGATCCGCAGCGCCCATTTACTTCGTACATAAACGCATAGGCAAAACAGGAAACAGTGACTTACGTTTGAATACAATAGAGGACAAGTAACAGGGCACATAACCATGGCCCTTATTCTGGTTGGTGCGGCCGGAGCCGCACACGGTGCTCCGGCCGCACAAACCAATCCCCGCCCACGAGACGGATCGCCACGGCCGTCCGTACACGGACGGCTGGCGATCCGCATAAAAATGGTGGGGCGTACGCCTCCACCATGGTGGGAGCTGCCCCCTGCATTCGATGGTCGTCGACCATCGAAGGCAGGGCCGCACGCCACAGCAGCTCCCGCAAGCTGAGACCACACGGACAATCGTCCGTGTGATAGCTTGTATGGGGGCTGAGAGCTGACATCCGGCGACGTCAGCTTTCCGCCCCCATCAGTGGCGTCATACCCTGATTAGCATGCATACGCCCCGCGTTTGCATGGGAACGCCCATGAAACGCGGGGCGTATACATAGGGAAATGAGGGTATGAAGCCCCTCACGCCCCTATACGCCCCCTTTGCGGCGGACGAAATACGTCTGCGGTGAATGGGGCTGCACATGCGCAGATTGACCTCTGCGCATGTGCAGACTAAAAACATCGGCGGTACGGCCGCACGCGGGCCGTACCGTCCGATTCAGAATAAGGGCCCATGTCTGCATCAGCAATAAGCATCAGGGTGGCTGAAAACAGCAGGATTTGGTGCCTTCGGAGATGGTTTAAGTAAAAGATGGAGAAGTACATGAGGAGCGAGGGCCCTGCTCATGGGAGGTTATGGTGTTGTTCCAATCTTTGAGTCACAGCACCCCTAGGTCAAAAGTTACCTATTGTAAAATCCAGGAACAATTATTAAATACAGTAAAATGCGCTTACCTGTCATTCTTAAGGTGGATACACACTGGGCAGTTTTTGGCCGTCCAAGCGATCTTTCCTGGGGAGGATGACTTCCATAGCAGGACGCCATGGAAAGCGGTCTACACTCTTGCTCATCTGCTGGTAATACCAGCCGATGAGCACCAGGGGGCGTTGATGATGTGGGAGCACGCATCAGCGCTCACCGCTGGGCCGACACACTGGGCGGCTTTTTAGTTAAAAGCAGCTCAATGATTAAAGTGAGCTTACAGCTCAAAATCGACCAGTGTGTATGGGCCTTTAGGTTCACTTATGTAGTGGTGCACAGGGCATTGTGAGAGTGCCAGGCCCAGCACTGCCTATACTGTTGATGATAAAATTATTTGTTTTGGTAATGCACCATAAACCCATGTCACCCCTGTAAGTGCCCTGTGGTAGCCAGTTTGGGAACCACAAAAATAATGTATGCACACAAGTACGGGAGAATATACAAACTCCGCACAGTTAGGACCATGGTGGTAATCGAACCCATGACCTCAGCGCTGTGAGGCAGTAATGTTAACCACTACACCATCTGTACTGCCCCATATATATATAACACATGGTGGGGATAGAACCCATGACCTCAGTGCTGTGAGGCAGTAATGCTAACCATTACACCATCCGTACTGCCCCGTATATATAACACATGGTGGGGATAGAACCCATGACCTCAGTGATATGAGGCAGTAATGCTAACCATTACACCATCCGTACTGCCCCGTATATATAACACATGGTAGGAATGGAACCCATGACCTCAGTGCTGTGAGGCAGTAATGCTAACCATTACACCATCCGTACTGCCCCGTATATATAACACATGGTGGGGATAGAACCCATGACCTCAGTGCTGTGAGGCAGTAATGTTAACCACTACACCATCCGTACTGCCATCTGACCATATGTGATCTACTTGCTATAAATGATAAGGCAAGGGATTTGCAGATAACAAGGGGCAATCCATGCAATCCAGTACTAATAGACCAGTGCAAAATGTTGCTTTGCATTACTTTGATCTTCTTAGTCGCAGTAAATAGAGAGCGCTATTGGGATCTTGGATTATGTTCTCAAAGGGGGTTGGTTTCAAAACCATCATTTTTTCAAAGCCGCTGAAGCATTGTGACTTTGATGTTTTAAAGTGGCAACAGAGAGAAACTCTGAACTAGCCTGCATTTATTTGTTACTCTTTTAAATCCATCAGTCAGAGCTGCGGCCTTCACAAACTACTCCCTACCCACCCGCTCCCCGACAAATGCTCCTGGGATCCCTGTGTTCAGATCTAAAGGTTTTACAAACTGCTCCCAGCTTGGTGGTTTTATTGGCCATTGCTTTCCGCCGTTCCCCTCACTCTGGTATTGTACATGTATTACCAACTGTAAACGGAAAATAGACCTCCCCTATAAATGTATCTGTGATACGCTTCATTAGAGAGCGGTGCATGCTCATTGCCTCGTTTTATCTGTGCTTTAGGTTTAAGTTGCTGAGCCAAGAAGAGGGTGAATATTTCAATGTGCCTGTGCCACCGGAGGGAGAGGAAGGGAATGAGGAGCTGCGGCAGAAGTTTGAGGTACTGTACATAAAATACTCTTTTGACGCATGAATTAATACACTCCATTGCACTTTTATACATAGAGAATAGTTTGTGAACATTAGGCGGTGCCGGATGCCAGTCAGTAGACCGATGTTGGAGTCTTAAAACAAGACATTTTTTCCCTCAGCACACTGAGCAATGCTAGTAACCAATCTAGAACACTACATGATAATAGAATTCAGAGATATTGGTTACATATACCTGCGCAGGTGTATGCTATGCCCCCAAGCCGCGTCAAGGCTTCTCTGTATATTGGGGGTCCCTAGCGCTATATCTAGGTGCAGGGTGCGGCACCCCAAAAAAACATCATAAGCTGGGAAGCCCAGTGCGGCATGCCAGTGATATACTAAGTGTTAATAATTAGTGATAGGAAGCCGAAGCTATATAAAAGGAGAGAGATAAATGAATGCAATTAAAATGGGATAGAGATAGTGTTAGTGAGGGAAAAGTGTTAATAGAATGTAAGGGCATGCCGCACTAAAGCCTCCCAGCCCATCCAGTCCAGGAGCACCGCACCCCACACCACCGTTACCCTAAATTGGGTCTACGATTAACTAGCAAGGAGCCACATGATAATGGCTCCTTACTTGATATATCCAAACTAAGAGCTACCTACCTTGGAGCAACCCCAAACTACTCCATGTGGCATATCAGGACCCACATCTCCTAATATGGGCTCCCTTCTGCCTCTATAAACATACATACAGATAGTGGTAGATGCTCAATTAGTTCAGTAGCATTTCCCAGGTGCATGAGGGAGGGGTTAATTACTGGGTAAGTAAAACAAGACATTTTTTCCCTCAGCACACTGAGCAATGCTAGTAACCAATCTAGAACACTACATGATAATAGAATTCAGAGATATTGGTTACATATACCTGCGCAGGTGTATGCTATGCCCCCAAGCCGCGTCAAGGCTTCTCTGTATATTGGGGGTCCCTAGCGCTATATCTAGGTGCAGGGTGCGGCACCCCAAAAAACCATCATAAGCTGGGAAGCCCAGTGCGGCATGCCAGTGATATACTAAGTGTTAATAATTAGTGACTTGACGCGGCTTGGGGGCATAGCATACACCTGCGCAGGTATATGTAACCGATGTTGGAGTCTTGCCTGTTTAAAGCCCTACATTTCAAGCAATCTCAACTTACAGAGGCTATTCTCCCTCATGGGGGTCCACGGCCACCATAGAGGGAGAATATAACCCGTGGCGTGCACAGCAAGCCCACAAGGGGCTTCTTTGCACTCGCCCCGCTGTCGGAGTTCCGGCAGTACCGATTCCGATCGTTCTAATTACCGTCGAAATCCTGACTATCGTAAACCCATACCGCACCCGTCATGAGGTTTTATCTTGCCAATGATGGGGAGTAGTGAATGTCAGGTTATAGCACGCTGCTCATAGTAGTATACTGTATGTGTGGTTCTAGCAGGCCAGTATTGGGGAATGTGATGACGATGCATGGTAATGAGGGTGAGGTTGCGGCATGGTGGCGAGGGTGAGGTTGCGGAATGATTGTGAATGCCAGTGGTTAGTGTGTGTTATCATTCTAGTCTCAGTGATCAGTCAGTGTGATGTTAAAATTGGTGATGGATATGATAATTTAGCATGATGGTGAGCAGTGAGTGTGATATTCTAGTATGCTAATGATGAGCAGTGGGTGTGCTAATATAGCTTGTCAATTATAGTGAACATTGAGTGTGATAATCCGAGTGTGATGTTAGAACATGATCATGCGTGTGATAATCTAGCGTGATGGTGAGCAGTGAGTGTGGTATAATAGCTTGGGAGTTATAGTGAGCAGTGAGTTCACTATCATAGCTAGATGAAGATGAGGAGTGTTGTATAGTCTGCCATTCTTGGTGATGGTAATACCACAGCATTGGCAGGCGCGCAATTTTATGGCGTTATGCGAAGCAGTGATTGTGCTGTTACAGATGGCGGGCAGTCACTAGAAGCCTCTGGATGTAATACAGGGCTTTATAACTATCAGATTTGACTCTGCGGCTATGTACAGTAGTCCTACACATGTCTGACATCCCTGGGATCTGGTGTTTTGCCAGGAGCTGATCACACTTCATTTTCACAATAGCAAACTTTCATTAAAAACGTTGAGTAGTATGAGGAACAAGGTACCCATTAGGTGAAACCACTAGCTACAATAAGCATAATTAGTAACCAAGCATTTCCCCTCTTCCTGATTCTTTATTATGACTTTATTCCTTGTAGTGTATGCCTGTATAATGTACACATGGTAGTGACATGGGGGGGAAGCTTCTGTGCTTGCACTAACCATATAAAAGTGGCTATGGGGATATTCCTAAAAACATTCACATTTATTTTGCTATGTATTTAATATTATCCATTTGTCATTATTATGGTGCCCATACACGGTGTGATGGTTGCATGCATTTTGATCTTTTTAGTTGCCGTTCACATCGCACCGTGTTTCTATAGGGTCACAATATTGCAAAGTACCAAAAATATTTGCAGTACTTTTTGTGCTAGATTGCATCTAGGTAAAAATTGCACACTGTTTTAGCGTACCGCATGTATTTTGCACCCTGTATGGGCACCTTTACATTTTGTTTAACACCTCCCAATTAAGTGAACAGTGATGCACCAATCTGGTTGTTAATGGAGAAAAGTTAGATATTGGTGTGGGTGTGTGTGTGTGTCTGTTTGTTTGGTGTTGTGTTTTTGTTTTTCATTTTTAAACCTTTCTGTTGAGCGATCCTTTGCCAATTGCTTGATGCAGGTTTCAATATACGAAATAGTCCACCTATCACATATTATACGTACATCCAAACCGTACGGTTCTAGAAGGAGCCTTTAAAATAAAAAATGTTCTTCGTTTAAAAATAAAAAAAGCCAAACTTTTTATTTTTTTTATTTAATTATTTCGTTATTGAGCTGCCAAAACCCCCTGCATGTGAAGATTAAACAATTAATCCTTCCCAGCCCCCATCCAATTGCATAACTTGCTTAGACCAAGGAAATTGGATGTGGATCACAGGGTCGACAGTAAATGGTCAACCTTGTGTCTGTTGACCATGGTCATCGTCATCTATTGACTGTTGACCTATCATCCGGATTCCAATGGAAAGTTTTATGGTGGGTTTTTTTTCCGTGCAGTTCAATTGTACCCCTTTTTTCTTTTTTTTTCTTTTTTTTTTTAATCTACCAAAAAATGACCTATTTACAGTATCTGGGATAAATTGCTCAGCCTATGTGTTTCATGGCCGTAATTGAGTAAACAGGGAACATAGGGGATTTTTGTTTACAAGTGCCAGTGTTGGGCTTCCTTTGGGGCTAATTTGATAACCCTGGGGGATTAAATTCCATGAATGTTTTTGTTATTATTAGGCATCTTGGCACCAGTTGAGATGTTGCATTGTTGCCGTAAGACATATACCGTATAGCCCCAGATCGGTTTATGGCAGTGGCCATGGCGCTGTGTGGCATCTATGTGTAGTTCCTCTACAAGTGCTTTTAGTGTACAACTTTGCAATGTCGTATTGCGTACACACCCACATCTGGCTTAATGGAGCCAGAATAGATATCAATATTTGATTACTGTTCATCTATTTTAAGAGCGCATCTCCAGCTACATGCCGTAGAGGTCACAGGCCGGTTGTGAGAGTGCAGCTGGAGGTAGCCTGTCAATCCTGTCTCCTTGATGAGTTCATTTTCCATTGATTTATCTGTTTTGCTGCCGGGACCTGCTCATCAGTTGGGCCGAGTCTCCCAGCTGTGTCCGCTGCACCCAATCAGCCGCTCATCAGATAGAGAGAGGGTCAGGGAGCGACCGGCGGAGAAGAATTTTCTCTGCAATGCTGGAAGATGCGTTCTGTCTCCCTCTGCCCTATTTTTCTCAGTTACAAAAAAAATGTATCTATGGATGATAAAAATAACTTCCAAAGCTGGTCTTGGCGATGAGAGAATTCCATACTGAAAGTAGAAAGCTGTTCTGAAAAGCTTCCAAGGGTCTTCAAAGAGTCCCAAATATTTCAACGTAAAAAGAAAATAAGATCAAAGGAACACATGAGAGGTTCATGTCCATTTGTCAGGAGGGCAATGCTTCTGTCACTGGGAAGGCAGAGTGCTTGCGTCACTTTGGGAGTGATTCATGTTGACTTGGAAAGGGCCAAATTTATCCCCGTTCTGATGATGGGGGGTGTATTTGCTCATTGTCCAGACTGCCAACACCTTCAGCGAGTATTAAAGTCGCCATGGTGTTTGCTCGGGTAGGGGAGGGAGTGGGGTGGCTGGAGTGAAACGCGTTTTATGGGCGTCCCCATAAAAATGATAGGCGTTCCCCTGGGAACACAGGCGGACCAATGCCTTCTGGGGGCGGGATGCTGTTCGGCAGACTCCAATGGAAATAAGTCAGTTCAGACTGACTTTTATTTCCGAAGGGGAGAGAAATCTTCCAAGAATGTAGCATCCTGTATTATGTAGCTGAGGAACCTGTACTTGATCAGGATTCCTCTGCCCCTGTGGAGAAAATGGCAACCAGGAAAGCCCTGCAAAGCTTCCTGATAGGCTGACATGGCTTCTAAGAAGACTTGAGACTTTCCCTGGTCAGGAGAGGTCCTATTTGGTTCAGAGTTGGAGGACCCAAGATGACTTTCCTTCGTCGTGTGGCCTGGTGGGAATTCAAACAGTCTAGTTAATTTTTTTCCTAGACTCAGTCGCCCCGTAGTCGGGTTGTTTGGGCATGCACCCAAAGCATGGGGTAAACTCCCAACCTGTGCAAGACCATTTTCCTACAAGGACTCAGAGGACAGCAGCATTGATCCAACAGACAGATGATGGGCCAGGACTCCACCTGGGGAACCCCAGTGTGGGAGGCTGGCTTTTCTTTTTTTTGCCAAAGTTTGTTTGGGAACCATAACAGATGCTTGGCGTACACATTGGGGATTATTCAGACCTGATCGCTGATGGACGATTTAGCAGAGCCCTTCAATCAGAAAGCTGCCGCTGAGCCAAGTTTGAAAACCCACCCTGTGCAAGTCTGCGATTGGCTTACGAAAATCACACTGATCAGCGGCTAGCTGCAAATCCATACGCAACTCACTCTTAATTAACTGATTTTCCCAGTATGTGCATAACCCAGGACCTACTCTACCTGTGCGATAAAAACCGGGTGATTGAGCCCCGGAACTTCATCCCATGCCCTCCCTGCAAACACCTGGGTATGCCTTTGTTTTTCTGACTCTCCCAAAAATCGACTGGTGACATGCACAAATGGCGGCTACCCATCAATCAACTTGCGAAGGGCTAGCAATCAGAATCAATGCTGGACTTTTGGCCTAACAGATGCTTGCTACGATCTATACGTTCGATAATCATCCGCCTTGCAAATTCACACCGCATCGATCAGGTCTGAAAAATCCCATTGTCCTTTCAGAACCTTCCTCCAGCACGTTTTCTCCCACAGGATTTCCAACAGATCCAGGAAAAACAAGCTCTCAGGGAGTCAATTGACTCCCTTCTAACCTCCAAGGTCATCATAGCAGCCCCCTGTCTTAAAGAAGTAGAGGCTACTATGCCAGCTTTGTCCTGGTACAGAAGACAGACATCTCATTTCAGCCCATGATCTATTTGAAACTGCTGAACCGTTATTTGTGTATTGTCTCTGCTCCATAATTCGGGCTAAGGGCAACCAAGTGATTTTATGGAATATTTGGCCATCCAGGATGACCATTTACACATCCCCATCTAAGTTCGCCACCGGCGTTTCCACAGGTTTTGCTGTTCATTAAGATCACTACCCGATTCAGATTTCACCGTTTGGACTGTCTATGGCACCATGCAATTTCAAAAAGGATGCAGCAGTTATGAAAAGCGGCTTTGTCAAAGGGACACCAGAATCTTGCTTGGACAATCCTTTTATCCTGGCTCTTGATTAAATATGACAGGTGTGGTATGCAAGTCTTCTGGGCCTCTCCATTGATGCTCTGCATCTGACTCTGCAGCCAAATCTTCTGTTTCAGTATCTGTGCTCCAATCCTGATCCATACTCAGATAGGAAAGGTTCTTCTTTCAGCCCAGGAATGTTTCCTTCCATAGGAGGTCAACTTTAGGATGTCCAAAGGTGATCCTTGTGCCGCTATTGTAGGAAGTAGAAAGCAGGATTAATATTTTACCATATTAAATCCTTTTCTTCTACACCATGGGGGCAAAGTGTCCACCCTGACACACCTGGCTTCAGTGGTTTGTGTGACATCTGTTTTCTATGTACTTGGCCTTTGTGTGTGTGCTGGCCTTTCTTCCTCCTCTCTTTTTTTTTTTTTTTTCTTTCTTGCTCCTAGTCATGGGCTTGCTAACTTTACTTGCTGGCCTTGGAGTAGGGTATAGGGTAGAGGAAGCCCTGGTCGACTAGGTAATTAAAATGAACTGTTTGGTGTCCAGACTTTCCTCTCTATGGTATGCCCAAGGTCATCCCTCTGCCCCCTAGTGGAGAAAAGAAGAAAAGGACAGGAGGCTCGTCTCAGCTGCTTTATTTTATTTTATTTGAATCCTTCTTCAATGGGAGGAATGGGGTTCAATTTTAGGCTGGAGAACGTCTAAAGAAGTCATCCCTTGTTTATAATGAGCGAAAAGGGGTTAATACAAATGTATTTATGTGGATTGTTTAATATGACTGGAAAATGCCTGTCTAAGCTGTAGCCACGTTTCTTCTTAGCTAGAGTCTCCTGAGGACAAGAGTGAATTGAGGACGAGGGAATGTTTAATAGTTTCGGTGAGAATGAATGACTGATGCATTATTATGGAGCATTAGATGATGTTTTAGAAATATCTGAAAGGCTGCCATGGCAACCAGATGTTTTGGTGAATTTTCACAAAGTAACAGGACCTACTCATTGTTGGTCATCATGTCTTAGTCACATTTATGAAGAAAAAACTATTTTTGTACACTTTCTCATATAGAGCTATTCAGGAATGCGGCGTAACATAGACGCTGCTTTCTTCACAATCACAAATCTTGTCGCGTTGAATATTGAATTTTGTACTGGTGTTGTATTAGTTACCATTTTCTGGCTATGGAGATTGTTGCCTGTGGTTAAATGTAGTTAATAGAACATAATACTGAGTTTAACGTGCCCTTGTTGTCTGCACTCTGTGGAGGCGGCCATTTTGTGAGTTGGAATGTGCATGACAATGCAGCCTTTTGCTCACTAGAAGTGTTGTGCTAGTTTCCAGTAAATTTATAGTGTGCAGTCCAGGGATGTATTAGGAGGGAAAGGGGCCTGTGTGCAGTGTCCATTTGTTAGAAAAAATTACCACAAGGCGCTCTGGATATAGAAAATTAACCAATTGCATATACAAATATGTAAAAAAGTTTTATTATAAAACATGAAAAATATACACATGAAATTTAAGAAAATATATATATATATCAAGAAGAATGATAAAAATTAAAAAATTAATAAAATAAATTAAGTAAAGAAAATGAGAAAATCTGCTCAAATGAGCATAAAATTATGCACTGTAGCAAACATCAAAGGTACGCATATATAGCTAGTGTTGAGTTTCCACTTGATGTTGGTCTCACATTTATGTAGTTTGATCAATTTGGAACCTTTGTTTTAATGTAGAGACTCAATGGTCTGTACTAAGATGTTACTGTCCACACTGGGTTAATTAGCACCTGTGGTTATTAGAGTCCCAGAAAGTCCCTTATTACTAAATGTGTGACAAGTAGCAAGGAACAATTTTTATTTTGTAGCTCACTTACGTGTGCAGGTATGAGCCTCCCTTTTGTATAGGGGTAGCTTGCAGTCCAAATTTGTGTTGAATTGCCGCTTCGGTTGAATAGCTGGCTGGCACACTTTTAGTGAATGAGCAATGTCCACATTTGCTCCGTAGCGTCTGCAGCGTCTCCCTGCTGAGCCGCCGGAGTGTATAACCGGGTTAGGCTATCCAGGCTTGATGGAGAGAGGGAGCTGTGGTGAGCCGGGCAGGAGGCCGTGTGTGGCCGAATATCAGCGCCTGCCGGGATTTACAGGCACCGCTGCAGAAATCTCCGTGCTGGGGGTTTGCTGAGTGCTAAATGCACGATGTGCTGGGTCCCCTCAGTTTGCACTGATTGACGGCTGGAGCTTGTGGATCCTCAAGACGCGTTTCGCCGCACACTGGGCGGCTTTATCAATTGGAATCCACTTGTACCCCCTCCACTCTAGGCTACATCGCAAGTCTCCAGGAAGTACGCACTGGAAAACGTGCAGGTCTCCGGTAAAATGGTACAAGCATAAAACACTGGGAAAATCTATGCCACGCCATTGTCCCAGTGATTTGTGCTGATCCTGCTGATGGGGGAGACTGAGGTGGTAAGTAATGAAAAAATGTATACGCCACTGCTGCAGCCACATCCTTTTTAGTCCAGTACATGGATAGCTTGCCATGCTGCTACAACAATGGTAATCTGATGGACTGCAGGCACGACTCTTGGTCCAGGCCACAAAATGGCTGCCTAGTGCCGCCATGTTGTCACCATTGTATTGGTGACCTGCTTTGTCATGATTGTTGTATTTGCCACCAAGATGTCTCTCCATGGGTATTAGATGACTGCACTCTGATGGAATATTGGAGAATTTTACAAATTGTACTGTGTAGCCGGAATCTGTTCTCGCTCCCTCTGAAACCGAGACCTTCGTATCCACTGCCTTACAAAGCTGCTAGTGTTTTACTGTGGATTTGCAAGCCCTGTCAGAAGTCATCACAGATGAATATTTCATTCGGGGGAAGTTGCAGCTAGGGACTCCGCTCAGCAGCTCGTCAGATCACTCTCCGTTCTCCGTTTCTCCTGTCTCTAATCCCCAGGAACATTATTTAAGCAGCAGCAGCTCCCGGCAGCTCGTCAGATGATGGGCGTTTGAAGTTCCTGCTCCAGCCTTGATAAATGATAACAAGGGTTTTTTTTTTCTTCATATATTTTTATCATTCATATATACTATATATGTGTATGTGTGTATATATGTATTACTGCGGATACAGTGGAAGCCAGGGTTGAAATGCTGCTTCCTGCCATGTTCTAGGCTTCCAAACCAATTTGTCTTGATAAAACAGTACAGACGCTTATTACTTACAGGCTTGCTCTCTGTAAAGGCGGAATATGTCTTTTGAAAACGAAATCAAAGGGCATGAGGACCCTAGTTAGTCTCTACCCTAAAGTTACATTTAAGGGGAAGTAGACTTTTTATTCCTTTTGTGACAGTCAGAAGCCAACAGTGTCTGCAAAACTATCCTTACTTTCAAATATTAGCTTTCATTATTATTATTATTATTATGTTTTTAATTTTTTTAATACTGAATGCTATAGCATAAAAGACAAAAAAATAACATAAAAACTGCGCTAGGAGAAACGTTTAACAATTAATTACACAATGTGTTATTCAATATACTGTAGTGATTTTCACCGGCCAGTGACAAACTAAAAACATACATTCAACATGTAAAACATATAAAATGTTCTTTGTTAGTGCAGAAGAAATTAATTCTTCTCTTCATATCCATCCATTTAGCTAACGGTCTCCCCTCCTTGTTAGTACACAGTCCTCCAGTGGAAAGAAGAAATATATGGAGTTTTACTGTCTGGCCAGACATTTTAAAAGTAACCTTTTATTTGTTCGCTTGTGCTTGCTAGACCCTTACTTGCTCGCTTGTGCTCACTTGTGCTCGCTAGACCGCACCTCCCAGCTGCTGGTGCTCATCCAATAGTAACACAGCTTTTTCCGGAGGACTTCTGCAGTAGCTTCGTATGTTGTTGAACAAGAGGCAGTGGAAAGAAGGATGATGCAATAATATGGTTAACGCGTTTCCCCGCATGTGGTGACTCTCGGCGGCTTCCTCAGAACAAGTGGAATGCTATAGCACCCCAATATTTGCTCCCAGTGCGTAGTTAATGACCAGTTGCTGTGGTCCACTTTCAGTTCAGCAACACACGCGCATTTTCAAAAAAAATAAAAATAAATATATATATATATATATTCACTTGCATTGAATGTAGAACTTTATTTATTCACTTGTGTGTCCTGAAGAAGTGCGGAGGCCTGTGGCAGAACTAGATGTATAACTCACTGGGTCACTCCTGAAACATGCCAGGACCCCCCATCTGCCCCCTCCACCTCACCATAAAAAAAGAATTCTGCACATAAAAATGAGTTAGGATAATTCTTGGCCCACTAGCGTCGCTTGGTTGAAGGCAAGACCGTAGGTGGTGCACCGCTTCCTCTGCCTCTGGCCTGTTGTCTGATATCTCTGTGCTGTAAGCACAGTCTGCAGGTGACCTTGAAAGGAGGTGCAAACAGCCTCGCTATAACCAATTAGCCGGGGCTGTGACTGGGAGATTGCTCAGGAGCCGGTTATCTGCCAGAGCTGTGAGCGACAAACAAATTGAAGTGCTCGGAATCAGGCTAATGGAATTTCATGGCAGGCTGAGCCCTCTGCTGCCGTCTCAATATGGAAGATCTTCTAAAAATTAAAACCGAAATAAGCAGGGCTGTGCCACGTCCAAAACCTCCAGCCTGCCAATTACATTGCCATGGCGGCAATTAGAGAGGCGCAGCAGGGGTTTTGAAACTTTTTAACAGGGCGGTAATCCAGCTGAACACATGTTTTTTTTAAGCCAGAGAAATGTCAAATGTGGGGGATAATATATATATATATATATATAAAAAAATAAGATCCTTGAATGCTGAGCTGAGAACTTACATATCCATTACATTGCTGGTGCCAGCTATATACTTTTTTCTCTCCCCTAAAAGTAAATCTGGGAATACAATATGAGAGATTGGCAAATTCATTGGGGATATGGTCACTAGCTCGACATGCATTAAGGTCGACATGGTTTTTTTTTGAGCCGACATGTGTCGACAGTCGGTATTTCATGCCCTACCATCCACTAGGGTGTGGTGGGAGAATAGAATAGTGTGCCGAGCGTATCGAGGCGTCGAGCCCGAAGCATGGCGCGTACATCGGTGCTATGTTTCAGTGTCCATATCGACTGTGTCGACATTGAGGACAAAAAAATTGAAAGCTCCCATGTTGACCTTTTGACTGTCGACCTTCCCGATGTCGACCTTATGCTTGTGTTGACCTAACCCATGTTGACCATCAGTCAAGTTGACCTTCCTGCATGTCGATCTTCAGTCATATCGACCTTATTGCATGTAGGCCTAGTGGTGCCGACCTAATGCTTGTATACCTACAGTAGTGGCTGTCTATCCAATGATCCATACCCGTTCATTGCTGGATATGGTTACTAGGGTGACCCTATTTATGTCAAAATGCATTGGGTCGGCCACTGCTGTAACACACACTGTGTGTGTGTGTGTGTGTGTGTGTGTGTGTGTGTGTGTGTGTGTTACAGCAGCCAGTAGAAAGCTTGCTTGATTGTCCCCTTTATCTAATTTACATTAAGTGCCAACGTCAGGCAGATGTTCATTTTTAGTTTTTTAAGAAAGAAATGTATTTATTAATTGTACAGTAGAAGAGAATGGCAACCATGCATTGTACAGTATATAGCAACAGCTGGAAACCACAGGAAGGGGGCTGCGATCGGACAAACTCAACTTCCCCATTCAAATAGAAATTCTTGGCACAACCATTGGAAGTGACATACCAATCAAAGAGAGGGGCAGATGTATTAAGCCTTAACAAGAGATAAATGCAAGGGTGATAAGGAGAGAAAAACCTCCAGCCAATCAGCTCCTTACTGACTTTTTCAAACCCAGCCTGTGACATGGCAGTTAGCAGGATTGGCTGGACGTTTATCTCTCCTTATCACCCTTGCATTTATCTCTTGTTAAAGCTTAATACATCTGCTTGCAAATGTGTTCCTGTAACGGTTAGCAAATGCAGTGCTCTGTTTATTCGGTGCTTTTCAGTCATGTTTTACATCAACAGTCTTACCCCACTCTGGGGGCCGTTCTAATTCACTCGCTACATAGCGAGTTCAGCCCTGTCCTGGTGTTTTGGGGACTGCACACGGTCTATTATGCACATGTGCAGGTCCCTTTTGCGAATAGCTTCAGTGATTGCATAGTCACCGAGCCGTTTACGAACATCCAGGCGGACGGTTATGGGGCTCGCCCGTGGGAACGCCCAGTGTTTTATGGGTGTTCCCATGGGAGTGCGGGCAGACGGATGCCTGCCGGGGGCGGGCTGGTGACATCAGCCGTCTGTCCCGTCTATGGCCAGGCACACCCAATAAAATCAGCTCAGACTGACTGTTATTTGTGAAGGCAGGAGAAATCTTTTGATGGTCGGCATCCATGGAATGATTGGTTGTGTAGCGGAGGCATGCGAGGGGGTGTGTTTTCGCTACATGATAGTGAGGGGTGACAGGTGTTTGGATGGGCGTCGGCCAGCGTCTCAGGCACTCAGTAAACTGCGGTGTGTGTGTCTGTGTGTGTCTATTATCTGAATGAGTCACAGGAAAGTGTCCTTTGTAGCCAGTTATGTATATTACTGTGTATGGGTAGAAGAATTTATTGTGTCTGTGGGTCATTGGTCTCCTCTTACCTTGCAGAGAGCTAAAATTGGACCTGGGGCCAAAGCCGCAGAGGAGAAGGTGGGAAATCCAGTGTCCAAAATCGACAGCAACGGAAACCGAGACCGCGTCAAAGTCTCAGATTTCAACTTCCTGAAGGTGCTGGGAAAGGGAAGCTTTGGAAAGGTGAGTAACACAAGCCAGGGGTCTGTGGGTAGAGTCGGTTCAGGGAGACCTCAGTGACCATTCCAAGGCTGCCGTAAGGACAGCTACTCCAACATCTTTGTTGTAGCCAGGGATCTGCTGGAGGGGATACGGTCGTATTGTCGACCCGACTTAGGTTGACAGTCATTAGTTGGGTCGACAGGCAACAAGGTCAACAGGGTTCTAGGTCGACATGGATGAAGGTCGACATGGTTTTAGGACGACAAATGCGTTACTTCGACATGGATTAGGGCGACAGGTCACGAGGTCGACATTGTTTTTTTCACTGTTCTTTGAGCCGACATGTGGAATTTCATGCCCTACCATTCACTAGGGTGTGGTGGGAGAATAAAATAGTGTGCCGAGCGCAGCTAGGCACCGTGCCCGAAGCATCGCGACCGATTCAAACGGCTGCGGTTGACTTCCAACTGTGTCCATGTCAATGTGTCGACATTCGGGTCAAAAAAAACTGTGAAAAAACCCATGTCGACATAATGCATTTGTCAACCTAACCCCATATCGACCTAGACACCTGTCGACCTTCACCCATATCGACCTAGAACCCTGTCAACCTTGCTGCCTGTTGACCTAATTACTGTCACCCTAAGTCGGTCGACAGTACAATCCGCACTCTGCTAGAGACCTACAGTATGTGGGCCAATAGTCCAACCCAGTGTAACCAATCAGATGTTAGATTTCCTACCCTCTACTGCATCACATCATCATCTCCTCGCAGGACATAGAGGAAATGACAACATGCATGGGAAGTTCGGTTAGCATTAGATGGTGATGTGGAGGAATTATTTGTCTGTATTGTAATATATATATATAATGTGCGCTCAGGGGACTGCCACTTCAATAGCTGTAGATTGCGGATGTAATTTGTAGGTGAGAAACCCCATTAAGTAATATTGCTTTGTTTGCTCTCCGCACTGCTGTGCTGGTGATTGGTCGTCTCCATCGGTTAATACAGAATTCCCAGCAAGGCCCCCAATCCCTGCTTTCTATTCAGGTTACTGGTGTTAGGAAATCGGATAAGTGCCACAATTATATACACAGTGAGTGTGTAATATTTGTGCTCTGCAGCTATTGCCCCGCACTCTCTCTCTTTTTTCTCTCTTTTTCTCTCTGTCTCTCTTTCTCTCTCTCTCTCTCTCTCTCACACTCTCTCCTTATACTGGAGTGGTTGTGTTCTCTTTCCTTTGTTCGCTCGCCAGCTTTCTCCCTCCTTGTCTGCAGACAGCTGCAGCAAGGAAACTTTCATTTGTCTCTGTTTCAAAGATGTTCTTCCTCCCAGCGGCAGCCCAGGGAGAGGGGGGGAAGCTTGTGAGCAGCTTAGGAAATAAATATCAATACTTCCTTTGGATTGTTGAGTTCACTTGACCCCCGAACACCCACAGGGACTTCAAACACAATCCTTTAAAACTCCACTGAGGTGATACATTTAGCCGGCTTCCAGCCTGGCACTCGCATCCTTTGTAAGCCAGCAAACCGCTGAAAGAACACTTTTGTGTCTGCAAAGTATTATTGCCCCCAAAACACAAGTAAAGGTTTGTCCTTCAACCCCCACTGCCGGCGTGTCGTTTATTTATTATTTATCTTGTTCTATACCCTAGTATATTATCAAATAGATTAATGCTAATAACTTTCTCATAGGGCACAGTTCAAATAGTGGCAGCTGTGTGCCGTTTCGGCCATTGGGTTGAATTGCGGTGCACCAACATTGCACATTTTCCGCGTATCAGGGAATATCTTGGTGGCCACAAGGTGGCAGTGTTCTGACCGGTTTTCCACACTTTGCAGTCACCATCTCAGTTAATTGGTACCCTCTAAAGAGCAATTCAGAGATGCCGGGAAAGGAATAAATTTTAATCTTTAACTATTCTCTGGGATCTTCCCCTCCTCCTTCAAACACGCTCTTGTCTCCCCAATTCTCAAAAAAAAAATCTGGACCCCAACTCTCCGTCCAACTACAGGCCCATCTCCCTCCTCCCTTTTGCCTCCAAGCTCCTAGAACGTCTGGCCTATAATCGTCTCCTTAGCCACCTTACTCCTAACTGCATTCTAGACCCCCTCCAATCCGGGTTTTGCCCTTTACATTCCACTGAAACTGCCCTGACCAAAGTCACTAA
Organism: Crinia signifera; assembly: GCF_055691185.1. Lineage (NCBI taxonomy): Eukaryota > Metazoa > Chordata > Amphibia > Anura > Myobatrachidae > Crinia > Crinia signifera. Next base: position 42,910,485 of record NC_139223.1, read on the forward strand.
CGATCTACTATCGGCTAAATCCAAAGGCCTCTTCTCTATCCTCATCCAGGTTGATCTGTCGGCTGCCTTTGACACTGTTGACCACCCTCTCCTGCTCAACACCCTCCGCTCCTTTGGCTTCACTGGCACGGTCTTCTCCTGGTTCACCTCCTACCTCTCTGATCGCTCCTTCTCCGTCTCCACTCCGAGCTCCTCCTCTACTACTACCCCGCAGCCAGTCGGTGTTCCCCAGGGGTCAGTCCTTGGCCCTCTCCTCTTCTCCCTCTACACCACCTCTCTGGGCACCCTCATCCGCTCCTACGGCTTCCATTACCACCTTTATGCTGATGATACCCTAATCTATCTCTCCTAACCCGACCTATCCCCATCACTCCTATCCAAAGTCTTCGAATGCCATCTCAGCCTGGATGACCTAACGCTTCCTGAAACTAAACATGGCTAAAACTGAACTTCTAATCTTCCATCCCCCGAACATCCCGCTCTTCTCCCACTATCTCCATCAGCATTGGTGAAACCCAGATCACCTCCACCCACCAAACGCACTACCTCGGTGTCATCATTGACTCCTCCCTCTCTTTCACCCCCCAAATTCGTGCTCTCTCAGTCTTGCCGCTTTCACCTCCGCAACATCTCGTGCATCAGACCATTCCTCTCCACTGACTCAACCAAAAGTCTCATTTACTCTCTTGTCATCTCCCATCTCTTGTGATCTCTCAAATCCATTCTTAACGCCGCTGCTAGGCTCATCTTCCTCTCCCACCACTCTACCTCCGCCTCCCCCTCTGTCTATCTCTTCACTGTCTCCCCATTCCTTTCCGAGTTCTCTTTAAACTCCTCACCACACCTACAAGGCTCTCTCCTCCTCCACCGCTCCTTACCTCTCTTCACTGATCTCTATCCACACTCCATCCCGTCCTCTTTGCTCCGCTGCTGACCGCCGCCTGACCTCTCACCTAATCACCTCCTCCCACTCCCGTGTCCAAGACTTCTCTCGCGCTGCCCCCCTGCACTGGAACAACCTCCCGCCACCCATCAGGCTTTCTGATTCCCTTACCTCCTTCAAGCGCTCCCTCAAAACCCACTTCTTCCGACTAGCCTATCCCTCCTCCTCCTAACGTCTTTCGCTCCTCCTATCCTGCCTGCCCTAACCCTCCATCCGTTCCCATCCCTTCCTACTTATTCTAATGTTTTTTGTTCGTCCACCCACCTCCTTTTAGTCTGTTAACTCTTATGAGTAGGGCCCCCCTTCCTCACGTACTCACCCTACCTCTTTACCTCACCAGCGCTCCTGCCCTGTTCTTCCCTTTCTCTACTTCATATTCAGTCTCCTCGACAATTTCGACACCTACGTCTGAACTGATGCTGATTTTAGTTCTACTAACTATACCCCTATTTATGCTGTATTTTATCAACACACCCTGTACGTTACCTTGTAATTTGTTTTTTTGTTTGCTATGTACGGCGCTGCAGACACTTTGTGGCGCCTTATAAATAAACAAACTACTACTAAATACGTACAAGTTCTAGAGGAAACACAATGGAACTTGGCCTTGAAAAAAAATCCCCTGCCAGTGCCACTGCATCCGTAGCTCTGTGTATACTCATTAGCACCAAGGTGAACAAGTGTCACAGATTAATTAGTGCAGGCTCGTTAAGTGGTTTTGCAGACATCACGCCATGTGGGTGTGTAAAGTCTGTTTATGAGCAAAGGTACTAATGGAGATCGGGGGCTATCCCTATATTGGCACTCTTGGGAGCTATACCTGTATTTGGAACCTCTGAGGCTTTCCCCGTATTTGAGACCCCGCAAGAACTCTCCCCTACATCTGCAGTCAGGAAAATTATGACGTCAGTAACCTAAAATAGATTGGCATCTCGCCACTAGTTTTTGTAAATAAGGATCTGTGATATGGTATGTGCAGCTCATCTGCAAGTAACACCCAGGGAATTCTGTATACTATGGGCCGTGCTATTGTTTGCGTTATATTGGAATAGAACATCATGAATTAATAGAAAAACAGCCAGGTGGAAGGCAGGACTTATGCCGCAAAGCTAATATTTATTTTATTTATTTATTAACAGTTTCTGGCACTTCTGTAGTTTCATGGCGCCGTGCTACTTCCGGGTTCTACGCTCGCCACGAAATATGTAAAAAAAAGTAACTTAACTCCATGCCAACATGGATAGTTGATACCCCCACTATCCATGTTGGCATGGAGTTGATTTTAAATAGCGTAGCGACCTACCGAGCCCGCAGCGTGGGCGAGCGAAGCGAGCCCCGCAAGGGGACTCAGACGCACGGCGCCATGCTGGCGCCGTGAAACTACAGAAGTACCCAGTTTCTTTTATAGCACACACATATTCCGCAGCACTTTACAGAGTATAGTTGAACATTCACATCAGTCCCTGCCCCAGTGGAGCTTACAGTCTATATTCCCTACCACATGTGCACGCACACACAGACATTCTAGGGTTAATATTGTTTGGAGAAAATGAACCTACAGATGTAGCCGGGCTCATCTTTGCAGGGGATGGCAATTCTACCGCCATCCCCCGCCAGCGGCCTGCTACTGCCAGGGGCGTGCGCCCCGTGGCAACGGAGCTTGGCGGGGGTCCCCGCTGCTTCCCCCACCATCGCCGCCGGTCCCCCTCGCCCCCTGAACTGGGCAACGTCTCCCTGAAGCGGAGACGGGCAGGGAGACGCTGCCCAGCCGCCTTGATAATGGGACGCGCGTCTCTAGCGCCGACGCTCGCCATTGAAAGGGATCTGGCGAGCGCCGGCCAAGGATGGCAGCGGCTCCATCTGTACCAGTATATTTGTGGGAGGAAACCGGAGTACCCGGAGGAAACCCACGCAAGTGTGGGGAGAATATACAAACAGAGCCATGACCTCAGTGCTGTGAGGTAGTAATGCTAACCATTACACCTTCTGCACTGCCCTTAAAGCTATAAAGTTTTAGTTGAGCCACAAAAATCTCATGCTTATGACTGTTAATTATTGCAAATATAATGTTAAATAATATATTTGGGGGGGGGGGGGGGGAGAGAGAATCTACAAATTGTTTCTGATTTCATTACTTCATTACTTAATATAGCAGACCCTGCAAGTGTGCCGGCAGCTAATGCGTGTTTGTTATCCTCTAAATGATGGAAACAAATGCGTTTTTTTTGCCGTGGTCCATCCTACATGATATTTTACACCTTTCCAGAAAACATGGAACGCTGTTATATTTCCGAAACCCGATTCATTTTTTTTTTGCTGAAAAAAATGACTTTCCAGTAACCACGTTCATAACCAAATACCAGTAATGCAGTGTTCACATTTACATATGCTAATTATGCTAATCGCAGGTGCTGGGTTAGGTTTCTGGGGTGTGATACTCATGCAGTGAAAATGAGATCTTGGAAAGCAAACCCCCCCCCCCCGAATCCTCAGCACACGACATCTGCTGCAAAGAGTTACGCAGCCTTGCAAGTTGCATTTTGTCGACATCAATAACAAGGCGGAGAGGTTTTCCAGTCTGGTGCTAGAATTGTAGCACTTTAATGTCGGAAACAAAGCGTCGCAGTGCGTTCATCAGCAGAACTCTCCCTGGCGTCAGAGCCGGCGCGCACCTAATCTGCCAGCCAGAGTGAGGCGTACGGCAGCTGGGGGAAGAAAGGCTGCGTTTTCCCAGATTCTCTCCTTTAATTGAGCAAACATAAAGGAGAACCTTATTAAAAGGCTCGTCTGATGTGAGAAGAGCGTGTGACAGAACATTATAAATATGCTAATTAGCCCCTCTACAGATGCGGCTGGGAGCCGTGATTAGATGCCGCTCCTCACCTGCACTAGATGAGCTTATTGTCTTGTCTAGGGAAGATAGCAGGTAGCCAGCAGCTGTTATATCATTTCCCTGTTTTATTCCACTGCTACAAGCAGATAACCCGGCCTGATCACCGAGACGGCCCAACTTACTGTAACCTGGCATCGAACGTCCAAATCGGATCTCATTTCATGTTTGCAGAAGAGGTTTGATGGTAAACATGTCATATTTTAAAATGATTGTCTATATTAGGATTTTCCATTGCAGGCTGCCAACCGGTTCTTTGATTGCGCAAAACGTTCTAGAGTCACCGCTGCGGTCCCCCACTTGATGGTTCCACCCTAGAGCTTTCACCATATAAAGTCACTTAGTTAAAGCTGTCCATATACACTCCACGATTGGCCCAAATTGCTGGCTTATGTCCAATTTTGTCTATGCGTTAACACCCTAATTGCCACACAGTTCTAGCGGTTCAATTGTATAATTTAGCAATCCTTACTGAACCTGTTATGTATCTTCCCTTTGCCCCTAATCCCCTGCTATATATGTCCACAAACTTGAATACATGTTCTGAAGTAATGCAGTGTCTGGACTTGTATATTAACCTGCTGTTGGGGCCAGTGATGTCACAGCAGCTCAAATCACTGCAATCTTTCTTCCAGACTTGTTTTAATACTCCGTTAAAGATGCAGTTGTCTATAATGGAGCAGGGAGAGGCTTGTTTTTTACAGAGCTGCAGTGGAAGGTGAAAACTGAATAATGTATTTTACCTTCAGCATGCTATCTGTAAATTTCAATTTTCTGGTTTAGTGGCCCTGTAAAGCCCCCAATGCATTTATAACAGTGTTAGCAATACCTGTGTCCGCTGCCAAACATGACTGTAATCTTGCACATGAAGCCTGGAAACCAAGATGATGTGTTCTGACGTAGGCTAATATTTGTTCTCCCATCCACAAATCACAGGTGATACTTGCAGAAAGGAAGGGGGCGTTGGACGAGCTCTATGCAATAAAAATCTTAAAGAAGGATGTTGTGATTCAGGATGATGACGTTGAATGCACGATGGTTGAGAAGAGGGTGCTTGCGCTGGCTGGGAAGCCTCCCTTTCTTACACAACTACACTCCTGCTTCCAGACCATGGTAAGAGAAGTGCCCTACCAACCCCCAAAAAATCAATTTGTGGATGCTAGTGAGCGTCTATATTTCATACCACCTACACCTTCTGTCTAGGCCTATTGCAGGGATGCATGGCCAAGCCATATTATTCATGGTCAAAGTGACAGGCAAAACCAATGCTAGTGGTGGTCAGTCATGTAACATGTGGACAATCAGAAGCACAGCGCCGCACCACCACATAACTGATCCTAAGGACATACCACACAACATGATCTGTTCCAGGAGGGACAAAACACTCTGTTCCTGTACTTCCCTATTAATGTATGATTGCCGTCACCTCTGTGGATCTAGTTAATTGATGAGAAAGGGGTTTCAACACAGGTGATGGTAATCATTCATTACCAGGGAAATCCAGGACCAGAGCATTTTGTCCCATGTTGGGAGCTGAATAAAGATAGCCGGTAGGTACAATTTTACATTACTTAAATATTTTTTCCAAAAACTTTTATCCTCATGGTACCATGAAAATAATGCTGATACTTTAGGGTGCCATGGTTCAGGAAATTTTGGGAACCCCTGGTCTAGGCTGATCTATTTGTCACAAGAGTAATAGTGTGTACACACAGTGCGATACTGTGGCCACTGATATAGATTCGATATTGGTGGCCACAGTGACCCAATAGGGTCCCGGCATCGACTGGCCGAGACGGAGGGGGGCGGGTTTGGGGAGCAGAGGCCGTTCTGCATTGAGCAACATGGCCGCGTTCCGAGATAGTAGAAATAGAATGTGCTGCAGTCTGTTTCCAATTTTGATTCCGGCACGGTTTGGCCACGCATTGGGAATGGATGCGGTCGCACTGTGTGTACACACCTTTAGTCTGGGTGCTCTACATACACGCTGCCCGATCTGTCCGATCCGACATCACAACTGAAGAGGCGCATCTTCAGATTTGGGCATCATTCGCAGGCTATACATTACTTTACAAAATGATTGTTGTAGAGCGTTCTGGCGCACACCGTGATCATTACTTCTGTGACTTTTTGCAGGACCGCCTCTATTTTGTGATGGAGTTTGTAAATGGAGGGGATCTAATGTACCAAATTCAGCAAGTTGGTAGATTTAAGGAACCTCACGCAGTGTAAGTACCAGCGAGCGTTAATGCCATTGAGTTATCAGGGCTGTTTTGGAAAAATCTGGGTTCGTTTTAAAGGCTAATTCCACCCAAGGTTACATTTTGTACTGTAAATCTGAAAATCTGGAAACCTAAAAATAATTTTACTGATTATCGGCACTCAGTGGATCATACTGTACCAAGCCCATGGGTTCCTTCCTGCTGAGTAAGTCTTGTTTGAGGTTGTCAGAGCACTTGCCCTATACCCTGTTCTTTATCATGAATGGACCACCTGAACTAGGTTGACCAGACTGACCAGACTATAAGGAGATCTGCAGAAATATCAGATGACACAGACCGATGCCAAGTTTAAAGTTTATTTTAGGCAGCCAGAATCCTATCCAGAAGGATGAACTGCCCGTTAATTTAGTTTTGTTACTCCATTAATTTATTTATTTTAAAGAACGGTTTTGTAAAATAATGAATTCTTTATCTACATTGCTCAAACAGAGGTCTGAAAATCCCACAAGGGAATTATCTGTAGAAAAAATTGTACAACCACAGAGTAGTCACAATGTTGGAATGGAGTTGGGGTGTAGCCTGGGAATTCAGAAACCTGTATTAGCTTATTAGCTTTTTAAGTTGGGAGTATTTTATGCTGACTTCTATATTTTTCGTTGTTGCAAAGATTTATTAACAACAATCATTATCTGTGTCCCGACGGTCGTGGTATGGCAGTCCAACAATTAGGTTCCCGAAGGTCAGTATCCCGACATCGGAATCCCGACTGCCAGTGCTTCGACAGGGGGGGGGGGGGCGAGCGCAAAGAAGCCCCTTGCTGGCTCGCTGTGCTAGCCACACTGCGGGCTCGGTGGCTCGCTTCGCTCGCCACAGGTTCTATTTTCCCTTTATGGGGTCGTGGACCCCCACAAGGGAGGATAGCCCCTGTCAGTCGGGATCCCAACTGTTGGGCATTTAAACAGTCGTATTCTGATGTCGTAGTACTGACCGTTGGAATCTTGACCGTCAAGCAGTCAACCAGCACCCGTGTTCCAACATTGTGGCCAGCGGTGAATCTTCTAATGTCTGTTCTGCTATAGCATTAACGGTTTCTATGGAGGGTTGCTGAAGAACCTCTATCCTTTTATGGTTCATGTTAATGGCAGCTGTAGTAGCCTCCCAATGCATGGTACATGACACATCGCTTTGATCTTGCTCGCTTTTTGCATTCTGGGCGGCCATCAGGAGGGGACTGCCAGGACTCCAGTCTCGGGCCCAGACAGAAATGGGGCCCAGGACTGAGTTTATCAGGTATAATTTATCATAACCGTACATTTACCTTGAAGCAATGTAGTGTTGCCAGCGCCACGTACATTGGTGGTCTCACCAAGCACGCTGAGGGTTCAAGAAGGGGGAAGGGCCCTGCATGTTTTGTTAGTCCCAGGCCCCACAATTTCTGTTGACAGCCCTGCAGGGCTTGGCCCCTCCATGCTACTAACAATATGCCTGTATGTCTTTCCACCTAGATTCTATGCAGCAGAGATAGCCGTTGGACTGCTGTTCCTGCACACCAAGGGCATTGTCTACCGGTAAGTCAAAAACCAATTGTACATTATTGTTCTGTGAATGGAATTATTAGACCTCGTTCCGTGTCCCATGCCAGAGAGAGGCCTGCCTCCAACCGTAATGCAAGGAGAAAGAGTTTTTATCTAGAACACAACCCTGTGCTTCTGAATCTGAAATCACTGTATGTAAGCACTGTGCACATAACAAAACAATAGATAATTGTAGATTATATATGGACCATTTTTCCCCACTGACATGTCAATCAGCACCAGTCAGGATGATTATTCTTATTCTCACACCTATCCATTGGGATGAATACATCTGACATCTAGTGACACATACATACAGAGGCTCTGAGTCTAATGCCGGCCACACATGAGACCAACTTTCCTCCAACCATCCAACTAGTTGTTTGTTTGGACTGAAGATCTGGTACTGTATGGGGGCAAATGCCAATAAGCAATTTGCTCACAAACTCAGGAGAATAGGGAAAAAAAATTATTCAGTGAAATTGTTTAAATCAAATAGGTCCAACTACAGTACCGTGTCTGAGCGACAGTTATTGTCCATTTTCCGATTTGGGAAACAAATGTCTTAATTACAAATTACATTTGCTCCTATCCAGTACCAACTAGTTGGATGGTTGGAGGAAAGTTGGTCTGATGTGTGGTCAGCATAAGGTGGATATATAGCAAAAAGAGCAGGTTACTGTGCCCCTTGGTAAAACAATGCTGCACTGCAGATGGGCCAAATGTAACAGGTGCAGTGAGATTTGATGGGAGAGGGGTGTGGCCTAACTTAAATCTAAATGGCAGTGTAATAAAATAAAGCTGAGCATTTGTTGGCTGCATGCAAAAGCAGCCAGTAATTGCCCTGCTAGCAAAAACAATATGCATGTGCTCCCCTTGTGCTGCAGCATGGTGTGTCGAGATGCACAGCGTACCTCCCAACATGACCCACTCCAGGAGGGACATAATGATCTATTCCTGGACTTCCCTCTTAATCTATTATTGCCACCACCTGTGGTGAAACACCTTTCCTATCTGTTACCCTGTTCAAAGCAGGTGATGGCAATCATAAATTAAGAGGACAGAGCATTGTGTCCCTCTTGGAGAATGTTCATGTTGGGAGGTTTGTGCACAGTTATTTTATTGTTTTAGTCCCCACACCGATTCCGCTCCAGAATTTGAACTTGACTTTACCCGATGCGGGATAAATCTGCCCAAGAAGACGGGGCATACTTCTGCTTCCGTAGGTGCTCCAAGTGTGCAGCTCACTGCAATGTTCACATGCACAGATGTTCACCAAGGAAAGGCTTTGTAGCAGCCTTTACATAAAGCTGGAGACTGATGACCAATAAAAGGAGTACCTGGGTGGCAGAGGGGGTAGAGGCTGTGTATGTGTGCCCGTGGGGGCTGCATGGTGTACTGCTGTATCTGTGGATAAGCATCTTTGCAGGGAGGTCTGGCACCACTGCCACTAGAGGTACAGGAAGTCGGTAAGAACTGAAATGACATGGGGGAAGAACCAACTGGCACCTGTATATTTAACAAGTAGCAGTATTTCTTTATAACTAAATAAAGGTAAATGTCCAGATGAGATCCGTATCACTCACAAGTACAGCCCAGCGCTTCAAGGAATACCGCAAACATGGGGGCGCGGTGTAAAGAAACTCGCAGGACCCACTCCCACTCTCACCCACACAAAACAATGCCGCTTCATAATTCACTAATGGCTTGTGCTCCTTAGATGTGTGTTGTCCATTCGATAAAGATCCTTCTGTGTTCTCCTCTGGAGAAAAACTTCCTTTTATGTGTGCAAAAGTACATGTGGGTTATAGTCTTAATTGGATTCGATGTTACTAATAATATCGGTATATTATTGTATTCTGGGAATAAATACACTGTGTGTGAGAGAGAGAGATAACTATGCTTTATTCTGCTACTGTAATCTTATCCATCAGGAAATCGGCTGACTAAGTGATAGCATAGGATAACTGCATGACTTTTCCTAAGTACAGTGGAGTCCTATGTTCTCAGTGACTATTGGTTGTGATTTACTGGTGGTGGGATGATCTCTGAGGTCGCCTTTTACAGTGCGGTCAGTGCTATATGTTATTATGGGGGCCGCGGTAATGCAGTCCTGCTCCTATCAGTGTGGGGCCCGCGGTAATGCAATCCTGCTCCTATCAGTGTGGTGTCCGCGGTAATGCAATCCTGCTCCTATCAGTGTGGTGCCCGCGGTAATGCAATCCTGCTCCTATCAGTGTGGTGCCCGCGGTAATGCAATCCTGCTCCAATCAGTGTGGTGCCCGCGGTAATGCAATCCTGCTCCTATCAGTGTGGTGCCCGCGGTAATGCAATCCTGCTCCTATCAGTGTGGTGCCCGCGGTAAGTCAATCCTGCTCCTATCAGTGTGGAGCCTGTGGTTATGCACTCCTGATCCTATCAGTGTGGCGCCCGCGGTACTGCAATCCTGCTCCTATCAGTGTGGTGCCCGCGGTAATGCAATCCTGCTCCTATCAGTGTGGTGCCCGCGGTAATGCAATCCTGCTCCTATCAGTGTGGTGCCCGCGGTAATGCAATACTATAGTCCTTTCAGCTCTCCCATGTACGTGTGTCACATTACAATGCTCTGTAGCTCTAAGCTGCTCCACACTGTTACGCTCATCTGCTTTATAATGCCCTTTCCTCTCAGGGACCTGAAGCTGGACAATGTCATGTTGGACTCCGAGGGCCACATCAAGATCGCGGACTTTGGCATGTGTAAGGAAAATATTTGGGATGGAGTAACAACAAAGACGTTTTGCGGCACTCCTGACTACATAGCTCCAGAGGTAAATGGCCCCATAGTGCCGCCAAGGATCAAACCGGCCTGTGTGCGAGAGGCAGGATTAGGGTATAGCTGCATAATTCCTGTCTTTGTGTATGTGTGTGTCTATATACAGTATAATATCTACATACATACATACATACATACAAGCATGGTCACTCGGTGATGCGCCGGTCTGACTTGTAATTCGTAGCAGTGTTGTATACAGATGTAGCCGGGCTCATCTTTGCAGGGGATGGCGATTCTACCGCCTCGCCGCCCGAGGTCTAATAGCTTCATTTTTAATAGTGCAGCTGTATACGATTTGGCAGCTTCACCTTGAGGTCTCTCTCTCTCTCTTTTGATCTCTTTCTCTCACACTCTCTCTATCTTTCTACCTCGCGTAGTTTCTCCTCTTTCATTCTAGCTTCGCTCTCTCACTTTTTTTTTATAAATACATTTTATTAATGAGATGCCGAGGATACAAGGATGAAAAACATAAAAAGAAAGTAAAACATAATGACATAATAAGGAACAGGGTCCAAATGTGTACAATCAACGCAATATTGAAGAACCTACGCAGAGCTTCCAAAACCTGGACCAAATATCACCTCTCTCACTTTCTTTCTCCTGCGTTCTCTCCACGATGTTTCTCTCTATTTCTCCCTTTCTCTCTCCCCCTCTCTCTCCCCCTCTCTATACCTCGCTCTCTCTCTCTCTCCTGCGCTCTCTCTCTCGCTCACACTCTCTCTCACTTTTTCTCCCTCGATTTCTTTCTCATCTTTCTTTCTATCTCTCTCACTTTTTCTTTATACTGTAGCTTTCTTTCTTTCTCCCTCTCTCTCGCTCTCTCTCTCTCTCTCTCTCGTATAACACTTAGTACAGACCCTATATGCTGTGGTGACTGCAATTCTCTCTGTGGCTTTAAGATCTCTGTTCCAGGCTGCTGTCCCCCGGGGCCGGCCTTGTTGACATGATTTGTTACACGTGATCTCACATGGCATGTTTTGGATGAGACGGCTGTATGTGACACAGTAATTTGCAGCATCACAGTATTTGTATTATTATTATTAATTTGTTTATTTCCTTATGTATTATTTCTCATCTATAGCATAATACACTGCCTATTGCCTGCCATGGTGTAGGTGTAACCCTCGCTGACAAATGAGCTTTTGGGGTTCTGTGCTGTTATCTGAGCGTCCCATTCTGATACACTGGCCTGTACTCTGCGGCCGGTAGCCCTCGCCGCGCCTCTGCTAAATGAGACTGCTGTTTCGTTCATTTACTGTGGAATATTGTATAATGGTGCAGGAACCTCAGGTGCTGTGTGAAGCATATCGGTGAAAAGTTTGGTTGCACCTATTTTATATCATGTGACTGGGAGGTGGGACTGCTGTGCGCACGTTATGTATGACCCTGTGAAAGCAACAGACAGACTTATCAAGAGTTATTAGCCAGTTGCCATTTACATAATGTATTTTTCTAAAGTAAGTAAGTAGGCTACCTGCTGACATAGGTGGATTTTGACATACAGATAGTCTCCCATATCCAGAATAAAAAAAAAAAAAAAAAACAGAAATGTTCTACTATAAGTTTTTGGGCAATAAAGGTTCCCAAGCTTCATTCTATTTACCAAATTGAGTGCCCTTGTACATGATTTACACTCTTTCTATTGGATAATATAACCCGAGCCACGCTGTCTTGGTCACATTGGGACAATATTGGCTGAAGCACCCCTCCTGGCTTGTGAGTTGCTCCTACCGCTATAGTGTACACAGAGGAGTCGCTACCAGCCGTGACCTCTCCGGCCGGCCGTTGGGTGGTGGTGAAGCAGTAGTCATATTTCACTGCCAAGGGCGGAGGATTAGTGTAACTGAAGGTCAGGCTCTGGGCTGAGCGGTATCCTGGGAACATGTGTGTCTTGGTTCGGAGAGCGACCACAGGGTGAGAGAGAATTGTATATAGTGTGGGATCCTAACTTCTCCCTGTTGGGCTTCCTCACACCCTTATCTGCCAGAAGAACCGCTGGGCACCCTGCATCCCTGCCTGCCACACAAACCACTTATATAACTGCTTTTCTAGAAAAATCTAGATTTAAAAATCTTCTGGTTCCCCAAGCATTTTGGATATGGGGGAGCATCAACCTGCACTATTGTATCAGAACAGGATTCCTCTAGTTGGCAGGGCAACACCTTTGGCTTTGGGCTCTGGCATACAGTATGTTTGTGGCTAATGGTGTATTTCTATATTTCAGATCATCGCTTATCAGCCATACGGCAGGTCTGTGGATTGGTGGGCTTTCGGCATCCTGCTCTACGAGATGTTAGCTGGACAGGTCACTACCTCGATTTAAGTTCCATTTTCATTGCTGTAACTGATCTGACATTATTCCCACACACACTTTCTTTCATTGTCACCCCATTCCTTCACGGCTTGTGTTCTGTACCATCTGTAAGTCCTGATTAATCGTGTGCCTATAAGGATACGTCATATCCGCTGCTGACTACAGAATCCCATCCTTCTCTCTTATACAGGCTCCATTTGAAGGGGAGGATGAGGATGAATTATTCCAGTCCATTATGGAGCACAATGTAGCTTATCCCAAGTCTATGTCCAAGGAAGCTGTAGCTATATGCAAAGGAGTAAGTATCGTCCAGATTGTCCGCTCTTATTTCAACGCATCTGAGCATTGCCGGAAGCGGAGAATGTAAAGTCCCTTTTATTAAGGTAGTCACATGGCACGCACTTACATCGGCACATAGACTTCTCTGTAGCGCCCGTGGAACTGATTGCAGAAATACTGGGGTACCGTCTTGACATATTCCAGCAACATCCTACATTCACATTCTGAAAAAATGCTAGAATTGCTTCCAGGAGCCTATAGAACGTATTGTAAGTGTATATGGATGTTTTAAAACTTATTTGAGGACCTCAGAGGGAGCTTCTTCAAAGGCTTCTAGAACTGTGCGTAAACTACCTTGGATTTCCTTCTAGAACCTCACGGGAACTTCTGCAAACATATTCTACAAAACCTAAATCCTGCGTTAAACGCCGGGGCGAGGACTAATGTGGGGTACACACCACGACGACCCGCTCACGATGCACATTGTGAGCGGGTCGTCAGTGTTTCTTCAGACCCGCTCACGATGATGCGGGGGGGCACGACCCGCTCACGATGTGCAGCGTGAGCGGGTCTGATCCGATGGCGACCCGCACCCGGCAGTATGGTCGTTCTTCAGATCCTACCTGCAGCAGGTAGGATCTGAATAACGACCGACCCGCGGGACCGCGCATCGGATCGGTATCGGTCCACACCAGGACAGAAAAGGGCCCAATCACCACACAATCTACATCCAATTGGTCGGAATTGGATCTAGATTGAGGGGATCGGGCCCTAGTCGTCCTGGTGTGTACCAGGCATTAGCCGGGAGGTGCTGCATTAACCCTTTGAGTGCCAAGTGAATTTTTGTCAAAATAGGTGTAATAGTTGCCAAGGAAACCTTTTTATTCATCATAATGATCTGTAACACTTACTGTACCTTATATAGGAAATATCATCTTTTTTACACAACATTTTTTTTATTTGAAGTTATATAACAAATGTGAGCGAGGCTGGCATTTTTTAGCGGATATTTTGAACGTCACTCACAGAGATGTTGGCACTCAAATGGTTCATATAGTTCAGATTACCGTGGAAGGAATTTTTTTTTTTCTTGTGCATCATCGAATCTCCCTATTAATGTCCGACTTTCATTATTTATGCGATTCATGCCTATCTTTGTAATGCCATTATCTCTTTTATGTTTTCTTTTGTTTTCTTTCTGTTTGTACGTTTATCCATTTGAAACAAAAAAAAAATTCTCATTGCCGTTTTTATTTCTTACATCTCTAAGGAGCAGCTTTTTTCCCCCCTAATCTTCCTCTGTTGCTGCCTTTCTCTTGGTTCATGTCCCTTAAAGGTAAACAGAGTGCTCCGAGCCCTGTTGCCATTCTTGAAAGCCTAGTGTTATAAATTAGCATCGTGCCACTTGGGTGTGAATCCTGCCGTGTTAATATTAATCTGTTCTCAAAAACTGCACCCTTAGGCTTCACACCTCTTCCGTGCAGGGGGGGCGTGGAAAAGCACACATGTTGTGCGCGCACGACCCGGCACATGTTGGCTGATTACAAAGCACGGATCAGTGCACAGAATAGGGCTCCCAGCACAAGGGCTGGCGGAGGCTGATTACAATCGATCTGCTCCTCCGCCGCTCAAACAGATCTAATAGGAAATGGCTGGGTAGTGCTGGTGAGTGGCATTGTCTGCCCAGCATTGTGCTATAAGGCACTGAGTCATACCCTCGCTGCCAAACATCATGTGTTCCTGTGTATGCGTCTGGCTGTCTGATGCGGTCAGGTCACAGCGAGGCACAGATCAGCCACAAAACACATTGCGTACCGCTGCGAATCACAGGTTGCATTTAAACATCGCAGTTTAGTTGTTTAGCGTTCCCTCTTAAGATCATGCAATTAGGTCATTACTCCAGTTATGTCGTTTCCAATTACTTTGACGTTTATGATGCAATTCCCCATTATCCCTCAATACCTGCTCATTCTGCAGCATCTCTGCCGAGCGACAAGAAACACAGCTGTGCTATCTCTCTGCACTGCAGTGGTTTATACAGCAGCGTCTGCTGTTCCTCCCGCACATCTGCTCCTCTTCGGTACCTCTCAGATCCCAGGCTCATCTTTCCGTGTCACTAGCAACGGTATCGGTTGCTAAGCAAAAGCATTCAGCGCAGATTCCTCTGTTTGTTCGTAATGTAAATATTTTCAGTGTCAGAGCATAAGAAAATGCATTAGGATTGCGTATTGATGTACCTGCGATCTGGGGGGTTACTTTATGTTGACGTTTTTAAACACTCGTAAAACCGAGTCCAGCTGACTGGTTCTCCAGCTTTTATTGAACTTGTGGTTCCACCCAAAAGACCACAGGTTGTTTAAGTCGATCTTACAGGAGACCAGGCGATCTAAAGAGCTTGTGGTGTAGGCTCGCTGCTTTCTCACTTGTGACGTTTGTATGCGGTGTAGTTTTGTGACGGACAACTGAGTTTCCTGAGCTATTTGTACTTTTATTACGGTTCCTGGGTGAGTTCATTCCCCTGGCCACAATGGGAGAGGCTTGTGGCCGGGGGGAACACTGTACACTTCCCGCTGCTATTGGTAAAGTGCATCTTCTTGCATTCTCTAAGGGGTAAACTGTGGGATGTTGCCATGGGCAACCAGCCAGATTATATCTATTATTATCTTTTAGAAGGTGCTAAATAAATAAGTACAGATGGATCCGCCTTTATCCATACCGGATACTCGGAGCGCCATTCACCAAGGCACAGCGAGAACGAGGCGCCCGTGCGTGTGAGACGCTCATGCGTCCTAAAAAAACCGGTAGAGTGTTTTTTGAGCGCTAGGGACAAGTGTACCGTGTTTGTACAGAATGCTGCCCTCTGGTAGAGGGTTGCCGCCCTCAATAGGAAACTAAGCAAAGAAAGAGGACCAATGGGCGCCTTCTGTACACTACAACAATTTAATAAACAATACATAAATCACAAAAGCATAAAACAGTATCTTGCATGCATGCAAAAAAGAAAAAAATGTATAATAAAAATATATATCCTTTAAAAAGTCAATTTAGTGCAATTGCATAAAAAATTGTAACTTATAGTTACCAAGTCACGATTGGACAGTGTGGTTGCTGTTGTTGGACTGATGTTTAGAGTCCTGTAATTTGTAGGTTTTTTTTTCTCAAATGGCACAGATGGGGTATGGGCAATGATGGGTGAAATCCCAAGTTGGATTAGAAGTGGGCAAGCAGATCTCCTCCTCACTTCCCAGAAGTAGATGGCCAGTGATGCTTGGTAGCACCGTCTCCCACAAGCTCACTGTGCGTTTGAGCAGATCGTTCTGCAGTGTCAGCTGTTGTACAGCTCCAGCAGCGGTCAGCACGCCGTTTGTGAGCTGAAGTACACCGGCTCCTGCGCTGGTAACTCCTTGTCGGAGTGCGCGTGTACTCAGCTGTGGTATGGAGCGGTAGTGATCCAGTCCTCCATGCGTGCGGCGGCTACGAGGAGATGTTTCCGTGCCGGCTGTATCTGTCTGCAGCGGGGATCGGGTTCTCAAGGGGGAAGATGTGTAGCCAATTGGCCGGTGGATGTTGCCGGTCTGGTGCCGTAAGTGTGCCCCTCAGATCCTCAGCTGCACTTGGCTTACAAAGAACTCCTCACAAGACGCGTTTCGCCGCGCTCAGGCGGCTTTGTCAATTCAGGAATGGGGAGTTTCATCTGTAGAGGTACATTTACTTAGATGAGAGCCCTAATGAATATGGGATGTTGCCCATAACAACCAAACAGACTTTATAAGGCTATAGATAAACAGATGCACAATGACGTGACTGAGTTAATTGGCCAGTGTGCACATCTGTTGCATGCAATCGCCTCTGAAAATAAGAAAAACCCTTCCAGTGGGCCTCATTTCCGGTCCTGCAAAAATAACATCTCTCAATGTGTGGATTGGGTCATAGGCCCTTATTCAGATCTGATCGCAGTGCAAATTTGTTCTCAAAATGGGCAAAACCATGTTCACTGCAGGTGGGGCAGATGTAACATGTGCAGAGAGAGTTACATTTGCGCGAGTTATTTTGTTTCTGTGCAGGATAAATATTGGCTGCATTATTTCTTCAATTTAGATTTCAGTTTCAACACATCCCACCCAAATTTAACTCTCTGCACATGTTACATCTGCCCCACCTGCAGTGCACATGGTTTTGCCCATTTTGAGAACAAATTTGTACTGGGATCAGATCTGAATAAGGGCCATAGTTTGGATTATCTTTGCTTTTATTCCACAACAGTCACGGAAGACTACTCCATCAGCAAAGAACATAGTTTCATCTGGCAGAAGATTTGACCATTTTTCAATGGATGATATGTTGGAAGGCAAATCTATCCTATAAAGCAGCTCATGGCCGTTCTACAAATATGTTGTGGTGTCACCCTGGCACACGGTAGTCTGTCAGTTATGACCCCACCCCCCCATTGACTGAATAAATGCTATGCATGAAGGTGTCCACACGCTCATTATGTAAACCTAGGATTATCCTTCAAGAATGATACAGAGGACATCCCTTTTTCTCTCTCCTCTCTTTTTGGCAGCTGATGACCAAGCACCCAGGAAAGCGGCTCGGCTGCGGACCAGAGGGGGAGCGAGATATTAAGGACCATGCCTTCTTCAGATACATAGACTGGGAAAAACTGGAAAGGAAAGAAGTGCAGCCCCCGTATAAGCCTAAGGCGGTGAGTCGCGCACAACTGTGCGAGTCCTTCTCCGACCACTTGCTGCCTGTAACGCTGACCGTGCAGAGCTCTGTGTGTGTCTGTGCCTTTGTGGACACTTGTGAACATGTTTGTGTCTTCTGCACTCGTGCGTGTATGTGTGCGTGTGTCTTTACTTGTTTGCTTTGTGTGTTGGTGACTAGTTTTCTGTATGTTTGTGCACAGTATGTATACAATGTGCGTCACGGGCCGATGGAAGACCTCTCAGTGGCCGGGGGGAAGAAATCCCATAGATTTCTATTTTTGTACAATGACTTCTACTTAAATATTTTTTTTATAAAATAAAAAATTTCCCCACCCCCGGAAGACCGGCACATGAATAGGAAAATACGTAATCCCATAGCGTGAACCACTCACAGACTAAAAAGTTGTCACACCAGAGAAGGTTTGTACCCACCGTCTATAGGGGAGTAATTGTATTATGGGCTAAATAAATATCCACGACACACTGAAGCCTACACATTAACTAGGATCTAATTACCTTAAAGTGAATCTACTTCTTGCCATTGCATCCTGGGGGCAGCCATTTTGTCGAGGCCCTGTCCGTGCCAAAGTGCTCTCTCACTGGTTATGTTTTGCTCCAGTGTGATTCGTATGCAGTGTCAAAACAGGACTGTACATCGACCTTGTGCTAATCAGATCGGTATCCCTTTTAGCTGTGATAGAATAACCAATACACTAAATGAAAGCAATTGTGTTGTGTAATTAAAACTTTCTACATTAAGTGTCCCTTCCAGTGGAGGCACATCCACCTATAGATAAATCTGCTTTCCAAAAGGGAAATAAACGAAACCTCTACAAACTCCTGGAAGGCATCTGCTGCTGTGCACTTGGCGCAGAGACAGATCGCACAGCACTAAACGGAAAGTAATCCCAAAAACAGGGTGATTCCAACGCATCTCCCATAAGGCATCTATGTACACCTGTCCAGTAGATAAACTGGAGACTGCTACAGGATGCTGACATGGTGAGGCGAAGGGGGGTGGGGGGAGTGGTGACCACGTGACGCCTCTTACCCCCCTCCCCTGGTTCCTGGTTTGCCTCTCTGTGACCTATTTTAGTATGAGCAGGAGAAGCTGAAACATTCTGACAGTTTACAAGACAGCAGCGGTCTGAATAATTTAATCTTTGCAGTTTGCAGTTACATTTATTAAAAATGCACCATCTGTTTGTTGCTGCTTTCCGAAAGGTATATAAAGCAGAATGCCTTTAATGTATGGCATAAGATCACAGTGTACAGTAGAGGGTTTTAATGAGATAAATGCTTGCAGCCCATACAGGCACATTTGCAGGCGTCAGAAGCCGACCCCGCGCCCTCAGTGTAAAACACCGCACTGATCCCACGCTGACTGCTCTTAGTAGGTTCTAAGGTTCTACAAGAGAGAACAGAACCTGTGTAATGTTTATATATATATTTGTCTTACCTGCCTTGGGTGCCTCCAATAAGAATCATGTAATAGCTGAAGTAAATATAAATATATATATATATATATATATATATATATATATATATATATATATATATTTGAAATATTTTATTTATGGTGTTTGAGAATTTTTGCGCAAGTTCCACATGCCTTCATGATGAATCTCCGCCTGTCCCATTTAATACCTTGGAGCGCACATAGAGCTGCTGGGACAGTGTGACACAGTCAGGCAAGCATGAAGGTAAATGAGCAACTAATGGGAGAGGGAGAGGAGGAACCGACAGGGAAGTGCTAATTATACTTAAATGGCTTTAGATGTAATCATTTCACAGAAGACGCTGAGATTGGGGGTCTCTCAGGAGGAATACACACGTTGAGATGTGTGCTAAGCAATCTAGGGTAGGCGGATTCCCTTGAACTTTCCGGCGTCTAGGTCTCCTGAAGTATACGTTGCAATCTGTGCTAACTCTGTGTTTTGTATGCACTTGCTAGGCAATCTAACTAGATTTTATCTGAGCCAGCGATGTATACACAGAGCAATTTGTGCTTAATTTCTAAGCGATGTAGACAGATCGCTTAGAAAATAGGCAAAAATCACACTGGGCGGGATTCACTAATAACCCCTGCTGCACATTGCCGGCATTCGCATTGTTAATAATCGCATATGCATTAACATATGCGATTATTAACACCAAAGCGAAGGCCGGCGATGTGCAGCGGGTCCCCCCTCCCTCCCTGCACCCTTAGCCGGCTGTGTGGGTGCTCCTTTCCTCCTCCCTGCACTCGGAAGAGGTGCAGGGAGGAGGAGATCACTGGTCCGGGCAGCACAGCAGGAGGCTGCCCGGACACAGGTGAGGGGGGTGCGGCGCGGATCGGCGGGGGACGCGAAGGGAAGCCCATAGGCTTCCATGGGGTTACTACATATAGAACTGGCGTAACCCCCCCGCAGCAAAGCCCCGGCGGAGGGGCTTTGCCGCATATGAAAATGTGGTAAAAACCCCGAAAACTGTTTTTTTACGGCATTTTCAGTTTGGTGAATCTCGCCCCCTGTGTTTATGCCCCATAAGAATGATCAGAAATAAATAAATCTGTTCTAGTAATTGTATTCACAAAGGGTTTTACCAGGAAGCAGCAGTGCTGATAGATATATATTTGTATACTTATGGTATGCTTGAAGAGGTTTTCCTCACCCTTTGTATTAATCCCCAGTTGCTTGGAGGGCTGTGATTAGGATTAGTATGCAGGTACTGCAACATTTATAGAAGATGGATTTAACCCCTTCAGTGGTGTTTATTTTTTTTTTAGGGAGTGCTCCCCACTGGGCGAGTTTTTTCTAGGGAGCGCTCCCTAAAAACAACCCCACCACTACACCCCCCGGGTCTGGGCAGCGCCGCTGAACTGTCCATCAGCCGCTGCCCGGCCCTTCCTCCGGCAACCCGGCTGTGTGCGGCATGACGTTACAAAGTCACACCGCACACAGCCGGCGGAAGGAGGTAGGGCCGGGCAGCCGCCGCAGCTGAGTGCGACGCTGATCTCGGCCAGAGGGAGCGCAGGCAGTGGCACTCCCAAGAATTTTCCAGGTTTCCCAGTCTGCGCACTGGAGCAAACCCCAGAAAATTCTCGGAAGTGCCACTGAATTCTGACACCTCAGGATTCCAGCATTCAACAGTGTTCCATTCAAAGGCAACCAATGTGTCCTGATACATCTCTGCTGCAGTCATGCCAGTATCCCCTCTTGGCACGCCTGGTCGCATGAGAATCTTCTAGCATTGGTCGTTTTTTGTTTTTTTTGCTTTATTACCGAAAATGGGTCTTTGATGCGACTAGGACACTCAGGTATATGACACTTGTATATGTTTGTGCGACTGAGTCTCACAAAGATGGGAGTTCTATTGAAGACGGGCTGTTGCCCATAGCAACCAGTCTGATTCTGCTTATTTATTTAGCACCTTCTAGAACAGGGCTGGGCAACACCGGCCCTCCAGATGTTAATGAACTACACATCCCAGGATGCTTTGCATTATTTTTGCTATGTGGCCATGCTGAAACTGATGCAAGGCATGCTGGGATGTGTAGTTCATCAACATCTGGAGGGCCGGTGTTGCCCAGCCCTGTTCTAGAAGATAGGGTCTGTTTTTGTTTTTTGTTTTATTTATTTTTTGGGGGGGGGGGGGCGGCGGCGGCTCCAGGTAGGGGGAGAAAGGGAGGAAACAAAAGGGCAGATGAAGAAAGTTAAGAAGGAGAAAAAGAGAAGCTTGGGGCGGATGGGGAATGAGGGGGAGGGTTGAGAGAATGGTGCAGGGAAAAGAGAGAGAGAAAGAGGAGAGTAAGTGGGGCAGAGGAATGAAGGAGAGAGGATGATGGGGAGAGAGCGAAAAAGATGAGAGGAGGGGGGAGAGTGCAAGAGAAAAAGAGAGGATGCCATGGAGAGACAGCACCATAGAAAAAGAGAGAGGTTAGACAGAAGGTGACGTGAGAGAGTAGGTGGGCAGGGGAGAGAGTGGAAGAGAGAGGATAGGGTTGGGTGGACGAGACACGGGAGAGAAAAACATGAGTGAAGTGCTGGGGGAGAGAGAGGGAGGAGAGAAAGGAGACAGGTGGGGGAGGAGAGAAAGATGAGACAGGTGGGGGAGGCCAAGAAAGCAAAGAAGAGAGGAGAGAGATAGGGATGTGGGTAGAAAAAAACAGAGAAGAGAGTGGCTTGTGGAGACCGAGAACGGGAGGGAGGGAGGGAGAGAGATAGACCATGTGTTTTTGAAAGGCTTTGGACAGCATTCCTCCTAACCTCCAAACCCCCCCTTCCCCTTCCACACCTGAACAGGTTGCACTCCACCCCCATATTGGCAGCACTGTGTACCTGAAGCCGAGCCACAGTGCCAGCTAGTTAGACTAGGATCTCCGGGTGTTCAATTAACTGGCAGCGGGATAGCAAGGGATGGCGGCTGCAGTGCTAAACGTGGGGGGAGCAACACTGAGGTAGTGCCGCTGGCGGAAGTGAAATGAGCTGCAGCAGGATGAGCGTGGGACCGCGCCGGCAGTGCTGTAAAGAGAAGACGCAACTCCTCAGGACTCAGCGCCTGCGGGGGGAACATGGAACAGCGGCAGGGGGAGCATAGGATTGCGGCTGCGGTGGTGGAGGTAGCAGCACAGAACTGCTGTTTACTGGCTCCGACTGCTTAGGGTCTCCATATCACCAGTGTCGGCGGGACCATGCGGCAGCGGCGGGAGAGCAGGACTGCGGCTGACATTATTTAAAAAAAAAAAAACCTTCCCACGGTGCAGGGGATTGCCGGCAGGTTCCTCGGGCCCCCCCAAACGGCCGTGCCCCATAGCAGCTGCATCCCCTGCACCCTCCATAGTTACGCCACTGGCTTATATACTGTGTGTGTGTGTGTGTGTGTGTGTGTGTATATGTGTATATATATATATGTATATATATATATATATATATATATATATATATATATATGAGAGAGAGAGAGAGATAAAGTTTTCAACACGGCACTCAATAGAAAATGCTTTTGGCAACAGTGGTGCAGGGTCCAAGTAGAATTGACAAAAATAGCACTTACCCAACCTTGCAGTAGGAAAGCAGACAGACCAGCACTCGTTTTGTAAGGTACAAAGAGTTAAAGTGTATTGAAAAATATTTACAGCATTTTAAATAGCATCAGACAGACCCAAATAAATATATATATATATATATATATATATATATATACAAATACAGGGACTCAACACTCTCCATAATGAACTAACTCACCTTAGTATACAATCAATCAAATAAATAATGGGGTTTTAGTTCATGAATTGATCAATGCATTTAAGCTTGCAGCCCATCGCCAAGGGACCCCATTTCACTGCAAGTCCTACACTAGCATTTGTTTCTCAAGAGCCTGCCAACTGCCGACACATCATAGCTAAAGTGGACATGTGTATTTTCCTGGTTTAAAGCTCACCTGCCAAGTACCTTATGGCTTTTAAAGATGAGGCAGTCACCTAACACAACACCTGACTTAGAATTAAAGGGGCAGCTGTAACAGGTTACAGATAAATTAGCTCATCTGGGGTGAAAGAGAAAGCTATGATCACAGTAACAAAGGTTAAAAAAAATTAACCCACATATATACACACATACAGAGTACCACAACACTCGCCATCCCTGTGAATGGGGTGCAAACAGCACTCGCCATTCCCAGGTTGGGGTGAAAGTGGCCTGTGACCACATGCTCTAATAAATACAAATACAGGGACTCAACACTCTCCATAATGAACTAACTCACCTTAGTATACAATCAATCAAATAAATAATGGGGTTTTAGTTCATGAATTGATCAATGCATTTAAGCTTGCAGCCCATCGCCAAGGGACCCCATTTCACTGCAAGTCCTACACTAGCATTTGTTTCTCAAGAGCCTGCCAACTGCCGACACATCATAGCTAAAGTGGACATGTGTATTTTCCTGGTTTAAAGCTCACCTGCCAAGTACCTTATGGCTTTTAAAGATGAGGCAGTCACCTAACACAACACCTGACTTAGAATTAAAGGGGCAGCTGTAACAGGTTACAGATAAATTAGCTCATCTGGGGTGAAAGAGAAAGCTATGATCACAGTAACAAAGGTTAAAAAAAATTAACCCACATATATACACACATACATTTTTTTTAACCTTTGTTACTGTGATCATAGCTTTCTCTTTCACCCCAGATGAGCTAATTTATCTGTAACCTGTTACAGCTGCCCCTTTAATTCTAAGTCAGGTGTTGTGTTAGGTGACTGCCTCATCTTTAAAAGCCATAAGGTACTTGGCAGGTGAGCTTTAAACCAGGAAAATACACATGTCCACTTTAGCTATGATGTGTCGGCAGTTGGCAGGCTCTTGAGAAACAAATGCTAGTGTAGGACTTGCAGTGAAATGGGGTCCCTTGGCGATGGGCTGCAAGCTTAAATGCATTGATCAATTCATGAACTAAAACCCCATTATTTATTTGATTGATTGTATACTAAGGTGAGTTAGTTCATTATGGAGAGTGTTGAGTCCCTGTATTTGTATTTATTAGAGCATGTGGTCACAGGCCACTTTCACCCCAACCTGGGAATGGCGAGTGCTGTTTGCACCCCATTCACAGGGATGGCGAGTGTTGTGGTACTCTGTATGTGTGTATATATGTGGGTTAATTTTTTTTAACCTTTGTTACTGTGATCATAGCTTTCTCTTTCACCCCAGATGAGCTAATTTATCTGTAACCTGTTACAGCTGCCCCTTTAATTCTAAGTCAGGTGTTGTGTTAGGTGACTGCCTCATCTTTAAAAGCCATAAGGTACTTGGCAGGTGAGCTTTAAACCAGGAAAATACACATGTCCACTTTAGCTATGATGTGTCGGCAGTTGGCAGGCTCTTGAGAAACAAATGCTAGTGTAGGACTTGCAGTGAAATGGGGTCCCTTGGCGATGGGCTGCAAGCTTAAATGCATTGATCAATTCATGAACTAAAACCCCATTATTTATTTGATTGATTGTATACTAAGGTGAGTTAGTTCATTATGGAGAGTGTTGAGTCCCTGTATTTGTATTTATTAGAGCATGTGGTCACAGGCCACTTTCACCCCAACCTGGGAATGGCGAGTGCTGTTTGCACCCCATTCACAGGGATGGCGAGTGTTGTGGTACTCTGTATGTGTGTATATATATATATATATATATATATATATATATATATATATATACACAGGTGTGACTATTGCAAAATACTTTTTTCTTAAAAGCTTGGTTAGTGATTTAGCCATGACAGAGAATCCAAAGAGAATGTAAAGCAGAGACCTGTACACATACATACATACAGCTATTCGTTATGTTATATTATCTGGAGAGTGCCCCAGCGGTATAATATAATGCTATTCTGTGGTGAAATACATTTAGCACACAACGTTCTACCCACCAGTACCCGCTTTCAGTGCTCCTTAGTAAGCGTGTAGTTCAGTGCCTGGTAAGGCTTACACTTTTGTTACGGGAAAGATTAACAGAACAGACCAGTGTGAAGTCTGCATTGGGCCTATCCGACCCCTTCAAAGACCTATGCTTAGCTAGGTTTATATTTTATGGCCCCCATTGGAAGTGGGTTTTTTTGTCCTACCTCTCCTTGCGCCAAGGCTGACCCTGGATCACAACCAGGGGGTCTCGTATGGCCTCAGAGTTCCCACGTGTTGCTTTTATGTTGTCTCATTGTTTCGTGTCTATGTTGCTTTCGATGTAAAGGAGTCTGAATGGCTTCAGATCAGATGTTCTCTGTTATTCCTGCCCGATCCTTCCACCTTTTCTAAAACCCAGCACACCCATTCCTAGGAGTCGCATCCTTGAAATGTAGCTAGATATAGTCCACAGTTATATATTTACAACTTCACATTTGTGTTTTGTCAGTAGTTTGACAATAACAGTTATGTTTACTATACTGGCCATTAATGTTCACAATTGCTTTCATATACAGGAAGTTGGGTGTGCATGGATATTATGTCCCCCTCATTACATACCATTTTGTGGATGATAGGCCATATCATAACAGGCAGTGAGCAGGGATTAAGCAGAACACAATGATCCTTCTCATCTGAAGCCATTACTTTCCTCTTGTTTTGTACCCCTCAGACTCCTTTCTTCCTTCCAGAAAAACAAATGTCCCCCGTTTTCTTTGCTTTGACGTTTTATTTTTTATTTATTTTTTTTACATTTCCCATGGTTTGTTTTTCTCCCCTCCTCCCCCCTCCTCCTCCCATAGTGCGGCCGAAATGCTGAGAACTTCGACCGGTTTTTCACCCGCCATCCACCAGTACTAACGCCACCCGACCAGGAGGTCATCCGGAACCTCGACCAGGCAGAATTCGAAGGATTTTCCTTTGTTAACTCTGATTTTGTAAACGTGGAGGTGAAAGACTAAGTGAGTGGGGCCCCAGGTCCTCTTGGTCGTACGCATGTGTGTGACCTGTCCTGGGGTGACACAACTACATCGCTCTGAGTATTCATAACCCACCATCCTGCCGAGTATGTGTGACACAGCCTTGGCTGTGTGTGTACGGAGACCCTGTTTTCAAGTCCTTGTGTACACATTAGTGAAGAAAGAGGGAGCATGTATTAAATCTGTCAAATGAACAAGTGGAGACCTTTGCCAGGTAGAGCGTCAAGACTTGCTAATAGTCCGTGCAGAACTTCCCCTGGGAGAAGAGGACTCTGTGGTTCTCTCTATTAATGGATAAACAAATCACTTACCACTTCTGTAACCCTGATGTAGCGTTTTATTCCCTGTCACGTCCAAACCATAGAAAGCTTCATGGGTTTTGTTTATACTCCACCTCCTATGTGGGTCAAGTACAATAAATAGGCTCGGGAGAAACCAACGGGCATGAAGCCCCTACCTCAGAATTATTATTAAGCATGAGTTCCTAAATGTTAACCGTGTCACTGCTGCTGAGGTTACGATGGACACTCCAGCGGTTGGGTGGGTTCTTGACCAGACTTTTAATATCATCAGATCAGCTCCTTTATATTTTTCATATATATATATATATATATATATATATATATATATATATAAACATTTTTTTGTCCTACTGTCCATGTTATATTTCCAAAAGGGCCAAAACATATCGATGACCAAATATTCAGCAGATGTTCCTGTGTACGAGCCCCCCCATCGTCATCATCCTTTCTGCTTGGGTGAAGGAGATAATGCACTAGCACAGCGAATGCCCCGGGCTCCTTTAGAAATTGGCCATTCGGCATTGCAGCCTTGGCCAAGCATTAACCCGTTCCCCTCTTTACATTATCTTCGTCCTAGAGCACGTCGGCTGCACGGGGGCTGCCTGCCTGCTTGCCTGCCTGTCTATATTTCCTATTTCCTAATGCTAATCTCCGCAATGCGTTTTGGGCGAGCCTCCCTTGCAGGTGATATACTCTGAGAGGGCAGCTGTCATACTAATGTATGCAAACCCCTTTTTGTGTGGCTGCAGTGGCAGGTGTCACAACTCTGCAGAGTGATGTTTGTGCTCGAGACCAGTATGCTTTATCTATTCATTTATTGCACCTGAAGCTGCCAGTGCTGGCATAACATTTACAGCTACAACCCCCCTGAAGGCCTTTCCGAAGAGCGCCGCTATTAGATGTAGATCGAGTGTTTGCTGGAGCACATCTCGGCAGACGTTCAACCTGCGTTCTTCAGGGGATTTTTGTTTTGGGTAATCTGTTACGCTCTTTGCAGTCTAACAAGTTGAAGTGGCCTTTTTGTGCCTCTTAGTGAGCTGTTGATGGCTCCTTGACGTTAAGAGAGAGCAGTCTTTTCAGGCCTCTAGAGCTGGGTCCTAGAACTAGGGATCACTCGTAGTGAGGCAGTTCGGTTAGCATGACCCGTCCCGCCGTTAAGCTGCTCTTGACGGTACTGTTATACTGTTATAGTTTGTTACCCAAGGCAATAATTCTTGTTAAAAGTAATGAAAATACCCACACATTTGCTTAATTAAAAAGTGGAACCTTTTCCTAAGTATATGTTGCACTTAGAATGTTTTTTTTTTTTTTATAAGTCAAAAAGTTTGTGAATAATATATTTTCCGCTAACGCCCAGTGGAACATTCGATGTTGGATTATTGTTCTCACCTAAGTCTGATTTATTATTATTTTTTAACTACTATTCACTTTTACCTGCTATTTAGAAGCTTTTACCAATTACAGTGCGTTAACCATCTAGCTCCAGTCAGTGTTTTTTAGCCATGTATTTATAGCATCAAGCGGAGTTGTACAATGACATTTCCATGGAATATGACCAAGTTCTACAGTACTTCATGCACTGGATCTGATTGAAAGCTTGTGTCGTTTCCTATGGCAACAAATGCATAACGCAGAGCTCTCTAACTTCCTTTTGTACACTTTAGTCATGCATTGAAACGCCAGTAATAAAATTAATATAAAAGGGGGCATGCAAATGACCATCATTAATTCCAAGAGGGAATATTGCTATAAGTAGCGTTGTCTTCTTGCCATGTTTCTGAGACAAACCGGAGTGAATACAGGACCTCACAATGTAAGGGACACATAAGACTTCACAGAATCGAGACATAAGACTTCACAGGATCGAGCCTCTTTTTTTTTTTTTTTTTTTTTTTTAACTTTGATTTGTAGAGTTTGCATTTCACCATGTTCAGTCAGTTTGTATTCATCAGATGTGTAAATGTAATGTGCCAATTTAACTTTCCATATCAATAAAAATGGAATATATTCTGACCCTAATTTCAAGTGATCAGCATCCCAGAAATGGGCTTTGCAGTAGTGGGGGGTTTGCAAGCTAAGCTAGTATTAAAGTAACATGAGGGATTTTTATGTTCCCGAAGAAGTCCTCTTCTATACTGTCAAACACTGCTAGCACCAGGACCTATGAGGGCTGACATTCAGTGTTTGGATGGAATGCATGTCGGCCTTTGGTGTGTCAACCCAACGACCAAATACCCTGCCAACACCTTTCTCCGCAATGTCTCCTGGCAGAGGCGGGGATGGGTAGTGAGTATATTGTAGTTTAGTGTTTGTGTTGTACTAGTCCTTGGCACTGATTGGCATCAGCCTGTTTATTAGAGGAATACATCTTACCAACTCACTTAGAACTTGTAATGTCCTCAAGATTCCATTTCATATTGGATTATTCCTCTATATATACAGTAGGTTGTGGTGCCATTACTGTAAGATGTAATCGTTTCATGCTTTTGATCGTTTCCATTCATTTTAAAGAACGATTTTTTCACCAAAATGAAACCAGTTCATAGAATTCTTATTTAGTTTTTTTTATGAATGAAGTTGGGGTGTAGTAAGCTGCTGACATAAATCTGTCGGTAATACTCTAAGGAAGGAATTCCGTTAACTCTGGTAAATTACCGCCGGCTCAGTGATCCCGCGAGGCTCTTCGGCTGTCATCCAGCAGGTTTAATGATCCCACGAGGCTCTTCAGCTGTTACCGCAGGCTCAGTGATCCCGCGAGGGTCTTCAGCTGTTACCGCAGGCTCAGTGATCCGGCAAAGCTCTTCAGCTATTAACGCAGGCTCTGTGATCCCTCGAGGGTATTCAGCTGTTACCGCAGGCTCTGTGAATCCCGCAAGGCTCTTCAGCTGTTACCGCAGGCACGGTGATCCCGCGAGGCCCCTCAGCTATTAAGCAGGCTCAAGGATCCCGCAAGGCCCCTCAGCTGTTACCGCAGGCTCAGAGATCCCGCGAGGCTCTTCAGCTGTTACCGCAGGCTCAGAGATCCCGCGAGGCTCTTCAGCTGTTACCGCAGGCTCAGAGATCCCGCGAGGCTCTTCAGCTGTTACCGCAGGCTCAGAGATCCCGCGAGGCTCTTCAGCTGTTACCGCAGGCTCAGAGATCCCGCGAGGCTCTTCAGTTGTCAAGCAGGCTGTACTTAACTTTAAAAAAGCCTGTTTCTGTGAGCCACTGCAGTGATATAACATATTGTAGGTTCCGATTCTGGATTCTGTTGGTTAATACCTAAAAGCAGGTTATTAAATGAGCGAGAAAAAGGTGCTACTGTGCAATTGAATAGACCTGGGTAAAAAAGCTGGAGTCCTATGTTGGGCTAATGTGTAATTTTAGTTTATACGATATTACATACATCCCTGATAGACACTGAGGGGTAAATTTACTAAGATGGGATTCTATTGAAGATATGGTGTTGCCCCTAGCAACCCATCAGATTCTACCATTTAATTTTTGTAGCACCTTCTGGAAGATAATAGATCATTTGAATGGTTGCTATGGGCAACATCCCATCTTCAATAGTACTCCCAGCTTGATGCATTTACTCCTGAGCATCTGTTATGTTCAGAGTTTTTAAGGGGAAAATGATTAGTGCAAATTTCCCCTGATGATTGTTTGCACCCCTCTGTCTGTGCTTACTCCCCGTATGCCATTACAATCATAGCGTTCACACAGCAGATTCTCCCCATGTAATACCGCTGGTGAATGAGGCTGCTTTTGGGTTTGGTACAGCTCACAGACGATGTCTAGGTGGACAGCTCAGCACATGGTATAATGAGTACGGTTATGTGCTTAGAGGGAAGGGGCTTGCTCAGCTGCGTTCGTGGCAATTTAGCTTTCTCATTTGGCGTTCCTGGGCATGGTTAGCATGAAATAGGTCCCAAAAATCACGAAAAATCCCATGACAACATTTTCATTTTTCTTGTCACAACCTTTTGTCAATGTCAATCTTTCAGCTGTTGACCTTATGACGTCGATCTTTGGACTGTCTACCAAGACATTGCCCTTAGACATCTGGATCCTGGGAATTTGGATCCCATGCCAACAGATTACATTTGCTGATAAGGGGCAATGGATTAAAATCAAAGTAATAAACAAACAAAAAAATGACGTAAGCGCCATTACCTGGTGGTAATAATTATTGTATGCAGATAGAGGACAAAAAAAAAAATAGGTCACCGAGCGACATCAGCCATATTGAAAGTGGGCGTGAGTGTGACTCTAGCGTTATTTGTGCAAATAAGGTACCAGCCTGGACCAGGGTCACTTGTAAAACGCTGGGCTTCCCTTGTTAGCCTTGCTTTGATAGGGGGGAAAAATGTTCATATACAGTATATCTGGTAGGAATTAGTGTCGAAGATCATGTTTTACAAGTAAGCAATGTTTAAGGGCTGTCTGTGGAACTCAGGGAAAATCACCATCATCAGAGGAGAGCAGTGGGCGGAAGCACACATTCCCGGTTCAGGAAAACCGAGGTACAAGGTAAGGTAAGGAAAGCACCTGTAGCTCCGTCCCCTGTCAGTAGGTATGCTACAGGCAGTATCCTCAAAACTTATCCAGTGAGTGCAAGGTGACATCATGTGGTCAACATGGTCTCCAAATACTGTGGTCTGTTACTGCCCCATATCTGTACCCAGACCAGCAGTAATGGGATATTCTGGGGTGATGCTGGAAACAGACTTCTGTTAAAGGAATGACATTCTAGCAGTCTCCCTCCTCCCCTTGTATACTGGCGGCATAGCTGGTTGTGATGGTCCGATGTACCATTACATGACTTTACATTGGCAGGTTTTATTTGTCCACTCTCGGACCCTGTCATCAGTTGTACGGACCTGCCATTATCTCCCAACTAGCTTCCGCTTCAGACACAAGTCTCACTGTGAACAGGACAGACTGTATAAATGCATTGCACCTTTCCTGGCTTCTCATTGACTTAGTAACAAGGCAGAGCGGAGAGATCATACACACAGTATTAGGGAATAGATATCTCTCCTGTTCCCCCTTTCCTAACATGGTTCCTCTAGTTTCCCTGTGGACTCCTCCCCCGTGGGATCTCCTGACACCCTGTCCTGTGTTATATGGATACACTCCCCTATTTATTGGCACCATCCTCCCCTCGGTCCCTGACCATCCCCAGTCACAGGCTCCCTTCTTGTATCCTGAATTTTCTCATGTATCCTCCACTCTCTAAAATGAACCCAAACCTTTTTCTTGGGATCTGTCCCCCGACAGCCTTCTGTCCTGAAATACTGTCCTGTTCTACACCCTCCCCTTTCTCCTGAGATCCTGTCTGGTACCCTTCCCTTTTCTGCTGGTATATTTATGCCGTGACACCAAAAAAACTATTTATTGACATTTATAAAAATGATCAAGAAAGTAGATAAAAAGCACAATAAACACAAAATCTCTAAAACGCTAACAGCAGCAAACTCATAGCCAGCGACCGATCCAGCATCTGTACCGTGGACGTAGCCCTTAACAAGTGATTGCAGCTGCCGCCTACAGGTCCAGTATCATATCTAGAAATATTAGGGCTAGGGTACCCCAGTGGTAACCATATAGGGGGTCAACAATGTCTAGGTTGACAGGCACTAGATTGACCATTAATGGTTGACATTGACTAGGTCGACATTGCCAGAAGGACAACACAAAAAGTGTAAAAACTTTCGTTAACCTTTTGGGTGTCCAAAATGTCTGTCGACCGTAAGCTTGTGTCGACCTGTCCATGCCGAATTATGGTATGTCGACCATTTCAGGTCTCGATCTAGTCATGGTCGACCTAGTGATTGTGGACATAGACATTGTTGACCCAGGAACCGAGTACCAACCTAGCGTGCGGAGTGTCTGGAAGAGTACAAGCTGCCTAGCAATCTCTGTATATTTACTAAAGTACTGGCTTGTAGAATGGAGACGTTGTCTATAGCAAGCAGGTTCTAGCTGTTCTCTTCTGGATCCGGCAAGCTGGCATGAGTAGTTTCTACAGTTTGGTCATGTCTGTTCTCGATATTGGGTCTCAAGCTCGGTCCACAGGATCCTACACAGGTCACCTTTTCCTGGTCACCTGGCAGATGCGCTGTGTATCCCAAACGGTCATATTTCAAAAATCCACAGGTGACCGGAGCTACAATTACAAACCTTTCAGCCTGAAGAACACCTGAATAAAAAAAAAAGGGGAATTCTGCGTCTGTGCCGTCACCATCCTCTTGGTTTAAGGGAAGTCTTTCACAAATGGACACGTATTCATTTGACTCCATTGATTTTCATCCTGAAGCGCTCCATCCTCTTACTACAGACTTCTGATAGAAATCAGATCACTCCAGACCGATCTCAGAGGAGGGTGTGTTGTACCGGGACGGCAATGGGTTAAGTAATCAGCCCAGCCATATTTGATGTGAGCTAGAGTAGTAACCCTGGGGGGCACAGCTAGAGGAGAGCCCCGATCTGGAAGACTAACTTCTCTATTTTGTTAGAGAGATCACCGGGGCCTAGATCCGTACGGCGTGCTCTGTGTAGCATGGTGGAACGGTTGTCATGGTAACTGTCAGAACATGTGAGCTCTGGGCATCTTCCAGAGAGATGGGTGAAGATCTTCTGCTTTTGCTGCAGGGATTTAACCCTTGTGCCAATAGAAGGCTATTCATTGCCAGGCGGGCATGTGTCTGTCTGCAGTGAGTAATGCAGCAGCCTAACTTGTGATACGAATGGTATACTTACGTAATGTCTCTTTTGTGTGCAAAGGCTGAAGCGCAGGTTTGCAGCAGATGGTCCCATTTCCTGCAGTATCAACAGCACAAACTTCATTTCCATACATAAAAAATATATATTATTATTCCATAAAGCTGCCCGCACAGAGTAGTCCCATTTCCTAAGGCTGGTTAATGAGCGATTGGGCCATTGGCACTTGGTTGCTGTGTACAATTCTTGGCTGATCACATCATTATTTGGGTTCATATAGTACCACCATAGCTGTACAGTGAATGTTCGTCAATCCTTGCCCCATTTGAGTTTACAGCGTATATTCCCTTACACGCAAGCGTGCACATACACCCAGCAGGAAATTTTACCGGAATAGGAAAGTGGGTGAAAATGTATGCAAATGTATGCAAATTGGGGGTACATGCAAACTCAACACCAATAAGGCCCTGTCTGGGAATTGAACCTGTGACCCCATTGCTGTTATGTTCCTGATTATGTGTTGACTGGGATGACCGAAAACATGTCAACAATTAAAACCCAACTGGCTGCCCAATGTATTTAGTTAGACCTGTACATTGACCATAAAAATACCTTCATAAAGTGTATTTTCCACAATGATTAGCTAATGCTCCTCCTGTGTATATGTGTTTGTGTGTGTGTATGTATGTATGTGTGGGTGTGTGTGTATATATATATATATATATATATATGTGTTGTATCAAACATTGGTGAGAGCTAAAGTACCAATTAATAGGCTAGTATCTCTTTTTTTTGTACAGATGCCGATTGACGGTACTTTACTGTAACTCTCTTTAAGATTTCGTCCATTTTTCCCATAGTATTGAGTAGGTTTATTTGCGAAGAGCCAGAGAAACAGTCTTATGTACAGTAGGGTTGGGATCATTTGGTCTATTGCATTATGGTCGACAGTCATTAGGTCGAATCCATTAGGTCGACATGACTCTAGGTCGACATGGGAAAAGGTCGACATGATTCTAGTTCGAAAGGTCATTAGTTCGACAGGTCATTAGTTCGACAAGGTCATTAGTTCGACATTGTCTATGTCGACATTCACAAGGTCGACATGGGGTTTTTCACTGTTTTTTTACCTGAATGTCAACACGACGTGCTATGCGTCGGGCACGGTGCCTCGCTACGCTCGGCACACTATTTTATTCTCCCACCACGCCCTAGTGGATGGTAGGGCATGAAATACCGCCTGTCGGCACATGTTGGCTCAAAAAACAGTGAAAAACTCCATGTCGACCTTGTGAATGTCGACATAGACAATGTCGAACTAATGACCTTGCCGAACTAATGACCTGTCGAACTAATGACCTTTCGAACTAAAATCATGTCAACTTTTTCCCATGTCGACCTAGAGTCATGTCGACCTTTTAGCATGTCGACCTAATGGATTCGACCTAATGACTGTCGACCATAATGCAGTAGACCAAATGACCGCATCCCGTACACTATATATGTACGTGGTCTCCTGTATCCAACAGCATTGCGCAGAGCATTATTTAATGTAATTCCTTTGTTGTCCTGTGTGCAGCCACTTATAGTAGCACCAGTAACTGAATTAACTCCACAGACTACCTAAATCAGGCATGTCCAAACTATAGCCCTCCAGCTGTTGTGAAACTACAAGTCCCATCATGTCTTGCCACAGTTTTGCTATTAGGGAATGCTAAAACTATTGCAAGGCATGCTGGGATGTGTAGTTTCACAACAACTGGAGAGCCATAGTGTGGACATGCCTGACCTAGATGATGTGCCCAGTTTCAACAGGGCAAAGTTTCACCGGGCAGATACTTTACCCCTCTTCACCCCCCGTGGGAGCTGACTTTTGCAAAAACCCCTGCTCAGTGGGTTCTGCAAATAACTGTCACAGTTTCCAGACCATCCAGCAGTTGCACAGGAAGAGTTCAACTGCCACAATGGTGATGCATTGTAATTGGCAGGTGAACATTTTGTCATTTAATTCCAAAAGGAAGGAACCAATTACAATGGCAGTATAATACTGCAAGTCTGTGGACCAATGCCTTTAACTTGGTATTTGATGTGCCCTGCTCATCATTGAAGTCACTCAGAGAAGTTGGCCTCCTTCTATTAATATATAGATATTTCCTTATCTGACTATACTATTTTTGGGCACTGCCACAGACTACCCAACTCTTATGGGACAATCCTATTCTGTGGTATGCACAATCCCAATGTGGGGCTGGACACTTCTTAAGATTTTGGAACACAAACATTGCACATTTTCCTGCTCATACCTCTAGGGGGTGCTAGTACTGACCTTTTCAGCAGTACTTTACAAGTTTTATGTTTGGAAAAGTAGGTGTATGCATGTAGAGGAGTGTGTGGAAGGCTTAAGATTGCAGCTGCTGTATTTACTTGCCATCATCATCTCCATAAACATCAAAATGATGCCACCAAGATGGAAGATCCAAAGTTAAAGTTTTACATAAAAAAAATGTATTACAAAATGGCCGCCATTCCATTCATCCCCCTCCTGCCCCACTCCCTACCAAATAACAGTTCACTTCTTCCCTCCTGCAGAAGGACAAGAAAGATACGTCTAACTTTGACAAGGAATTCACCCGTCAGCCCATGGAGCTCACCCCCACGGACAAACTCTTTATCATGAACCTGGATCAGAACGAGTTTGCCGGATTCTCATACACAAACCCGGAGTTTGTCATCAATGTGTAGTGGGAAGATGAGTCTCTTATGTCACATACAGGAAGCCTGCATCCCCAAGTATGACCAGATGGCTTAGGCCTTGCTAATAATTCCAGTGATGTTGTGGGCATATTCCTTTTTATATGCAATGAAAGCAGGCCCGTCCAAAGTCCAGTAACCAGACAGCCAAGACACCTCAAACTTTACTACGCTTACCTAGTGTTTGGCTCCTCAAAAATGGAAGTCTGTTACCAGACCGTTCTGAATGTGTGCTGAATTCTACATAGTTTTGTAGTAAAGAGGCTACGTCTATAAATGTATACATTTACTGTATATATACAGGGGTGGAATTTGGATAGAGGTCTAGCAATGATGTTCTAGTCCAGTGGTTCCCAACCTTTTTTTTCTCTCACATACCCCTTGATTAAGCTTTTCACCCCCTACTCTCAATTTAAAATATCCACAGTACTAACGAGTGGAGTGGAAGGGA
The DNA here is from genome assembly GCF_055691185.1 of Crinia signifera. Classification (NCBI taxonomy): domain Eukaryota; kingdom Metazoa; phylum Chordata; class Amphibia; order Anura; family Myobatrachidae; genus Crinia; species Crinia signifera. Next base: position 42,946,846 of record NC_139223.1, read on the forward strand.
GTGGTATGCGTTTCCCTATGCGTGTCCTTATATTAAGGAGTAACGGAGCAGTAGTGTGTTCAGGAATCGGTTCCCCCTGTATCTGGCTGTGTACTGTATCCAGGGTTCCCGCTAACGCCTTAGGATTAATGCTGCTGCTTCTTCCACCCGTGTGAGCGTAGAGCAGATGATCGTTGATGAGGGCAATACGGATAGTACCCAGTGGATTGCTGGTTGGGCAAATGGACCAGGAGATGCTGATGATGGAACGAGACGAGACATGGTTCATCTCCACGACAACGGGAGACTCCCTCCTCTTCTGCCATTACCAATATTATTTTCAATTACCCCCAAATGGTCTGCAGAGTGACCCCCAGGGGTACAAGTGGTTGGGAACCACTGTTCTAGTCCCTTGCTCTAAAAAAATAGCATAGTGAGGTATCTTTGCCCCCCAAGGTCTATAGCGGGGCCACCCCTCCTGCCACTGTATGCATACATAATCTGTATATGCAAATACATCTCTATCGAATGTTTTATTTGAGGCTGGAATGCAGAACATTAATCTCATGGGAAGATTCCGCAGCAGATCCCACCTGCAATCAGTGAGATGCCGCAACCACTGAGTGGGGTCATTCCTAGATCGTCTCTTCAGGTTTTCAAGAAGCAATTTCAGCATAAATATATAAATACATACATATAATATATTTTTTCTTTTTCCTAAGCATAGAGATCAGTCATACAGTACGTAGACTGTACAGTCCTAGCTTCAGCTATCTTAGGTCCCGTGGAACAGTTACAGTCATACTTATGTGCTATGCGGATCCTGAAATCACGGAAGATGCTATGAAAACAAAATGACGTTTTTAGGTTAGTAAATGGTTTTTAAATTACAAATGAATGTAAATGGAATAAAGTGAGACATGTCTGCATGTTTCTTACATTAGCCACTTCTTTTCTCAACTATTCAGATTATTTTACGCATATTCCGTATATTTTACCTGACTTGTGTCATACTTGTATTAGATAATGCAATGATTGTCATGTTTACTATATCATTAAATGCAAAATAATTATATTTTTATAGTATATTAAATTCTGTCATCCCCGAGGAAAGCCACATGTGCCAGGAACCTCTCGCTAAGGATTTCTTTCATATGTGAGACCATTTGTGGCCAAAGTTCTAATAGAACAGGCTTTTTTTTTTATATATTCATAGGCTGTAGCCCAGATACGGCCAAACTAAGGCCCTCCAGCTGTTGTGAAACTACACATCCCAGCATGCCTTGTCATAGTTTTAGCTTTGCCTAATAGCAAAACTGTGGCAAGGCATGATGGGTCTTGGAGTTTCACAACACCTGGATGGTTATAGTTTGGCCATGCCTGCTGTAGCCTATTACCTCCGTAGGGGTAGATGTATCAAATGTTGGAGCGAGATTAAGTACAAACCCATCAGCACCTAACTGCCATGCAGATGGCAGAAGTTGTTAATCAAAGTCAATCAAAGTCTTAAGAACGGGATATAAGAGAGTCATTTCCTGACTGATATTAATGAGACAGCCTATCAATGGGGCTTATTCAGGCCTGATCACACATTCGCAGCGGCCAGATTTCAGTTAGACACCACCCCACTAGAATAAAATCCCGCCGCATGAATTAATCGCTGTAGGAATAAATGCGTACGGCTGCTAATCTATTCGCAGCCGTGTGAATGTCTAAAGCCATTCATAAGTTTCTCACCGCAGCCAGAGACTTACTCAGCGGCAATGATGAAAAAGGGCATATCCGGCCTGTTGCTGACGTCACCCCTCCCCAAAACTCTTTGGCACGCCTGCATTTTCCCTGACACAGTGGTTACCACACCCAGTCGCCTGTCAATCACTTTGCATAGGCAAACTATCAAATAAAAGTATCAGACTTTTATCACAGGATGGCCTCGCACAGGCACAGACTACTGATTATCGGCCGCCGTGTACATTTTCCACCTTGCAATCAGGTCCGAATTACCCCCAATGTACTAAGAACCGGCTATCAGAGAGTCATGTCATGGCTAATATTACTGAGGCAGCCAATCAATGTACTGCGAGCCGGGGAGATTGCAGGGTCACTTCATGACTAATATGCTAATGAGACTAGTGTATTAATAACAACGGAGAAATGTTTCAAATTGTCGGACAAGATAAAGTAGAGAGAGATAAAGTACTAAGCAATCAGCCTTCATTTTTTGTAGCATGGTGTCAAATGATAGCAGCTGATTGGTTGATGCTTCAATTTCTGGTTAATGTTAACGATACGGGGTATCGTGTACTAATGTTCAGTGTGGGTGCACGCACCCTTTGTATGCACATGCGCACTAACAAAACATTGGACCCCGTGCGAACGCAGGCAAAACTGCGAACGGACCTGAATAAGGCCCATAGGTTCAGCCCTTAACAAACCTGCGGCAAGAAGCGCTCTTCAAGAAGATGGTTGCTGTGTAGATTACATTTCATTTTCCTCTTTGATACGTCATTGATGGTCCAAATTCTTTTTATGGTCCTGGAAATTTGTCTCCGCCTTGTCATTTGCATAGGGTGCCACTGGCACTTAGAGAATCTATTGGCAAAGGGAACAAGGAAATAACAATGGTTTATAATTTGAGAAAGACATAGAAACTTCTTAAGATCACAGGTAGTTGTTATGCACTGTTAAATCCACTGGTGCTGTCGCACTGCACGTAATGAAACCACGTTTTGTTATGGAGAGATCACAACTGTCTGAACCATACACACGTAATTATCTCTGAGCTAACCTATATTTCATTCTCGCCGAGCTGCTTCAGATCAGACACGCTCCAAGGTCGTACAACTTTTTGATGTGGATTTCTATATAATTACCATTTATGGAAAACCTGAGCACGGTAGAAGAAGGCAATTTGCAGCTTGATATCTGTTGTGGGACCATTTACTGAAGCTTCTAAAAATGAAGAAAAAAAAATTGATGTTGTCTATAGCAACCAATAAGATTCTGTCTTTTTTTGTATCCTAGAAAATGATAGTCTGGTTGCTATGGGCAACCTCATCTCTTAATTTTTACAAGCTTTCGTAAATGTATCCCTAAGTCCCAGCATGACCTGGATGGATGAGGCTCGTGGTTTAACAGCAGTTGGGAGAACTGCATAAGTATTAAACGCTATCATTGAGAAACTGGCAGGGCAAGTTGGGACTTGGGTGTTGCTTGATAATATTATTGTAGCTGCAAAAAAACAAATTGAGCATTAGTTATTATGGAATGTCTCATAATTGAATTCTGAGCAATTTCATCTACACTAGGAATAAAACACCGCAGATGGATTCAGCAATAATCATATTGGATGAGTTGTCATTTTGGCACAATAAGAATTATTTTGATGGTATCCAGGGATTTCTGACATTTCTTTTTGAAGCAATATTATCTCAGTGTACTGTAATTAGTTCTAATAACCATTACCAGTGGCTGCACGGTCTTCTCTGCTAATGTCTGCAGAACACTAGCACAAGATGGTAATGCAGGGATTTCCATCCAGGGTGGTAGATGATCGGTCAATGTGGAAATGCTAGACAGATAAGGTTGACCAATGGGAATTGGAAATCGTAACCTTTAGCGAACGCCGAGCCACCTTGCCCAAAGCGTGGTGAGCACTTCCACGAATTGGCATCACATAAGGCTAAACCTACAAATTGACACCCAAAAATAAATAAATACTATTGTGTTGGCCTTTTTTTGTGTTCAACATTTTCTCATCAACCTTTTGTAAGGTCTACCTTTTTCCTTATCGTTGCCGCGCCACGGCTGATCATGCCTGTTTGAGACGCCAATGTCACACCCGTGGCATGTATTTGCTACACTGCTAAATGCAATGAGTTAAGCTAAATATATAATAGTGACCTCGCTAATCAAATTATAGTACTCCCACAGAATAAATATATAATAGTGACCTCTTTAATCAAATAATGGTACTCTCACAGAATAAATATATAATAGTGACCTCTCTAATCAAATGATAGTACTCCCACAGAATAATTATATAATAGTGACCTCTCTAATCAAATAATGGTACTCCCACAGAATAAATATATAATAGTGCCCTCTCTAATCAAATAATAGTACTCCCACAGAATAAATATATAATAGTGACCTCTCTAATCAAATAATAGTACTCCCACAGAATAAATATATAATAGTGATCTCTCTAATCAAATAATAGTACTCTCACAGAATAAATATATAATAGTGATCTCTCTAATCAAATAATAGTACTCCCACAGAATAAATATATAATAGTGACCTCTCTAATCAAATAATAGTACTCCCACATAATAAATATATAATAGTGACCTCTGTAATCAAATAATGGTACTCCCACAGAATAAATATATAATAGTGACCTCTCATCAAATAATAGTACTCTCACAGAATAAATATATAATAGTGACCTCTCTAATCAAATAATAGTACTCTCACATAATAAATATATAATAGTGACCTCTCTAATCAAATAATAGTACTCTCACAGAATAAATATATAATAGTGACCTCTGTAATCAAATAATAGTACTCTCACAGAATAAATATATAATAGTGATCTCTCTAATCAAATAATAGTACTCTCACAGAATAAATATATAATAGTGACCTCTCTAATCAAATAATAGTACTCTCACAGAATAAATATATAATAGTGATCTCTCTAATCAAATAATAGTACTCCCACAGAATAAATATATAATAGTGACCTCTCTAATCAAATAATAGTACTCCCACAGAATAAATATATAATAGTGACCTCTCTAATCAAATAATAGTACTCTCACAGAATAAATATATAATAGTGATCTCTCTAATCAAATAATAGTACTCCCACAGAATAAATATATAATAGTGACCTCTCTAATCAAATAATAGTACTCCCACAGAATAAATATATAATAGTGACCTCTCTAATCAAATTATAGTACTCCCACAGAATAAATATATAATAGTGATCTCTCTAATCAAATAATAGTACTCCCACAGAATAAATATATAATAGTGACCTCCACAGAATAAATATATAATAGTGACCTCTCTAATCAAATAATGGTACTCCCACAGAATAAATATATAATAGTGACCTCCACAGAATAAATATATAATAGTGACCTCTCTAATCAAATAATAGTACTCCCACAGAATAAATATATAATAGTGACCTCTCTAATCAAATAATAGTACTCCCACAGAATAAATATATAATAGTGACCTCTCTAATCAAATAATAGTACTCTCACAGAATAAATATATAATAGTGATCTCTCTAATCAAATAATAGTACTCCCACATAATAAATATATAATAGTGACCTCTGTAATCAAATAATGGTACTCCCACAGAATAAATATATAATAGTGACCTCTCTAATCAAATAATAGTACTCTCACAGAATAAATATATAATAGTGATCTCTCTAATCAAATAATAGTACTCCCACAGAATAAATATATAATAGTGATCTCTCTAATCAAATATTAGTACTCTCACAGAATATATATATATATATATATATATATATATACATATATATATATATATATATATATACATACATACATACATACATACATACATACATACATACATACATACATATATATATGTGTGTGTGTATATGTGTGTGGACATTAATGGCACTGTAACATGGCTAGCTGAAATCTATCCATGTTTCTGCCTGTTGGATTTGGCTAATTTTACCCGTATTCTCCACTCAAACAGGGATAATTGATTATTTATTGACTGCTGACACAGGTTTGAACACTGATTGTATGTTTTAGCTTTCCCACAAATTTTAGTGGCTAATAAATATCCCTTAGTTTTTTAAATCAAAGTTAATTGGCTAATCACTGCTTAATTAAAGACATTCCAACACTGTATTATCAGCAGTTCTCAAGGACGTACTTAACATCTACCACTTAGGGCAGTATTCAATGCCGATTTTCGGCATGTGCAGCGAATACGGTTTAGGATTCGCTGCACATTCGTTGCATTCCGGAGGGCTGGAGCATTCACTGCCAGCCCTCCCTGTTTCCCTATTCAACGCCGCAGGGGCTTGTTGCCCCTGATGGCAAATTTTAACCCCTGTGGTGAATACCGCAGGGAGCCAGGGGACGGCAGCAGGCATGGAAATAGAAGCCTCCCTGCCTGCACCGGACTGTGTGGGGGGGAAGAAGGGCTCCAGAGGACACAGGCAGCAGAAGCTGCCCCCCCCCCCCACCAAATTAAAAAAACTTTATTTTGAAAGATCGCATTCCAGTTCACCTTAAAAAGATGGCGATTGCTACACGGTGAAGCACGGCGAAAATCGCGCTGAAAGCAATTCGCCATCCGAGCATTGAATACACTCACGGCTAATCACAGTGAAAAACCCATTGAAAAACCGCAGCGGTGACTAACAGATGGCAAATTGGCCGTCATTCGCTGTTCACCGTCGGCGAATATTGAGCGTTGAATAGGGCGAATCACTTTTTCAGTCAAAAGATACGCCGTGGAGCATGAAAATAGCGCACATTAGCTGTAAAAAGCGGTTTTCATACATCTCACAAGTAATGGTGTATAGATTGCCTCAACAATTTATGGATGACCAAAGACTCATAACTCCTGTCCTCAATCCACTTGACCTAATATTAAATATCATCAGAGCACTGGTGGAACCAAGGTTCCAAAATATAGTGATCTGGTTCCAATTGAAAGCTAGTTTCTTCTTAATATACCTTGGTGATTTCAGGAAGCCCAAATCACTGAACCCACTCATGGCGTTTCAGCTGAGCGAATTTTTCAATATTGGCCATTTTCCTCTTAATATGGCTATTGAATTAAGTGTACCAGGCTGCACAGAATGAGCTTCATGGAAGGTTGCAGCAGACATTTTGTGGGGCTTTTAATAGCAAAATATTTAGAACCTGGTATTGCTTTGGAGTCTCCGGCGGAGTCCGTGTAGCAAGGGATTATTCTGCAGTGAGACAACGAAGGAGCTTACGGGATACAGCTTTAAGAGGCCACAGAGGCAGATGGACTCAAAAAGCTAGAGCAGGCATGTCCAAACTGTGGCCCTCCAGCTGTTGTGAAACTCAACATCCCAGCATGCCTTGCCATAGTTGTAGCATTCCCTAATAGCAAAACTGTGGCACGGCATGATGGGACTTGTAGTTTCACAACAGCTGGAGGGCCATAGTTTGGACATGCCTGAGCTAAAGGGTGTGTATTGAAATATAGACATCACAAAGTCAGTTAGGCAGCACCACATAGCCAACAGGCAGTATGGTGAATGGGTTCTAAAGGTCAACATATACAGTATAATGGGAATCTGTTACTTGTGCAAAGTGGTGGTAGCCATTTCATGACCATTGTTTATGAGAATGCCACTTATTTAGTACAATTAATGGCGTCACAGAGACGTATGACACTTTCTGCTCCGTTGGGTAAATTTACTAAGATGGGCATTTTGTTGACAGCTCGATACATATATATAAACACAAAGAAAAAGTTTTTCAGTAATCTTGGCCACCATAAAAAGTCTTGTTTTATGGTTACTCGGTTATAAATTTGTGTTTGGAGCATTTTCAGATGTACAGAGACACGGCTCTCCTAGGAATACTGTACAGTGTGTGATATTAATGATGAATATTACTTGGTACAGCACTATTAATTATGCAAGTAAAAACGTCAGTAATCCGTGCCTACTACTCAAGTTCAATGAAATTGTGACAATGTTTTACAAAGATTTAAGTGATCTTGTGCACAGCGAGCTTCAGTACATCTGTCAGGTCCCACCACGCAAACTACCGCTGCAAAGTATTAATGGAACACTAGAATTCTAAGCACCAAACTTTCGTTTCTTATGTGTAAAAACAGACCCCTATATCTACAGTTTTCTGGGGTTCAGATCACAAAACAAGGGGTACCATACATTTAGCTTGATTTAAAATAACGAATCACAGCGCATTTCGCGGTATGAAGTTTTATAACAAGTGACGTTACCATGTCTGCCGGTCCATTTTGCTTATACTGACAAACAGTCTTAACCCCTTCCCGACATTTGACGTACATTTACGTCATGGTCGGGAAGCACTTCCCGACACATGGCGTAAATGTACGTCATGGATTTAAACTGTCACCGCGTCTATAGACGCGGTGACAGTTTCAACATGTCTGCTGTCCCTGACAGCAGACATGTCCGTGCATGCCCAGGGGGGCTGCGATGCTGCCCCCCCGTCGGCGATCGCTGTGATTGGCTGTTCAGTGTGAACAGCCATTCACAGCGTTTTCCTGTGTCACCGGCGAATAACGTTCGCCGGTGACACGGGATCAGAGGTGATTGGTGCTGTAAAGTACAGCACCAATCACCGCGGGGTGTAAGGGTGACACTGGTGTCACCCCACCTCACCCCGCCCGCCCCCAAAGGCCGTGATTGGTCCGTCGGACCGACGGACCAATCACAGCCAAGGAGGGGGATTTAAACTAACGGTGACTGCACTGCAGACGCCATTCCGGTCTGGAATAGCGTGCAGTGCGGTCACCGTACCCCCCTGCCGCCATACTGACCAGAACCTTGCTCCATACTTACCTGATCGCTGCTTCATCACTGCTTCCTAGATCCTGTTGCTACTTGTGCCTTCCTGTGCTGTGAAATTGTGCTGCTGCAGTGTAATAGCTAGATAGAGAGAGAGATAGAGAGAGATAGAGAGATAGAGAGAGATAGAGAGAGAGATAGTGTCAGAGAGTGCTATATTTTGTGCTGCTGCAGTGTGATATAGTTATAGATAGAGAGAGAGAGATAGAGAGAGAGAGATAGATAGAGAGGCCTAGTGACAGAGTGCTATATTTTGTGCTGCTGCAGTGTGATAGTTATAGAGAGATAGAGAGAGAGAGATAGAGAGAGATAGTGACAGATTGTGCTATATATTTTTTATATAACTGACTGCTGCCCCCTCCTTTTGTGCTGATCAGTATAAATTAACTGATCAGCAACTTTTTGGGGGCGCAGGTTTTTTTTTATATATAGATATACCTGTCAGTGCTGCTGCTGCAGTGTCATAGAGTGATAGATAGTGAGAGATAGAGAGATAGAGAGAGATAGTGACAGAGAGTGATAGAGAGTGCTAAATTTTGTGTCTGCTGCCCCCGCCTTTTGTGCTGATCACTATATCTGAGGTGATCAGCAACTTTTTTGGGGGTACAGAGGTTTTTTTTTTTTTATATATATACCTGTCAGTTGCACCAAAGGTTGTGCACCTGCTGCACCTCACTGGTAATCAGTGTCGCATCACTGATCACCTTTTTTTTTTGTGTGTGTGCTGTGGGGTCTTTTTTTAATTTTTTTTTTACACACACTGTGATTTTGTGGGTGTCCTGTGGCCGCTGTGCGCTGATCAGTGACGTACATCACTGATCATCTTTTTCGGCACAGGGTTGATCTATTTTTTTTTGATCAAATTCCTGTTGCCTTTGAGCGCTGTTCAGTGACAGACGTTACTGACCAACATCTGTGCTCAATTTTTGGCGCAGGACCTTTTTTTTTTTTTTTTTTTTAACCCCTTAAATTTTTTATTTTTAACCCCTTCATTTTTTTTTTTTTTATTGGTATAAAGTATTTTTTTTTTCTGCACTACATACACACTACACACTACATACCCCCCGGATTGAAATAAAGTTTGTACCCCCCCCTACACTATACACGTGTTGAAACATTTCACTACCAGTAACACAAAAATAAAAATGGCATCCCAAATGTCCTCCCAAATGTCCTCCCAGTCATCCAGGAGAATGTATTCAGTGGAGGAGGCATATGCCATGCTTGCTTCTGACTCTGACACAGCCAGTGATGCAAGCGGGGAATTTGAAGGATTTGCCTTAAGCTCCTCTTCCTCCTCTGGTGATGAGGGACCCCCTCAAAGACGCCCCCGTAGAGCAGCTGAGACCCCCCCCCCAATAATTGATCTCGTATGGACCCCACCACCAGACAATTTTGAGCCCCAGGTTCCTGAGTTTTTGGCCATGCCAGGAATCCAATTTGATTCCACAGGTCTCAGAGAAATTGACTTTTTCAAATTATTTTTCTCTGATGATTTTATAAATTTAATGGTGGACCAAACTAATTTATATGCCCAGCAGTTTATTGCTCAAAACCCCACGTCATCATTTGCTAGGTGGACCCCTGTAGATGCAGTAGAGATGATGACGTTTTGGGGTCTGGTGTTTCATATGGGCATAGTAAAAAAGCCAGAAATTAGGCAATATTGGAGTACAGATGTTCTGTACAGTACTCCATTTTACCGTATGGCCATGACCCGGACTCGATTTGAGACAATTCTTAAATTTATACATTACACCGATAATGCACAGTGCCCACCCAGAGATGATCCCACCTTTGACCGGCTATTCAAAGTCAGGCCGGTCATTGATCATTTCAGTGCCAAATTTGAAGAGGTGTACATCCCTGAAAAATTTATTTGTATCGACGAGTCCCTTATACATTTTAAAGGAAGGGTTAAATTCCGCCAGTACCTTCCCAGTAAGAGGGCAAGGTATGGCATAAAAATGTATAAACTGTGTGAAAGCACCTCAGGGTACACCCACAGGTTTAGGGTTTATGAAGGGAAGGATTCAAGAATTGAACCGCCAGAATGCCCCCCCTCCCTCGTAGGTGTTAGTGGGAAAATTGTCTGGGATTTAGTGCACCCCTTCCTGGATAAAGGTTATCACCTCTATGTGGATAACTTTTACACCAGCATCCCCCTGTTTAAGGCCCTTGGTTCAAGAGGTACAGCAGCTTGCGGTACTGTGCGCAAGAACCAAAGAGGCCTCCCAAAAACGCACATTGCCCAAGTAATGAGAAGGGGTGAAAGCAGGGGAATATGCAACGAAAATATGTTGTTGGTCAAATATAAGGACAAGAGGGATGTCCTTATACTGACAACAATTCACGGAGACAGTACCACCTCCATCCCTGTACGAGGTACCAGTACCCACACCTCCAAACCTAATTGTATCCTGGATTACAATAGGTACATGGGCGGAGTGGATCTTTCAGATCAGGTACTGAAGCCGTACAGTGCCCTGCGGAAAACAAAAATCTGGTACAAGAAGGTGGCCGTGTATATCATCCAGATGGCACTGTATAACGCTTACGTGCTATTCCAATCTACCGGCCAGAGGGGGACATTTATGCACTTTCAAGAGGAAGTCATAAAGGGCCTAATATTTGGGAACCAGCAGGCAGAGGGCCCCAGTACTTCTAGTACTGGTCCCCGTATTGTACCAGGGCAGCATTTTCCTGATGAAATCCCCTCCACTGGAAAAAAGGGCAGGACACAAAAAAGGTGCAAAGTTTGCTATAAAAAGGGAATAAGAAAGCAAACTATTTTCCAGTGTGACACTTGCCCCGACAAACCCGGCCTATGTATAAAGGAGTGTTTTAAAATATACCACACATCTATGGAATATTAGGTTCATAATTTCACCGTGCTTCGGGGGTCTTGCTAATGCCACATAGCACCCACCATTCATTCCACCAGAATCTGAGCCGCAAAATCCAAAAATCACTCCTTCCCTTCTGAGTCCTGCCATGCACCCAACTGGTACTTTTTGGTCACATGTGAGGCATTGCCGTACTTGGGAGAAATTGGGGCACAGATTTTGGGGTGCTTTGTCTCCTTCATACCTTGTGAAAATTAAAAATTTTGAGCCAGAACTGCATTTTTGTGTAAAAAAATGTAATTTTTCATGTTCACTGCCCACTTGTATCAAAATTGGTGAAACCCCTGGGGGTTTGAAATGTACACTATACCCCTAGATGAATTCCCTGAGGGGTGTAGTTTGCAAAATGGGGTCACTTGTGGGGTGGTTCCACTGTATTGGTGCTTTGGGGGTCTTGCTAATGCGACATAGCACCCACCATCATTCCACCAGAATTTGTGCTGCAAAATCCAAATATCACTCCTTCCCTTCTGAGTCCTGCCACTTTTTGGTCACACATGAGGCATTGCCGTACTCGGGAGAAATTGGGGCACAGATTTTGGGGTGCTTTGTCTCCTTCATACCTTCTGAAAATGAAAAATTTTGAGCCAGAACTGCATTTTTGTGTAAAAAAATGTAATTTTTCATTTTCACTGCCCACTTGTATCAAAATTGGTGAAACCCCTGGGGGTTTGAAATGTACACTATACCCCTAGATGAATTCCCTGAGGGGTGTACTTTGCAAAATGGGGTGACTTGTGGGGGGGTTCCACTGTATTGGTGCAACATAGCACCCACTATTCATTCCACCAAAATCTGTGCTGCAAAATCCAAAAATCACTCCTTCCCTTCTGAGTCCTGCCATGCACCCAACTGGTACTTTTTGGTCACATGTGAGGTATTGCCGTACTCGGGAGAAATTGGGGCACAGATTTTGGGGTGCTTTTTCTCCTTCATACCTTCTGAAAATGAAAAATTTTGAGCCAGAACTGCATTTTTGTGTAAAAAAATGTAATTTTTCATTTTCACTGCCCACTTGTATCAAAATTGGTGAAACCCCTGGGGGTTTGAAATGTACACTATACCCCTAGATGAATTCCCTGAGGGGTGTAGTTTGCAAAATGGGGTCACTTGTGGGGGGGTTCCACTGTCTTGGTGCTTGGGGGGTCTTGCTAATGCGACATAGCACCCACCAAAATTCCACCAGAATCTGAGCTGCAAAATCCAAAAATCACTCCTTCCCTTCTGAGTCCTGCCATGCACCCAACTGGTATTTTTTGGTCACATGTGAGGCATTGCCGTACTCGGGAGAAATTGGGGCACAGATTTTGGGGGGCTTTGTCTCCTTCATTCCTTGTGAAAATGAAAAATTTTGAGCCAGAACTGCATTTTTGTGTAAAAAAATGTAATTTTTCATGTTCACTGCCCACTTGTATCAAAATTGGTGAAACCCCTGGGGGTTTGAAATGTACACTATACCCCTAGATGAATTCCCTGAGGGGTGTAGTTTGCAAAATGGGGTCACTTGTGGGGGGGTTCCACTGTATTGGTGCTTGGGGGGTCTTGCTACTGCGACATAGCACCCACCAAAATTCCACCAGAATCTGAGCTGCAAAATCCAAAAATCACTCCTTCCCTTCTGAGTCCTGCCATGCACCCAACTGGAATTTTTTGGTCACATGTGAGGCATTGCCGTACTCGGGAGAAATTGGGGCACAGATTTTGGGGTGCTTTTTCTCCTTCATTCCTTGTGAAAATTAAAAATTTTGAGCCAGAACTGCATTTTTGTGTAAAAAAATGTAATTTTTCATTTTCACTGCCCACTTGTATCAAAATTGGTGAAACCCCTGGGGGTTTGAAATGTACACTATACCCCTAGATGAATTCCCTGATGGGTGTACTTTGCAAAATGGGGTGACTTGTGGGGGGGTTCCACTGTATTGGTGCAACATAGCACCCACCATTCATTCCACCAAAATCTGTGCTGCAAAATCCAAAAATCACTCCTTCCCTTCTGAGTCCTGCCATGCACCCAACTGGTACTTTTTGGTCACATGTGAGGCATTGCCGTACTCGGGAGAAATTGGGGCACAGATTTTGGGGTGCTTTTTCTCCTTCATACCTTCTGAAAATGAAAAATTTTGAGCCAGAACTGCATTTTTGTGTAAAAAAATGTAATTTTTCATTTTCACTGCCCACTTGTATCAAAATTGGTGAAACCCCTGGGGGTTTAAAATGTACACTATACCCCTAGATGAATTCCCTGAGGGGTGTAGTTTGCAAAATGGGGTCACTTGTGGGGGGGTTCCACTGTCTTGGTGCTTGGGGGGTCTTGCTAATGCGACATAGCACCCACCAAAATTCCACCAGAATCTGAGCTGCAAAATCCAAAAATCACTCCTTCCCTTCTGAGTCCTGCCATGCACCCAACTGGTATTTTTTGGTCACATGTGAGGCATTGCCGTACTCGGTAGAAATTGGGGCACAGATTTTGGGGGGCTTTGTCTCCTTCATTCCTTGTGAAAATGAAAAATTTTGAGCCAGAACTGCATTTTTGTGTAAAAAATTTAATTTTTCATTTTCACTGCCCAGTTGTACCACAATTGGTGAAACCCCTGGGGGTTTGAAATGTACACTATACCCCTAGATGAATTCCCTGAGGGGTGTAGTTTGCAAAATGGGGTCACTTGTGGGGGGGTTCCTAAATTTTAGCATCTTATGGTGCCTAGAAACCTACATGGTGCCTAAAAAATAATCTCATAAAAAGGAGGCTCCAAAATCAAGTAGTTGCTCCTTCTATTATGAAGCCTGTGGTTTGGTCAACGTGCACACTAGGGCCACATATAGGATATTTATGAAAACAAAAGAATTGGGGGAATCAATTTTTAGTCACATTTCTCTAGTAAAATGTACTGTGTTCCTTAGAAAAATGTATTAAAATTGCAAATCTGCAAAAAAAATGAAATTTTGAAATTTCACCTACACTTTGTTTTAATTCCTGTGAAACACCTAAAGGGTTAACAAACTTCCAAAATGCTGTTTTGAATACTGTGAGGGGTGCAGTTTTTGAAATGGCATCATTTATGGGGGTGTCTCACATACAAGTCCCTCAAAGTCACATCAGAACTGAACTGGTCCCTAAAAAAATCAGTGTTTGAAATTTTCTTGAAAATTTGAGAATTTGCTATTCATATTGTAAGCCTCCTAGTGTCCAAAAAAATTAAAAGGAAGTTGAAATAATGATGGAAACATAAAGTAGACATATGGTCTATGTTAGTTATTAACTATTTTGAGTGGTAAGATTATTTGTCTCACAAGCAGAAAATTTAACATTTTGCAAATCGCTAAATTTTCCATTTTTTCACGACATTTTGGTATTTTTCACAAAAAAACACAGACTGTATCGACCCAAATTTACCACTAATTTGAAGTACAATGTGTCACGAAAAAACAATCTCAAAATCACTGGGATAAGTAAAAGCAAAAAAAAGTTATCCCCACTTAAGTGAGACATGTCAGATTTGAAAAAAATGGCTCTGTCAGGAACGCAAAAACTAGCTCTGTCAGGAAGGGGTTAAAGAACAGTCAAAGTTTCCACTTCACATTGCGAAAATAACCTTAAGGTGGCCATACACATGCAGATTTATCTTCAGATCTGGCTGGTTGGAACAAAAACATGGTTATGGATGAGAGCAAATGACAGGTGACCATCTGCTTGGAAATGCTGGAAAACTGACAAACTGTCACTCATCCGTAACCATGTTTTTGTTCCAACCAGCCAGATTTGAAGATAAATCTTACTAGTGTATGGGCAACTTTACACTTTTCCATATGATCAGATCGTTCTATCAGAATGGAAATGAGTGTGTTGTTTCCTGTAGGTTGGGAATGGTTTATTTATCCATCTGTAGATTGAGGTAACCATTACTGTGGTCTGATCCAATGCCTAGTTGTATCACATAGCCTCGTCTTTGCATCCTCATCTGCTCTTAGGATTTGAATAGGCTTCGTTCTTATGCAAATTGCCCCAGTCTATGAAACGGCTGGCACTCTAATGCCGGGTACGCAAAATATGCCATCTGATGTGGCCGTTCAGACTGACCTACTGTGCACATCAAGTAGTCCTCCCATTTGCTGTGCTTTGTGACAGATGGGACGTACCATGCCCGACAAAATCCAGCTGAATGGGGCTATGAACAACCATGCGCTATATCATTCAGTGTGTACTGCTGACCGATGTCTACTCTTGTCAGATAGGGTGGATTCAACCCAATTTCACCCAGGTTTTGTGTGGTTGTTTGGGTCAACTGAAGAGCTACCAGACATGAGAGTCTTAATTATGATATTTATAGCCAACTCAGCTAGTTATTCCACCTCCGTATCAGGGCCGCTATCAAGGGGGGACTGTCAGGACTACCATCCTGGGCCCAGACTGTGAGGAGGCTCGCATGTCAGCGATGTGAAAAAGAGTTCACTGCATACTGCAATAGGACCGCACCAATGGCATTTTGAATTAGAAGCCAGACGCACAACAATCGGAGCTCGCAGACTGGCAGCTAATTAGCAGTGCCCACTCCTGATTGGCTGCCAGTCCGCAAGCTCCAAATGACTCATGGCCAGGACCACATTTGATTATTTCAATCATGCACAATGCCAGCCCTATCCCTCTATGGCTGCATGCCCCTAATTCCTTCCCAGTGTTGCTGCTGTAGTCCTGGCCACCATAGTTGTGCTTAGGAGGGCCACCAGTTGTCCTGCGACATTGTCCCATGCCAGAGCACTAAGCTGTGGGGGCTGCAGGAGGAATGGAGGGTGGTGGGTGGGAGACCCTACCTATTCTGGCAGTCCCGGCCCTCACAACCTCTGATTGAGGCGCTGCTCCGTATCGAGGGCCTTTAAAGTTAAGGCTCTAGGGAGATCTCTCTGAACCTTGGGCCCGATTCAGACCAAACTGCACAGCGGACGATTATCGATACACTGCGCATGCGCACAGTTCACAGAGAATGTCTTGCGATAAACTCCTGCAACTAGTTCTGTTCGCTGGCTATTCGCATGGTGATTGCCAGGGAGTGGGTGTGTGGGGGTGGAAACCAACTGTTTTTTGGGAGTGGCAAGAAAAACTCAATCCTGCCAGAAAAAAACACTGGGAGAGTCTGGGGAAGACCCTGGCGTGACCAGCCAGCTTAGAGGAGGGTGTGTGATGTCAGCGTCAGCCCGGATGTACCTGTTTTTCATTGCAGCACCGAGTAAGTCTCCGGCTACTCTGCGCCTGCGATGACTTGTGCCCTATGTAAAAATCATTAGATGGTGAGCCTGTTACGAAAGGATATTGGACATTCGCACAGCTGCGTACACATGTGCACCCATCCACATCCATTGGCACAGCAAGCACATTCATTCGCAAAGCTCGATTTCGCTGGAGCAGGGCAGCGGCTTAACTGACTGCTGCAAATTTGCAGCCGTTCCATGAGGTCTGAATTACCCCCAGGTCCTAAAATGGACATCCAGAATAATTCCCTGTAAACCAATCTCAGAACAAACCGCTACTCTTCCAATTAGTCTCAATCACCTTAAATATTTTTCTTTCTGCGCAGGAAATGCCCATTAAATCCATATTCCCACTGTGAAGACTGCAAATTAATTTTTCACTTAGGTTGAAAAGTCTTTCAGCGCTGCCACGCGGCACCGCTTCACTTACCGGTGTATAAAAATGACACTCCCAGTCTCAGTAATTCAATGAGAAGCCGCAGGTTATTTTAAATGTAATTATAGTTAACATTTGTATTGAGAGGAAATCCTATATAGAACAGCATAACAGGATAGCAATAAAAGGGAGGAGTCATGAAAATGATAAGCCGGTCACTGATTGGGTGGGACAGGATTACCTACATTCAGTCCACTTATTCTTCCAGGGGTCTTGCATAAGGAAGTGTGCATCGGAGATGCTCATCCCTAATGTAAGTGTCTAAAGACATTTTATTGGCCCTTAAACACATTAGCTGCTCTGATAATCCTGAATTGTATGAGCCTCTTAGATCTGAGCGCTGCTGTCCCACATTACTATATAGTGTCTCCCGTCTGAGTCGCCAGTGATCACTGCAAAGAGAATTTGTGCACAGTATATGTAAAGCCATTTCTCACAGGCGGTTTAATGTATAGATTTATTTAAGATCTATAAGGCCAGATGCACCAAGCTTCAAAAGTGTTAAAATCTAGAGTGATAAACAACCAACCAATCAGCTCCTTCCTGACATTTTTCAAACACAGTCTGTGACATGTTAGGCAGGAGCTGATTGGTTGGTTGTTTATCACTCTATTTTATCACTTTTGAAGCTTAGTGCATCTGCCCCACATGTTTTCTGGTTACTGAATTGAAGTACACAGGGCATAGAGTGAGAATATACTGTAATATTGTGCCCAAAGCATAGCTAGTGTTCATGTCGACATAGCTTCCAAAAATTGTGAAAAACTCATGTCGACTGTATTCATGTCGACCATGTCAACCAAAAGCTTGTGTCAAGGTAGACTTAGGGTTTGTTGACCGTTCTTAGGGGTTGACCTAGTCACTGTCGACCATTAGCCATCAACCTAGTGACTGTCAACCTAGACATTGTGTTTATCTAGGGATTCATTCCAGGACCATGGACAGTACCTTCCTATTCCTATAGGGATTCCTTCCAGGACCATGGCCAGTACCTTCCTATTCCTATAGGGATTCCTTCCAGGACCATGGACAGTTCCTTCCTATACCTATAGGGATTTCTTCCAGGACCATGGACAGTTCCTTCCTATTCATTTAGTGATTCATTCCAGGGCCAATGACAATACCTTCCTATTCATATAGAGATTCATTTCAGGACCATGGACAGTACCTTCCTATTCCTATATGTATTCTTTCCAGGACCATGGACAGTACCTTCCTATTCATTTAGGGATTCATTCCAGGACCATGGACAGTACTACTCGTGGCTGCTTTTCCAACTGGGTACCTTAAAGAGAATCCCAATACGCTCAATAACAAAAGTGTATACAAAGAGGTGGTAACCAGTTCAGGAGAATGCCCTTAAATGAACCATAAAATAAAGATAGAAAATAAATATTACATTCCTTCTATAAATTGTCCACCAATGTTATCAAATATCTCCTCCAGTCCTAATGATGATCACATGTACAGATGTCTCCATTTATTGATGGCGTAAGTTCAAGGAGTGTTGTCACACTATACAAGGAATCTAGTTTTTTTTATTTTACAATGGTCCTCTTTGATAAGCCCACCATGTAGAAAATATAGGGTTGGTTTATAGTAGCATTTGCTTCTCACAAAAAATCCATTCAACAATTTTATAACCAGTTTGCAACTTGACTACCTGACCGTAGCAGCCCTTATGTGCCCCCAACAGCTTGAAGACAGACATACTGTAATTCGCACGTGGCGTGCACCAGTTTCCCATCTCCATTTTTAGTGTTGTTTTTTTTATCAATGTGCCAAATATTAGGTTGTCTCTTGAAAATAAAATGAAGTGGACTATTGACAGGTAATAAAGGGCTACCAGAAAAAAATAGGTTACATATATTGTACCCATGAAATAAAAAAAATAAAGTGAGACGTAACATTATATAAATGGAAAGTTCACTCTTCAAGGTGTTGTCCAACTTTTTGTTTTTACAATTTGTGTACTACAAACCAATGTCTGACTTAGGGCTATCATTCTGTGGCCTTCTATGTACGAAGATGGCAGATACCGCCATTGTCTTCCATTGTCTGCTGACCTATTTATTCCTGGGACTGCTGTACTAGTTCAGATTACTGCATGTATGATATGAGAAATAAAATATAAACCTTTTAAATGAATTCTTGCGATTCTGGATTATTTTGTATCTGCGTTATTCCCTTGTTTATTCAGCAGAATTTTCCGTCCAAGTGTATTTACAGATCGTGAGGGTTCAAAAGAGGGGTAATGATGCCCCCTGATTATTCTATTTAGTACAGTGATATTTCTTTACAGGATTCAGCGTTTAAGAGATTTATGTGGGTTCATAAGTGGATTGATTATTCTTATTCTCCCACGATAATACTATTTACTCCAATGTGGTATTCGCACAGGTTCCAGCTTTGGGGGAATTCTTCAAGACATTGTGTAAGTGTGTCATCGTTCTAGGTGCTCAACTACAATTGGTCCCTAATATGTCAATGCAGCATTGTTCTGGGTGCTCAACTACAAGGCTCCCGGCCAGGGGGGACCAGCCAGGGTGTTAGTGCTTTGGCTGGGGGAGCTTATGTAAAAAGTCTGCCCTGGCTGTGGCATTACACCACTGGCTGTTGGACCCTGGTGCTTGTTATAAAAATATGGGCAACCCCTATTCTTTTTGTCCCCCTCCTTTTTGTAACCAGAACTGCTCCTAGAGCCTTGTGCTGGTTGCAGAAATACAGGGGGACCCCAGGTATTTTTCACCTGTATTTCAGGAACCAATACTAGCTCAAAGAGCCCAGGTCTGGTTATACTCATGTGGGGGGAGGGGACCCCATGCAGTTTTTTAAAATATTAAATTTTTCTATTTTTACACAGAGAAGCATCGCAAGGATCTGACTGATCTGTGCGATGCTTCTGGATCATCTGTATTTGTCTACCGGGAAACTTGGCAGCTAAATACAATGACTTCACCATCGGAAAATAGGAATCCTGAGAACTCTGCAGCTTGGTAAATATGCAGAGTTCTTGGGTTGTATTTTACGGCTGATCCCATTTGAACCGTGATCGGCCTTCTTAGTAAATGTATCACAAAGTGTAAGTGTGTCATTGTTCTAGGTACTCAACTACAATAGGTCCCTAAAGTGTCAGTGTGACAACGTTCTAGGAATCCTTGATGGCTAACCTTGACACTCCTAGATGTTGTTGAACTACACATCCCAGCATGCTCTGCATCAGATTTAGCATGACCAAATAGCAAAACTGAAGCAGAGCATGCTGGGATGTGTAGTTCAACAACAGCTGGAGTGTCTAGGTTAGCCATCAAGTTTCTAGGTGCTCAATTACAGTAGCACATTAAAAGGTTATAAAGTATACTAAATATTATTACATTTAATACTTGTTACCGAAGTTTTTGCAAACAGGAATTCTCATGTTCCAAACATGAAATTAAATTGCCTAAATACATTTCCTGTGAGCAAATTCAAACATTTACTTAAATGTTTTTTACCAGTAATGTTTTAAGACCATGGTCTACGTTGCTTTGGCTTACCGCCAGTGCACATGGGTCTGACATTTCAGATGGGTCTCGCTGCAGACAGAAAACTCTACTTTTCCAGTGACTGAACTGTTACCTCTTTCCACTGACCTCTTGGGAATCGGCACTGATCAGGTAAGGTTTGGGATGTATATTTGGTCCTCGCGTTTTTTCCTAACATTTTGTTTTTACAACCATATCTGATCTTCATAATGGCTGTACACACACTTTGACTCCGGCGTCCGATGAAACCGATTCGATAACGATGGCCGCCGGGAACCCACGGGTTGACAGAATCAAACAGGTGGGCAAACAATGCTGTTACAGACAGCATTGAAGGCGGATTCTGACAAAACAGATCCGACTTTAAAATAAGGTCGATCTGTTTTGTCGGAAACGACTGCAGATTCTCGAATTTGACAATCTGCTGCCATTTGTAGACTTCCCGATACTTGACAGCCGGTACATTGAATACCGACTGTCGAGTTCCTGTCAGAAGGAATGAAAAATGGTCCAGATTCCATACCTCCCTAATTTTCACTTTGTCTAGCAGAGATCTCGCCAAATGTACGCTCCGACCGGCAAAGCAGATCCTATGACTCTATATAGCCTGCATCTATCTGATAGTGAAATGTGGCATTTTAGGGTTTGGCAGGGGCGGATCCAGGATAAAATGACAGGGGGGGCACCATGATAAAAGAGGGTTTAGGTGGGGGAGGGGCGGTGTTAGTGGTGCCAGTGTACATGCTAAGAGAGCGGCAGAGAGAGGGTGAGAATGGGAATACAAATAGGCCCTGGCATTTAAAGTACACAGGCCCACCATGGCGACAAAAGTGAAGGATGTAGTTGTGCGCACGCCGAAGGCGTGCTCCGGAAAAGGGGTGTGGCCACTCAACAGGGGGTGTGTCCTTGAGTGTAGTCTACAACACCATATACAACTTCTACACATTATGTAACAAAATACTAGACCCCATTATACTTGCCCCTTACACATGATGCCAAATGGAATGAGCCAAAATTCAGATAATGCCACATGGATTGAGCCAAAATTCACATAATGCCACATGGATTGAGCCAAAATTCACATAATGCCACATGGATTGAGCCAAAATTCACATAATACCACACGGATTGAGCCAAAATTTACATAATAACACACGGATTGAGCCAAAATTCACATAATGCCAAATGGATTGAGCCAAAATTCACATAATGCCACATGGATTGTATCAAAATTCACATAATGCCACACGGATTGAGCCAAATTCATAAAATGCCATACGGAATGAGCCAAAATTCACATAATGCCACATGGATTGAGCTAAAATTCATATAATGCCACACGGATTGGGCCAAAATTCACAGAATGCCACACGGATTGAGACAAAATTCACATAATGCCACACGGATTGAGACAAAATTCACAGAATGCCACATGGATTGAGACAAAATTCACATAATGCCACACAGATTAATCCAAAATTCACAATACGCTTCATAAACAGGGACATTGTGCGCCAAAGGCACGTGTTAAACATTTACACCGTAATGTCCATTCCACGTTAAATTACACGCCATTATGTCCATTAGGTATTATGCCAAACACCATAATGCCTATTAAAAAATATGCTACATAAGTGCTGCTTTTCTACATGCATATTGCCAGAGGTTCCATGCTCATTGCCAGAGGTTCCATGCTCAATGCCATGTGGGATTACATGCTCATTGCCAAGGGGAAATACAAGGTCACGGTTAATAGGGGACAGCTGCCACCAGGCAGAAGTGATAGCCACTGACAGTGGCAGGGGCGGGCTGGGCCGGGGGGCAGGATGCCATGTGCCCCCCGGGCCACTGTGCCATCTAGTGTACAGGGCCAGTGTTTTTTTTACATCTGCGGCCGCTCACAGATGGTCAACGTCGGCAGCCTCAGGCAATTGGTCCACCATACAGGGAGCTAGGAGGGCTACGTATTCATTCCTCCCCCCTCCTATCTGTAAGAACCACCCCCACCACACCACAGATCGAATCTGTAATGGATCCGATCTGCAGTGGTGCGCGCCGCTGATTGACAGCTGAGTCGGTGCCTGCTAGCAGTGCAGGGAAGCCGAGCTCAGCTGTCCAATAGTTTGAAAGCAGCAGCCTGCGGCTCTGTGACTGGCTGGGCACGCAGGCTGCGCAGGGAAGTGAAGCAAGAGGTGGGATTCCGGCCAGCCTGCGCCTGTCAGCGTACACTCCGTGCAGCAAGCCTCCTGCTTGGAGGAGAATAAAGGAGTGGCTGCTTTCTTGTACAGTACTAAATTCCTGCTGCCACCCACAAGTAAGGTATCCTGGTTCCTATTACATTGGAAGTGTTTAGCCTCTGTGTGATATATATATATATCTATATCTATACACACACACACATACCTATATGTATCCATGTGCATATAATATTTATGTGTGTGTGAATGGAGTGCATAAAGACCACCGGCATTCAGGGTGCCAGGAGTCAAAATACCTGCACCGGCATCCCCACCCCCACACAGAGTCTTATAAGTGCCTACCTAAGCACCTCCCTCCCAACTGCCTAAGCTTAACTGTGTGTGTGTGTGTGTGTGTATATATGTGTATATATGTGTGTGTGTGTGTATATATATATATATATATATATATAGATAGATATATAGATGTATCCAAGCTCACATCTATTGCCACGTGTGACTTCCGTGGCAACTGCCGCAACCACATCGGCATGCAAATGCATCTGGATCGCAGCAAAAATAAACGTGTATATATATATAATTTTCTATTTTCTAGGGCCCCATTATGTTTAGTATCCCGGGTCCGCAAGCTCTGGATACGGGCGCTTATGCGCAGCTGTATCACAGACTGCTGATAACGGTGGACGTTGAGAAGTAAAGCTGTAGGTCCACAGTAATTACCAGTCTGTGTTAAGGCCGCTCTGCCGACCATAGGCGGAGGGAGATTGTGTGCGGCTGTGCTCAGCTCTCTGTGTCAGAGCTGTACTGACAGTTTGCACATGCTAGTGGCCGTGTCACACAGGACCTGCTCAAATTGCTTATTACCCGATGGATTAAATTAGGATTTAAAAATTGGCTGCTTTTTGTGATTATCATGTCCAGATGTCCTCGTTTCTAATCTGTTTGACACCGCCGTGTGTCGTAAGTGATAGTGACACCGCCGTGTGCCACTTATTGATTACTTATGTGTGGTAATTCATGATGATATTTGTGTGACACCGTCATGTGTCTTTTATTGTTATCAGACACCTAATACTGCATCCTGACTCCATGGGATTTCCCCTCTGGTTCGTTATTATCTTCACTGCTGCGGACACTTGTGCTTCATTTCTGCATATTGATTTTACTGCACCTAGCACACCTAAATTGTTGTCCTCACAACATGTTTCGGGAACACATGGGCTGATGTGCTTCCTTTATCGGTAGTACACTGGGCTTTGGTCTATATACCCAATATTGGAATATGATAGATCACAGCCAGCCAATCAGACCCTGGTCTGGGTTTTGAAATGTATGAGCGTGCTTTTGTTTTACAATTTAATAGCTACACCCGCTGGTCCTCTTTAGCCCCTGAGGAAAACTACATGTAGCATTTGAAACAGCTGTCGGACCTGAATATCCCGCAGGGAGGAAATTTCACGAATCGTCTTATTGCATAGGTGGCATCCTATCACAGTACCACACAGAGGTGGCATCCTATCACAGTACCACACAGAGGTGGCATCCTATCACAGTACCACACAGAGGTGGCATCCTGTCACAGTACCACACAGAGGTGGCATCCTGTCACAGTACCACACAGAGGTGGCATCCTGTCACAGTACCACACAGAGGTGGCATCCTATCACAGTACCACACAGAGGTGGCATCCTATCACAGTAGCACACAAAGGTGGCATCCTATCACAGTACCACACAAAGGTGGCATCCTATCACAGTGCCACACATCGGTGGCATCCTATCACAGTACCACACTTAAAGTCACTGAGCTCTTCAGAAAGACCTATTTTATTATCACAAATGTTTGCAAATGGAGACTGCATGGGTACACGCTTGCTATTATACACCTGTGGCAATGGGCCTAAATGAACCACCTGAAGTCAATAATTAACAGGTGTGGCCAAATATTTTATCTGTCTATATATTTATCTATCATATACACTGGCCTTTGGGGGTGATGTACAAGGTGCTAATGCCCAGGTGTACTAAATTTAAAAAGTGATACAATTTAGAGTGATAACCCACCAGCCAAACAGCTCCTAACTGCCATGATACAGACTGTGTTTGAAAAATAAGAGTTAATTGCTGATTGTTTGGGGGTTTATCACTCTCCATTTTATCACTTTTCTATGCTTAGTACATTTCGCCCTATAACAAGCACTATTTTACACTTACATTGAATCTCTGTGTGTAATAGCAGATATACAGAAGATCATTTTATGATATCTGCAGACATCTAATGATTTTCCGGATATTATATGGTTAAGGAAATCATGCAGATGTTTCTTTAAAAACAATAAGCGCACCTTTTTGTCTTATAATGTTTCACATATCAGTAGGCTCCCCTGCCACTTGTTTCTGTGCAGTGGTGGACTGTCTGCTATTAATTAAAGGACCGGATGTATATTATGGGCCAGTGCTCTGACCTTGCCCCCCAGGCTAAAATTTGCCAGCCAGCCCCTGGACAGTGGCAGAGCCTGGCTGTATTCAGAGCACTGCAGGTCCCGGCTATTTGAAATAACACCCCTTTCACACCAGAAAATGCATTCCCAGGTTGGCCCCTTTTACACCAGCCTAGTCCCTGCATTTTCTGGTGTGAGAGGGAGAGAAAACCACCCTCCCCCCCTTTAACCAGTTATATCATTTAACTGGCTATATCTTCGGAACCAACTGACCCATTTACATGAGACAAGTATCATATTGAAGAACTTTTGAGTGGGCATTGAATGATTTTGGTCCAGTGAAACTGGAACGTTTGGTTCCAGAGTAAACTGCCCTCAAATAACATGAACCGCCATGAAATTACATTTTAAAAATAAAAAAATTGGTTTATACGCAATATCTCTGGAACCGATTGACCGATATGGACCACCCTGCTATCATATTAAAGGCCCAGCGATTTGGAATTGAATGAGATCAACCACAAGCTTCTGCGATGCCAGGGGGGGAACTGGCAGCTGTCGGAACCGAGTGGGGGTAGGAAATGACGGGTCCCATATTATCCTATGGGGAAAAACGTTACAGCTTTGCCAGGCGATATCTCCGGTTCCCGGGGGGCTAGAGACACAGGGCTGGGCTCGTTGGAAAGCCCTGGTCCTCAGCTTCAGATAAAATGACAGGGGGTGCACGTGCCCAGGTGCCTCCCCCCTGAATCCGCTACTGGGGTTTGGAGTGGCCAACAGGTAAAGAACATCCTCCACACAAAATAGCAAAGAGGGATAAGAATGCTGCAAAATAAAACTTTCTACTCCTAGGAAAAGCAGAACGGTTTAATATGTCAAAGGAGCGAAAGTTGTCTGCTCATCCATTCATCAAAGTTGATGTGAAGAAGAAGAGCTCATTAGTGTTTCAAGCCAGAGACCATCTCCACAACCGTTCCTGACCTTCAGCTGGATCCCCCTCCAGGCGACCTTATAGATGTTTTATCGGCGCTATAATCCCATTTTACTCTTTCTTTATTTAACTTCCCCCTCAAAGCTTTGACATTGAATCAATTAAAAGGTGGCAAAATAAACCCTTTGTTCTCATTAGCCGGACTCGGCCTTTCCTTTCTTGTACTTGCTGGTTCCGTATAATTGTGATGGACCGTCTGGAATGGAGGATCGCAGATGCAATAAATGTCAGGATATTAAAAGGCTTCTGTAGTTCTACTCCCTTTGTCTGGATATATGATGACTTGCCAGCACAGCAGTGACCGTACGCGGCATGCAGATTACTGCACTGACTGCATGGATCAGATATGGACATAAAGGGGCCTGATTCAGGACTTGTGCACAAGTTAGCCACCATTACACTGGAATTGCGTGCATGGAGCTAAATGTGGATGTTTGCCTTTATTCTATGCCCTCACACTGCCTCTATCAATCTGTACAATTTTATATCATAATCCTCAGCAAAACCACTGTCCTGTCTGCACATTCTCACTTGTCTCAGCCTACGTGCTAGGTCCCCATTGCCATCCTAACGGACATGCGAACGATGTAGATCAGGGGTGTACAGTAGATCCTGCTGTTGTTAAACTACATATTCCAGCATGCCCTGCTCCAGTTATCTTATTTGCCCATGCTAAAACTGTAGCAGGGCAGGCTGGGATGCGTAGTTGGAGGGGACAAGGTACCTATCCCTACTGTAGATGAATGTACTCTGCTATGGCCTATGTACAGTTGTACAAAACTAGCTGGCATGCATCAGCAGGGCCGACAACAGAAAACTTGGGGCCCTGTACACTGCTTTTTCTGGGCCCCCCCCCGCCCCCGTAATCCCAAACCAACACAACCCTCTTCTGCATGGGCTCGTTGCCGGCTCCTCTGTGCCCCCTTGTGGCTAACGCCCGGCGGCCAATGACTCCATTGACTCCGGGAGTTACGCCACTGCACTTCTACATACACTAGCACACTGAAATGCAGCCATGTGCCTGGCTGCAGGGGTCTAACTAGAACCTTGTGGGCCTCATAGCAAAATCTTGAAAGCCCCCACCCACACCACCGTTATCACTTCAATGCCCCTTAGGAGAGCAGGAGAGAGAGAGAAAGAAAGACAAAAGGGGTGTTGGGCAGAAAGAGAGAGAGAAGAGCAAGGAGAGAGACGGAGGGTTTCATGGAAAAAGAGGGAATGAGAGAAAGAGAGGGTGTAAGGGAGATGGAGGCCGGACGTCTCTCCGACAGTCAGGATTCCGGCAGTCATTATTCAGATGTTGGAATCCCAACTGCTCCCTTGTGGGGGTCCACGACCCCCATAAAGATAGAATAAAATAGGTGGCAGGCACAGCTCACCAATGTGCCCGCAGCGTGGCGAGCCCGCAAGGGGCTTCATTGCGCTCCCCCTGCCTCGGACTAATGACTGTCAGAATCCCGACAGTCGGTGTGTTATACCACACCCAGGGAGATAGAGAAAGGGATGAGAGGAGTCTCAGAGAGTGAGAGAGATGGGGAGGAGCCTCCAATTACATGTTACACCAGGTAGAGCCCACTTATGCCAGGCAAAGCCCCCCCCCCCCCATTATGACAGAGTCAGTGTTATACGTTATGCCAGGTAGAGCCCTCTTTACACCAGGCAGAGTCCCTTTTTACATTTTATACCTGGCAGAGCCCCCTTTGTGCCACACAGAGCCCCCATTACACCAGGCAGAGTCACTGTTGCGCCAGGCAGAGCTCCTGTTATATCTTATGCCAGATATAGCCCCTTTATGCCAGGCAGAGCCAGCGTTATATGTTATGGCAGGTATTACCCCACACAGAGTCCCGGTTACACCGTGCAGAGTCCCCATTATGCCAGGCAGAGCCAGCGTTATATGTTATGGCAGGTATTACCCCACACAGAGTCCCCATTATGCCAGACAGAGCTTCCATCACATCGCACATTGTGCCAGGAATAGCCACCGTTACACCAGGTAGAGCCCCTATTAAACCACGCAGAGCACTTTATGATAGGTAGAGATGGAGAGGAGGGGAGGGAGGGAGACAGAGGATAGATAGGGAAAGGAAGAGAGAGAGGGGGGATCAGTTATTACCTGTGGTCAGTAGCTGCATTGGACTCCATTGCGGATGGGCACTTCCCGGCATTAAGCCCCACCCCGCGAATCGCGGAACTTTGTGTCCATCTGTTTCTGCTTCCTCTATGCAGCTGCAGCCTTCCTGCACCCTCGGCATAACAACAGACAGGAGGGAAGGGTAGGCAGCGGCGGCGCCGTTCTTTGGGTGTGTGGTTGTGGATCTGCGGTCCGGACACTTTGAGTGATACATCAGCGCTGGCATGCGCTGCGGCACCATGCAGGAGAGACCCGGGGCCCGTGCGCACTGTCACACAAATGAGTCGGGCAGCACCAGACTGCCGTGGCAAAGAGGGAAACACATAGATGGGCCCTGGCCGGGCTCTGGGGCCCTTCAGATCGCCGCGGCCCGTCACACATGTCCCCCTTGACCCCCCCCTGTCGCCGGCCCTGTGCAAAAGTATCACAGTGTAGCGGCCGTGCATGGGTGGTACTAGGGTGGCCAATCCCGGGATCGGGATCGGCGGGATCCCGGGATTTGGCCCCTAAAACTCCGGGATTTCAATCCCGGGATTGGAGTTTCCAATCCCGGGATTTCGGGATTAGACTGCGCATGCGCAGTCTAATGCCGGGCAGCGTCTGAGCTAGTGCTCAGACGCTGCCCGGCTTCTCCCGTCCCGGGCAGTGCAGCTCTGCGCAGCGTGACGACGTCAGAGGTCACGCTGCGCAGGGCACACAACAGCCGCCGCCTCCTCATCTCACTCCTGCGCTGACCTCCCGCCGCCCGCCCTCCTTCCCACCCAGCCTGCATTCTCATCACCCGCCCGGCCGCACCGCACCTCTAAGTAAATATGCGGGCGGCCGGGGCGGGTTTTTGTAATTAGGGAAGCCAATCCCGGGATCCCGGGAATCCCGGGATTGGGCATTTTTCAATCACGAATTCCGGGATTGAAAAAATGCCCCGGGATTGGCAACCCTAGGTGGTACATATAGGATCATACTGTAGCCATTGAATACCTATACACGCTCTTCTCAAACTATGTTGCTTTTTATTTTCTGGTGTGTCCACAAGATGCACCCAGCTAATAAGCAGAGCAGTGGGGTGAGAATGCCAGAACCCGTACCTGACCTTTCTCCTTCTCTGGATTCAGCTTACCACATTGTTTTACTTATTAAATCTTTTGTCCACCAATCTTACCAAGTCCGGATAGTTTCCCAACATCTCTACAGAAGGCACCTTATACTGATGTCACTTTGATGACGAATCTCGCAGCTTTGCTGGTCCTCTAAACGCCGCCCGCCCGCAGATTGCACCCGCAGGCATGCGAATGGATGGTTTGCATAAAATGGTTATTATGTATATCTCTTCCATCTTTGTCCCGGTGCTGCTGGAAAGGCAAACCAATATTTTCTGAATTGAGACAAATTAGGTATATTACCAATGGAGTCAATTTATGAAAGCTTCTAAAATGAAAAGTGGTGCTGTTGCCCATAGCAACCAATCCAATCATTTCTATCAGGATCCAATAGAGAACTTTTAGAATGTGATTGGTTGCTTTTAATTTTTAGAAACTTTCGTACAATTACTGGTTAATGTTTCATCTAGTTCCACCTTTGCCAATATCCTGCACAGTAATTCCAACAGAAAAGCCTGTCCCAGTAGCTTCAGTGTTTGTGATGTCATGCCATGCCCTCACCGCCGTTGAAGTGAACAAGAGCCACTAAGAGGAGCGGGCTCTGTGCATGCCGCGGACAAGGTGAGAGGGGGCTGGACAGACATGGGCAGTGATATGTTGTAGTGATAGAGGCAGATATGTGTATAAGTAGCCCTACTGTGGGCATTATGTGTATAAGCAGCACTACTACTATGAGCATTATATGCAAGGGGCACTACTTTGAGCATTGTGTATATGCTACACTACTGTGTGTCCTACATGTATAAGGAGTACTACTGTGTATTGAAACATGAATAAAGGGTACCACTGAGTGCAGTTATATGAATAAGGGGCACTACCATGTATCATAATGGTAATAAGAAGTACTACTATGTGGTGTAACATTTATCAGTGGCACTACATGCAGTGTAATATAAATATGATTGTGCTACTGTATAGCATAATTTGTATTGAGGGGTACTATTGTGTGCAGGTAAAAGCCACCACTTTCTGAAGCAGCAACGGCAGCCCATAAAAATGGGTTCTGCGTATTTGCAGTACCGAGGATGATACTGCACATGTGCCGGACCCGGGACCATGAATATGCTTTTATGGACTGCCGAAGTGCATGCGCAGTATCAAATAAGCTACTGCACATGTGCCGGTCCCGCGGAGGTGGATGGCGGCACCGCGGCTGCCCTCCTCCTCCTCCACAGAGGTAAGAGCTGTCACTGGAGGTAGTTCACAAATTTATAGTTTGTAGAGGGAATCTAATAGTTCACCAACAGCTATACTTTTATTTTTTTGTATTTATTAGAGCTATACATCCCATCCGGAGAAGCATGTAATTCCATTATGATGTATGTCCCATTTTAATTACTTTTATACTAAACAGTCATTTATAGTAGTTTATACAGTAATCCAGTGAGGGCAGAAAATGGATATAGCTGATGTTATCATCACCATGAAAGTCAGTATTATCCTTGAATGTGCATCTTCAGTCGAATCTAGCAAAGTTTCCTGGATGAACTATTTCAACACCAACAGCCTATATCCAGCAGCGGAAGAGTTAATAGGCAGGTGGGTACCCCACCCTCCCATCCTGAGCGAGTTAGTGGGATTGAGGCCTCATCTCCGGTTCTCCGTGGTACAATGAGATGAGATTTGCTTTATAATTTCAATCAATCAACTTTGTCGTAGTTTCATTCGGGCGACTTGTGATAGCTGCATTTACATAAATCACAAGAGCCGTGGGGGGGAAATAATGATTTGCGTCATTCTATTATTGTCGCGGTGGAATTTGAGTGGCAAATGTATAAGCATTACCCGGCGATGAGTGAATCGGGGACATCTATTCTGACGGGATCAATATGAAATTTTAAATGAATGATTACCCCACTGTCATTTTATCATTCCAAGGAGGGAGGGTGCTTCAAGGTCTATGAGAATAAGACGACCAATTTTCAGGAAAATAAAATTAATGTACTGTAACAAAACGGGAATTAAATACTTATACATTTACTCCGTTGGAGTAAGGGTTTTATTAGGAATTCATTCATTTGTAACGGATAAGGGTGTCTCTTTCCAGAGGAAAAAGTTAATTAAAGGTATATCGGATGTCATCTTAATTGAATGAAATCGTCTGAAGAAGGGGTGATTGTCTGGCTTCTTGTTTCAGGGCTGTAGCATTTCCATGTCTTGTAAGCTCCCTATTCCAGATTGTGTTCCGAACCTAAAGCTGGGTACACACCTGACCGATATGTCTGATCCAGATACGTATACACACTTAAGGCCCCCATACACCAGAATGTCATTGGATCCAAACGGACAATCTGGATGGGTCATGTGCACATTGGGCCTTATTCTAGTTCACTCTTTCTGACAAAATCCTTCTTAGATGGACAAAACCAAGTGCACTGCATGGGGGGGGGGGGTGGCAGATGTAAAATATGCAGAGAGAATTAGATTTGGGTGAGTTGTGTTGTTTCTGTGCAGGGAAAATACTGACTGCTTTATTTTTACACTACAATATAGATCTCACTTTGAAGTAAAACCCCACCAAATCGAATTCTCTCTGCACAAATTACATCTGCCCCACCTGCAGTGCACATGGTTTTGTCCATCTAAGAAGGATTTTGTCAGAGAGAGTGAACTAGAATAAGGCCCATTGTGTGTAATGTCCTTCCGATGCGCGGTCCTGCAGGCTGGCCCTTACATGAGAGATCCGTTGGCTCTCATTGCGGCCATGAGCAGATCGTATGTGCTTTTTAAGCACATACGATTGCTCGTTCAACCGCTCCTTGACCTACATACGGCCTGGCTGATGAGCTTTATACAAAGATGCCCACTAACTTGGGGTGCAAAAATATATATTGAGACTTCATCTTCTGCAAGCGGTATTTACTCATTGTTTCTGTGCCACCGAGCCGTAACCCCCGGGCGGCATACCCAGTGCAACATGGATGCATGTGCAGACTAAAGACATCAGCCATTTGCGTGCGGCACCGCCACTGCTTCCTCCCTGGACCAGGCCCTATATGTACACCCTGCCCCTGCTACTATATTGATGTACCGCTGCAGATGGTGAGAACATAAATGCAGTTATTGCCCATGGGACATTATTATTTTCTTTAATCATGGAAAAGCCTTAGATGAGCTCCGTTCCTTACTTGTAGTTTTATTAATCAAATATTTATTAAAGAAAAAATATCATTTAAATAACTTGATATGTGTCACTCTTACTGCCCGCATCTGTGAGGCACGGTGTGAAGGGAGGGGGAGGAGAAACCCAGGAAAGCGATGGAGAGGGTTTGATAGGAGATGGAGGGTGGTAGTTAGATGTGTTGGTACCGGTCAGACAGTAGTGTTTCCATGGCCACCAAGACATTCATCAGTCTATGGGGTTCAGGTACTAAAATAGCCAGGGCCACTCCCCATTGGGTAATCTCCATGTAGCCACACAAGCTTGAGGGCGTTCTGATGTCCTCCTAGCAAGTCAGAGTACATAGAAAGAACCCCGTAGGGCACTGTTGAGCAGGATGTGAAGATAGGCACTAGGTATAGCAGCTATAAGTAAGGTGTAGATAGCTAGATATGAGAATGTACTGTATGCGGGAGTCCCTTTTGAAGGGTCAAAGTGGGTCTGCGACCACCAGATTAGCAGATCATATAAACCTGCCCAACCCGAACCTAGCTAGGAAAGGCTCAGTTTGCCCTGCTACTCCATAACATAGTAACATAGTAGTAGGTTGAAAAAAAGACATACGTCCATCAAGTTCAACCTTTTTTGCAGATCTAACTAAGGTGTATAGCCTTGTTGTGATACCCCCTGTAATATAATCTACCTACCAATCTACTTATGGGTTGTACCCCTGGATGTTTTTTTTTTTCTAGTAAATGAGTTCCATACCCAGAGGCGTAGGGAGGGCGGAGCCACCGGAGCTCATGCTCCGGGCGCTGATTGGTCGAATGGCGCCGCCGGCCCGCCCCCCCTCCGCAAATGATCCCTGGCCTGCATATCATACTATAGTACTAACGGGCAGCGTGCGCCGGTGGCCGCTGCCCTGCCCGGCGCCTGTCTCCTTTTCGCACCCAGTCATGCATGAAGTTTTGACACCAGCAATACGCTACACAGCCCAGGAGAGAACACGCCAAGGAGTGAGTAGTCGGAGGTGACAGGAATGCTCCGCACCACTCTCAGCCTTTGCTGCGGTGCACCCGTTCTCCCCGCCCAGCCCATGAACTAATGAATATATTATTTTCGTGCTTCATGAGCAGGTGGGCATTACCTGACCATGATCCCCTCGAGACCACCGCCACCTCCGGCGCGCCTTCCTCATGCTGAGCAGTGCAGTATTACCAGTCAGTGTGCAGTCCAAGACGCACTAGCAGCCTGACATTTGCCGGCGCCGCAGAAGGGAGGCTCTAGCCTAGCCTGCCCTCTTCTTCCTACAACATGGTAAAGTGGAGAGCTGCCCTGTCTGCTCTCCTGTACCTGCCTGTCCTGTTCTGCTGTCTCAGCATGCCGGCTGCCAGACCCCAGCCCACCACCACTAGGAACACCGCATAAGATGCAGGATAAGTACTGCCCCAAACCCCCCCCCACTAAACACTTTTTTCCCCTAGTACAAACTATGCAAGTTGAGCACTTTTTATTCAACCCCCGCCCCAAATATGTGGTCTGACCACCCCACCTAATGAGTACTGACAACCCTTACCCACACTGCAGGGTAAGGAATGACCATCACCCCCCAATATGTCCTCTGACCCCTTCCTCCAGGGGAAGAGAGAGTGAATCTCTCTGGCTTCTGCTGCTGCCCTGCTGTGTTATATATATATATTTTTATCTGTATATATATTTATTTATTTATTTACAGCTGTCAGCATCTTATATAGTGCAGCAGATTCCGTTACAGCATCTTATATAGCGCAGCAGATTCCATTACAGCGTCTTATATAGCGCAGCAGATTCCGTTACAGCGTCTTATATAGCGCAGCAGATTCCATTACAGCGTCTTATATAGTGCAGCAGATTCCGTTACAGCGTCTTATATAGCGCAGCAGATTCCGTTACAGCGTCTTATATAGCGCAGCAGATTCCGTTACAGCGTGTTATATACCGCAGCAAATTACGTTACAGTGTCTTATATAGCGCAGCAGATTACGGAGGTTATTCTGATCGGAGCGGCCAAACGTGCGTACGTTCGCCATTACCGCACGCTAGCCGTACGCGGCCGTTAGGGTTAAGTCCACCCACAAATCAGCCGCTTACGGCAGAAATACCGTAGAAGGGGAGTGGCGTACTAATGAGCGTACGGGAACGTACGCGGACGGACCAGCCCTTGCACTCCGACAACAGGCGTACAACTGAGCGTACGGCGCCGTTTACGGACGTCTTTCGTCCGTCTTCCCAACGACTTCTTGCGGATATCTGAGCGTACGCCAGCTTGCACGGACGGGTCCCTATTGTTTTCAATGGAAAACTCAGCTTATATCACCGCTCGTGAGAGTGAGCGTACGTCCGTGCACGCTGGCATACCCTTCACATATATGGACCTGCAAATCTTGCCTCTCAACTACTAATCTGACAATTGATTAATTAATCTATTTGTTATTCAATTATTGTTTTCTATTAACTCAATTGTCTACCTTAATAAAGACCTAATAAAACTACATTTGAACCCACATTACATGTATATTTGTTATGTTCTAATGTGGCATTTTAATCACTATCTATGTGTCCCCATATTGCTGTTACTTTTAAATCAAGTTATGTTGGTGTTTCTGTATATGTACTAAATTATGTCCGTAATTACTTTGTCCAAAATGTGTAACATGTATACCTACCCTGATGTTATGTGTGATGTTTTAATTGAACAACATTAAACATTCATGCATTTTCACTATGTGTTATTTTACTCAAAAACACACACATTCACACATCAATCATTACCCCTCACCTCAAATTACAAGTATAACTTACAGTACACATCTGTATGTACCTACCCTTACAAGCCCTCTAACATATTTATTAGTAAAAACACAGGCAATTTCGAACTGTAATGCAACTTTTATTTTCTACAAAAATAATAAGGGGGGGGGGGATAAAAAAAAAATTAAAGGCGGGCCTCCAGAAGGCCAAAAATGAGCTGGAGGTACACGAGGGTGATCATGATCTCCCTCATTAGGGCTGCCACCTCCTCCTGCTGCTGTCCAGTGTCTGTAGAGAAGGGATAAAAAAAAAAAATTAATATATAACATACACAAATGTTTGTTGTATTTGTACATAATAAAAAGTTCAGAGTTATGTGTGAAGGCCACATACATTTAGAAACTACATTGAAGATGGGTCTGCTGTAAACACAGTACTAAAAAAAAATATGTTAACACACACATACTGTACATAGTAAATAACATTAATTCAATTACTCCTTCATCAATGAATGTATGCTGTATCCCAATTGGTACTTTGGTTTTGGGGGACTGTCCTCTAACCTCACAATTAGCCTGTGCTATTTAAGGGTTATGACATTGTTGTGGCTTAAGCACTCCTTAGTATTTTAAATTTAGGACATTGCTGTACAAATTATAGGCCTACAGCTATGTTTGTAAAGCATGCATCCGCATGGCCTCACACACTATTACCAAAACAATCTCTACATTTAAGTTGCACCAGTGGCAGATTAAGCCTTTGGGGGGCCCGGGGTACTTTAGAGCGGGGGGCCCCCTTGCACTTGTCATTACTGGCCGCACACTGCATGGGCGAATATTATACTGTCAAAACACAGAGTAAAGGCAGAATAAACTTGGTCAATGGTTACCTGCAGGGGATATATATATATATACACACACCACATGAAAAGCCTGTGTTTGTCCCTCTGCCCCTTACTCTGGAGGAGACCTCACAGTCCTAGTGCTGCCTCTGATTAAAAACCCTCCTATGACTAAGCTGCTGCTGCTGTTCTCCATGGACCTGAGAAGCATGTAATGAGCTCCACCAATCAGAGCTCAGCACAAACTTCTCAGCCTCTGTCCTCTGGTGCAAAGTGTCATGGGACTTAGTCAACTCCCAGAAATGCACTGCACACTTGTGCAATCAGTGTGCCTTGGCTCCCGATTCTCAGCACTATAAATCATTGTCACATTGGCAGATAGGTGAAGCTGCAGCACTACCCCACCCATGCACAAAACATTTAGCTAAAAAAAAAAAAACATAACTTAAACATTTTATTTTTAAAAAATACATGACAACCACAGGGGGCCCCTAGCTAGAGGGGGGCCCAGGGGCACTGACCCCTTGCGCCTCCATTATAATCCGGCCCTGTGTTGCACATCATGCTGGGAACTGGAGTTACCCAACACCTGGAGCCACATAACTACCACACCACTAATGTCGGATATCTCATTGGATGTACTGTTATGTCAATTATTCAAGGGGTGAGGCATGGCCACACTCAAAAAAACCACCAAGGGGAGCCTTGTTCCTGGAGAAGGACAGGACACACCTCATGGTCGGCCTGCAGTGATATGTTGCAACTAATGTTGATGTTGGATACACATATGTGGTTGTTGTGATTGTTTATGTGTAGAAATGTGTAGGTCAACATTAGACACATTATTTACTTACGGCTACTTGAGCCATCCTGGTTGCCGCTGGTTGGCTGTGCAGTGGTTGGGGGGGTCAGGAGCAAGGGGGATGGTCCTGGAGTTTGGACCGAGGTAGTGGGTGTGAGTGGGGAGTGGAGAGGTTTGGGGGTGGGTGGTGGAGAGGTGTAGGGGGGTAGGAAATGGGGTGGGGAGGGGGGGGGTGGGGGTTGTGGAGGGGGTGGGGGTTGTGGAGGTGGTGGGGGTTGTGGAGGGGGAAGGGGATGGGGAAATTGTGTGGGTCCAAGCTGCACCCAGTGTCTCCAGTGTTGGGGAGGGGGAGGGGGTGGGGGTTGGGGAGGGGGTTGTGGAGGGGGTGGGGGTTGTGGAGGGGGTGGGGGTTGTGGAGGGGGAAGGAGATGGGGAAATTGTGTGGGTCCAAACGGCACCCAGTGTCTCCTCTTCTTCCTCCTCCTCTTCTTCCTCCTCTTCTTCCTCCTCCTCCTCTTCATCCTCCTCTTTCTTCTCCTCCTCCTCCTCCTCTTCCTCCTCCTCTTCTTCCTCCATCTCCTCTTCCTCCTCCTCTTCTTCCTCCTTCTCCTCTTCCTCCTCCTCTTCTTCCTCCTCCTCCTCTTCCTCCTCCAGGGCTGCCTGGTCCCGGGCTGCCTGGTCCCGGGCTGCCTGGTCCCGGGCTGCCTGCTCCCGGGCTTCCATGCGTGCCCTTGCCCGTGCTGAAATGTTCATGTTGATGGCATAGAAATCGAAGATTGGGTTTCATAAAAAAGGGGGAAAGAAAAATTCACATTAGTCATGCTCATAACCTTCAAAATTATCATTGCTGTGATATTTCAGACATTTATCATGCAAACTATTTGATATCCTACACCCAAAAACTGATCAACTACTTAAACCCCCCCCTATACACCCCCTATACACCCATATACACCCATATACCCCCCATATACACCCATATACCCCCCATATACACCCATATACCCCCCATATACACCCATATACCCCCCATATACACCCATATACCCCCCATATACACCCCCATATACCCCCCATATACCCCCCATATACACCCCCATATACCCCCCATATACCCCCCATATACACCCCCATATACCCCCATATACACCCCATATACCCCCCATATACACCCCCATATACCCCCATATACACC
This sequence comes from Crinia signifera, assembly GCF_055691185.1. Taxonomy (NCBI): domain Eukaryota; kingdom Metazoa; phylum Chordata; class Amphibia; order Anura; family Myobatrachidae; genus Crinia; species Crinia signifera. Next base: position 42,985,206 of record NC_139223.1, read on the forward strand.
CCATATACCCCCCATATACACCCCCATACTCAGGAACATATTTATAAAAAGTACACAAAACATTGCTAAAAAACGCTGACATAACGCTGACATCAAAACTTACATCGGGCAATATGGCGGCGAAGGCTGCTGAGTAAAACCGGCTGCCGCCGGCGCAGGTCTGACCAGCGCCGCTCAACCTGCCCCAGGCTTCTGCGGACGCCGGTCGTAGAGAAGATCAGGCGGCGGGCAGCAGTATACGCCCGCCGCTTGTCGGCATTGCTAACATATGGGCCCCTGGGCCCCAGGTGACGGTCCATAACGTCGACCAGGGCCAACAGCTCAGGGGTGGAAAAGGGCCTAGCACGATTAGACGTCATAGTGGCAATGGCGCAGTTATTAATTGCAGGTACATATATCACTTTTGGTGCTTGCTGATTGGTCGAAAAAATTGTTTGTTTGGTATTAACTTTATTAATCCCTCTTACAGTAACAAACTGGATGCGAATAGAAACTTACGCGGACCGTTCCGATATACACACACCACAACCAACAGCATGCATTCAATGAAGAGAGAAGTACTGTATTTACAGTGTGCGGAAAATAATACACGCAACCCTCTACTTATAACTACGCTGCTTAAAGGGGGCACGATGCACCGATATGCATGGAGAGGAGTACTGTATATACAGTAGGCGGAAAATAATACACGCAACCCTCTACTTATAACTACGCTGCTTAAAGGGGGCACGATGCACCGATATGCATGGAGAGGAGTACTGTATATACAGTAGGCGGAAAATAATACACGCAACCCTCTACTTATAACTACGCTGCTTAAAGGGGGCACGATGCACCGATATGCATGGAGAGGAGTACTGTATATACAGTAGGCGGAAAATAATACACGCAACCCTCTACTTATAACTACGCTGCTTAAAGGGCCACAATGCAACATGTTGCTGTATGACAATTTCATACACATTACATATGTAAGGAAAGCATTATAACGTGATGTTTTGAAATGTGACTCACAAAGCATACACGAACTCCAACAGATACCAGCTGACAACACTCGTCATTGGAATGACAGGTGCCCACATTTCACGATGTAGCACAATGCTCCACAACCTGTGTATGTGCATATACAGGTGTTTGGTCAGGTGCGTTGAGACCTGCGTAATTTAAGCGGGAATTATCGGCGGGAAATATCGGCGTAAATTTGCATCTATATTGCGTGGAAAAATATACGCCCCCTTGTTCATGGCGGGAAATTAACATATAAATATTCAGTCAGATGCAGGCCACAATTGCTGCAAACATGTCTGACTCTGACGATTCAGCAGCAGAGGACGCTCTGCAGAGAGCTACAGCACAATCCCTGCTTGATGCACTGAACAAGAGGGAACAGGAGCGGAGAAGGAGGGCCCAAGAGAGGAGTAGCCTGCAAGATCAAGCGGGCCCCTCAGTAACAGGCCCTGGTGAACCTCCACCAGCTCCACAAGGGCCAAGCAACCAGCCAGAACAAGAGGTTGCATCTCTCCAAACAGGTGTGACCCAGCAGGTGCATGGTGAGAGAACTGGGGCCACCAGAAAACGTGCTGCAACATCGAGGGTGAGGACTGAGCAGGATACCACCACCAGAAAGAGAAACCCTGCATTTGTAGAGGCCGAAATGCGAATTCTAGTGCCCAGGGCACGCGAATGGATTGAATTGGCAACCAGGAAGCCGGGTGCCAGTGCAAGGAGAAACCTTTGGGACAAGATCACAGAGGAAGTGAACCAGGTGGCACCAGTGGTCAGAACTTTGGACGCGGTGAAGAAAAGGTTAGTGTGTTTGTCAGGGCAATTTTTCAGCAGTCTCCAGCAGGAACTGAGGCCCTTATTCTAGTTCACTCTTTCTGGCCAAATATTTCTTAGATGGACAAAACCATGTGCACTGCAGGTGAGGCAGGTGTTACTTGTGCAGAGATAATCAGATTTGGGTGGGGTTTTACACCTGCCTCACCTGCAGTGCACATGGTTTTGTCCATCTAAGAAATATTTGGGCAGAAAGAGTGAACTAGAATAAGGGCCTCAGTTCCTGCTGGAGACTGCTGAAAAATTGCCCTGGTCTTTGTCCCCCTGATAATGTCATATGTGTGTACATATGTTACATGTATGTTTTGAGACTAATAGAAAGGTGTGTTTGTAGATAGTGCTACACTTCAATGTCACATGTGAACACAACCATGTCTAATAACCCACATTGATATATGAAACATGCACCATTGGTGTGATGTGAGGTTATGGGCACAGTTCTGCTCATGTGAAGTATGTGATGGGACAAGAGAAAGTGTGTTTTTGAAAGAGTTGTTGTAACATGTTCCATATGATGCTACTGAAACAAGAATGAGCAAACTGTGCACATGTAGCTGGTGAGAAACTACACATCCCAGTATGCCATTCCATAGTTAAATTACTCCATAATAACCACATTGTCAAGCTCTGGTGAAATGTGTAGTTTCACACCAGGTGGAGGTGCCTAATTTGGCCATGGATGATTTCATTTCTGCATAGTGATGTATGTATGTGCATTTAGTGGCCTAATGAATGAGATGAGACACTGAAATGCCTCCTAATTGAGACATGAATGTGTGGGACACATATGGCAAAAAAACATAAGATCACCCACACTAGGAAATGTCACGTAGCTAGGGGTACCACATAGTCCCTTTAATTCCGGACACATATTAATTACACAGGTTCTGTGGCTGGCTGACTTCAAGACTCCACTTCACCTAATTTTAAACTGCCACAGAACCTGTGTAGGTAACATGTGTCCGGAATTAAAGGGACTAGGTGGTAACCCTACACGTAGCACAGTGGTGCACATATCTCATGGTGATATTTGTATTTTTAAACTTGTAGGTGGACTGACTTCAAAAGTGCACTGAAGAAGAAGATGACTGACCGGTACAACCACAGCATGTCCACCGGGAGAGGTCCTATGCCTGACCATTTGGAGTATACCCCCCTGGAGCTGGACTCCTGTGACGTGATTGATGTGGGGGAGATCAGGGGGATCTCCAATATGGACAGTGAGCTCCCGGCGGAGGTCTTTGCTGCTGCTTTTGATGGTAAGTCACAGTAATGCATTGTATTTAGAAAGATATTTTTTATTGCGTATGTGATGGTAACATTGTTTTCAATTCTTATCCTAGAAGAAGCAGAAACACAGTATGTACCGGCAGCATCTTCCTCTGCAGAGCCACAGGTGGAGCAAGTGGTCCAGCCTCCACCAACACGTCGCCCCCAGCCCCAGCCACAGGAGACATGGAATGAGAGCCTGTTGGTGACGCTGGACAGGATCGAGCAGCAAGGGGTGGATGCTGCGATCCGTCAGCAGCAGGTGGCGGATTTTCTGGCGGAGTGGAAGGCCACAAACCAGGTGCAGGTTGAGGCCTTGAACCGCATTAATGAAACTCTGGCGGCTGGCATGCTAAGCATTGGCCAACACCTCAGCCGCCAGAATGAACTTCTTGCGGAGCAGCTGTCCACCGCCAGGTCCCTAAGGGACAATCCCCCATCTGCTGCCCCACCCCAAGCTGCTCCCCAACCTTCCACCTCGGCTGACCCTCCTGTGTCGACTAGGGGAAGACGCCGAAAGCCAGCTGAGCCAAAGGCCCCTGTCCCCAAGGCCCCATCTAAAAGGGGCAAAAAAGGGCCCAAATGAGACCTGGTTCACTTCCTCTGTGGTTGGAGGCCAAAGGTTTAAATTGCACTGGACATCCGCTTCCTGAGTTGGCCATCGATCCATTTGCGTGCCATGGGCATGAAAGTTCGTATTTTGACCTCTACAAATGCAGGATATTTTTTTTTGGTGGTGTGTATCTTGCTTAGTATTCACCCTGGTTGTTGCAGTACGTATTCTGGTGTCCCCATTTCTTTCACCATTGCATTTGCAGAGTAACACATGTTTGGAGATATGCAACCTCTTGTTCTGGCTGTTTTATTATTTGTGTGTCTATTTTATTTGTTTATTTGATTTCTCACATTAAAGTGTCAAGCTGTGATGCTGAACAGCAAATAAATTTATTTTACAAATTAAATCTAAATTGTGGTATGTGTCATTTCTTGTGTGAAACAAATACTAGATTTATGTGTACTTACTGACCAGGGTATTTTTGAACATTTGTTGAAGTGTGGTCGAAGTTTCCCATGTGTAACCCTCTCCATGGCCATTCCCATGTTCCTATCCAACTTTTCCCTGCTAATTAGTTTGTGTCAGCACATGTGCAGAGCAACTTAATAGGTGAGAAAGCAGTTTGTGTGCAGGTGAGGTAGCTCCTACAGTAGTAGGTAAAAGCAGGTCCAGAACAATGCTTTCCTCATGGAGTGGGTGAGGCAGACAAACAAGGGTGAAAAGGTACATTTGTGTAGGAATGCATATGTGTCCTCCCTAAAAAAAGATGTGTGAATGGGCCAAACATGATAAATTAGCTTGTGAACAAACATGCATAACTTTTTAAATATATATGATTTTACAGTGTCATAAGCAGATGTAGGAATCCTTTGTTAGAGAGATGAGAGTGCAATAATGTGATTGGTGGCATCTTACATCCAGAGTGTAGTCAAATCCAAATCATAGCAGATGAGATAGTGGTACAGGTCATTATTTTGGGTACTATACAAAGATTGTGTGGAAAATAGTGGTCATGGGCTTCAAACATTGCTGAAACATCCTTTGTAGGTGTTAGATGTGGTTTATGTTATTGTATCCTAAATACAAAACCTATGTTAGTATTAGAGTGAACACGTTGACACATGTCGACTTGTGTAGATTGAGTGTGCTACTGCGTAAAGTCTATGAAAGCACGTAGTGAATGTGTCTAACTGTTTAGCAAATACCTACCTTAGCGTATAAAAAGATTCTTACCTTAAATTAACAAACCTTTAAATGTGGAGAAGTATAGAAACATAAGCTTCCAATGTGTTTGCGTGCTGTATGTGTGGCTTGCAGGCAGTGAAATCATGGTTTGGACTTAATAGACTGCAGCATTGCTTATTACATTCAGGTGTATGTGTTTGAGTAGTAATCAGCGTTAATTAGCCAACTCAGGCGCACGCTGCCATGCGGTATCTGTAGGGGTGGTTTGAGCTGGCGGTTGGCGGCCGCCTGTTTGGTGTCCGAAATGAACGGTGCCTTAGTCGATCGTGCGGTAGTAGCACCGCTCATTTTTGGTGCACACCCCCGTGTACGCCCATATTTACGCCCATTTTCCCTCATTATTTCGGCCGCTCCCATCAACACGCCCCTATGCCGCCCCATTACCCGTACACTCGCGTACAGGTTTTTTCGCACGTTGAGAGCCCGGCCGTAAGCGTTGTGGAGTGTTCGCGCCGGCGCATTAGCGTATCTGCACATGCGCAGATCATGAAAAACCCCGGGACGTACGCGTACGGCCCGGCCGCTCCAACCAGAATAAGGCCCCTACGTTAGTGTCTTATATAGCGCAGTATATTCCGTTACAGCGTCTTATATAGCGCAGCGGATTCCGTTACAGTGTCTTATATAGCGCAGCTGATTCCGTTACAGTGTCTTCTATAGTGCAGCAGATTCCGTTACAGTGTCTTATATAGCGCAGCAGATTCCGTTACAGTGTCTTATATAGCGCAGCAGATTCCGTTACAGCGTCTTATATAGAGCAGCAGATTCCGTTACAGTGTCTTATATAGCGCAGCAGATTCCGTTACAGTGTCTTATATAGCTCAGCAGATTCCATTACAGCGTCTTATATAGTGCAGCAGATTCCATTACAGTGTCTTATACAGCGCAGCAGATTCCGTTACAGTGTCTTATATATTTGAAATGTAACATGCCAACACATGTTAGCCACGCCCCCAATTCATACACGGGGGGGGGGGCGTGAAATATGCCCTTTCTCCGGGCACCATGGCACCTAGCTACACCGCTGTCCATACCCTTACTGCCCTGACTGTAAAGAAGACTTTCCTCCTAATGGTACAGAATCTATTTTCCTCCAGTCTAAGCGCATGCCCACGTGTCCTAGTCTCTGCCCTCGAAGCAAAGAGGGTACCTTTTAGTTTTTATAGTGCCCCTAGATGTAGTTGTACATGTTAAGCATGTCTCCTCTTCAACGCCTCTTTTTTTAGTGTAAACATTCCTAGTTTTATTAATCGTTCAGTTTGGTCGCCCTTCTCTGGACTTCTTCCAGCTCTATAATGTCCTGTCTGTAGTGCGGGGCCCAGAATTGCACATAGAATTCCAGATGAGATCTAACCGGTGCCTTACAGAGTGGCAAAATTACATTGGCATCCCTAGTTTCCATACCCCTGTTTATACAAGCTAGTATCCTGTTGGCCTTAGTGGCTGCAATATGATACAGCACTGCACCCCAGTTTTTTGGACTCCTAGGTGCTCTAATCCCATAATGCTAATTTTGCCATCTTCTACAATGGTGCCATCTTAATGACCTTCATGTAAAAATTGCGCTGTGTCGCATGACATCACAAAATGGAGAATCCACTGTCAAGCCTGTGCAAGAAATAAATGATACATTAGTCATTTACATATTTAACAAGCCCCCTAGGATATTTCAGATAAAATGTTGGAGCAACATAGCTTTCCTTGTGCAGGCCAATACCCAATATGAAAATTAGGATGAAAGGTTAATCAAATTCTAATGCATCAGCTGCGACCAATATATTTTTATGTTACTGACAGTCAGCTGTGACAGGATATAGGAAAACTCCTGGAAGTTCTTGATTACAAGATAAACTTCTCGCACCGCTGTAATAAAGAACCAAAGCATCGCAGAACATGCAACCCAGTTCTTCTCCGGCAGATGAATTGTCTTCCCGAAGAACAGATTCTGTTTACCTGGGCATCTCAGAAAGATTTGTGTTGTTTTTCTCTTCTAAAGGTTAAAGGGATCAAGACTAGAGTCTTCCTGACAGTGTCCCTGCCCTGCATGTCATCCGTAGACTCGTTCCCAGGTCACGTGTTCATGTTATCTCACAGACCTCTCCTGCTTAATGAATCTAACTTCCCCTTCGCTTAGGTGAGATTGACATAACCGCAGGAAATTACAAATCATGTGGTGGTGGACACACTACTGATGTCACAGGCAGCCATTTTGTGAATGCAGAGGATTTACAATTAACCAGTTTTGGACAAGTCAGTAAGAACTGGTGATGTTACTGACACAATTGTGGACCAGTGATGTTATTGTTGAACACCTGTGCCTCAGTAATGATTGCAAACCCTCCAACATGACCCATTCTATTAAGTACAAAATGCTCTATTGCTGGACTTCCCTGCCAGTGGCAGTTACAGAGGTGGGACTCCAGCACAGTTCAAAATTCAAAGAGGGGGTGAGGGGGTCACATCGACTGCCAGTGAGTCCAGGACAGTGATGTTTGAGGTGGCAGTAGGTGTGGCTCCCCTTTTTGAATATTGGACAGTGGTTCAGTCCCACCTCTATAACTGCCACTGGCAGGGAAGTCCAGAAACAGCATTTTGTACCATGTTGGATGGTATGTGATTGATATGTTACATCTTCGAGAATATTGGCCAGGTTTACAAAATGGCTGCCTCTTAGTGTATATGACAGCGTAGACTCGGGGAAGGGGGGGTCTAAGTTCTCAAAACAGTGCCGGAATAAGGATTAGGTTTATTAGGCTGTAACCTAGGCAACCAGAACTTGGGGGCACCATGCAGTTGGCAGATGGGGGAATAAAATGAAGTGACAATAGACACACATCTTTCATTAAATAAGCTTTTTAATTGACCAGCCATCCTCAGACAGTGGCGAGATAAGTTCTTAGGGGCAGATGTATCAATCTTCAAAATGTGGTAAAATGGAGAGTGATAAACAGCCAGCCAATCAGCTCCTACCTGTCATTTTTCAAACACAGCCTGTAACATGGCAGGTAGAAGCTGATTGGCTGGTACTTCATCTTTCTCCACAGTTCACTGTCCAAGGCTTAATACCCCACATAAACTCATTAACAATGTTTTGGCTAGATAACCGTCCTGCAGTGGCAAATGCAGGATCTGTACAGTAAGTGGGGTTATGTGTGACACAGTGAACTGGTTCCCGGAACAAATATAAATAAATGCATCAAATCTTCCCTAAGTAACTTTCCTCAAATGTATTGATTCCCAAAACATCTGAGAAATCTGAAACTCCATACCAGGGGCGAAGTGAACTAAGCCTTGAAAAGTGATAAAATGGAGAGTGATAAACCACCAACCAATCAGCTCCTGTCATTTTTAAACACAGCCTCTGACCTAGCAGCTAGGAGCTGATTGGCTGGTTCTTTATCACGCTCCACTTTATGGCTATTAAGGCTTAATGCATCATGCCCCATGCATAAATGCCACACCCTGTTCTGTAACCATCAATTCCCTATCACCATACACATTCACACTCAAATGTTAAAATTTAAATGCAATAATACAAATAGAATCAAGTGCACAATCACATCAATAACCTGCTCTGGCTATTCTGTTGTTGATGCACTTTCAGGAATCGTTGGACCAATTCTGAATATACTGTAAGTGTCCTTGGCTACTGTATTCAATTAGGTCTGTAGAATAGATAAAGTTACCTCACTGGAGAGGAGACCTATAGTAAAATGTATGCAAGTAATCATGACACCTCTAGAGAAGTGGGCAGGGTAACCTGTTCTCCCCGAAGTCAGGGAGGATCACTTGAAATTTAGAAATTCCAGGGGTACACAGAAATGGAGATGTTCATGACAACCAATCAGATACAACTTAGCATTTATTTTGAACTTTCTACAAGAGCCAGTCCTGTTACTATAGGCAACATCTAGCAAATATACCCCCAGGAAGGAAGGAAAGTGTGTTCTAGTTATTAAAAGCAGACACTATTCTTTAATGTTTGCGATCGTTGCAAGAAGAGAGGCTTAATTATTAATCATGGGTGATACTAAGGCCCTTATTCTAATCGGATCGGTACGGCCCGCGTGCGGCCGTACCGCCGATGTTTTTACTCTGCACATGCGCAGAGGTGAATCTGCGCATGTGCAGCCCCCTTCGCCGCAGACGTATTTCGTCCGCCGCAAAGGGGGCGTATAGGGGCGTGAGAGGCATCATGCCCTCATTTCCCTATGTGTACGCCCCGCGTTTCATGGGCGTTCCCATGCAAACGCGGGGCGTATGCATGGTAATGAGGCCATGACGCAACTCATGGGGGCGGAAAGCTGACGTCGCCGGATGTCAGCTTTCAGCCCCCATACAAGCTACCACACGGACGATTGTCCGTGTGGTCTCAGCTTGCGGGAGCTGCCGCGGCGTGCGGACCTGCCTTCGATGGTCGACGACCATCGAATGCAGGGGGCAGCTCCCACCATGGTGGAGGCGTACGCCTCCACCATTTTTATGCGGATCGCCAGCCGTCCGTGTATGGACGGCCGTGGCGATCCGTAGGGTGGGCGGGGATTGGTTTGTGCGGCCGGAGCCCCGTGTGCGGCTCTGGCCGCACCAACCAGAATAAGGGCCTAAAAGAGTTCTATGCTGATTGTGGGTTTTGATATTTTATTCTATGCTTAGGCTTTTCCAAACAGAGCCCCAACATTTCCACATTAAGATAAGCAGCAACTGAACTGTAGACATAAACAGCAGCCAACAACTATCCCAATTTTGGTGGAGAAGCCTCGATGTTTGGTTCGGTCAAGGAAAAGTCAGGAAGTACGTCCCTTCCTGACTGCACTGCTTATAGTAGTGCAAGCAGTATTTCCTGTACGGTAAATGTGTCCAATAGGAAAGCTTGGCACTTCCAGAGATATTGATGCTTACCGTGGAAACACGGCCTAGGAACCCTGCCCTCTATAGATCCTGCATTTTTCCTGCACACTAAATATTGATGAAAACAATTAAATAATGGTTGGAGCTAATGATAAATAATGAGTGGGTTTTACTGTAGTAAGAGTAACATTAGCAGTGGTGGAACTACCATTGGTGCAGTACATTGGGGGCCCTGAGGACTAGGGGGCCACTGTTGCCCATGTCACCTTCTTCCTGTCACCCACTCTACCCACAGTATTGCCCATTTCATTTGTCCACTTTCGCACTGATATTTCATCAGCCTGGGTTACATTCTCTGGCAGAGGGTATCTAATGTGAGTTTCTGCTACTTTCTGTGTGGACCTGAGCACCCACAAAGTAAAACCTGCAGTCCCCCAAACATCATGTCATCTTGTCTTTGTCAGAGGGTTGTGTATGGCCCTATATAGTCAAAATCGTAAGGAAAGCTAAGCCTAAATCGCACTGTGTGTATGCCCCAGGAATATCTTTCATACTACTCTGTGTGACGTGTCAGGTACAGTAGTGGAATTATCCCCGTCAGCTCCTAAAGTGGATAATTTTCTCTAATCTTCATGCAAGGACCGGGATGACAGCCACAGCTCGGAACACTTTACCAGTGGAAATATTATTCTGATATATTGAAGTGAAGGAGAAATCTCTCTCCTGAATGTCAGTACCGTTCTGGTTAATCAGAAAATTAATCAGAAATTGCTTACTGCATGCTGCTGAATGGAATCTATTTCTATGAATGTCTGTCCTACATCCTTAGTCACTGTCTTTAATCAGTGAATAGACGGCTCTGCTAGCGGAACGTGTGCTAAAGACGTTCTGCAGGCCTGCAATCTCACAATTACAGATGGGCACAGCACAATATTCCCGTTATTGTGTCATCTTCCCTGCTCCATAAGGAGAAGCTCCACCAATATCTATGTATGATTTGTACATCTACTAATTGATAATAATCTGCCCCTGGGACAGCCGCCTGACTTGGTTCTAGACTCACTTTGACCAATTAAATAAGACCATCCAAATATGCCAAAATTCAGCCATTAATAAAGATAGTCCTGGTGCCATAAGCCCACCTCGTTCTCATAAGTAAACATAAATGCAGAGACGCCATAAGGTAGGTACAGGTGATATGCTTGCATAGGGTCCAGGCAGTTGGGGGGGAGGGACAAAGGTGCAGCTTGTCACCAGCATGTAGTAAGGCTGATGATATTCAGAATGTCAACAACATCATGTCAACATCATCTCAATGTTGATGTTTAGGATGTCGACATGTTTGGAATGTTGACATTTAACATGCCAACATTTGGAATGTTGACAGGGTCAGAATGGGAACAGTATAAATGTTGACAGAATGCAATTGGAGGGAGTGACACCAAAATGCTGACTCCTCCACAGTGACAGGAGCAAGATACAGGTGAAGGAAGATATGCAACAGTCAATATGATGAGGTATCAATTTCTCTAATGCTAAGCACTGTACAGCTGTACAGCACTCTGATGCTCCTATATCACAGTGACAGTCTTGGGCATATGTAGACCCTTTTATAGCGCTAAGTAAACAACATGCACCTGCAGTCTAATCGGCCTCACCTTTAACTCTGGAGACTCAGAAATGTAATGTTATTGTGGCTGATTAGTCATGCGCAATAACACTCAATTAAGAGACAGCTTGTAGCTTTTAACCATTTAACTACATGTCACCGCTTATAGTCTGGGCATTGCAGTGACAGGCCATCTGGTACACTTCATGGGAGCCATTGGGCATCCCTCTAGCCTCAAAAGGCTTCACTTTACCTTTAATCTCAGTAATAAGCAACATGTATTCAATGAAAGGGACCGCTACATTATCTGTAATAACATACAAGCAGGAAGTTTACACACATGGTACAAGCTATAACACATATATCTAATAGTAAATGTCAGTAATGAGCTGTGGACCACAGAGAGCCGCCTGTTAGCCACCTGTTGTTTAATTATTGTCAAATATGTATCTGTTTAATTAATGTCAAATATGTATGTATATGTATATTTATTTGTTATGTACAGTAGTTGCTCCATTTATGGGACTGAATGTGTTGTCTGGTTCCTACAATACCTCATAAAGAGCAGTCACTTTCATGGTTCAACCATTGTTACAGAAAACCTGTCATACAGTAAGTGTCTATAATACAGATAGTGATTGCTCTGCTCAGGTAACAAACCCTTGTACAAATCCTGAATGTACAATGGTTTAGTACAAGGTCACTTTGAATCATTGAGCTGCCGTGAATGACAGAGCAGAGGAAAATAAATATCATCATTCCAGCTTTTACAGAAACCGCGGTTTCTAACCCTGAAAGCAGGGGCAGACTAGGAGAGGGGAGTCCCCATGTGCAGCCTCAATGCGCCCCCTCCGTTACTCATCAGTTCATGTCCTCATAGAGTCTGGCACTGTGTCTACTACACTCAAAGAGTTAACATCTGCACATTATACTAAGGAGACCAAGCACGTCTAAAACGGTGCTACACTGTGGCATAATATGCATAAGGGACTCTACTTTGTGGCATAACATATATCTGTAAGGTGCATAATACAAAATGATCATAGGAATAGACAGGCATGGATAACCTGTGGTCATTCAGGTGTAAACCTGCAACATAGCTACCTACCCTCCAGCATTCTGCAGGAGACTCCCTGAAATAGCAGCGATCTCCCTAACTCCCTGAATAATCTAGCAATCTCCCTGATTGCAACTAAACCACATTATGCAGTTTTTACATTTTTGGCAAAAATAAAATAAAAAAAGAAATCCGACATATATATACATTCAAATGGAATCATCGGTGGCGTCCCCCTGCATTGTTCATAACGCACACTGATCCCTATTGCTACATACATTTTAATTAAGGTTTCTCATGGCCACTTGTATGGAATCACTTGTAAAACACAATACATGAGCAGGCGCTGACACGTAACAGTAGATCTCACTAATGACTTTGGGGCTTATCTACATTTGGATGTAAGTCATTATATTACACGCACCTCAGATGTTGCAGTACACATCCGCACCTCTAGGTGCCACCTTTACAATCTCCCTGACTTGCTTTTTCTAAAGTAGGCAAGTATGACCTGCATTTCACAGCATGTCCTGGTACCAGTGTCGAGCTGGGGTATTAAGAAACCATCAGGGGAATGTGGGCCAGCTGACAGGGTGTGATCATCCAATGAAGGGGTGTGGCCTTCCCGGAAAGAACACTATAATTTTATCTCAGATATTCAGACACAGCACCATAAAGGATACAGGGGCAGAAATGCAAGAAACAATGGAGTTAGTTAGCACCGGCTCCAGCCCTAAACAGGGTACCTCCTGTTTTGTCCCTCAATGCGTGTCTTTCCTGCTTCCTTAGAGAAGTGTTGTCTATCATAATCAGTGGCACTTGTGACCTGCGGCCTCACTGGTCTGATTGGAGACATCGCACGGTATCTAGCTGCAACACCAGGAGCCGGGAGACTGTGTGGTGTGCAGGGAGGAGGGCACAGTGGCTGTCACTGAGTCATGAGGGGTGAGAGACAGAAACTGCAGATGAGCAACAGTGGTATAATGGTGTTAAACAGGGTTAGCGGGATGAGGGGTATATAACTATATGCACATGTAGGTGGCCACAGAGCTCTCCTCAGAATGGTAATATAACAAAACGGTACTTGTTTCCTAGCATGGCGCCCATCGCATACCATACTTAGTGGTGTGCGATGCGATGCGATACGATATTCATGTTAAATTAACAGGAGTGCTTGTACAATGAAATATCGCATAGCATTGCATGCCAGCAAATGGCATGCGATGCGATTTTTAATTGTACAAGCACCCTAATAGGTGCTTACAATGTTAAATGCACCCCCATTGTTAACGCCACCCCCACTATCAACGCCAACCCAGAAGCGTGGTGAGCGCAGTGAGGGGCGACGGTACGCTTCCTCCACCCTTTTCATACCCCCACTATCCACATTGGCGTGGAGTTGAATTTAGATAGTGTGGCGAGCGCAGAGAGCCACCGAGCCCGAAGCGTGGCGAGCGCAGCGGAATACAAGCCCGAAGCGTGGCGAGCGCAGCGAGGGGACGCGGAATACATGTAAAGTAATCCGTGTCCCCTCGCGGGGCTTGCTGCGCTCGCCACACTTCGGGCTTAATGGCTCGCTACGCTCGCCACACTATCTACAATCAACTCCGCGCCGACGTGGATAGTGGGGGTATGAAAAGGTCGGAGGACGCGCACCGCTGCCCCTCACGGGCTCACTGCGCTCGCCACGCTTCGGGTTGGTGTTGATAGTGGGAGTGGTGTTGCCAATGGGGGTGCATTTAACATTGAAAGCACACATCAGGGTGCTTGTACAATTAAAAATAACATTGCATCGCATGCCGCTATATTGCATGCGATGCGATTGTATAAGATGTACTATGATCAAAATGGTGGGCGCCGTGCTAGGAAACAAGTACCCACAAAACAAATCCTTCCATTGTAAGGATCAGATGGCACTCCATGGACTTGTATAGAGTGCAAACAACATTTAATTCCCACAAATCATAACTTTATAAGGGGTCCTCCTTATATTTATATAGTGTCAGTTTTTTGGAGTGGGCATTGGGTTGTGGGGCTCTCTGATCTATACCAGGGTTTTGTAATCTCCTCTCCGGGCTTCTCCCAGAGAGGAGACTCTCAGCAGGAGTTCGGGGGCGAGGCCTAAGCGTGCCGTCATTAAGCCCCACCCCATGACGGCAACTGACTAGATTTGACGATTTCCTCAGAGGGGGCGGGGCTAAAATGACGTATTTATGTCACTTTAGCCCCGCCCCCTCCGTGGAGATTGGCAGATCTGGTTATTTAAATGGCGAGGTGAGGGGGAGGAAGCCACGATGGGGGGGGAGTGGGGGTCCCCCAGAAACCGGGACAGTTGCCCAATTTTCTATACCAGCTTCAGGGCATCAACACCTGATTCCTGCCTTGCTTATAGTAAGTTGGTCCCTACTCCTCAGCCGGTACCATCTTCCCGGTAACATTCACAGCCTGTAACATGGCAGCTAGCTAGGAGCTGATTGGCTGGTGCTTTATCTCTCACCAGTACATCTCCCCTATATATACACAGAATGAGGAAAATGGTACTGTCTAATAACAACTTCCATTATACATATACAAATTATTATTTATTATATTTTTCTTATTATTAATAATAATAGATTTGCATGTTGAATAAATTAGCAATTAGTCTTACCACTTTAATAAAGCACAGTCAGTATTTGTGTCCATCATTAACAAATAATTTAATGTGAAAAGCATTCACAAGCGATTACACATTTAATATTAATTATGATAAAATGCTACAAACGATGCTTGTTTGTTTCCCATTATAACACTTGGTTTCATGCCTAATTGGAGGGAAGCTTTTAAAACATATTCATGTTTAATTCATTATAATTCTGAAACAATACAGAGCCATGCCATTAATGAGAGGGAGGTCAGCATGGACACGCTGGACCTCATTTACTATTTTTTACTAAAATAATGACAAAGGGCTTGTTCTCTCACCTATTCACATTATTTTACCTAAAGGCCTTAAGAGCAGTTTTCATGAAAAACCTGCTCCAAACCCTTCAATTGACATTTTACAAGTAAGCAGACTGCATTTCCCATACATATAATGGGAAATGTGATCTGTACAAATTTTCTTTAAAAAAAAAATGTGGAAAAAAAAAAACGTTTGACCATCTATATAATAAGTTGAAGAGTCTGTGTGCGTGTGTGTGTGTGTGCGTGTCCGTTGCACTGCGGACACACCGTGGCACTCAGAGCCACCAAATTCAGCAACAAGATACCTCTGTACAGGGTGGTGTGCACCTCGAAGCCGTTTTTGGGAAATTTCACTTAGAAATTAAAAAAACACGGGGCGTGACCACGGCAGGGCGGGAGTGAGGTGTAGCGAGGTGAGCTCCCTGGAAAGATCCTGTGAGCAAATAAGGCTGCCCGACGCTGTGAGTTCCAGGAGCCCGAGTAGAGTTGCAGTTACCCGGTTGCTCCCGTTGTCTCGTGGACCCGCTAGCTGTTTGAGCGGCAGCTGACCTGCTGACGTGCCCGACAAGCCGTGGCGTGCCCGGCGCCTATCGTGGTGGTGAAGTAAAAAGCTGTCCCTGCTGCCCCGCTAAACCACGTGAGAGGTGATTGACCTGACGGCGAGTGAGGTGACTGCCGGGATCGGACGGCAGAGAGATCCTTGGGTGCAGCGGAGGTGACGCGGCATCCTGTGAAGGAGGAAGTGTGCCGGCGGGTAGAGACGGCTGTGGAGAAGCCGCGCGGCACCAGAGTGACGATATCGCTGCAAAACCTCCGGTGTTACTGACGGACGGGTGATAGAGCCTACAGTGAAAGTGTGGGACTGCGGCTTGGTCCAGAAACAGACCGAGGAGAATAATAAGCACACAAAGTCTGGTCTAAGCGGAGTGAGAGCCATTGACCAGAGGAGGTGCGTGTGTGGCCTGAAGAGAGGGGTAAAGGACTGCTTTGGTGGCGTGCAGACTGTGAAGCAGAGGAGAAAACTGCTCGCCTGTTGGCCAGTAAAGAAAGGGGAGAGTCTGTCTTGGTGGAAACACAACGTGCTCCAGCAGCAGTAAAGTCGACTACTACTGTTGACCTGAACACTGGCATACAGACACCTGGAAAAATACGTGCGGGGACAAAACATTACTGCCGTTTAGATCCACTGTAAGCTCCAGTCCCCCTGATAACCTGTTAGGAAACAGCGACAACAGGTAATACAAGCCAACTTTTTATCTGTTTGAAGTGACTGTCTGTGATATACAGGGCACAGTGTTGAATGCATGAGAGAGATAACGAAGGCACAAGTGGATATATCTGCCCTGCATATTAAGCATACCTAAAGGCTTAATATACACACTGTGAGACAAATATTGCCCAGGATAAGGTCACTGTAAAGACATATTGCTGCAAACATGGGTAAAACGGGAAACACTAGTGCCGCGGCACGGTTGGAAAGGTACGCACGCGCACAACCCAGTAACAGTTCAAAGGTGCAGACCCCAACTAGTACCCCTATGTCAACCCCAGTAAAGGCCAGTACCCCTCCAGAAACACAAGAGGTCACCCTACAACAGCTAATGGAAGCGATTACAGGCTCTGAACAGAGACTTATGGGAAAAATCTCAGACATCCAAACTGATGTGGCAAATATGAGACAGGACATTAAAATAGTTAAAGAACAACAAAAAGAGACAGAGTCCCGGGTCTCACAAATTGAGGACGGTAACAATATAATAGGGGCGAAAGTGGACAAATTAAATGCCCAAATGAAAGAGATGAAAATTAAAATATCCGATCTCGAGGGGAGGAGCCGGAGGAATAATTTAAGGATAGTAGGATTGCCCGAGAAGGAGGAAGGAGGGGACACAATTAAATACATGGAGCAATGGCTACGTGAAAAATTTGATGGTGAAATATTCTCGAGGTTTTTCTCAATAGAACGTGCACACAGAGTTCCCTTTAGACCCCTCCCTCCGGGGGCACCCCCGAGAACAATGATCTTAAAGCTGCTACACTACCAGGATCGAGACGCCATAATTAGAATGGCCAGAGTAAAAAGTCCAATACTCCACAACGGGGCAAAAATATCAATTTTCCCCGACTATCCAACTGAGACACAGAAGGAAAGAGCGAGATACATGGAAATCAAAAGAAGATTAAGGGAAAAAGGACTTTCTTACTCCATGTTATATCCTGCTAAGTTGAGGGTGGTGGCAGGAGGAGAAACTGTATTCTTTACAAACCCAAAGGACGCAGCAAGTTGGATCGACAAATGGGCTCCGGGAAAACATCAGCTGGAAGGCAGTGGGACAATGACTGAGTAAAAACTCACCAGGGGGCTCACCGCCCGTTGGTGGTCAGGAATAGTCTAGCCCCTAAGGGAAAAAATACAGGGATAGGGATTAAGTATACTCAGCTTGGGAGAACTGGTATATAGGGAGGGGGGGAAGGGGGGAGGGGGGGGGAGGGGTGTTTTTGTACTTGCTTGTCTATTTGTTATATGTAATGTTTGTTATAAAAGCGTGATTTTTGAAAAATGTGGAGGCTTAAAATGTGAAAAACTGGTTCATTATAAGGGCAGAATAAGAAACTGGGAATATATACCAAACTATAAGAAATGGTTAAAATTTTAGCATGGAACACACGAGGCTTAAACGATGGGGTTAAGCGATCCCTCGTAATGAACCAATTGAAAAATTATGGAGTAGATATTATGTGTTTATCCGAAACTCATTTAGCCAAAAATAAGCTACAGGTATTAAAAAAACCTTGGATAGGTCATGCATATCATGCACCATTTACTTCATCATCCAGGGGAGTATCGGTTTTAATCCGAAAATCAACTGCTTTCTCCTGTAATAGAGTCGCCACTGATCCATATGGGTGTTATGTATTTATAGATTGCATGATTAACTCAGTACAAATGATGATCTTAGCAGTATACGTGCCACCACCGTTTTCTTTTAGGGTCTTAAACAAGGCCATAGAATTTATGACCACTTCGCCAGACGTTCCTGTATTGTGTCTCGGGGACTTTAATAATGTCTTGAACCCCCAGATAGACAGGCAGAACCGTGAGGGTATAGGAGGAGGTAGAAGCAATCACGGATTTGACAAATATATTGAAAACATTGGGTGGATTGATCCGTGGAGGTTGCGCAACCCAGATAATAAACAATTCTCATGTTTTTCGGCATCGCATATAACCCTGTCAAGGATAGATCTGATATTGATATCCAGAGAGTTTGCCCCAAAGGTCCGCAAGATAGAGTACAAGGCCCGAGGTATATCGGACCACTCTCCGATATATATGGAATTTGACTCAGGCAGCGAAATGGGTCAGAGCTTTTGGAGGTTTAACCCCAATTGGCTGCATAAAATAGATCAAAATAACGATCTTGCGTCCCAATGGCGAGATTTCTGGGATATCAATGTGGGGTCAGTAGAGATAACGGTGGTGTGGGATGCTCTGAAGGCATATATTAGAGGTACGCTACGGAAAAGAATAGCTGAGGAAAAAAGGATAAGCAGAGAGAATATAGTACAGTTAGAAAAAAAGTATACTGAAAAAGAAAAAGAATACTGTTTAAACAACACAGAGTTGACATATATCGAGTGGCAGGAGGCTAAAGATAAATGGATGAAGGCCATTGAGTTGGTTAACCAGACCATAATGAAACACAGGGCGAAGATGAAATACCAAAACGAGGATCGGTCAGGGAAGTATCTGGCATATTTAGCTAAAAGTGAAAAGCCCCCCAACACAATACTAAAAATTAAAAACCAGGTTAATAATATAGTTCATACATCTCAGCAAATAGGAGAAGCTTTTGTAGATTATTTTAAAGATTTATATTCCAGTAAATTACAACACGATGGTGATAGCATAAAAAATTTTCTTAATAATGTTAATCTCCCTAAACTAGACGATAATTGTAAAAATGAGATGGAGGCACCCCTGTTAATGGAAGAAATTATAGAGGCTATTAAATCTATGCCCTCAGGGAAAGCGCCAGGCCTGGATGGCATACCAGTCGAGACGTATAAAAAATACTCCGAAACATTAGCACCCTTATTACTTCAAACACTCACTGAAGGGTTTAATGGGGGGAATATCCCAAAATCCATGACTGAAGCTAAAATAATACTGATCCCTAAACCGGGGAAAGACCCTCAGGAAATGGATTCGTACAGGCCTATTTCGCTTATATCGGTTGAGGCCAAGATAACAGCTAAAATCTTTGCAAACAGATTAAATAGGATAATTGCCAGATTGATCCACCCCGATCAGACAGGATTCATGCCCGGTAAGGAGACCAGTGTCAATATTCGAAGGCTTTTTTCGCATCTGCAGATAAAAGATTTAAGGGAGAATCAAGGAGCTGTGGTATCGCTGGATGCGATAAAGGCCTTCGACGCAATCGAGTGGCCATTTTTATGGGAGGTACTTAGGGCATATGGGTTTGGCCCAAATTTCATTAAATGGTTACAATTATTATACCATAGCCCAACCGCACGAATATCCACGAATGGATGGACTTCCATGCCATTCGGTCTCGCCAGGGGGACAAGGCAGGGATGTCCGTTGTCTCCTGTCTTGTTCGCCCTGGCGATAGAACCGCTAGCCTGTTTGATCAGGCAACATCCGGTGGATTTGGGCTATGTGATTAATAATCAGACAGAGAGAATAGCATTATATGCGGATGATCTCCTAATATTTTTGAAAAACTATAGTACCACTCTCCCGATAATATTAAATGTAATTGAAGAGTTCGGAGACTACACAGGTTTCAGAATAAACTGGACTAAGTCTAATATTCTCGCGGTGGGTGACATGGACAGCGGCTCACAAGCATTACCATCACGACTTAAGAGGGTAATAAATTTTAAATATCTCGGGATACAGATATCTGCTGACCCGAAAGAATTTATAGAATTAAATGTGCAACCCATGATGGAATGGCTTAAAAATAAAATCAAAGTCTGGAGTAAGCTGCCCATGATACCCATCGGGAGGGTCAATTTGATAAAGTTGATAGTGCTTCCAAAGATATTATACATACTACAACAATCACCTATATATCTTCCCAAACCACTATTTAGGAAACTAAATAGTATAATAAGTTCCTTTATATGGAATGGGGCTCGCCCCAAGATTAAGTTTAACGACCTGACGAGACCTAGAGCCAAGGGGGGGATGGCGCTCCCTGACTTCAGAGGTTATTATATAGCAGGACAGCTGGCACATCTGAAAGCCTGGGTAAGGGAAGAGGAAGAAAATAGTCATCTGGTAAAAAGATTAGTAGAAACATCCACGCCCAATATACCCCCTAAGTACAGATTAATCCAGGGGAAGAAAAAGCAAGGAGACTCTCCATTAATAGACCAGGCGCTAAAGGTCTGGAAAGAGGCCAATAGAATACTGGATAATGAACTGATAGATAAAGACTTTAGAATTATAGATATACTGACCCCTAAGGATACTAAGTTTTTACAACTAAACGAAGTATGGTACCCCCATTCTATAATATTTCTTTCCCAGGTCTATGGACCATATGGGTTAAAGACATTCCAACAACTAAAAGAAGAATATAAACTTCCAAATACATATTTATTTAGATATTTACAACTTAGAAGTATATTGGAAACACGTGTAAAAATATCAGAGGCAGGTTTTGGCGAATCGGAAATTAAAAGATTGATAAACACTCCCAATGTTAAGAGTTTAGTATCTAAAATATACGGAACCCTAATGGAGAATAAGTTTAAGGATAATCTGGATAAGGTGAAAGAAAAATGGGAAAATGAAGTAGGGGAAATAACTGAGTCAGAATGGGTAGCCGCAAAAGCGGGGATTGTAAAAGCAACAAATTCCATTCGAATACAGCAGACACAGTTATTCATCCTCTATAGATCATATATGACTCCGGTAAGGATGATGAAGTTCGCGGGAAGAACTAACTCCACCTGCCCGAAATGTTCGTATATTTTTGGTACTTTTTTTCACTTAATATGGGAGTGCAATTATGTTTTTCAGTTTTGGGGAAAAGTCACGGCTATTATAGTAGAGACAGGTATTCCAAAGGAGATTTTGAACACTAAATGCTGTCTACTAGGAATAGTAGGGGGCAATATTGATAGAAATAGTAAAGAATATATAATAAATCTTGTATCAATTGCAAAAATTATTGTGGGTAGACAATGGATGTCTAATATAGCTCCAAATATTGAAGTATGGAAGGCACGGGTAAATTATGTAATAAAACAAGAAAAACACATTGCACAAGAACGAAAATCGTTAAGTAAGTTTAATGCAGTGTGGAAACACTGGACACAATCTCACTATTATGAAATTTAAGACAATATAGAACACAGAACTGAGTGAAGAAAATTGGTGGGTAAAAGATATAGTTCACAAATAACCACTGTAATATATAGGAATTTTTTTTTTTTTTTTTTAATGGAGGGAAAAAAAAGAAAAAAAAGAAAAGCTGCCAAAATAAAACCGTGTTAAGAAACGAATAGCAAGGGAGCGGGAAGAAGAAAGAGATAGAGGGGGAAGGAGAGGGGGGGAGAGGAGGAGAGAGGGGAGGGAGGAGAAAGAAAGAAAAAAAAGGGAAAATAACTTTCTACGGGATTAAAGTCTGATCTATGCCAGAATTCAAGACTCTATCTAAGCCTTTATAGAGGGAAAGATACACTAAACCTCCATGGTAGTAAAATATTAAGTATATGAAATGTGAACAGTCAAAATAACACGCAATGTATGTATGTATGTGAAGTTAGTCCTTAAATGTTTGTAAGTGTCGGTAATTGTTTTTTTAAATGTGGATTTTTGTATTTACTGAATGAAACTGAATAAAGAAATGAAATAAAAAAAAAAAAAAAAAAGAAATTAAAAAAACACCAAGTTTTAATTTGCCTTAATTGATGATCTGGGAAAAGGATCGACGATCTGGGAAACCGTTGCGAAGGAACAACTCCACACCTGATTTCATTGCTGTCATTGAGTATGAATGACACATTCTAACATTATGGTGGAGACTTTAAACAATTAGGAATAAATGAGGATATACATAGACCACACATCACACACAAATGTACACATTGTACACGTGCACACACACACACACAGTACACCACATACGCACACAAAGTACACAACACACACATATATACGTAGCGAGCTTCACACACTTACACATTGGACAGATACACACAACAAAACCCACACATAACACACCACATGCAGTACATCACAAACCCATATACACTACAACACACACCCAAAAACAGTACAACAAACACAAAAAACACACTCACTTAAACATTGTGCAGATACAGAAACACACACAAACATTGCCAGGATAGGCACAGCACACTACATTACACACACATGTATATGTAGCGCACCTCACAAACTTACACATTCGGCAGATACTGTACACACAACACACACACACATAACACACCACTCACAGTACAACACACACCCACATTCACTACAACAAACAGCCAAAAACAGTACAATACACAGATCACACACACTTAAACATTGCACAGATACACACGGCACACTACACACACACACACATTTATACGTAGCACACCTTACGCACTTACACATAGGGCAGATAAACACAGCACACACACACATAACATACCTCTAACAACACAACACACACCCACATTCACCATACACACCCAAAAAACAGTACAACATACACAAAACACACACTTAAACATTGCACATATACACAATACACAAAGACACAACATACACATACTGTATATACATAGCACACCTCACACACTTACGCATTGGACAGATACATGCAACACACACAACCACATACACTACATCACACACACAAAACCAGTACAACACACACAAACACACAGAACACATAAAAAATTGACGTTTATTTAACAGTCTGTACCAGCAAATAAAAACTGTACCTAATGTACCATTTTTTCTTTTTTCCGCATATCCGTCTCTCCAGTCCTCCAGCCTGTCACTGCGCTCCCCAGCCAGTTGCACTGAGAAATCTTTGTCCTGGCCAATGCACCTGTTGATCAATACAAAGTGGGTACACTGCACTCACCCTGTCAGTTGTATGTTAGGCACTGCTCTGCCTTGAGGGTGTCCCAGACTCTTTTGGTTCACAGATAATGTTTGGTCGATGGGCATGAGCGCTGCATGTATTTGTTTGAAGTTATGAGTGTAAGAAGTTGAAGAATAAGACTGAGATGAAGATTTGTCATGTTATAGTGTACAATTTACTCAATAAATCGTGAAAAAAAATATATGTACATAGAAGTACAACCAAGAAATAAAAGTAGGTTTAAAAAATACATTCTAATTCAAACTGATAATTGTTTGGATGGCGGTGGGTTGCCAAACAAATCTATAAGTGATGGGGGGTATGGATATTGTGGGCATAATTGGTGTTTGGTACACCTACAGGGGGTCCCCAGTTGATGAGAAATTTTCACTACATTGTCACCGTAGGGGGAAATCCAATTGGGGTTCAAGTGGTCTTTTAGGGACCCCTTTACAATCCCGTTGGTCTCTTCTCCTAAAGTCTATGGTCTCCCTCAGTGATTGACTATCATTAAGGGAGACCGTAGGCTCAAGGAGAAGAGACCTACAGGATTGCAAAGGGTTCCTAAAAGACCACCTGGACCCGAATTGGGAATCCCCTTATGGTGACACTGTGACCATGACACTGTAGTGAAAATCCCATCAAATGAGGACCCCCTGTAGGTGTACCAAACACCAATTATGCCCACAATATCCATATCCCCCTCCACCTATAGATTTGTTTAACAACCCACCCCTATCCAAACAATTATCAGTTTGAATCAGAACTTATTTTTTAATCCTACTTTCATTTCTTGATTGTACTTCTATGTACACTTATATAGTTTCATGATTTATTGAGTAAATTGTACACTTTAACATGGAAAATCTTTATCTCAGTCTTATTCTTCAACTTCTTACACTCCAAACCTTATCAATGCACCCATTGATGATTGCGATGGCTGGATCGGTGGATTGGCCCGGCGGGTGTAGGGAAGAATTTGGCCCATTGCACCCGTTCCCAGTGGTGCATTGCAGTGGTGCGGGTAGCCTGCGTCGCGTTATGACGTCATGTGGCCAGGCCCGCGGACCTGCTCCCACACTCAGGGGCTGCCCCACCGGTAGAGATGCCCGGTGCATGTGCTTTACAGATCTCCAGACCTCAGAGACTGCTACAGGCTGGATTGGTGAGGGGAGCGGGAGTGGCAGGGAGCGTTGAATTTTTTATTAATTATGGCGCGGTAAGTAACGCCCACCCCGGTCTCCACGCACTCAGCGCCTGTATTTACACATCCTAGAAACTGTACCATTGAAAGTATAGAAATGGAGGTGTGGCCACATCCCTTTCTGATTTTGTACCGATTTCTGACCCTCAGATGTTGGAGGGTTTGTCATGGGTGCTAAATCTCAGGAGTGGATGTAGAATTCATCAACACATACAAGTTATCAACTCAGGATCGTTGTGTTTCAAAAACACCACCACACCTGAATTCATTGCCGTCATTGAGTATCAATGCAAACACATTCTAACATTATGGTGAAATCTTCAATAAATTACAATCTTAGGTCTTTGCCACAGCATACTGTAAGATTACATTTTTCAGCAATTTTGGAAAAAAAAAAAACCAAGGTTTTCCCGGGCAACGCCGGGCGGTTCAGCTAGTGTGATAATAAAGAAAGCTTCAGCTGTCGAATCACAGGGCTGAGATATGCGATTATTGATACATTTGTGCTATAATTGATACATCTGTGCTATGTAGTCAATTATCACATCGCAAGGTGGCTGATGTTATCACTGCACACCCGCATCCTCAGATGCGGATGCTGATAAATGGGTCCCTTAGAGTTTGTAGTAAGTCAGGGCAGAACGTGGACATTTACAGCTTGGTAAAAATGTTGGGGAAGATGTATTAAGCAGGTGAAGTGGTTAAGGGGAAGGTGATAAAGCAGAAGCCAGTCAGCTCCTAAATGTCAAGTTACAGGCTGAGTTTGAAAAAGTAACAGCTGATTGCAGTGGCATAAGTTTGCCCCAGTTGCCCGGAGGCAAGATGAATATTGGTGCCCCAACCCCCCCCCCCCCCCCACACACACACACACACACACACACACAGACACAGAGCACCTTATATAAATATACGTATGCATGTGTGTAGGCATGTATGTATGCTATGTATGTTATGTTTAAAATAAAGAGAGTGTGATGTCTTTGGTCCTACTAGGAGGGGAAGTCAGCCACAGAAGCAATATTGAAGGCTTTCAATTAACTTATTTAAATTTGCAGGGGAGGAGAGGTGCCCCCTTGGGAGCAGGAGCCCGGAGGCAGATGACTCCATTACCTCCCAGACTTACGCCTCTGGCTGATTGGCTGGGGCATTATCACCTTCAATTTTATCACATCACCAGGCTTAATACATTTGCCTTGTTGAGTCACACTGTAGCTAAGTGAGGAGACAAATGTAGAGTTGGTAGAAGATGCCTGGAGAGCAGAGGCAGCTGATCATTCTGGGCATTTGCAGGTGGAGAGGACAAAGCTAACTTGATCTGATTTGTGTCATTTACACCCAACCTCCGCCCTACGGACTCCCAATTCCCTCCAGGGCAGAGTCCTAGCTGACTCTCCGTAACTCCGTTGCTTCCTCTAACTTGCAGACTCTCTACACACCTCTCTGGAGGCTCCCGGAAAAGTGCTGGCTGATTGCTTTAGTGCTGCCTGTGACAGCAATGCCTAGCTCTGCAAATAGGTGGAAGTATTACTGTGCTCAGTAGGAGGAAGGAGCCAGCACTCACTTCTCTACAGCACTGGATCCCAGAGTCAAACTTTAGAAACCACCAGCCAGTGCCAGGTCCTAAACATTTAAGTGTTACACTATCAACGCCACGCTTCAGGTTGGCGTTGATAGTGGGGGTGGTGCTGACAATGGGGGTGCATTTAACATTGCAAGCACCCATCAGGGTGCTTGTACAATTAAAAATCACATCGCATGCCGCTATATTGCCTGCGATGCGATGCGATTGTATAAGATGCACTTCGATCAAAATCGGGGGCGCCGTGCTAGGAAACAAGTACTGATGTGTTCATCACATCCACAATTAAACATGGGTGAGATGTAATAGGATGAGAGATTCAGAAAGTGAGAGATTTGGTAAGAAATCTCCATGTTTTTTTTAAAGCGGCAATCCTTTACACTGCAAAATTAAACTGGTTTTGCAGTGTAAATTATTGCCGCTTTAAAAGCCCTGGAGATTTCTTACCAAATCTCTCATCCTATTACATTTCACCCCAATGTGTCTAAAAAACCTACAGGTGAACCCAGGCATTTTGGAGGAGCCTCTGTGACATCATCGATGTCCACGCCTAGCCTGTCTCAGTCGCAGATTAGTGGAAGCCTCTGAGCTACTCACATTTGCACAGACGGCAAAATTGTTCGATGGTTCGGCAACAGATTTGCAAAAGGATAGCGATTGGTGATCCGTTTGGATTTCTCTGGCATTTTAGCATGGGGCGTCGTCTCTTTCTATCTGGGCTGTGCTGAATTAGCCCCATTGTCAACAGATCTGCTGCAAAAGCTATATCTTGAAATGTCCTTATAGACATTAACAGCAACAGCACCCTTATATTAAATAGGTTAATTTCGCAGCTTTGCAGGTCAACCAGAATCATGAAATTTTCATTCGCCAGGGCACTCACTGCCTGAGTGCCTGGCAGAGGGCATTCTGTTGTGGACACCCGGCGTTTCATGGCCGTGCCCACAAAAATGGTAGCTGCGCCCATAGAAATGCTGAGTGGCCACAGGTAACGCAGGTGTTCCCCTGCCTGCTCAGGGCAGGAGGATGGCATCACATGACATTAGCGCCCGCCCCCAATTCATGGAACAGCCTGCTGGTGAAAAGTAGCTCCTGGGCTTCCTTTCGTCTGCGAACAGAAGAAAAGTCACTCGATGGTAACATTGAATGATTTTTCCTCTGCACAGGCGCAAGCGCGGGATGTGTAATGCTGCGTACACACGGTGCGCTTTGCCTGCTATACAATCCCTATTCGATTAGGTTTGAATCGAACGGCAAACAAATTTAATTCACTTTGTACTATATAGTATTGATCAGTAATACACAGTCTTGCACGCACAGTCTATTTTACTGTTTGATTTACACTAAACGGGAGTGCGCATCGGGATCAAATCTGCATTGAATGAGGCTGCATGTCCTTTCGTGTCGATTTTGACTAAATAGTCAAAATCGAACGTAAAATCTCACCATGTGTACACAGCTTAAGCCTACACATCTGCTCAGAGCGCAGCCAGGGGGCAGGCGTTAATCTGCTCGCTAACGCAACCTAGCAAGCAGGATTGAATTACCCCCTTAAAGCAGCTGGAACCTTCAAATGAGAACGATTTGCATTATGCTCTAGTTCCCTAAATGCAGCTCACACGTTGCCTATAATGCATATATACTGATAGGTGAAATGGGAAATCCATAGGAAATCAGCCACACAGACAGAATACATTGGATCGCAGGCAGACATGGAGGCTTGCTCTGTCTCAGTCACCCTGGCTCTCTGTAAACACTTGCAGGGATAATCAGTATTATTTGGCCACTATTTAGTGACTCAGAGCTGGAGATGCGCTGGCAGAATGCATAACCATGCTCCGGGAGTGACATCTCCAGCCGGCACAGCCCTGCAATCAGATCAGGGCAATTATACAGCCGGACGGGTGTGAGTCGCTCCTCAGATGACTGTATCCCCCCCCCTATCAGGAGGTTCTGCGCTGCCCCTTTAAACAAACGTGACTTCTCCCGGGTCTTGTTCTCTTTGCATCAGTAGACTTCAGTTTTTGCATAATGAAAGTGTGAGTGGTATTGGACGGGCGAGGAGACCAGAGCTGGGTAGAGCTGTGTAATATTAACTATGAGACAGAGCGTTGAAGTAAGAGGAGAGAGGTAAGGTGGCAGAGAGTGGTAAGGGGAGAGAGGCAAGGAGACACAGAGTGATAAAGGGAGAGAGAGGTAAGCAGACAGAGTGGTAAGGGGAGAGAGGCAAGGAGACAGAGAGTGGTAAGGGGAGAGAGAGGCAAGGAGAAAGAGATTGGTAAGGGGAGAGAGGCAAGGAGAAAGATTGGGGTAAGGGGAGAGAGAGAGGTAAGGAGACAGAGAGTGGTAAGGGAAGAGAGAGATAAGGGGAGAGAGGCAAGGAGACAGAGTGGCAAGGGGAGAGAGAGGTAACAGACAGAGTGGTAAGGGGAGGGAGAGAGAGAGAGAGGGGGGGGTGTAAGGAGAAGAGGTAAGGAGGCAGAGAGATAGGGAGACAGAGTGATAAAGGGAGAGATCGAGAGAGTGAGGTAAGGAAAAAAGAAAGAGGTAAGGGGAGACAGAAAGGTAAGGAGAGAGGTGAGGGGAGACAGAGAGAGAGGTAAGGCAAGAGAGGTGAAGGGAGATAGGTAAGGGGAGAGTGAGAGAGATAAGGAGACAGATAAAAGAAGAGAGTAAAAAAGAGGGAGATAAGGGGATACAGAGAGAGCTGAGAGAAAGAGGGGTAAGAGAGATCGGTAAGAGGGGAGAGAGGGGGGGGGGGTAAGAAGAGATCGGTAAGGAGAGAGAGACAGAGGGGGATAAGGGAAGAGACAGAGTTAAGAGAAAGAGGTTAGGAAAGACAGGGTCAGGGTAGTAAGAGGAAGAGGGTGGGGGATAAGGAGAGGGAGGCAGAGAGAGAGATTGTGAGGGGGAGAGAAGGGAGTAAGGAGAGAGAGAGAGAGGTAAGAAGAGACGGTATCTGGGATGTCTGAGAGAGGGCGAATGGCAGAGAAGGGCGATAGGGAAGGAGAATGTAGAGGCAGAGATTGGAGCTATATAGATTAAGAGGAGAGAAAAGGAGGGAGACTGTTTATTGCAGCAACAGAAGACGTAACATCGGGACTGTAAGCCAAAACACTGAGAGAAGAGTCAACAGGAGACCCGTAACATAAGAAGGGGAGATAGGTAGGTGTGGCTGGGGACCTACCATCTTCTGAGCATAGACTTTAGGGATAGAATAAGAGAAGCAGGTTTCAGGTCTGACACATGAACTGAGACCCCGTTCTGACACATGAACTGGAATGATCCGGACATGGAGAAACTTTCCTGAGAGGCACATGGTCTCTAGAATCCATCATATTTTAATGATCCAAAAGTGGGCTGCCAGGGCAGGTCTGTGCCACGTCTTTCTAGGAGCATAACTCAGCATTCACCTCTCCAAAGACAGCTTGGGCAAAAGCCAGCAACAGGGGATGAAGGTGCCCATGGTGCTTCCTCCTAGCTTGGGATATCGCCTTTGGATTGATGGATTTCTGCCTAGATGGACTGAATTTTGACCCCAAAGACTTAGTGCAACAGTTATGAGGAGAGGTTTCTGTGGTTTTCTGCTGATAGATTCCAGTGCCAAAAGGAAATCCCAACGAAGGTGCTAAACTGACGCAAAAGCCCCAAATCAGGCACCTTAGAATTGACATTGGTCCCCCATTAGGCTCATGCTGCAAGGTAACCCAGGATCCATGGACCAAGTGTGCAGCAACAGTTTGGATCTTACAATAAAGGTACATTTATAGGGATTTACAAAAGGATCCAGCATCTGACGCAGCGCACATGTGATACTTAGTATATGGGAGCGCAGAACGCAGGAGCTGTTCGTTCAGCACCACACTGGGCACACAGCAGATCTCAGGCACTGTATATGGGAGCGCAGAACGCAGGAGCTGTCCGTTCAGCACCACACTGGGCAATCAGCACATCTCAGACACTGGCTATGAGCTGTCCCTTCAGCACCACAGCCTCTGCCCCCGCCATACTGAGGGAGGAAGAATCAGGATTCTTGCATGTTGTGGGATCTTCTAGTCACCATGAGCACAGGGAAACTTTAAGATCTCTGCCAGTGCCTTGCCTGGGAGCATTAGAACATATTCGATTTTAAAATACAATTTATTTTCTCCAAACCTTCAGACAAAGTTCTAAAGTGAAGAGCAAACTGGTTATGAGTACAGACTTCCAGTCCTACTTAATGGAGAGTCTGCATTTCTTCCTACATAAGTTTGCACTGAAAAGTTCTCTCACTTTGCTGGATTAAAACCATACACTTCCAGTACCAGTACCTGCCTGACCTCTCCTAAAAGGTTGTCACCTAACCCAGGTTCCTCTCTAGCAAGGGGTCCAACTACCATGACCAAGCATGAGGATGTGTGACAGAGGTGTTCAGATGCTAATAACTACTGTGGGGGCCTTTGCTGCTTTCAGTCTGATGACCATTGCAGTGGGCACGGATTACTGGCTGTATTCTAGAGGGGTCTGCAAGGCTAAATCCACCAATGACAATGAAACCAGCAAGAAGAACGAAGAGGTGATGACTCACTCAGGGTTATGGAGAACTTGCTGCCTTGAAGGTATGTGTTCCCTTCTGTAGACACCTGTGACCATTGTACTGTAAACTGTTGCATATGTAGCTGAGCAAGCTATGGCCCTTCTGCAGTTGCCAACTACAAGTTCCAGCATGGCCAGCCTACATCTGGCTGCCAGATCATGTTGGTACTTGTAGTTTTAGGGCCGCAAATAATTCACAGGTTGCCTGAATATGGTTTCAAGTGCAGGTATATCTTGTTTTAATACAGACATATATAATAATATACTGTATACTGTGTAAAGTGTGCAACATGACGTTATCATACCACAAATTCAGTTTCTATATCTGAAAATATTTCGTGAGTAATTAGACCGGTTCCTGCCATTAAGATGCATTGCTGTGGATGCCATTTGTAATCAGTGACTTAATATATGCTAAGCAGGGAGCATTAGATTTGCCCTATGAATCATTGCTGTAACCCATGTACATAATTCGCTGTGTTTATGCTGTTTTGTCCTCGCTTGCAGTGTTGTCTGGCATCTAGCACTGAATATATGCTATAAATATGTTCTACCATCTCCCCTCTGTTAATGCTGCAGTATTGGTCCTGCCAGCATGACTGACTTCAGCAGTGTGATCATGTAGTGCTCTTGCTTCACCCCAAGTATTTCCCTATCACAGTAACTTTCTCTGAATAAATGACTTTTTTACTCCTCTGTGCAGCAAATGTACTCAACTAAAAGATTGCAAGTAGAAAATGAGAGCGAAGAAGCAAGATTAGGGAATTATCTCTGCTGGATGAGGTCAGGGTGGCAGATCTGAAGTACTGGACTGTAATTAGTATTGTAGTAGAATGAAAGGATACTTGTAGATCAGAAGAAAGGCAAACCGCCTATAGAACTGCAGATGCTGAGACAACAAGTCCCAGCATGCCTTGCCAAGCTAGCCAGGAGGGCAGGTTGAGACTTTTGGTTCCTCGATAGCTTCAGAGCCACAAGTTGTCAATGCCTGGAGAGGCCCTGTAAGGAGGAACATAAATGCTTCTTATGATTGTATTAAACACCTGGTGCAAATACTCTTTTTATAGAGAATTATATATTACATAATTATTATTATTATATCTGTATTCAAAGGTTAAAGTGGTCAACTCCCACCCAATAAGTTCGTGCCAGAGAACTCTTTCCCTGGCTTCTCTATTTCATCTCACCTACCCAGATCTCATCCTTGGATCTAAAGTCTCAGTTTGACAATAACTCACTTCTTCTGTATCTATGTTGATTTTTTTTCCCCAATGTGGGATATTTTCTAATATTAGCTTGTGTGTGGGAGATACCTAACAGAGAATTGCTATGGATTTCTGCTCATCTGAAAGGGTTAACCGCTTCACGGCCAGGGTCCAGCTAAGTGACAGAAAGTAGTGCTATTGACACTCACTGTGTACTCATTAAGCAACAGTGTCATTAGCAGATGTTCAATATATCCAGCCTCTGATCATTTTGTGTATTTTTTTTTTACTATAACCTTATCACGACATACAATTATTTGGAAAAAGTCATAAATCTAAAAAAAAAAAAAAAAAACAATATCTGCTACTGGTCACTAATGTTCATCTTGGGAGTCTCTAACCCCCTCCCACATGTCATAAACCAAGAAAAATACTACAATATACAGTAACTTGTTTCTGTCTATACCAGCTGAGTGGAGAATGGATGTTGTGGTCCAAGATGGGCTTTTTCTTATTTATCTTAGGTTTGTAAAGGGTTAACAAGACTGTGAAACTACTTGCCTTGCCTAAATCACAGATTCTCCCTGTATTTAATCTTCTTTCCATTGCAGAGATTAATCAAGCCTTCTCCAATCTCTTCATGTTTTTGACTTCCAGATCCATTCACCTTATATACTGTATATGCTAAATGAGATAGAATGGAACTACACCGAAAATACTACAATTCATCTTTCAGACCACTTTCACACATGATTCATAGCAGGTCTTGTGTGCACAAAACAGAACCACAACTGAAGGTCACCTCTAATTTGAAAAAGGTGCAAAGTGCTAAATACTGTATACTTTCCGTTGTTTTCCTTTATATTGCAAAAGAGATCAAGGGGAATTATTATATTTAGCCTGGACCCAGTATTTGCACAAACCATTTATTTAATTTGCTAAAATAAGACATCTTTATATATATATATATTTTTTTTAAATATTTAAATAGACTTTAGGTTTACTTCGGATCCACTGATCTTGTTATAAACAGCGGTGTTGTCTGTTATAACGGTTGAGTAGTGAGATCATCAGTTTAATATTATACATAATAATGTCCCCCCCCCCCCCCCCTGTAACATCCCCTACATGTTGGGGATGTTACAAGTCTCCCTGTGTTTCATGTCCTAAATGAAAGCACTTTTAGCCTGCAGTCCTATATCCTTACATGGATACGGAACTCCTGTGTGGCTCGTTATAGCTGTATGGTGCACAGTAGAAGGTCTTGCACATCATTCAGTGTAAGATACTGTACCTGATATATGACTTCTGCAATGTAACAGATGACTATAGCCCATATATATTATTCCTGGTGAATTTCATAGATGTTACTGTGTGATGTCATAATTCTGACAGCATGCATTCTGGGAGTTCACTACTAGAAAATAAAGATTTGGTTAGAACCAGTATATGTGTGTGTGTGTGTGTGTGTGTGTGTGTGTGTGTGTGTGTGTGTGTGTGTGCGCGCGTTCGCCACAAACTGCCTGTACTGTACATTATATGCATCTAATACATTATGTAGTACAGTTCATTAACAATCCAGTTAGCTAAAGTAGTGCATTATTATGTAGTATATAATGGGGTATCAATAACATATGAGTCAGAATACAGTGAAAGTTAAGATTGTAATTAAATTATAAACATTACTGACATAACACATGTTGTAATTATCTAATCTGTAATAAATATTATTAGATCATTACACATATGTATGATTATATGTATATTGTTTATTTAAAGGGATGCATTGTAAGGCTTAGGATACAGAATACAGAATGCAGCTTTATTTAGGAATATAAGGCAATTGTAAAAAAAAGCTTAGAGTACTGTAATCCGGGAGATTTAAAGATATAGTCGGGGCCCAATTTTGATCCAGATTTCTATGGAGAAGTTAAATTACTGCTTTACATCAAAGTCTAAAGGACACAAAGCCGTGAATGGTGCATGTAATTGTGGCTTAGAAATTGCATTGTAAAATAGAGACATACAAGGAGGTTGCATACCAGACATTGGTGACCAATTTCCCTTGAACTCCCCCAGTGTTCTGGACGAAAGATGTGATGCACACACACACACTGACCGATTTGACGAAAGATCTAGCTCCAGTCTATGGGTTTTTAAAAAAGATATCCAAAATGAGCTGCCTGCACAGCCGACGAACAACCCTGATGAATGACCTGCGGGTATGCGCATCATCGTTCATGGTTCGTCGTTCGTAGCACACACACACTGAAAGATATTTCGACCTATATCGTTCAGAAGGGCCATCATGAACGATATTGGTTGAAAAATTGTACAGTGTGTGTGTGTGTGTGTGTGTGTGCACCTTAAAGGCCACCTTACACTTGTTCAACTTATTGTCCAACAAGTTGGACCTGATTGACTCGAGATTTATCCTATGTGCAGGAGGATCAATCTCATGCAATCTCTTGGTTATACCCAATGGCACGGTATTGTGCATTGGGTCCTACACATAAGATTTTGCCAGACTGGAACATCAGATTTTGTCAGATAGATTGACCCAATCCACCTGAATTGGGTCAAATCTGACAAAATCACACAAGTGTAAGGGGCCCTTAAGAGTTAGGTATTTGGACCATCACCCCCCCCCCCCCCCCCCCCCCCCCCATATCCCATGGAACACACTGCTCCTCACCCACTCTTTCTGGCCTAAGCTCCATTAATGATGTTACAGTTGGTCTATTAACATTTGGTTTTTAGTTGGTAGATATGTGGGATGATGGCAACAGGCCATTGTGCATTCAGTTAAATCAGAGGTCAATAAACTTTTTTACCCTTTACCCCAAGATATATTTATATACGCCGACGTTACCCCCTTGATTTAAAAGGAAGGAAATCATACTGTATAATTTTAATACACACTGTACCCCCAGAAATTGATGATATATCCTGCTAGTAGGGTACACAGCCTGGCAGCCGTTGATGAGAATGATGATGATAACGTATGGCTGTATGTGGTACAAAATTGTGTGTGGTATAGCCATTAATAATGTGACGTCCAGGCAACTATGAGTGTCAGTATTTTAAGGTGCTATAGTGGCAGTCTGTGCAGACCAGAGATGGGTATACCTTGATAGGAGCCTATAACCAGGTAAAGAAAATTTGTGCTACAGCGGAAGTACTTGACCCTACGGAATAAGCGGGTGGTCTTGGAGGCGGTGCCCGGGCATGACGCAGGGAAGCGTGTTATACACTAGGGCCTGACGCACTGCACTACGTCCAGTCATTGGACACTACAGTACTATAACACACACAGCCGGGCATGCAGCGTATAGAATCTATATATATAGATTATATATGCCATGAAATGAAATTCCTGAGGGTTGATTCAAATGCATGCCCGGCTGTGTCTCGGCAGCGCAACCGTCCATTGGAGGTTATTCTGATTGACTTGCAAAGCTGCGAAATTCACAGCTTTGCAAATCAAGTAAATGCTGCCCGCGGCCGTCAGGAACGTCTGCCCACAGCGCACACCCTAATTTCACCTGCACGGCGAATGGATGTTTAGCACAAGCAGCCATTTGCATCTTGCGTGCATGGAAAATCTCTGTGGCGCCTTGGTACGGGAAGAGGGGGGGGGGGCAGCTGACATCGGGTGACGTCAGCTGCCCACCCCCAGGCACCCA
This sequence comes from Crinia signifera, assembly GCF_055691185.1. NCBI lineage: Eukaryota > Metazoa > Chordata > Amphibia > Anura > Myobatrachidae > Crinia > Crinia signifera. The sequence continues at coordinate 43,020,953 of NC_139223.1, forward strand.
CGTCACAGGCTAATTACCATGGGAATGCCCAGCATTTTCATGGGGACGCCCATGAAATTCTTGGCGTTCCCATGGGCGCGACTCCAGTCTACAGGCCACATGCCCCCCGCCTGCACTGAGGGCCTGTACATGTGCATAAGCATATCTGCATTCGCGCAGCCCATCAACATCATAGGATAGATCAGAATGACCGTCCATTACCTCCAGGAATTTCATTTTTACTCCATGATGGGTAATTTACCCCTGTTCCCTGACCACTGAGTTAAATAGATGATGGTAGAGGCAATGTTCCTGGCCCAGGGCTTACTTGAGGCGTCAGTTCCCTCCAGCCAACCACTTACCCTACCAAAACTAGCAGTCACCCCATAAAGGGCAACAAAAAGAAACACATTTACTTTACACTGTTCTTATGTCAGCTGCCCTGTGCCATCCTCTCCCTGATGTCAGCAATTAGTGCATCTTCTGGGGGTGCAGGAATGAATAATAGGGGAACATAGTTCATCTTATTTACCAGAATAAGGGGGAGGGTGCAGGGCATACTGCAACTACCCGGGAGTTAGATTTGGGGGAATTATTTTGTTTCTGTGCAGGGTAAATACTGGCTAGTTTATTCTTACGATGCAATTTAGACTTCAATTTGAATACACCTCACCCAAATCTAACTCTCTCTGCACATTTTACATCTGCTCACCTGTGGGACTGTGGCGGATGGTTGTTCCAGGGAGAGTCAGACTGCAAGGAGTTGCAGCCTTTGGTCTCCTGCAGTGCCAGAGACTTCAACTCATCCAAGCTGCATGATGCTTAACTACAGCTGCCACGCAAGTCTGTCATCTGTGTGCGTGAGGTGCTGCGGTACTTGTGTATTTTGGCGGCGCCCCCGATGTCGTACGACGGACACATCGCATCGCATCGCATGCCATCCCCTATACGACCAAAAATCGTATAAGCAACCTAAAGGGTGCTTTTGAGCACCCAAATGGGTGCTTACAATGTTAAATGCACCCCCACGCCACCCCCCCACTATAAACGTGAACCCGAAGTGTGGCGAGCGCAGCGAGCCCACGAGGGGCGGCGGTACGCGTCCTACGACCTTTTCATACCCCCACTATCCACGTCGGCGTGGAGTTGAGAATAGAATAGTGTGGCGAGCGCAGCAAGCCACCGAGCCCGAAGCGTGGCGAGCGCAGCGAGCCCCGCGTGGGGACGCGGATACCTTCACAGGTAAACGCGTCCCTTTGCGGGCTTCACAGGTATCCGCGTCCCCTCGCTGCGCTCGCCACGCTTCGGGCTCGGTGGCTCGCTGCGCTCGCCACACTATTCTATTCTCAACTCCACGCCGACATGGATAGTGGGGGTATGAAAAGGTCGTAGGATGCGTACCGCCGCCCCTCGCGGGCTCGCTGCGCTCGCCACGCTTCGGGTTTACGTTTATAGTGGGGGGGTGGCGTGGGGGTGCATTTAACATTGTAAGCACCCATGTGCTTTACATTGTATAAGCACCCATTAGGGTGCTTATACAATGTTTAATCGCATCGCATCGTATGGCATTGTATGCCATGTACAATGGCATACAATTTCAAAATTGTATGCCATCGTGCACTATCGTACGATATCGCGTCGCATCGCATACCATCGTATACGTTATGGTATGCGATGCGATGGGCGCCGCCAAAATACACAAGTACCGGTGCTGCTGCTGCAGAACATCTGCCATGTTACCAAGTTATTATCTTTAATTATTGTTGTGTCGATTAACATCACTATCAAGCAGCGCAACACTCTGCCAACAATGACCCCATTATCACCCGGAATATCCCAAGTAGGTCGTCCTTCACACTGTACATGGCTCCAGGCTTCTTCTTCTGGGAGATGATACAATCTCCAAGGTCCGGGATATCCCTATGCGGGTATAGGCAGTTGTTTAGACCTGATCGCTGGGCGGCTTATTTTTGGAGCCCAGCCAAGGTGAAATCCTGCCTTGTGCAAGTTGGATCAGCAATTAGCTGCGAATCCATATTCCCAGTGTGTGTAGTTTGTGCGTAGCCCAGGACTTACTCGGCGGCTGTGATAGACACAGTCGGATTGGGGTCAACGCTGAGGCCACACGATTTATCCTGTGCACCACTGCGTTTCCCTGACACTCTCAGAAACCACCCACAAATGCCGGCTTCAGTCCATCACCTTGCACACGGCCAGCAATCACCATCGCAGGATGGCCCCACGCATGCATGCTACGGGCTGTACCCATGTGCAGTCTATCGATCAATCCTCTAGCTTATGAATTCCCAGCCGTGCTATCAGGTCTGTATAACCCTCATACTCCGCTGTATGTGGACAGAACTGCAGTCACATTCATTGCCTGTGTGGTTCACGTCAGGATCTGGCACTGGTACTATTTGAACTTATGGGGCGCAGTTATAAGGGGAGCTGTATAAGGCCTTCTACATAGGAGAAATGGGAAAGATAACCATAGCATCCTGTCATATTATATCTAGAATATGATTGGTTCATTAGCCATGTATGATCTTTAGGTTTGAAGATCTCTCCCTGATTGTTCTTCACCTGTCACTCCGATGATGCAATGCTCACTATTGTGCATTCCGCTCTTACTCATTGGGATCAGAGAATTCCATCTCACATTCCTAATGGTTTTGATGATTCCTACGGGTCAGAACGACAAAATCAAAATGTAGTCCAGTGTGTACGCACTATGGGCCATTTTCAGGCCCTGGTGTGTAAGTGCGCAAATCCCTTTTCAACGATTTATGCACTTCTGCGCATTCGCGTACCTGGAGCGCACAAGCCCTGAAACTGCCATCACAGACCACATTACCGACCGGGAGCGGCAACCGAATGTTTTGTGGGAGAGGTGCAGGCTACACAAACGTGCCAGGACCACTCAAGGAGAGGGCCGTGGCGGCTGCGTTGGACCACAATTTATCAATGTGACGGCAACATTTTTTTGATGATGACAATAAATTTGTGTTTCATGATATATTTCTATTGCATAGTAAGAGAGCGCACGCTAGGCCTGTAGTAAACACTCCAGCTTGTTCTTTCATTGCTTTGTAGTCTTCATTATGTGAAACAGAACTAGCTGTGCACATGCTCAAATGGAAGCATTTGAGATTCTAAGGATGGCAGCCTGGTGTACAATACCCTCACACCCAGAATTCACAGCTAGGGGGCATTTGTGTGACACTTCGAATCCTAGGTTTCATACAGTAGCATAGAATGTGATAGCAGATAAAAACCACTTGACCCAACTAGTCTACCCATGTACTTACACACTAGGCTTAATTCTTGTCTGGAGCCAGTTAGCCTATCATTGTATTTTGGGAAGAAACCTGGGCACCCAGAGGAAACCACTCAAGTACGGGGCGAACACACAAACTCCGCACAGTTAGGTCCGTGGTGAGCATAGAACCCATGACCTTAGCGCTGTGAGGCAGTAATGCTAACCATTACACCATCTGTATACATTTTCCCCACACAACAGTAGTCATGAGAGAAGGGCCCTGAGTCTTTCTTCTGGGACTTTATGCAAATACTGCTCAGTGTTCTTCCCTGGTGTACAGCCATGCGCCTGCTTGTACAGGTAGATACGTCCACTTTTAGCATCTTTACCTCTTGGTGATTCCACCATCAGTCACACCGTTGGAACTCGCACCAGCCCCTTGCTAAGTGCACACTGTCCATCAGAGCATGGCCTGCAGTGTGAGCAACTGTGTGTCTGAGTTCACAACCACTTTAGTGACATACCTGCAGCACTCCCGTAGCACGCCCATCATAAGCACCACCGCCATGTGTCCATGGAACACCCAGCACATTTTCAAGACATTTCTGATACTGTGCATCTCAGTCACGACTGCAACTCTGGGCATGCGCAGCGCAACTTGATAGAAATAAATTGCTCATCTGATCCCGATATTGATATTTTGTCAGACTCCAGAATCCAGCCCAAGATGAGAAACCAATCTCACTTCCATTTGATTTTCAATTTTATTGTCACTACAAAAACATAAAAAAAAAAAATGTTTTACGATTCAAAAAGTAAGGGTGTGGCCACATCCCATTGCGGACTTGAGGGTCTCCCTGCAATAACACGGTGCTGGAGGGGACATGGCAGTGTTCTGGGTGGAGTTGATCAAACATACTATAATTGATTCCTCGATGATCAGGGCTATTGAGAGCGGAAACCGTCCTGTACAGTGGTGGTGGTGGTGGTGATGGTGGGGGGGGGCAATGATTGGTCTGCACCACTATGTTTGGCACCCCTTTCCAACTGACCCGAGCTTCCGACAGGCCCTTCAACAAGCTCGGACCCATCTAAAGTACCAGGACGCACTCTCTGCTCCCCCTGTCCTATGATTGAACAGCACAGACTGGGCCTCAAACATGAATAAAGTCCATCCATTTGTGCATTCTGTGACCTTTATTAACCTTAGCTAATTGGTTTATAAATTATCTAATTAACAACGAGGGAAACTTATAGAGGGGCTGATTCTGAAGCATGTAGAAAGGTTATTGCAGATGTCAGCTTACTGCGCATGCACCAATGAAATAAATTGGCCCATACGCCAAGTCACAGATGGTGTTCGGTAGTTCGCACAGATTCATCCGTTTGCCCACCTGCCGGCAGACCTCTCTGTTCTTTACATCTATTTCCCTGTGCGGTGATAATGCAATCGCACGGAACTGGTCCATCTCATGTGAGTGTCATGTGCATGCGGTGAGTGTGCTATGGGTGTGTCAGCCGACTCAGTGCTCAGTTCAGGGTAGGGATGGCCATCGTTGCCTTTGCCATCAATGGTTGCCATCGATGGCAAAAGTGCAACAGGCCATTGATGGTGCATAAGTATGCAATGGATGACCATTGATGTTTTTACATATCGATGATCATCCATTTGCTTTGAAAGATTGGCCTGTGGGCGGGGCTTCTCGGGTGTTGGGGGCTCCGTGTCCCGGCCCCTTAATGAAAAAAATAAAAACAAAACGATTCAGTTAAGCCTGACAACGATGGTGGGAAACCATCTGGTTCTCCTCCATCGATGTCAAAACTATTCGACATCGGCCATAAACCATCGATGATTTCTAGTCATCGATGGTTGATGGCCATCCCTAGTTCAGGGACAGACATGGAACTGACGAATCTATTACAGCCGGCATGGGCCTGGTGTAAGTCCAATACTAATGATAGTGGCTTCGGCTTCCACATACAGACGAATGGCTTATTAGTATACACAGGTGGATTCTTGCATTAGCAGAAAACAGTAAGCAGACATCCGCGGCCAGACAGAAAAGCAGCCGCGAATGCTTCCGACTGAGATTCAGCCGCACAATGTTATAGATGAGAAGAAAGCCAATACAAGAACGCAAAGTCATTTGTATGCCGTGTATAAATAGGTAGCAATAGAAACGTTAAAATGGTAAACACTCGGTATACACAATGACATCGAAATAAGCAAAGCATTCATTTTTAATCAAGCCAACGGGATATAGAGGGTAACGACTCAGTCATCAATTTTCAATTTTAGCATAAAACCAACACTCTCCAAATTTATGACCCTGAACAATGATATGCAAACGAGATTTTGATATAAAGGGATGTACAGTAAAACAAAGATATATCGAGGTGTACAGTATACATTAAATGCAACACATTACTGCCGAACTGAACGACGCTTGCAAAATAATATTTTACAGCCACATAATAATTTAATATTTTATGTTTGATGGCGTTAATTGCCTCATTATATTTTCAACGGCGTGACAAGTCTAAAAATGCTGCGTGGCCACACGCACAACACTGGCTGGAAAATGTCCAAGCATAAATTAAAGGAAAATACAAATAATATACCTAGAGTTAAGGATACGCCTTGAGAATGTACAGTAGTCTATACATGAAACTGGGATTTTGGTTTTCGGTCTGTGGTGGAACTACATGTATCAGCATGCCAGCAGGGCCGGATTTGTCACAAGGGAGGTTGTTCAGGTTGATATGTTTGCATGCGAATTCGCAACACCAACCCCAGAAGCAGAAGCTACTACTGGCTCCAGCAAACATTTGCCATTCTCATCTGCCCGAACCAGCCTGAAAGGACCGGATACAATCTTATACCTGTTTTACCAGCACCAAGTGGCAAGCCCCACTCCTTGCATAAGGACTCTCCACTCTAAAGGGACTTTGGACGCTAAAAGGGAAATTCGTATTCCATCAGGATCCATTCTTCCCCTAAATCGAGCAAGGTGGACGGTAACTATACCGTGGGGGAGGGAATAGGATGTGAGTGCGCAATCCCTACTGCTAAATAACAATTAACATGTGACACCTCTTTGGTAAAGAATAAAAATATTTTATTAATTTGTGCAAAATAACACAACGTTGATCATTTGTAAGATACACTTAAAGAAATAAAATGGGAGTGTCTCCTAATACCGGTATACATGAACTAGACATACAAACATGAAACATAGAAAAATAATGAGAAAAAAATAAAAAAATATATAAAAAAATCCATAGGGGCCTGATTCAGCTCCTGCTAATGGGACGAATGTTGTATTAAAAAAGGACAAAGTTAAGGTAAGGTAAAATAAGGTAAAACCCTTTCCAAACCCCCACACCTATCGTCCATACAGCGGGTATCCTGGTTTACAGGACCCTTATCATCCTCATTGCAGGACTTTATTCTTGGCACAACTTTGGCCTTTTTAATAGAACATTCGTCCCATTAGCAGGAGCTGAATCAGGCCCCTATGGATTTTTTATATTTTTTTTTATTTTTTTCTCATTATTTTTCTATGTTTCATGTTTGTATGTCTAGTTCATGTATACCGGTATTAGGAGACACTCCCATTTTATTTCTTTAAGTGTATCTTACAAATGATCAACGTTGTGTTATTTTGCACAAATTAATAAAAGATTTTTATTCTTTACCAAAGAGGTGTCACATGTTAATTGTTATTTAGCAGTAGGGATTGCGCACTCACATCCTATTCCCTCCCCCACGGTCTTTTCTACCAAGGTGCTATTGTAGTGCACCACAGGATATTGTGCAGCAGCCCTATCTACACACTGCAGGTACAGCGCAGTCTTATACCTTTCTATATAGAGGACGGTAACTATAACCCACTCTGTTTACAGAGGCGGTCCCATCACAAAATTTCCAGGCACTATAGGAACGGGCAGTGTACTAAGCCACATCCGAGTTCTGCTTTCTGCACCAATGCATTTTAATTAGTTCTTGTATTCTATGTGTGGCCATGTGGCCTATTAAATTGTGATACTTTTAAAAAAAAAAATAATAATTTTTACCATAAAATTGTGAAGTCAATCCAAATAGCATATCAGTTTTTTATTTAACCAGCGCCGCAAATCTTGGTTTTCTTTTCAGAGTTGCAAATGAATTCACCCAAAGAGGATGTTTGCGCGCACACAGTGGCTGAGCTGGCAGACATGAGAATATGCGTACGCACACGCAACTGCGGGTACTTTGAGACCACTCCTATTTGTGTACCGTTGCCAACACTCAAGTTCTCACGTGGTATGGGCATAGCTTCGCATAGTGTGTGCGAGTGCGTTTGCCATTCACACGGGTGCATGCCAATGTGCAAGCGAACAAAAGAACCAGAAAAAGGTTCCTAGGGCCTAGGAACGGCACCCATAAAGGGCGGCAGGCTGCCCGTGACCAGACTGAGTGACCTGACCAGGCATCTGCAGCAGCATGGCCGAGCTGGCTTCGGCGAGTGACGAGCAGCACCGCCGCTGTCATGATTCATGTCGGTGGCGGAGCTCATAACTCCGGAGGCTCCGCATGCTGAGCCACTGCCCATTCGCTATACTATACACATAGCCTATTGGCTGCTGTGTATAGGATGAGCTTGCAGGGGCGGGGACAGCTGAGCCGAGCAGCCAAGCACCAAGCCCAGTGTGTTGTTCCTCCACCTTTAGGCTCCCTCCCACCGGGTCCATCCAGTCCATACTGAGGTGCGTTGTGGTGGCTGAATATGTTAAAATAGGGGGAGTGGCGGCCAAAAATTGTGCCTAGGGGCAGCCTGACCCCCTAAATTCACCCCTGCATGCCCTGAGCAGCAATTTCTCTACTTCTTTGTTAGAGGCTCTACTATAATCTTAAGGATTAAAATTTGGTTTATACATGTACGTGCCACTTACGGTTGCATTCATTAAAGTGGACCGCTCCTCCATGTAAAGAGGACAGATTTGATGCTAACTCTTATATATATGTCCTGGCAGCTGGGTTATTGCAGGGAACTAATCCCACTGAAGTCTCATTTCATCTGTACAGTTCTAGAGATTAATACAAATCTTATTTGACTCGTATTTATTGCTGTATTGTGTCATATTATGTATAAATTCTGATGGCCTAAAGCTCCAGATTTCTGCCTTTGCCCTGATAAGTAGTCCATAGATCTGCCAACAGATTGGTTAGCGAAGGTGCAAAACTGTCAATAAACTTTATTGGCCTCATATGCAAATTACCACGGGAGACTCTTAAATCTTTCTTTACAAGTAGCAATCCTGTGAAGCAAAAAAACTAGGTGGATATTTACAGTAAATCAGTGTGGCAGTCTATAGGATGCAGCCAGAAAACCAGCCCCTTTTTTTCTTGGTTTGTATCTTCAGGTTGTTGTTATTGAATTATAACTTGGCAAAGAAGTCATAGTAAAACCATAGGTGGTGTGACCAGCCTCTGCAGTTGAAGGACCACCCATCACAGGAGGTGTGACTAGCCTCTGCAGGGGTGCGGCTACCCATTACCGGAGGTGTGACAGCCCTCTGCAGGGGTGTGGCCACCCAGCACAGAAGGTGAGACCAGTGTTTGCAGGTGGTGTGGCCACCCATCACAGGAGGTGTGACCAGCTTCTGCAGGGGGTGTGCCCACCCATCACAGCAGGTGTTCCCTGACTCTGCATGAGTATGGTCAACCACCATAGATGCTTGGCCAACCATTAGAGTGGGCATGCCCTGCGGACACCATGGAGGCTACAGTGCATCATCTGGGCACATATTGTACCAAATTCTGCACTGTAATGAATACACCATTGTCCTAAGAATGAAGTATGATGTAACATACATATAATAATAAAGCACAGTGATGCCCAATGCACCAAACAAAAGAGGTGTGATATTGGGAAATGAGGTAGGGTGTGTCCTTGAGGGTGTGACACTATAATGCTTAGTCCATATGGCCCGTAGTTACTTTTTTTGACATTTTTACTACTACATTCTTAGTTTGTAGTACGCTGCATGTGGAATGTTATTTTCACACAAGAAAACATTAGATATAGTAACCCAACCGCTACTTGTGATTGGCAGGAGGCTGTGTCGTTTCTATAGAAACAAACCCAGGTCACATGTTCTTCTATGCTCCCAATGAACCCGGAAGCTGGCGCTCTTGCACAGTAACGATACGTAGTGCACAGTGTTCCGGTACCATTGTTATCTGACAAGTCAGAACCCAGAATATAGTTTGCAATGAACACTATAAAAGCTCACACTCCTATGAAAAGCCAACTAGACCTATGATATCAGTATGTTACTCCTAAACCTATAATGTCAGAATCTGAATACACAGTCTGCTGCCCTGAGAATTTACTATACACACTGACCCTAACCCTCCCTTCTACAGTATGTGCCTAACCCTAACCTTCGTCCCCACATCCTAACCCTCCACTCCCTGCAGTCTAAACCTGACCCCCTTCCCCGACCTAACCATGGCCCGCCCTGGCATACATTCGGGGTGCCTGCTGTCAGAATTCCAGTGTTGGTTTCCTGATCCATTTAGAGGTTCCGGCACCAATGTTCTGAGCAGCCGGGATTACGGCATTGGGATTCTGGTACCCAACGCCTGGGATTATAACTGCATCCCATTGGCTGCCGGCTTTTCATACCCTTCGGGGCCTGATGGTTTACAGACTTTTCCACTGTTTATGGGGAAAGATTTTAGTCTCTCCAGTCAAAATATGTCTGCCCTCAAATAATCATTGTAATTAGAGTTTGTTACCGTCTATAACAAGATAAGCTGTAATTACAGCCCATGGTGGCGCAGTCTGCTCCAGGAGAGGTGTGACGTTCCAGTGCTACAATCCACGCATTTCACCTTTCCTTCATTTAAGGAATAACATTCACCGCTGAGTTTGTAAACTCTCATTTTGCGGATTGTCTATGATGAAGTGGGCTGGTGGGACAAGCATCCATTCATCCTGTGGTGTGCCAGCGATATACTAAGGGAGCATCAGTAAGAAGAAACCATTGCGGGCTCCCACGAGGAACACTTAGCGTCAGTTTTCTCCTGAAAAAGCAATTTATGGCCGAGTGCAAAATGAAATGAATATTCTGCCGATTTGTTTTGAAAATGTTACTTCTCCGGCTGCAATCAGAGCGGAGTCACTGTCACACATTAAATATGTCACCTTTTGCTCATTTTATTTTGTTGTTGACGCCTTCCCTCAGACACTGTTTACTAATTGTTATTATTAATTAGCGTGTACAGATGGAAAAAAGTAACACACGGCGTGCAAGGTACAGTAGCATAGGTACATGGGTCAAGGCATTCTCCTAATAGAATGTAATATTCCTCTGCCTTCCACTGATTTATAATGGACTTGAATTATATTTTTTCTTTGTTATTTCCTAACACACTAATGCGGGATATGTGGCCTACGGGTGCGGCAGGAAGGCAGCACCTCATCATGGCAGCACGGACAGTGTAATGGTTAGCATTGCTGCCTCACAGTGCTGAGGTCATGGGTTCTATTCCTACCATGTGTTATATATACGGGGCAGTACGGATGGTGTAATGGTTAGCATTACTGCCTCACAGCGCTGAGGTCATGGGTTCGATTCCCACCATGGCTATAACTGTGCAGAGCTTTTATATTCTCCCCGTGTTTGCGTGGGTTTCCTCCGGGTACTCCGGTTTCCTCCCACAATCCAAAAATATACTGGTAGGTGAATTGGCTCCGCCAAAAAATGAACCCTCGAATGTACATGTGGTAGGGAATGTGCAAAGGCAAATTCATGTGCACTGCAGGTGGGGCAGATGTAACATGTGCAGAGAGAGTTAGATTTGGGTGAGTTATTTTGTTTATGTGCAGGGTAAATACTGACTGCTTTATTTTTACACTGCAATATAGATATCAGATTGAAATACACCACCCACCCAAATATAACTCTCTTACATCTACCCCACCTGCAGTACATATGGTTTTGTCCATGAGAGAGTTAATTTGCCTTTGCGAGTGAACCAGAATAACCCCCTATGTGTGTGCTATATAAATAAATAATAAATAAATCATGGAAGTAATGCTCTGCAGACCAGTCAAATATTGTGTATGTCTTCTGACCAGTGGAATTATAGCTTAGGGAAGACCTAACATTCTCCAGATTCATTTTCTATGTAGAACAGTGACTCACACGCCATTGTGCAGGGGAGGCTGGTTATGACGTATGAACATAGATGCAAGGATCGATGTATCGTGTGCTGGCTGCAGGGGGTTGTTCAGTCCTAATCACATGGCTGAGAATTTGCAGGTCGTGCAATTATCAATAGAATGCTCATGCGTATGGATTGTAGTGCACATGCGCAAGGCCATCCTGTGATAAAATCACTGGCCATACGCAAGGTGATGTTGCTGAAAGCTGCCATTTGTGGGTGGTAACCAGCCGTTTTCTGGGAGTGTCAGGGAAACCCCAGGCCAGCCCCCATTATTTGCGGGGAAGTCATGTGACGTCCACTCCGGCCCCGGTCAGTCTGTTTCTATCACAGCAGCTGAGTAAGTCCTTGGCCTACGCACAGACTGCACACAGTGGAAAAAAACATTCATTGGTGAGCGGCTTCTGAATTGATTTGCTGCTATTTTCCAATCCTCATCATTTTTGCAAGCTGTGGACAACGATGACCATGCCGTCCAGGAAGACCCGGGGGGTTCAAGGGGTGATTGGATGCGACTTCCTTAAGTCAGCAGTAAGTGCTCCTAAATGGAACCATGAGCCAGATTTATTAACATTTTTGCCCCTAGTAAGATAAAGCTGTGCGGGGACTGCGCCAATGTGATCAGCTATGTGTGTCTGATGGACAAACAAGCTGTGTAAAAGCTGTGAGCATATGCAATTGGGAAACCCACCACCCAAGTCTCCGGCCTAACTAATCTTATACTAAATAGTAATGGTATGATAAGGAGGGAGTGGCTACATAAGGCAAAATTAGTTCTTGGCTTGAGTAAAGATTTGAACATTTGGTAATCTGATACAGGGGATACATAGGGTTGTACAGTAGAAAGGAATGTGGGAGTGAGGGGGGGTGTATGGATCATATCTGTACCATTCTCGGTGTCACCTCCAATTTAAGGACAAACTACAAACTCCAAAGACAAAGTGGTCTTAAAGTAGTTTCAAAATAAATCAATATGTTACAAGTTTCTGTCATACGTCACAGTATGTAATTAGATTTATTGCAAATATTAAACATAGCGGAACTGATACCAAGTTGGGAGTTAAGCAAAAAGAGCATGTTACTGTGCATCTGGGTAACACCATGCTGAACTGCAGATGGGGCAGATGTAACATGTGCAGAGAGATTTAGATGAGAGAGGGGCGTGTCCTAACGCACATCTAAATTGCAGTGTTAGAGTAGCCTCACCCTCCTCACCTTTTGCTCCTCCTGCAGCATCTACAACTTACTCTGGGTGCCAGTTGCTGATCCTGGGACAAAGCCGCGTTGGACCAGGACTACAGCAGCAGCACAGGGAAGGAATCCAGAGCAGCCATATATGGGACAGCGAGGCTCCTCAGTTGAAGCACTACTTTCAATGTGGAGCTAGCCATGAACCAATTGGGACTCACGGTCAAGCAGCCAATTGGGAGAGGGTGCTCCTCATTGCCAGTCCGTAGACTCCTATTGGTTTGCAGCTGGCTCCATTCAAAATGCCACAGAGCTGTCCCTCTAACATCCCTCTGAACTGTCCCTATTACAGCGGAACAAACGTTGTGAGGAATGTTCTACTGCTGCACACTGAACCACACCGCCACCTTCTTGCAGCCCTGATGAGAGTGGTTTAAGCTGATGGGTTTTCTTGAAAACTGGAACCTTTTTTTGTTTGCACATGGACCTTATTCTAATCCATACGCTCCCCTGCACGTTCGCACAGGGGAGCGATGGTTTGCGACTGCGCGTGCACAAACACAAGTATGCGCAGGTGCAGCCGCTTGGTGCGAGCGGACATGGCAAACTGATTATTCACTATCTCGCTCGCACCTAGCAGTGTGGGTGGGGGGCGTGGGGCACCGGCAGGGGGCTATGCCCATGGGAACAACCAGTGTTTCATGGGCGTCTCCATGAAAACGCTGGTCGTTCCCTTGTAAATGCACCTGCAGCTGATGTCAGTGGATTTCAGCTGCCAGCCCTTTTCCCCTATAGGGCGGCCTCAGATCTAAGACACCAGAGAGGTGTCTTAGATCTGTAAGTGCTTGGTCCGCGACCATCGAATGATTCTGTTCCCACATGCAAGGCTGTGAATGGATGTTTATGCTAAACATTCATTTGCATGCGTGCTGGGATATTCGGCATGAGAGCGGGCGGGCATTTGTGCGGGTGGCGCCTTGCGTGTCAACCAGATTCCCCCCCATGATTGACTTATGCGTGGTCATATACAGTACAACTAAGCGTATTGAAGTGGGCAAATACGATGTATGATCTTGTACATTTTAAGTTGTCAAATCAGCAAATTGTAATCATCTGTGTTTATTTTTACTATTTCAGACATATTGGGTTAAGATTAAGAATATTAATTCTTAGTTCATTTAAAGAACTTCAATTCATCTTTGGATAATTGAATTTTTAATAATTATGGGGACAAAATTGTCTTCCCTTATCTGTCGTGAGCACATTTTTCTGTCTTTTTAAAGTTTGTAACACTGCACACAACCAGAGGGAGATGTATTAATCTTTGGAGAAAGGGAAAGTGGAGATGTTACCCTTAGCAACCAGCCACCTACTTATTGTCATTTATTTAGAAGTCCAGTCTTGCAGATATCTATGTATGGTGCATTTTATTACTGGCTAAATTGGATTTGTGATCTTTTAATAATTGGGTTAATAAATTGTACACTACGCACAGATGATGATATTTACTGGATGTCTGTGAGGATTCATATTCATATGATTACTTGGTTTCACTTGTTTGAAGTTTGTGTCATCAAATGTGACCTTTGTGATCATTACAACTGGTAATTACAGGTAAATCAGCGTACAGGTGGTATTGGAGGTGAACGGTGCTGATCAACATTCTGAGTGAGGAATTGTAGAGGGAGGAGAGAACCGTACCAAGGACAGATCCTTACAGGATACAGAAAGCAAGGGTATGGCACGGAAAGGTAGAGGAGTGATTGGACAACTAAGAGGAGACTCGTGAGAGGGGTTTGCAGGAGGAGTGACTTGTTGATAGTGTTTACGGGCAGTTATTAGAGAGCAGAAAGATCAAGGGAGGTTTTTTATTTTTTTGAGAATAGGGACTATTGACTTATTACATTTTTTTTCTTGTTCTTTTTCTTAATAATAATATATGACTGCTGGGCATTTTCATTCGCTTATAAAGGCCAGACTGTGTGCCTGATTTAGAGATAGAGGCTAATGACATAGCAGCTGTGTGATAATATGCTAATGACTCAAGGAGGGGAGGGGTGTCCAGTGTTAATGACACTTACTGCTATAGCATCAGAACATCTGCAGGGACATAATTCTTGCAACACAGGACACGGCTATTGGCTTCAGCATGCCCAAAAAACAGGGCCAATACACAGGGCCACCAATATGGAGGGACTGCCGTCAATGGAGTCCCGAGTTCAGAAAATCAAGGGACTGGGTGGCAGCCATGTAGATTGGTGCTGGGCCCCCCAGCTGGTTACAGATGGCGCACCAGCAGTGCTTCTATGCAGCTGTGGAACCTGATTGTGGAACGCTGAGGTTTCACCAGGCATGCCGGAACAATGGCCAGAAAGAGAGGTCCTCCCTGGGAGCCCTGCTAGCCCCCTCCGTTTTTTTAAACATCCACACCCCCAAACAGCCAGAGGGTTTTTAACTGCATTTCTGTATGCATTGAAACCCGCACATTAGGGCTTCAATGCAGAGGGTAACGTGTTTTCGTTACTAATCGCAATGTTAGTGCATATGCCATTAGTATGGATGCGATGTATGGCGAGATGCACAGGCAGAGTTAGTACATCCTGCCCACAAACTGATTTCTGATCTGCACATGCACAGAGCATCTCCTGTACATGTACAGATCAAACATACTGTGACACCTGCAAAAACATCGCCCCAGCATCCACCTATGAATTGGGCCCTGAGTTTGGGGGACATTCTGGAATATCAACAGACTTGCTACAACTGTGTGACACTTCATGTTTAAAAAAGTGGGATTACAGCATTGGCGCCTCAAACGTAACATACTGTGACAAGCAATCACATACACTGGATAAGATGAAGACTTGGCCTTTATATTGTAGCAGGTAACAGCATACCAGGTAATCAGTATAAGCAAGAATGGTTACAGCATTGCAGCATACAGGTGTCACAGCACAGTACAAACTCTTCAGAAGGCTCCAGTGATCCCTACAGTAGCCGACACACCGGCCTATCACTTGGGCAGCTTTTCCACCATCAGGAGTAATGACCAGGAAACCCTTGTATCAGGAGAGCACAGGTGCTGCTAATCATCCCAATAATTGCTGCTCTTGCTACTGCTTTAAAACCTGGACCAGATCATCCTCATTATGTTCATGTGGAAGTACGCTGTCCCTGCCACAATACTTAGACAAAACCGTTGTTCTATATGACTGGGTTTTTTTCTGCACAAATTGCCCGTGTGACAGGAGTCTAACACCAACTGTCTGCTAAATGAATTACCCGCAGAAAACAGTGATGCCTGTTTTGTGAAATATTTTTTCAATGGTCCCATAAAAAGGGAGTTTGAAACAACTAGGGGCTAATTTGCCTAACGGAAAATCAGAATGTATGGTTGTTTAGTGAGCCAATACAGGTTGAGTATCCCTCATCCAAATATCCGTTATCCAAATTATTCCAAAAACCATACATTTCAGAAAGTAAGAAAATAAAATTCTGTCTAAAAGCCCTACTGGGGACATCTGTAACTGGCACTACTGGGGACATCTGTAACTGGCACTACTGGGGACATGATATGTAACTGGCACTACTGGGGACATCTGTAACTGGCACTACTGGGGACATCTGTAACTGGCACTACTGGGGACATGATATGTAACTGGCACTACTAGGGACATGATATGTAACTGGTACTACTGGGGACATGATATGTAACTGGTACTACTGGGGACTTGATATGTAACTGGCACTACTGGGGACATCTGTAACTGGCACTACTGGGGACATGATATGTAACTGGCACTACTAGGGACATGATATGTAACTGGCACTACTAGGGACATGAAATGTAACTGGCACTACTGGGGACATGTTATGTAACTGGCACTACTGTGGACATGATATGTAACTAGCACTACTAGGGACATGATATGTAACTGGCACTACTAGGGACATGATATGTAACTGGCACTACTAGGGACATGATATGTAACTGGCACTACTGGGGACATGATATGTAACTGGCACTACTAGGGACATGAAATGTAACTGGCACTACTGGGGACATGTTATGTAACTGGCACTACTGTGGACATGATATGTAACTAGCACTACTAGGGACATGATATGTAACTGGCACTACTAGGGACATGATATGTAACTGGCACTACTAGGGACATGATATGTAACTGGCACTACTGGGGACATCTGTAACTGGAACTACCGGGGACATGAAATGTAACTGGTACTAAAGGGGACTTGATATGTAACTGGCACTACTAGGACATGATACAGTATGTAACTGCCACTACTGGGGACATCTGTGACTGGCACTACTGGGGACATGATATGTAACTGGCACTACTGGGGACATCTGTAACTGGCACTACTGGGGACATGATATGTAGCTGGCACTACTAGAGACATGATATGTAACTGGCACTACTGGGGACATGATATGTAACTGGCACTACTGGGGACATCTGTAACTGGCACTACTGGGGAAATCTGTAACTGGCACTACTAGGGACATGATATCTAACTGGCACTACTAGGGACATGATATGTAACTGGCACTACTGGGGACATGATATGTAACTAGCACTACTAGGGACATGATATGTAACTGGCACTACTAGGACATGATATGTAACTGGCACTACTGGGGACATGATATGTAACTGGCACTACTAGGGACATGATATGTAACTGGCACTATTGGGGACATGATATGTAACTGGCACTACTGGGGACATCTGTAACTGGCACTACTGGGGACATGATATGTTACTGGCACTAAGTATGTGCAAGAAAATTATTGCTTAGCATTTACAGTCAGTGCCTGAGATTTTACACAAACTTTGTTTCATGTTTTGAAACCTTGTTTTATGTACAAATAAAATATATTTGTGTGTATTTCATGTGTCTGATGTGTTTGTACAACATAAATGCAAGATACCTCATTGAAATATAAAATATTCTGAAATACAGAATAATCCGTTATCCAAAATTATTCTGGTCCCGAGCATTATGGATAAGGCATACTCAACCTGTATACAAGTTCTCCATTGATAAAATGACTAACCACTAGAATAAACTGTAATAGTTTTCACATGCCCAAATACACAACCACCTGCACTTATTTTCAGTAACATATTGTGGAAGTGGATGGTCTATTGAAACCTGACAATAGATTAATCAAAAATAATTATCAAAAGAGAGGGTTTAGCTCAACTTGCTCTCATTTATACACTGTGTACATTGTGGAGTCTGTACTGTGCTCCTCGGGTTGGGATCATTTGGTCTATTGCATTATGGTCGAAAGTCATTAGGTCGAATCCATTAGGTCGACATGCTAAAAGGTCGACATGACTCTAGGTCGACATGGGAAAAGGTCGACATGATTCTAGGTCGAAAGGTCATTAGTTCGACAGGTCATTAGTTCGACAAGGTCATTAGTTCGACATTGTCTATGTCGACATTCACAAGGTCGACATGGGGTTTTTCACTGTTTTTTTACCTGAATGTCAACACAGTCGACATGGACACAGTTTAAAGTGCACTGCATCCCCTCACATCGCTCGCTGCGCTCGCTATGCGTCGGGCACGGTGCCTCGCTACGCTCGGCACACTATTTTATTCTCCCACCACGCCCTAGTGGATGGTAGGGCATGAAATACCGCCTGTCGGCACATGTTGGCTCAAAAAACAGTGAAAAACTCCATGTCGACCTTGTGAATGTCGACATAGACAATGTCGAACTAATGACCTTGTCGAACTAATGACCTGTCGAACTAATGACCTTTCGAACTAGAATCATGTCGACCTAGAGTCATGTCGACCTTTTAGCATGTCGACCTAATGGATTCGACCTAATGACTGTCGACCATAATGCAGTAGACCAAATGACCGCATCCCGTGCGCCTCAATACTGGTCTAGTACGGCTCCGCCAGCGAGAGAGACAGATGCAGACTCCAAAAGGTAGTCAGCACTGCGGAGAAGATAATCGGGACAGACCTTCCCTCTGTCCAGGACATGTACCTGTCCAGAGCAAAAAAGCGGGCAATGAAGATAGTCAAGGACCAACTACATCCTGACCATGGCTTGTTTAACCTGCTGCCATCAGGCAGATGCTACAGGGCTATTCCCACCAGGTCCACCAGACGCCTAAAAAGTTTCTTTCCTCAAGCGGTTCACCTGTTGACACGTGAACTCATGAACACCTCACTGTCTAGTCGCACCATAACCCTTAGCACATAATCTAACATGGTGTCCCCTCGGAATAACTTTCTATATGACTGTACATGTTCCCCCACCTGTTTATATTGTTTATTGTTTATACTGTATGCTGTTTACTTGTTACCAGAGGCGGTTTTTACCTATGGGCTGCAGGTCTGCAGCCCCCCAGATAAAATTCCTCCCTGTTCTCTGCCTAAGTGAAGCCAGATGCAGTCTGTGAGACTGGTCTGGCTTCACCGTGACTGGCAGTGACTTCCTATTGGAAGTCAGACCTGCCAGTCACCCAAGGCAGTCCTATTGGGAGGTGCTGAGTAGCAGCCCATAAAAACTGGGTTCCTTACATACGCAGTACGAGGATGATAATGCGCATGCACCGGACCCAGGACCCTGAATATGCCTCTGGGGGCTGCTGCAAAAGCAGCCCATAGGCTGAGGCTGGGGCCAGTGCATGTGCAGTACAGAAGAAGCTACTACGCATGCGCTGACCACGCAACAGGGACCAGCAGCCTTGGATATGTGGCAGCAGCTGGAGGGGACCAGGGGCACAGCGGCGGCAGCGGAGGCCCACATCACGCCAGCCCTCTCCTCCGCAGAGGTAAGAGCCGCCGCTGCTTGTTACTCACCTGGCTGCTGCACAACAAACCCAAAACAAATTCCTAGTATACGCAAGTATACCTGGCCAATAAAGCTGATTTTGATTCTGTTCCTGACTGAGGGGTACATTTACAAAATCTACTAAAAACAAAAAGAGGTAATGTTTCCCATAGCTGCCAATTTGTGTATAATTTCACTGTTGCATCCTAGAAATTGATAAAATCAGTTTGGTTGCTATTGGCAACATCACTTTTTCCCATTTGTAGAAGCTTTAAGGAAATACATGGACTGGACAGCAGTAAAGTCTTGTAGTTCTTTATTTATAACAGAAAGACAACATACAAGGTAACAGTATGGAAATTCTTCAGTTACAGCATAGCAGGTTTACACCCCAGAGAACAGCTAATGTAATCCCCACATTCCCACCTATATCCCAGCCTCTTTTAGGCATTGGGAGCAATGACCTTCTGCTCTGGACAAACATTTAAGAGGTAGTAACAGGTGATGTTAATAAGCAGAGAGTGATTCACAATACATCTTAAAAAGCCCAGAGTGGATTTCTCTAGCCCTGCTGCTGCTGCTGCGCTGTTCTAAATACTGGACTGGATCTTCCACATTCCCTTCATGTGGAAGTATGCTGTCCCTGCCACAAAATGTACCCCTCAGTCTCTGTGGATGGAGGTATCCATTTTGTAGTCTAAACAGGTATTGATCAAAAAACAGATAAAATATTCCCATAGGAACCAATAAGGCATAAAATCCATAAATATCTTTATATAATATGTCATAATAAAGTACAACCTATCAATTTAATAGAAACATTTTTCCACCTCACAAAATGGCCAACTCCATTGTAGATATTTTAAGGCGCCGACAATTACAGACCAAATAAAGCAAACAGAACACAGCACATGAATTACAGCATCTAAGCAGAACGAGATGGGATTTTCATTTTCAGGCTCGAAGAGTGAGCGAGAATTGTCTTCTGCATTTTAATCAAAGACATGTCATGTTACTTTGACTTAAAAGGGAAATTGAAGGAGATTGGAGCCTCGCTAAACATCAGCGATGTGAGGGTGATGAATCTGGAATCTGGTAAATCTTGACTTTGAAAATAATAAGCCACAAAATACAGTCGCCTACAGAAATAAATGAACCTCATTTGAATATGCTACCACCAAGCAAAAATTGTTATCTTTTACGCAGGCAATACGGTAGAAATCTCATTCCAAAATGAGGTGTATTTTTAGAATAAGTCAAAGCACAGACTATAAGACTAAGTTTGATAATTACTATACATCTTTTTTCCTGCAGGCTGCTATTAATAATCAGGAATTCTGTACAATGTCATGACCATAGCAACCACAGTCACATGGCATATTATGTAGCGATCAGAAAATTTTTGGAAGAGCCCTCTGCAACATAAAATACCCCTCTACTGCTCCTTTGCCATCACCTGAACTGCTGATAGGCTGTAACTGTACATGACAGCCATACTTGTTTTGCCTCCAGAGAGATTTTGAAAATGAGATAATGATTTGTAAGATGGGGCTAAGATCAGATGCATACTTAAAAGGTATTTCATTTGAAATTTAAACAACATAAACCCCTTCTGTGTGTGGCTGCAGATTAAATTATAAGGAGATGTTGAACTGCTCTTGGTAACTTTGTAAAGCATTGGTGCTAATTTCTGTTGAAGCTGCCCAGTACTTTCAGAGACTGACAGGATGGAGCCCCAGAGAAGTTGAAGAGGTAATGATCTAGTAAATGGTAGCGGAGGGATCGGGGCAGAGGGTGACCATGTCTGAGTGCTGACAGCCACATGCCTGCTCTCCGGGCATTACACTCTGTTAGCATTAGATCATGCTAAGAAATTGCTGCAGAACTGCCAGTCAGGGCTGCTGGTAACAAAAATCCTCTTGCCTACTTCTATGTAATAAGTGTCCTCATTCCAATAGAACTTACCCATTCAGACAGGGGTGTGAAATTAGGAGTAGCAGAACCTCAATTATTTAGGTTTTCTACAACAGTGCAAAATATAAATTGTGCTCAGATTTATAGGGGAAAACAGATACAATACACTACTTCCGAAATCTGCCATATGTGCTCTTACACTGGATACATGGAATTAAATGCATATAGGGCCCAATTCACACCTAATTGCACGGCTGCGAATTCACAGGCCAGGGATTATCGATAGGCTGCGCATGCTAGGGTGAAACTATCATAGGTGCAAGGGGTGCAGCTGCTATGGGGCCCAGAGATGAACGGGGCCCATCTTTACTGTCTAAGTAATATGTTTTACATACATTTATCACCATCAGTTGCTAAATACGGGCAGCATGGCTGGTGTAACGGTTAGCATTACTGCCTCACAGCACTGAGGTCATGGGTTCCATACCCACCATGGCTCTAACTGTGCAGAGTTTGTATATTCTCCCCGTGTTTGCGTGGGTTTACTCTGGGTACTCTGGTTTCCTCCAAAAATAGCAATAACCTGCATGCATCTCCAACATCCTGCGCTCTGTTCCAACAGCCCCCACAGGACACCCCCCCTTCATATACTATTCTCTGGCCCTCCCCAAGGAGACTGCTCTTTTTTACAAACCCATGTTAGGAACCCACAACAGCCTACCCCGTTATCTTAATCCAAGTACAGGACTACTCACAACCCATACAGGCTTGCATCTGTCCTCCCAACCCACACACAAGATCCCCCACCCCCATTTATAACAGCCTGCTTTTAGGGTGATGGGGTAAGACTGGGGGATAGGAGAGAGAGACAATGGAGGAAGAAGGGGAAGAAGAAAGAGATACTGTGAAATAGAGATGTGGAAGGAGAGAAGGAGAGAAAGAAAGGGACAGAGAGATAGGGGGGGAGAGGGAAAGAGAGACCCGGAATAAGAATGGGGAAGGAGGCACTGAATAATATAAGGGAAGAGAGACAAATGATTTGATTGCAAAACAGCCTTAGGGCCTGCTCGAAGCTAATTTAGTCTGCTACCTTGTAATGGCATTGCTTCAGACATACAAACGGACACTAGACATATATACAGTATATATATATCTATCTATATATAGATAGATATATATATCCAGGGCCGGATTAACAATGGGCCTGGTGGAGCTACAGCTCCAGGCCCACTCTCCAAGTAGGCCCATTTTATAGCTGAGGGCCAGGGCTTTCCAATGAGCCCAGCCCCGCATTGCTAGCCCCCTGAGAACCGGAGATACCACCAGGCAAAGCGGGAACGTTTTCCCCATAGGATAACATAGGACCCGCTAATTCCACGGCTGCCAGTTCCCCCTCCGGCATCACAGAAGCTCGAGGTCGAACTCAAATCGCTGGGCCTTCAATCTGATACCAGGCTGGTCCATATGGGTTCATTGGTTCTAGAGATATTGCTGTTAAACTGATTATTTAATTTCTGAAATGTAATTTCATGGCTGTTCATGTTGTTTGAGGACAGATTTCTCTGGAACCAAACGGCCCAGTTTCACGGGACCAAAATCATTCGAAGCCCACATGTAAATGGGTCAGTTGGTTCTGAAAATACAGCTGGTTGTTTAAAGGGGGGGGGGGTGGTTTGTTTTCTCTCCCCCTTATACCAGAAAATGCAGGGACTAGGCTGGTGTAAAAGGGGCCAGCCCAGGAATGTCCCTGCATGATCCTGGGACCATATTCCCGGGTAAGTCCCTGCATTTTCTGGTGTGAAAGGGGTATTATTTCAAATAGCCGGGACCTGCAGTCCTCTGAATACAGCCGGGCAGCTCCCTGCTCTCTGCCCAGCTGTCAATGGCTGCCATTTCTCTCGGCGGTAGCTGTCCCCCAGTTAATGCGAGCATGTATTCCCCCTTGACAATGAGCATGTAATCCCACATGGCAATGAGCATGGAACCTCTTGCAATGAGCATGTAGGTAAGCAGCACTTATGTAGCTTAATTTTTAATAGGCATTATGGTATTTGGCATAATACGTAATAGACATTATGGTGTAAATTTTTAATGCGTGCCTTCGGCACGCAACGCCCCTGTTTATGAAGCATATTGTGCATTACTGCTTTGGTATAGTGTGTATTTTGGCTCCATCTATGTACCAAAATGTGAATTTTGCCTTAATGTGTGGCATAATGTGAATTTTGACTTAGTCGGTGTGAATTTTTTCTCATTCCATGTGGCAAGTACAGTATAAGGGGGTTACTATTGTGTTGCATGATTTGTATAAGGGGTATATGGTGTGGTAAACTTAGGTTACCAGATAAAAGGTGCTGAAATGTTGTCTACCAAGTTTCGAGTTTCAGTATTTTTTGTATGACTGGAGTGCCGCCTCACCCCGCAAGTATCTTAGGACATCGGCATCCTGCAGGGGTGCACCTTTTGGAGGGCACCCGCCAATATATCTCCATGCATTTTTCCTATGTCAGCCCCCTGCCTTCTCCAGACATATATAATTAGTTGAAAGTATTTACAGAAATAGAGACACACCCATGAGCAGACCACCCAACCAGAACACTGGTCACGCCTCCCACATTATTAGGTGCTGGCCACAACACCTATTATTGTGCATAATAGGCCCTTGATCATTTTCAGCTCCAGGCCCATTTAGACCTTAATCTGGCACTGTATATATCTATATATATATATAGATATATATAGATATAGATAGATAGAGAGAGAGAGAGAGAGAGAGAGAGAGAGAGAGAGAGAGAGAGAGAGAGAGAGAGAGAGAGAGAGAGAGAGAGAGAGAGGGGGGGATAAATGGTAACAATCACTATCATTGTACATTCTAAGGGAGTCATTTATCAACTAGTGATAACACTCATTGTGAATGATAAAATTACGATAAAGGTGTTCCAGACAATCAGCTCCTAACTGGAATGGGTTTGAAAATGACAGTTGGGGGCTGGTTGGCTGGAGCACCATTTATCATATGCAAACTATTTTAATTATTCACAGTGAGTGTTATCACAACAAGTTTTATCACTTGTTGATAAATAGTCCCCTAAGATTGCTGTTTTTGTTTCCTTTTAAATTAAGTCTTGTGTCCACTTTCCCTGTTGCGCCGTAGTTATCTCTCTCTTCCCTTTAGAATATGGTTTTATCGCTGCTATGTTACTGCTGTATAGCTGTATTTGCCCTTTACCCTGGCAGCACAGTGGCAGCACAGCAGGACTGCAATGACAACAACACAGTCTTTTCTTTGTAGACAGAAGCTTCTATCTGTGCTGGGATGTGAAATGAATTGTACATGACGACAGTAGCAGATAATGTGCGCACTCTGGCCTGCGATACAATATCCCATCTATAGCAGGGTTACTTCAGACGCTGCCCTGGAATACTGGGAAATCAGATTCCTGAAGTCATTAGCAAAGTAATGATCTGATGATTGCTTTATCGTCACAGTGGATTGTTTGTTGATTTTAGAATTATTTAATAGTCATTTATACCCCTTTCACACCGCACTTGTTAAACGGTATATTGCCGTTTTTTTTTTCCATTTTAAAACATTTAAGGCTGCAGTGGGAAAGCGCCAGAGTTCATTTACCGGTTAAAGATAACCGGTATTTCAAAACGTTTAAAAAGCAGAGTCCTACACGTTTCATAGCTGTTTTTTATGCAGTGAGAATGGCTCTGAAACGGTATTTAGTCAAATCAACAGATTACAGACCTGTGATAGGCTGTCCCCTGCATTCTGCCTTGAAACGTGTTTAGGGGATTAAACGGGTTGACTGATGTGAATGGTACTTAAACGGTATTTAAAACGGTAATCTACTGCAATGTGAAGGTTCAGACCCGTTTTAAATACCGTTTTAAAATACCGGTTTTGAAAACGTTTCGGCAGTGTGAAAGTGGTATAAAATACTTTGCCCCACAAATGATTTGCAACAAAAAATCATGTTAAGATTTCACGATTCCAAGATCATTACATTTATTTAAGAATTAAATCTAAAATAAAATACCCTCAACAGGTGATAAAATATATATATATATAAAACGATATCTGTGCCCCCCAAAAACAAACACGGTAGCGACAAGTAAAATAGGGACACTTCTCTTACCTCTAAACAGGTGCAAAATTAATAATACATTTTACCCTTTTTTCTGGGCTTTGGAGGTGATTCGGACCTGCTCGTAGCGAGCCGAATGTGGTCCCCCAGCTGATGGCGGGTGTCTACGCATGCACGAATATGAGCATGTGCAAACCACCTGAGCGAACGCCTTTGGGGAGTTTCACACTCGCGCTGTCATTTGCGCCAATAAAAGAGGGCAGGGTGCGGAAGCAGAGGGTGCGCCGGGGGGCGGAAGCAGGGGAATGCCTAGCGTTTTATGTGCGCACTAATAGAAATGATGGCCATACCCCTGCGAACACAAGCGTGCGGATGCCTGCTTGGGGCGGCTGATGTCACATCTCCGGCCAGGATAAAAGTCGCTCTAAGGCTGCTGGTCAGTAACAGTCAGGCTGGCTGCTCTGCCATCCCAGGATTCTCTCTGTGCCCCTCTTGCCGTTTCAGATGACCATCGCAACCAATGGTCCCCATGTTTTATCCCAGACTACGACTCCGGTCGCATTGCTCTAATTGCAAATGCAGTAAGGGCGTGTGTATGCCCGTGAACGGCTTTACACATGTGA
The DNA here is from genome assembly GCF_055691185.1 of Crinia signifera. Lineage (NCBI taxonomy): Eukaryota > Metazoa > Chordata > Amphibia > Anura > Myobatrachidae > Crinia > Crinia signifera. The sequence goes on from NC_139223.1 coordinate 43,047,060, forward strand.
TCCATTCTGAATGACGGCCATATTGTATAACCTTAAACCCACACCCATAAAAAAATCTTATAAATGTCCGCCCTGAGATGATTAATGGGGATTCCGTTGAGAAAGATACATGGGAGCTTGGAAACGGAACGAAATTCCCATTAGGTCCCACCCTATTCTCTAGGGTCAGGTTCTAGAAGGTGCACTCAAATGATACATTGTTACCCAAGGCCGAACTGGCCGTCCAGCACAAAGACTAATGATGGGGTAATCCAGACACGCAGAGAAACCTGGGCTGGCCAAGCAGCACAGTCTTCTGCCACTAGGCTGCCCTCCTACAGGGGCACAGAGAGAATCCTGGGATGGCAAATAGTGTGCCTCGAAACGCGAGGCACACTATTGTATTCTCATACCATGCCATAGTAGATGGTAGGGCATGAAATACCGCATGTCAGCACATGTCGGCTAAAACAAAACAAGAAAAACTCATTTAGACCTTTTTGACTGTTGACCTTCCCATTGCTGACCTAATGCTTGTGTCGACCGTTAGACCCTGTCGACCTTACCCATGATGACCTATTTCATGTGTCGACCTTCAGTGGTCGACACATTGCATGTCAGCCTTAAGTCTTGTAAGGCCTCAGTGATATTTATCATATCAGGGTCCTCCTCCAAAAGTCAGTGCCATTTGGTGGTTGCACAGTGCATGCGCCGTCAGGGTTTGCCGCCCCAGCGTACTCATGCGCAATGGCTGCTGGGTTCTTCAAAGTGGGCGGAGCAAAAGTAGGAGGCAGGGGCGTACGGTATCTGGATGATAACTCAACAGTGTTGACCCTTTAATCCGGAACAGGGTAGACTACCTCACCCCTGCCTCTCTCCTGGCCAGTGGCTAGTTTCGCGGGTAGGGGGCCCGTCTGAAGATGAGAGCATAGGATTACTGTATATATAAAAGATCTTTTTGAGGTGAAGTACCACCAATGACCACTAGAGGCCACTCAACAGACCAAATGACTCTTAACAGAAAGTGAAAGCAAAATTATATGTTTCAAATAGTCATGGGCAGAGTGATCAATGAACTGAGTCGAGACAGCGTGCTCGGTTCAGTGAAGTGAATCAAGCCTGGGGCTCGTCTCCCGTGTCATGGCTGACAGGTTCAGGAGGACTTGTCTCAGGCACAGCAGCAGCCCTGCCCCTGACTCACTAGAATAACTTAGCCTGCACAGTGTACAACTATCTAGGCTCACTGGCAGGCTCAGTGATTCGTCCAGGCACAGCAGCCCTGCCCCTGACTCACTATAATAACTTAGCCTGCACAGTGTACAACTATCTAGGCTCACTGGCAGGCTCAGTGATTCGTCCAGGGCCAGGCACAGCAGCCTTCCCCTGACTTACTAGTAAGTCATGAGCTCCCTGCCTGCCTCCCACTCAGGGGCGGGCTGGGCCGGGGGGCAGGGTGCCACATGCCCCCCAGGCCGGTAATACTGTGTGCACGCTGGGCCGCGGTGTGCTTCTTGCATACGCTGCCGCCCGCGGCCGTCACCGCTGCAGCTGATCCATTCCCCGGCTTCCTGGCCGCACAAATGGAAGGCGACGGCCTCTCCAAAAATGGCCGCCGCCTTATAGGAGACAGACACTAGAGGTACTGCCATACCTCTAGTGTCGGTCAGAATAGAACAGCGTGGCCAGCGCTACCCGGAAGTGCGGATTCGGGTAGCGCTGGCGCTCTATTTAAATTATAGAACCCCTTGGCGAAGAGCATGTTCCCTGGCTCCCCCTGGCAAAAAATCCCCATGACAACAAGAATGAAACACCTGGAGAGAAGCATGTAACCCCTGGCAACATGTGATATACTTCTGACAATGCACATGTAGGTAAGCAGCAGTTATATGGTATAATATGTAATTGGCTTTATTATATTTAATGGGCATTACAGTATTTGCATTATGTGTAATGGGCTTTATAGCATGTGGCATTATGTTTTATGGGCATTACGTTGTTGGTATTATGTGTAATGGGCATTACGGTGTTGGCATTATGTGTAGTGGGCATTACCGTGTGTGGCATTATGTTTAATTAGCATTACAGTGATGGCTTTATGTGTAATTGGCATTTTGGTGTTGGCATTATGTGTAATGGGCATTACGGTGTGTGACATTATGTGTAATGGGCATTATGTGTAATTGGCATTACGGTGTGTGGCATTATGTGTAATGGGCATTATGTGTAATTGGCATTACGGTGTGTGGCATTATGTGTAATGGGCATTATGGTGTTGGCATTATGTGTAATGGGCATTACGGTGTTGGCATTATGTGTAGTGGGCATTACCGTGTGTGGCATTATGTTTAATTAGCATTACAGTGATGGCTTTATGTGTAATGGGCATTTTGGTGTTGGCATTATGTGTAATGGGCATTTTGGTGTTGGCATTATGTGTAATGGGCATTACGGTGTGTGGCATTATGTGTAATGGGCATTACGGTGTGTGGCATTATGTGTAATGGGCATTACGGTGTGTGGCATTATGTGTAGTGGGCATTACCGTGTGTGGCATTGTGTGTAGTGGGCATTACCGTGTGTGGCATTATGTTTAATTAGCATTACAATGATGGCTTTATGTGAAATAGGCATTTTGGTGTTGGCATTATGTGTAGTGGGCATTACGGTGTGTGACATGTGTAATGGGCATTACAGTGTAAATTTTTGCAGCGCGCCTTCGGCACGTACTTTACCCATTTCTGTTGTATTTGTGTGTGTGTGGGGAAGGATTGTTTAATCCTTGCTGCATACTAGAGGGAAGAGGGTAGGGTGGTGAAATTATGGCGATGGTGATGGGCCACTTGCTTGTTTTGCCCCCCAGGCTGAAAGTTGCCAGCCAGCCCCTGCTCCCACTGGGTGTCACCCAAGTTTTTCCGGCCAATAATTACTGAGTGGTACACTAACTTGCTGTTTTGAGTGGCTTACAGCTCAAAGTTGCCCAGTGTGTATGGGCCTTAAGCCGTCATTTTGACAGACTTTTAACTACTGTAGTATGAAATAAAAGCATGCGCAGGCCAGGCACTTATTATAATTAAACTGACTGGCTGCGTCATGGGCAAGGGCAGGGGGAATCACAGGCACATTACATTACATTTACTAAGATGGGAGTTCTATTGAAGATGGGCTGTTGCCCATAGCAACCAATCAGATTCTATCTATTATCTTCTGTAAATTGCTAAATAAATAAAAAGTAGATTCTGAGTAAATTGACCCCACTGAGGGCCAGATGTATCAAACCTCAATAGTGATAAAGCAGAGAGTGATGAACAGCCAGCCAATCAGCTTCTACCTGCCATGTCACAGACTGTGTTTGAGAAATATCAGACAGGAGCTGATTGGCTGGCTGTTTATCACTCTCCATTTTATCACTTTTGAAGCTTGATACAGCTGGAGGCTGATATCGGGGCACGGACCGTGGACCGTGGTCGTGGACCCCCACGAGGGAGTAGTCGGGATTCCGACGTCGGAGTAATGACTGCCAGAATCCCGACTCTCTGGGAGCCGTCAGGCACCGGATAAGCCGGGGTTGCCGACTTTTGCAGTTTCCTCTCCGGGAGAACCTGGAGACTGTCAGAATCACTTCTGGGGGCGGTAGTGGTGGAACTTGTGAGTGATCGACCCAGATGCAAATGTATAATTTGGCCCCCCTTTTCCAGTCCCACCCAAGTTCACAATAGGCCAATCTGCAGTGGGTGGCAGCAATGGACCCCTAAGTCCTCTGGGGCCCTGGTGCAATGTACCTGCTGCACCAATGGTAGTCCTCTGGGGGGCGGGGCCTGATAGGGATATCATCAGTCCCTGCCCCCAGAAATGCAAATCCCGCAATATGCGGGTCTCTGATGAGGGGGAAGGGCTAAATATGAGCTATTTGCATATTTAGCCCCGTCCCCTTCCGACAAAAAGCCGTGAATCGCTGCAATTTAACGCTTCTGCCACCGGGGACATGCAGATGGGAAGGGGGTCCGCCAGAATGCGGGCGGGTTGCCCACCTTTCCATGGAGCTGGGAAGGGGACCTGATTTTCGGGAGCCTCCCGGCCATTCCGGGAGGGTTGTCAACCCTGTGATAAATGTTTTTTTCTTCCGAATGTGCTAATGTATAACCGATTTGTTTTTCCGATGTTTATTGTGCCCCCATCACTTACCACTGTGGCACTGTCTGTAATTGGTGATACGTGGGTTAGCCAATGTACAGTATTAAAGACTTATAGGCTCACATAGGCCTCCAGTGCTACTGCAGTTTCCTCACCAGCTCCGGCCTGGCATTGTATGTAAAAACATTTCATTTTACCAGTCATGAAAGGAAAATAGAGTGCGAGTAAACATAATGAACATAATGATTCGCTGCTGCTCTCAAGGTCCCGGCGCTATTATTAAATAAACAAATAAAGTAGTATTACTGCTGCATATGAAGATGAGCTGGCTCAGTACATTGGAACAATGAAAAAGAAGAAAAGCTACCCACAGCGCTGTACCTACTGACAATGGCATATATTCAATGCGTTTTAGCGAGCTATGATGGTGAGCAGTGCCGATAGCTTGCCGTCATAGCTCGCGGGTCATATTCAACTGACCCCCCTTCACTCGCCATCTCCACATCGCTGGTTCTTTTCAGCAAGGTGGAAACGGAGAGTGCGGCTGTCAAAATAGTGAGGCTCGCTGCTATGTTCATCTCTACTCCGGGGAATCCTCGCTGTCCTCTGATGGGCCCTTATTCTGATCGGTGCGGCCAGAGCCGATTATGCGGCCAGGACCGTGCGTGCGAAACCCCGCCTTCCATACGGATCGCCAACTCCGTCCGTATGCGGTAAGAAGCTGGCCGAACGGACCGCACGTGTATTTTTCACGGAATACGCCTCCTCCATCTAAGGGAACCTCCCCCATCATTCGATGGTCGCAGACCATCGAATGCAGGACCGAGTGCTCCACCAGCTCCCGCAACCTCAGACCGCACGGGCATTTTTCCGTGCAAAAGCAGGGATCTGGGCGGGCAGCTGACATCCGGCGATGTCATATGTCCGCCCCCTACACGTGCGTCACGGCCGCATTACCATACGTACGCCCAGCGTTTTCATGGGAACTCCCATGAAACGCGGGGCGTATGCATATTGTAATGAGCCCAAATAGCCCTTCACGCCCCTCTCCACCCCCTGTTCGGAGTGTTCACAGATCATGCGGGATTTGGCCGTACGCCCCGCTCGCACATGCGCAGAGACGCCTCTGCACATGCGCAGACACAAAACATCGTCGGCCCGAACGCACGCGGATATATCCGCACCGATCAGAATAAGGGCCATGGTGAGAATTTCCCTGGAACATAGAATAGGGCGAGCGGCCGGTGAGGGGGTTAAGCTGCAAGGATGGCTTTTTTCGCTGAATAAAGCCCCTCTCCGGTGGCATTGAATACTGCCCAGTGTGTTACTCTAATGATATCACACAAAATCTCCCTTATTCTGGTTGATTCGTTTGTGTACACATTCACACGCAGCTGAGCAACCAGATCTCACACGCACACAGGGAGCGAAGGGACTTCCAGTGTGCAGACGTGCGACCAGCCGGCTGGTGTTTAACACACCACAGTGTGTGTGTGTTAAGGTTGGAGGTACAGAATTGGCACATAATAGCAGTTAATACTGCTACATTTGTGGGTAAAAACAATGAAATATATAAGAGATATGAATGCAGAAGTGTAAATGGTTAAACTGCAAAAGTTTGCTTTCCGTGTTGCTGCCGTGTAATTGATAAATGATAGAAATGTCTATGCTGCATGGGTGTGGATTGCGTGCAGCTGAAAATAATGTAGCTATTGTGTGTGTTGATTGCCCGAGTGAATGTGGGCCCGCTAAGCCGGCTGGGCTGCGAGGCGTGAGACTTGCTTTTTTTCGAGTGTGTGTTTTTTATCTGGAGTGGTCCAAGCGTTTGCTCACTTGACCGAGGCCGCCGCCCAGCACTTGTCACCACCCATGTATACGCCCCAGTTGCCACCCATTTTAGAAACCGCGCCCTTCGATATGCCCACATTACACCTACTGTGCCCGAACGTGCTCGGCAGGATATTTCTGTTCGCTGGGTCACGTCCGTGCGTGGTTGAGTGAACCTGCACATGCGCACAGTGAAGGGTAGGCTAAGAAATGCGCTCCGAACTCATTTGTATCCGAGCGAGTCAACCAGAATAACCTCCAATATCTAACGACACAATCACAAAAAAATCATGAGTATAGCAGCTAAAATATACGGTATCCTCGTCAAAGGTGAATACACAAAAGCTGACGTCCTAGCTGTAAGATATATTTATATATGGCCCCGGTCTGGTCTGATGTTAGTCAGTTACGGCATTAGTATATTAGATGGTGAATTTCAAGTAATTATTAGTTGTGTCCCATAGAAATAGAGCACAGATACCGTGGAATGAAAACCTTATTTAACCCCTTGAGTGGTGGGTTTTCCTGGGACAGAACAAACCTACCTACCAGGGCAGGTTTGTGCTGCCCCAGAAATACCCACCACATAAGGGGCAGCCAAAGCACTCCTGGTGGAGCCCCTGCACCTGTGGGGCTGCTGCTGACAGCTTCGGCTGTTGGCAGTTGCTCAGGGAAGTTTGTGGCCACTTAGGGGGATTCGCCCGAGCGTCTGAACACACGAATGGCCGAGCATGACTGTGCACCCCTAAGCGACACCAAACTTCCCTGAGCAGGGACGGGGAGATTTGTTGTTGGGGGGGGGGGGGCAACAAACTATCGCCAGGGTGAGCTACTGGTGGGGGAGCACCTTGGGGGATGTTGGTGCTGACAGATGGTGGTGCGCCCCTAACGTCAAATTTCCATGCATACCACCGAAATGGTTAAAAAAGACATCTAGACAGCCAGGTGGGGATCAAGTTGCCCCCTGACCACAATAAAACAAGCAAGCTCTTTGGTCTGAATAATTTTTATCTAGATCCGGACAACAACTGTCTTGCCATATGTAGAGCTGCAATAAGCAGGGGTAAGGCCGTTGGCCACCTAGGGACATCCTTGCTTATGCATCACCTAAATCTTGTTTATAAGTCACTGTTTAGTTCAGAAACCGTGGCTATGACCGTAAGTATTTCAGGGACACCTAAATCCATTGGTCTTGTTGTATCCTAGCGCCTAAAAACCACACGAGCAAGTCACTCCTCATCAAATTCCTCCTCGATCCGGATAGGAGGTAGTTCTGCAGGCCATGACTGACTCCTCTTCTATCCGAGATTCCTCCGGAGAACCCTACAGTGCTACGCCTACTGCTGCTGCTGTTGCTGCTGGGAATCGTTCATCACCCCAGAGGGGAAGTCGGAACACCACTACTTCTTTCACTAAGCAATTTACCATCTAACATTCGTTTGCAATGAGGATTAAGTATGACAGCAGTCATCCTATGGAAAAGAGGATAACTCAGGCCTTGACAGCTGAGTTTGTGTTAGACGTGCGTTCGGTGTCCGCCATTGGTGGAGTAGGATTTAGACGCTTGATGGAGGTATTGTGTCCCTGGTGCCAAATTCTGTCTAGATTCCACTTCACTAGGCAGGCGATACCCAGGATGTACAGAGATATAATGAAAAGGTCCTCAGTGTCCTGAAAAATGTGGTTGTACTTAACCACGGACATGTAGAGAAATGGTACAGGGCAAACTAAGGACTATATGACTGTAACAGCCCATTGGATAGATGCATCGCCTTCCACTGCAACAGCAGCAGCAGCATCATTTCCAAAACGCCAGCTCCTTCCAAGGCAGGCTATGCTGTGTATCATCGGTTTCAGTAAGAGGCACAACACCGACAACCTCTTAGAGTAACTAAAGGAAATCTTCGTGCAATGGCTTACCCCACTTAGACTCTCCAGGGGATTTGTGGCATCGGACAATGCCAGCAAGATTGTGTGGGCATTATATATGGGCAAATTAAAACATGGGCCATGTTTTGCCCACACAATAAATTTGGTGGTGCAGCATTTACTTAAAAGTGAAAGGGGCGTGCAGGAGATGCTTTTGGTGGCCCACAAAATTGTGGGACACTTTCACCATTCTGCCTGCCAAAGACTGGAGCACCAGCAAACCCTTCTGAACTTGCCCTGTCATCACCTCAAACAAGAGGTTGTGACGTGCTGGAACGCCACCCTGTAAATGATGCAGAAGATGGAAGAGCAGCAAAAGGCCATTGACGCCTACACAGCCACCTACAACATAAACAAAGGAGCGGGGATGCACCTGACTCAAGTGCAGTGGAGACTTATTTCTGTGTTGTGCAAGGTTCTCCAGCCATGTGATGTCAGTTCCGACACAGCTTGAGTCAGGTCATTCCCCTGATCAGGCTGTTGCAGAAGCAGCTGGAGAAAGTGAAGGAGGAGCTAAAGCACTGCGATTCCGCAAACCATGTAAGCCTTGTGGATGAAGCCCTTCGTACGCTTTGCCAGAATAGGAGGGTGGTCAGTCTATTAAAGTCAGAGGAATACATTCTGGCCACCGTGTTCGATCCTCGATTTAAAGCATATGTTGTGTCTCTGTTTCTGTCGGACACAAGTCTACAGTGGTGCAAAGACCTGCTGGTCAGGAGATTTTCATCTGAAGCACAGCAAATAGCTCCTCCTTAACGTTCTCTTACACCTGTGGCTGCGAGGAAACAACTAAGATTTCCTACCCAATGGTGGTGACACAGGGAAGGCAGGAGCGAGTTTGGGCATCTGGTCCAGACTGAAGGACCTGTCAACAATTGCTGACATGTCTACTGTTGCTGCATAAGATGTTACCATTGAAAAAATGGAGACAGTCCATACCTGTACTGGCAGGAAAAAGAGGCAATTTGGATGCCCCTGTACAAACTGGCTCAACTTTGTCCCCCTCCAGTGAGTTGAGTTGTCCCCCCTCCAGTGTGTACTCTGAAAGAGTTTTTAGTGCAGCCAGGAACTTAGTTAGAGAGCGGCATACAAGGTTGTTGATGATGTTCAAAATGAATTATCAATTCTACAATGAAGACCAGCCTCCAGGGACTTGCAGAGGGACCTGTGATTGTGGAGTCCAGCGGGGACAAATTGCTAATTTCTGAAGATGAGGATGTACACACTGAAGGTGGTGAGGAATCGGAGGATGAGGAAAACATCTTGCCTATGTAGAGCCGGTTTGTACCAGAAGAGAGATTAATTGCTTCTTTTTTGTGGGGGCCCAACAATCCAATCATTTCAGCCACAGTAATGTGGTAGACCCTGTGGCTGAAATGAATTGTTTGTTAAAGACAGTGTGCATGTCCTATTTATGCAACATATGGGTGGGTGGGAGGGCCTAAGGACAATTCCATCTTGCCCCTCTTTTTTGGGGGCATTATGTGCTCTTTGGGGCCTAGTTTTTCAAAATGCCATCCTGTCTGCTGCTGTAGTGCCACTCCAAAATAAGCCAAGTGTTTGTGCCACCCACTTGTGTCACTTAGCATAGTCAGCCAGCTACCTTGGTGCAACCTTTTGGCCTAAAAACAACATTGTGAGGCGTGAGATGTTCAGGATAGACTGGAAATGAGTGAAAATTCATGTTATTGAGGTTAATAATAGTGTAGGAGCAAACCCCTTCCCAATTCTGCAATTTTAGTGGTTTTATGTTTATTTTAAAAAAAAAACACAAATCCAAAACACAAAACAGAACACATGAAAATGGCGGTGTTTTGGAACAGATCCAAACCCAAAACACAAAAAGTGCCCAGTGCACACCCACAGCTGAATTCAATCATACAAATGCCGATTCAATAGAACTCTATGGCCAAATGCGGCTGAGTTTAATTGATGAACTACTCATTCGTACAGTGGAATTCGGCTGAAACTGCCCTTCGTAAAATCAGCAACTCAGATTAATCCAGTTATTCGTGAGTAAGTCAAACAGTGAGTCCGGAGCGTGAATGGGACTGAATGGGTATGATCTTCATACCCATTCCATCTTAGTACATTTCTCTAAATATATCTTTTTACTTTCCTACAAAATATCACTTATGTTGGCCAACTACAAATGTCCATATGCTGAACGGTTACAAAATTTCCACGGAATCTGAACCGCTCTGAACATAGCCGGCCCAAATGCCCGCGAGCTGCGCTCACGAGTTTCTCGGCGTCGGATTCTCGCGAGACGCCAATTCTATAAAAGCTCGGCGGCCCGAGAATTCAGCTCCATTTCACAGTCACGCTTACTGCTGCGCACAGCTCTCACAGAGTCAGGCTGCAGAGGGGTTTGGCACTGGGGTGTTTAACATAACTTGAACTTGTCTTATACTTGTCATCATCAATCACTCAGTCATTAGTGTGCAGAGGGGTGCTGTGCAGTGCAGACAGAGGGGTGTTGTGCAGAGTAGACAGAGGGGTGTTGTGTGCGGTGCATTTGGGGGTTGTCACTGGGGTGTTTAACTTAAACTTGAACTTGTACTTGTTGTCATCAATCACTCAGTCATCATTACAATTACATTAGTGTGCAGAGGGGTGCTGTGCAGATTGCAGAGAGGTGCTGTGCAGATTGCAGAGGGGTGCAGTGCAGAGACTGTACATCATATACTGTCAGAAGAAGCAGAACAAGTTCAGTGTGTGATTATTCTGCCTCCACAGGCCACGCAGTGTTGTCCAAGGGCCGTCCATAAAAAAGAAGTACAAAATAAAAATACATTTTGCTGTTCTTTATTTGTTTGCTGTATACTGTAACTGCACCCCAATAGTTGGTAGATAGAGTATTTTACCAACAATAGCGCAAATAAACAGGAAATATGCAGCTTATGGTGAACACCAAGTGTCCTGTCAACATGAACACTCAAAATGACGTGATAGTGAATAGAAAAAAAATCGGTGACACCACTTAGCGCTAAACCTTGTGATAAATGTGAAAGATGGATTCTACATAACTTTCAACAGGTACTGATCCAGATGAATTCAGATTTTGCCAATACATGGAACAACATAAATGATATACCCTTTTCCCCCAAATTAATGGGATATTAGAGATATGGGGTATATCAATACAAAAAGATCATGGTGCAGTTTCCAAGTATAACAATGGTTTTATTCAATACAGGGAACTCACAATGAAAGATGATAAATAGCATATATTCACACATCTATTTGGCAAAGCTCCTGCAAATTCTTATTTTCTCCCGTCCGACCCTGGATCCAGGTGGTAGAAGGAAACTCCGGGCACCGGTATCCCAAATATTCCTCAGGTCCAGGAAGGATATGTTGCAGTCCAGCCAAATTTAACTAAGAGGAGTTAAAAAATACTTGAACCAGTGAAATAGGGTGCTAAACAAATTGGTGTGAGGGAAGAATATTCTTAGAAAAAAGAGACTAATACTCCCCTGTTTTTGACCTCCTTTTGTCCTCCTTTTCAAAGTCTCCAAAAAGGAGCCTTCTGCATCAAATCCCGGATTGGTGCAATGTGAGACAACCGGAGGGAGATCACGGGCTGCACTTGGTACATTCCGGAGTGAGCTCCGTGCTTGGTAAGGGGTAGGGTAGAGCTGTGTCAGGCAGGTGGAGGGCAGAGAAATGCCAGTGGCTCAGCTGGCCGTACTGGTGGTGGTGGCTGACCCGGCTGGGTGTGCGGGCCCGGGCGATGTACTACTCCTGTAACACCACCAGTCTCACAGGCGCCCCCTCTGGTCACCAGAGGGGGCGCCTGTGAGACTGGTGGTGTTACAGGAGTAGTACATCGCCCGGGCCCGCACACCCAGCCGGGTCAGCCACCACCACCAGTACGGCCAGCTGAGCCACTGGCATTTCTCTGCAGTACGGCCAGCTGAGCCACTGGCATTTCTCTGCAGAGAAATGCCAGTGGCTCAGCTGGCCGTACTGGTGGTGGTGGCTGACCCGGCTGGGTGTGCGGGCCCGGGCGATGTACTACTCCTGTAACACCACCAGTCTCACAGGCGCCCCCTCTGGTCACCAGAGGGGGCGCCTGTGAGACTGGTGGTGTTACAGGAGTAATACATCGCCCGGGCCCGCACACCCAGCCGGGTCAGCCACCACCACCAGTACGGCCAGCTGAGCCACTGGCATTTCTCTGCCCTCCACCTGCCTGACACAGCTCTACCCTACCCCTTACCAAGCACGGAGCTCACTCCGGAACGTACCAAGTGCAGCCCGTGATCTCCCTCCGGTTGTCTCACATTGCACCAATCCGGGATTTGATGCAGAAGGCTCCTTTTTGGAGACTTATAAAAGGAGGTCAAAAACAGGGGTACTTGTTTCCTATCTGGGCGCCCAGGTTTTCTACGTACGGCACCGTAATGAAATCGGATCGCATCGCATCGTACACATACACGATATTGAACGATGCGATGCGATGCGATGCGATCCGATTCGATTTCCCATAGGAAACAATGTTAAATGGCTCAATTTAGCCAAATTATCATAGGAACAATAGTAAATGGGCCAAAAACACCCCTGAACATTGAAATGTCCCCCCAAAAGTAGTTGACGCCACCCCGCCATCAACGTGAACCCGAAGCGTGGCGAGCGCAGCGAGCCCGCGAGGGGCGGCGGTACGCGTCCTCCGACCTTTTCATGCCCTACTATCCACTAGGGCCTGGAGTGAGAATAGAATAGTGTGGCGAGCGCAGCGAGCCACCGAGCCCGAAGCGTGGCGAGCGCAGCGAGCCCCGCGAGGGGACGCGGATACCTTCACAGTTATACGCGTCCCCTCGCGGGCTTCCCAGGTGTCCATGGCGACGCGGACACCTGGGAAGCCCGCAAAGGGACGCGTTTACCTGTGAAGGTATCCGCGTCCCCTCGCGGGGCTCGCTGTGCTCGCCACGCTTCGGGCTCGGTGGCTCGCTGCGCTCGCCACACTATTCTATTCTCACTCCACGCCCTAGTGGATAGTAGGGCATGAAAAAGGTCGGAGGACGTGTACCGCCGCCCCTCGCGGGCTCGCTGCGCTCGCCACGCTTCGGGTTCACGTTGATGGCGGGGTGGCGTCAACTACTTTTGGGGGGACATTTCAATGTTCAGGGGTGTTTTTGGCCCATTTACTATTGTTCCTATGATAATTTGGCTAAATTGAGCCATTTAACATTGTTTCCTATGGGAAATCGAATCGGATCGCATCGCATCGCATCGTTCAATATCGTGTATGTGTACGATGCGATGCGATCAGATTTCTCTACGGATAATAGCATGGTGCGCAATTAACTTAGCGGGCGCCCAGATAGGAAACAAGTACCAAAACAGGGGAGTATTAGTCTCTTTTTTCTAAGAATATTCTTCCCTCACACCAACTTGTTTAGCACCCTATTTCACTGGTTCAAATATTTTTCAACTCCTCTACAGTTTTCAAAAAAGGTCTGGGTGGGTCCTTTTTTCACTTGAACCCGAAATATAGGCAGCTTTAACTGCGCAGATTAGTGTAGACCCCATTCTTTCACTTCTTAAATTTAACAAAGAGTATGCGCCTTACTTAATGCATTTCGGACCATTCATCAGAAGTGTGGTGCATACTGTCACTCAATGTCCTTATAAGAGAGTCCAAATGAACAATAAGTGATCGCTTGTATATATATATATATATATATATATATATATATATATATGCGAATTTCCAAATGAATGAAAACGGGAGGCGGCACTCTCAAAATCGTGATAACTGTGAAGTGCAGAACCAGTTCTGCAATTCACATTTTGAGTTTTGTACTGTCAGTTGTCCTGAGGAAGGGGCGCAATGCTCTGAAATTGTTGACAAGTTCATGCTGACGTTTTTTTCACTCAAATGATTTGAATACAGTTATCACGTTTTTAAAAGTGCCGCCTCCCATTTCATTAATTTGGAAATTCGCTTTTATACTTCATTTTGTGGAAGGCACCTCATCATGACCCTTATTCTGATCGGTGCGGCCGGATCCGAATATGCGGCCAGCACCGTGCGTCCTAAACCCTGCCTTTCGTACGGATCGCTCACTCCGTCCGTACGCGGTAAGAAGCTGTCCGAACGGACTGCACGTGTATTTCTCATGAATACACCTCCTCCATCTCAGGGAACCTCCCCCATCATTCGATGGTCGCAGACGGGCATTTCTCCGTGCAAAAGCAGGGATCTGGGCGGGCAGCTGACATCCGGCAATGTCATATGTCCGCCCCCTACACGTGCGTCACGGCCGCATTACCATACGTACGCCCAGCGTTTGCATGGGAACTCCCATGAAACGCGGGGTGTAAACATATGGTAATGAGCCCAAACAGCCCTTCACACCCCTCTCCACCCCCTGTTCGTAGTGTACACATTTCATGCAGAATGTGGCCGTGCGTCCCGCTCGCACATGCGCAGAGACGCCTCTGCACATGCGCAGACACAAAACATCGGCGGCAAGAACGCAAGCGGATATTACCGCTCCAACCAGAATAAGGGCCCATGTGTGTATCCCGATGTTCCAAGTGCCGGTCCTCATAACTCACGTAGTGAGTGAACTGGCACCTTGATAAAGTGGCAACCTTGGCCACGAAACGTTGGTAACTACGTCTGCCGTGTTGTTTATTTGAACCGAGTGCCGCCATCCCCACTACATTGTATATATATATATATATATATATATATATTTATATATATATATATATATATATATATATATAATATACCCAGCTTTATTAAGCCTCCTGGAACCGGCCGTTTGGATCTAGGCAGTCCGTGTTAGACCAGGCAGATTCTGGGCCCAGAACAAACTGAAGAACAGTGCCTGCTCCAGGCCTGGCTTTTCCTTCCAACCACCACAGCATGTCAATCATACTGCAGCTAAGGGAGGCTGTGAGCGATATCGCAAGACCTGGTAGTCACATGCACAGATGACAAACCAACGGATTTGTACGTAAATCAAAGGGCTTGTGTACAAATCTGAATCAGGTCTAATTCAGACCTGATTGCAGGGCAATTTTTTTCTCAAAATGGGCAAAACCATGTGCACTGCAGGTGGGGGAAATATAAGTGCAGAGAGAATTAGATCTGGGTGGGATGTGTTCAAACTGAAAACACGTGTAACGTCACGTACACACAGTGAGATATTGGCTAATGGCCAATTTCGACTATGTGTTTTTGAGCAAGCGATTTTATCTAAGTAATGATAGTCTATGATCTAGTCAAAATCGCCTTGCCTGCACAGTCTATCTATGCTAGGAGATACTGACGTAGCGGGTCTGCGCATCAGTGTGTTAAGGGGGAAACACTTGGGGATTTTTTGTTAACCTTCTAGGCGATTTTCACTATCTAGTCAAAATCGCTTGGCCAAATCGCACCGTGTATACACCCTTTAGAATAAAGCAGCCAATATTTACTCTGCCCACACCCAATAAAACCCACCCAAATCTAACTCTCTCTGCACGTTACATCTGCCCCACCTGCAGTGCACATGGTTTTGCCCATTTTGAGAACAAATCCTGCAATCACTTCTTAACCCTTTGAGTGCCAAGTGAATTTGTCAAAATAGGTGTGAAAATTGGCAAGCAAACATTTGTATTCCTCATAATGACCTGTAATATTTACCTTAAATAGGAAATATAACCTTTTTTTTTTTTTTAGCACAACATTTTTTATTTGAATTTATATAACAAATGTGAGCGAGTGGGATTTCTAGCGGATATTTTGCACATCTCCCACAGATAGGGTTAATTAGGCCCTAAATGCGCAGAAAATAAGAATTCAAGTAAAAAAAAAAAAACTGTAAAACTACTATTTGTTTCCCTGTGGTCCTTGCTTCCTCGGGCATGTTGCCATGTGGCCTCTATGGTATAACCCTGACAATGTATAAACCTTCCTGCAGATTAATGCAGTGATGCCCGCACCGCGTGCAGCAGACAACAGCCAGATTGCTACGTAATCCCATACAACTCCCTTATAGCCATCTACCTTGAATGTTCCATACGGCGAGAGTACTGAGAGATGGCTGGGAAGCCCATGACCTAAATAATCAGCCATGTTACCTCCAGATCAGACACAGCGGACTCGTGAGAACACGTTGTGAGATACAGGCGTGTGAGCGGAGGAATTCTGTGTCTTTACTCCTTCCGGCTAATCCTCTCACATTATTTCGTGTACAATATAATCTATAATTCATGACCCACCTCATTGAAAATAGGCCATGGTCGAACGAGGCTTCCCAATACCTTGTTCTCGCTAGTGGTAACTTGTGTAATTACTCAGTACTGTGACACACCAAAGCCCCATTATATCATAGTACTAGCATTGGGGAACTGCTCATTGTAGGTGCATTCCCAGGTCCACAGCCAGAATCTTGTAAATAATAAAAAAAAAATGTAATTGGTTTCCGTAGCTGCATCGATATGTTGAAGTGAGTTAGAGGGGAGCTCGGGCAGTGAAGCGCGTTTTGGGAAAGGCTCATTTCACTGCATACACTGTGCACTGCTGGCTGATCAAAAGATGCGGGAAGTGGAATTTATTTATAAACAGCCCGAACCAGAGCTGGCATTGAGGGCATGCTGGCACCAGGCCTAGTGTGGCAGAAGTTCTGGGATGGCACTCGGTCTGCTTTGTACTCCATTGTCTTTATTTTAATTGCATAATTCAAGATTTCTGCAGTACTATTTGTATATTATTAACATATTCTAAAAACGGAACCTGACATTGAATAAGGCTGCATTATTGAGGTGTTTATTTTCTACAGAGCGAATATAGTGGGTGATCAGGAACCGCTGACAGCTATGGCCACACGGGGAATCATTTGCATATCAAGGCCCAGTCAATGCTTCGCAAAAGTTGCTGTGATGTCACAGTGCCACAAATTTGCATGTGCAAGTGACATCCTTTGCAGATAATTAGGCCACTGTCATACTCGCTGCTTATTTTGGTTGGAATAATGATAGAACTTGCAGAGTGTAGGCGGATTATTGAAATGACAAAATAAATAAGAAAGAGGAAAAAAAATCCTGTAGGCAGATAGTTGCGGTGACATCACAGATGTACTTCAGATTCAATGAGCAAAATCCACAATAGTGATAGCATCACAGAAGTGCCATGCAATTGCATTTCACATGGTAGCCCGCTGCCTGCACAGCCATTTTTGGGCTTGCAGTGGCTGCACCACGAACCACTCGGAAACGGTTTTGAATGCACCTGCATTGTCCAGACCACTCCCCCTAATGCAGGTCTCCGCCCCCGCTGCCAAGCAAACTGTGATTGCATCCTACCGGATTGTGATTGCATTTTGACACTTCACGATTTTCACATTTCTGTGGCATACTTGCCTACTTTTTAAATCTAGTTTCAGGGAGATTATAGTTGGTAGTAGAATTTTGCACAGCGCACCATTGAGAGGGCGTGTCATGCTCCACCCATAGGGCGTGTCTAGTTCCATATATGGAGAGATTGTGAAAAGAGATTGTGAACATGGCACCTAGAAGCGTGGGTGTGTACTGCTACATCTGAGAGGAATCTTGTAAAATGACTTATATCCAAATGTAGATGAGCCCCAAAGCAGTTAGTAAGAGCTACTATACTTGGTAAAGTGCTGGGAAATGGCGCTGATGGTTCAATGTAAATGTATCTGTCTCTCAATCCTTTTTTCCCCAAAAATGTAACAGTGTAATGTGGGTTAGGTGAAATGAGGGAGATTCCTAGATTAATGAGGGGGAGAGGTAGATTGCTGCTATTTCAGGGAGTCTCCTGCAGAATGCAGGAGGGCAGGCAACTATGTTTCTGTGGGGCTTGTTGAATCAGGCCCCTTAGACTAAAGTTTCCAAGTAGCCTGTCATAGGTACATTATATACAGCCATTGTGAACTCATGTGAAGTGCAGGGGTGAGAGTTCATAATAGAAACGTACTGTGGTGATCTTAGGAAGGGGGGTCTGTAAGTGGTCTAATTTCCTTTAAATTGAGACTTTCAGTTCATACTTCTGAGTAGAACTGTATAGATTATAGACCGAGCCATCGCATCTGTCAGGAAATTCCTATTTTGAGTGTAATAATTGCTGCGGGTCATTTTGATATGACATATAATGTATCTGTTGACACGCATTAGATGGCTCCCGATAACACACTTGCTGTACTTCTGAGGGAAGTGCTGCTTGAATTATAGGTATTTCAGTGACCCTGTCTACCTTTTCCTTTTCTGTGGTGACAAAGGTTACAGGAAAGCATAGCAGCAGCTTTTATGATGTGACATATCAGGTGCAATAGGAATTATCAGCTGAAAAAAACACGTCTGCTGTACACAAGTGTTTCCTATAGTTTCCTAAAGTGTGGCCCTCCAGCTGTTGTGAAACTACACATCCCAGCATGCCTTGCCATTGTTTTAGCATTCCCTAATAGCAAAACTGTGGCATGGCATGATGGGAGTTGTAGTTTCACAACAGCTGGAGGGCCAGAGTTTGGCCATGCCTGCTATAGGCTTCCTGTGGAGAAATCAGAGCTTACATTAGCATCACCTACCTTACTGTATGTACACTGATGTTATGGTAACTTACCAGGCTTAGCTTTTCATTGCTTGTTGCACAAAACATAGCACCATGTGTGGATGTTATTATGCCTTCCGTCTGTGTTTCTTGAAGCTGCGTAATCGTAGCCTAAATACACTGCAACGATTTTGCACGATTTCATTTGATTGCAATGTTTCGGGATGATATATAGTTTCAAATCATTTGTGTTTTTCATCGATCCGATGTGCGGTCTCCTGAGCGTAAGATAGGAGTCCCTAGATCGCTCATACTGCATCATGGATTTATCGGAATTGCATGGAATCGGAAGGAAAAAGGAGCTCTTTTTGCTCATGAGATATATCGCAGGAAGTTTGACTGGCATTTCTAGTCCTTCCAGCCCCCTAATCCAGGATCTGAGGACCGAGTTTGAGAACCTGTGCCAAAAAATGTATATCATGTGATTTATCTCGGCTTGATCAATCACATGAGATAAGTCTTATGCAAAAATGACATTAAAGTACAAAATCATATGGAATCACTCCCAAGGGGGTCAATTTGGGAGAATGCCCAGTGCTCCCTGAACAGCTGAGCAGCCCCGGGCTCCCTCCCTGCACTGACATCAGCAATCACTACTGGTGAATGCTGACTGTGACCCAGGGCAGGATTAAGGGGCTCAGGGTGGTCAGTATCCCTGGACCCCACTCTATCTTAGCCCCTCTGTGGTTGGCATGTATTTAAAAAAAATTAAGCTAAAGGCATCGGGAGCCAAGGCACACCGACTGCACAAGTGTGCAGTGCATTACTGGGAGTTTACTAAGTCCCATGAGACTGCACAAGAGGTCAGAGGCTGAGAGGTTTGTGCTGAGCTCTGATTATTGGAGCTCATCACATGCTTCTCAGGCCCATAGACAGCAGAAGCAGCAGCAGCCTCATCATGGGAGGGTTTTTAATCAGAGTCTGTGAGGTCTCCCACAGAGTGAGGTACAGAGGGACAAACACAGGCTTTTCATGTGGTATATATAGTAATCCCCCCCCCCTGCATTAACTAAGTTTATACTGCCTTTACTCTGTGTTTTGACAGTGTAATATTCTCCAGCGCAGTTTGCGGGCAGTAATGACAAGCCTAAAGTCTAAAAGTCTAAAGTGACTCCAGACCACCCGAATGCTTAATCCAGCCCTGCTGCGACCCACTTGAAGTACAGCAGTGCAGTCTGCAATTAGCGAGACTGTCCCGCTGTTATCGGGACAGTTGGGAGATATCGTTCAACACAGAACAGGATATGGGAGTCTAATGGTGCCCATACCCTTGTGAGATATGGCATGCGATCCATGCGATTTCGATAAACCGCTGCAACAAATTGCATGGATCACATGCCATCACATGTGTCACCCCAAGCGATGCGTCGATAGATATTATGTGCTGCACATAATATTTATCGAATTGCATGTGCGGTTTGTATCCACATGCAATCGCTCGTAATGCGATCGGCGGGCAGCGGGCGGCAGGAGCAGTGTCGGTGTGGTTGCCACCAGCTACACCAACACCCGCCAGACCCTCTTCCAGCCCCCAGTGGCATGCGACATCAGATGCTGTAAAAAAAGCACTTCCGATGTTCATCGCATCCGATTGCACAAGTTTATGGGCACCATTAGATACACAGGACATCTGCAGATACTGTATGTTAGCTGGACGGCAGATGGGTAATCTGTAATATAAATATTTAGTGAAGGTATCTTCTATGATCTTTGCCGCAGAGCGCTGCTCGCCAAGTCATTTATCCCTGCGCAGAAAACCAATTTCCTAAACATAAGATGATGTGGCCCAGGGCTGAACACTAACGTTTGCTTAGAACACATATCAGACTCTCTCAGACACTTTTAAGAAATTGGTTTATTTAAAAAGTAATTAAGAGCTTTTGTTTATCTGATTAGCGACGGCTGACTCAGTGGGGTGTTTACGTAAATCTCCCTAGTACATGAGTCACATGAATAGTACAGATTCTCCTTCAGGGACCATGGAATTCCCGGCCAGCTTCCAATGCTAACCCCACACATTCACCGGGATATGGTCGCAAGGTCGACACACATTAGGTCGATCACTAAAGATCGACACGTGAAATAGGTCGGCAGGACTAAGGTCCACAGTGTCGGAAGGTCGACACAAGCAAGCATTAGGTCGGCATTGGCAAGGTCGACAGTCAAAGGGTTGATTGACATTATTATTCAAACGTATTTCATACCCTACCATCCACTGGTGCATGGTGGGAGAATATAACAGGGTTGTCTACTTTTAAAGCCTGGAGAGGAGACGGTCAGCAGCACTTCAGGGGGTCGGGGACCTCCCCCCCAGTACTGCATATACCGCAGGACTTGCGGATATTCGAGGAGAGGGCGGGGCTAAATGATGCCTCCCCCAAAAAAGCTGCGGTGCGCGGGGTGGGCAGCAGGGTCCCTGTGGTGCTGGGCAGTAAGTAAGCGGGGTTCGTGCAGAGACTGGGAACTAAGTAGCGCTAGCTGCCACACGGAACACCTGGCTGACTAACTGCCCAACGCCGCAGGGACCCCGCTGCCCGCGCCGCACGGACCCCGCTGCCCGGACACCTCTGCCCAGACCTGGCTGCTGCACATAGGTTTGTGACATTGATGCTTCACCGCTGTCACACACCTACGGATCGGACCAACACATTGTGGGTGCTACAAAGCACCTGCGATGTGCCGCTGATGGGTCCGATCCAACAGATTGAACCTGCAGCAGGTTCAATCTGTAGGGTCTGACCAGATGTGCACGGGACCGCGCATCGGGGTAGATTTGGGCATCTTAAAGATAATCTTTCACTACCCCTTCAGCATAGCACTCACTTCCCCCTCTGTGGAGCCCTCCCTGCCCCTCTCTGCCTAGCTCTCCCTGCCCCTTCTTCCTACAGTAGCTCCCACTGTCCCCTCTGCATAGCTCTCACTGCACCCTCTGCCTAGATCTCACTGCCCCCTCTGCCTAGCTCTCACTGCCCCTTCTTCCTACAGTAGCTTTCGCTGCCCCCTCTGCCTAGCTCTCACTGCCCCTTCTTGCTACAGTAGCTCTCGCTGCCCCCTCTGCCTAGCTCTCACTGCCCCCTCTTCCTGCAGTAGTTCTCACTGCCCCCCTTCTACCTAGGTCTCGCTGCCCCCTCTGCCTAACTCTCACTGACCCCTCTATCTATCTCTCACTACCCTCTCTGCATAGCTCTCACTGCCCCCTCTGCCTACAGTAGCTCTCCATGCCCCCTCTGCCTAGATCTCACTGCCCCCTCTGCCTAGCTCTCACTGCCCCCTCTGCATAGATCTCACTGCCCCCTCTGCATAGCTCTCCCTGCCCCTTCGGTCTATCTCTCACTGCCCCTTCTGCCTAGCTCTCCCTGCCCCTTCTGCCTAGATCTCACTGCCCCCTCTGCCTAGCTCTCACTGCCCCCTCTGCCTAGCTCTCACTGCCCCCTCTGCATAGATCTCATTGCCCCCTCTGCATAGCTCTCCCTGCCCCTTCTGCCTAGATCTCACTGCCCACTCTGTCTAGCTCTCACTGCCCTCTCTGGCTATATCTCACTGCCCCCTCTGCCTATCTCTCACTGCCCCTTCTGCCTAGATCTCACTGCCCCCTATGCCTAGCTCTCACTGCCCTCTCTGCCTATACTGTATCTCACTGCCCCCTCTGCCTATCTCTCACTGCCCCTTATGCCTAGCTCTCACTGCCCTCTATGCCTATCTCTCATTGCCTCTTCTACCTAGCGTGGCGAGTGCGGCAAGCGCAGCGAGCCCGCAAGGGGCTTAGTTGCGCTCACCATGCTGTCTGGGTCCGGCCAGTCGGGATCCCGATGTCGGGCTAATGACTGTCAGGATCCCGACTGTCGGACCCCTGTACCACACCCACTCTCACTGCCCCCTCTGCCTAGCTCTCACTGCCCCTTCCACTTAATGCTCACCGCCCCTGTAGCTCTCACTTCCCCCTCTGCCATACATCAAGGGGCTATTAAACCCCCCAATCCCGTTTTCTGCTCATAGAAGCATGTTATTACTGGTTAATAAACATTTTGCTATTATGCATGGTGCCAGCATAATGTGACCCGGCACCCAGTTCTTTTCCAGGGAGTACCTGCATCCTCTCACTGCTATCACCCACAGCACAATGGGGTCAGTATCCATTTTTTCTGTATTTCAATCAGTCTCCACCTGCCTGTCTCACAGCAGCACTGCATATTTCTGGTGTATTAACCTCGGCCTGGTTCTGCTTGATCAATGGCCTTGTAAAGCTTCCAAGGTTCGCTCACAATGTTAAAATTCATGGCTTGCGCAAAACGGATCAAACCATTTAAAATTCCCCATACAGGAATAAACTGGATTTAAGCCATGATCAAATACAGTCACAGTGTGTCAGTGCCTCTAATTAGCTCAGCACTTTGGCCCTTATTCTGATTGACGCGGACTTTACCGCATACTTTCGGATCGCGTGTTTTCGGCGTCTGCGCATGCGTGGAGAACGCAACGCGCATGTGCCACGCCTTGACTCCGTACCAGTTCGGCCAAATCCCGTCCAAAACTGTTCCCCGCAATCAGTCGGGAAATATGGGCGTATTATGGGCGTCATGCGGAATGACACATGGGCGTAGTTTCAAAGTGGGCAAAACGGGGCGGAAACATGGGCGGATACGGGGGAGTACACTTATGTTGGGGGGCGTACATTCGGATAGCACTCCGAATGCACGCGATCAAAAAGAGCAGAAATGTGCGGTGTCCACAAGTGTACTATTGCTTAGCGGACACCACTAGTTCATGCGGTAGGCGAACGTACGCCTAATGACTACAAGCATTAACACCTGAACCCAATAGAATCGACTCCTTTACTCATTACTCACTAATAGGACGCTTGTCAGTGCTTTAATTGAAACCATTGCACTTCAATTGCTGTAAGGGTTAATGTGTGCAATGCATGTGTTAGGCATGCTTGTAAGGATATATTGGCATCTAATTGATTCCAATTCCAAATAAGAAGTTTTTTATGAGGATAGGTATTTGAATAAGTGGGTCATGTGATGTCTTGCAGAAGATACATAATAGTGGGTTGTTTGGCGTAAATACTCCGCTTACGTGCGGTAGCACCGCTTGGCTCCCGTTCGGATGCGGTATTCCCGAGCATACTCTGTAATACTCTGTAATACCGTGCAGAATCGGAGTGTTTCTCCCGCACACGCATGGTTTGTATGTCGTCCGTAAACACGCCCTGTTCTTAAAGAGTGAGTCCGTCCGAATGCGGAGGACCCGTGGGCGTTTCTACGGACGATGGCCGCACGCGGCAGAACACCGTGGCGTGCGGACCGCACCGTAAGAATGCGGGAATATCCGCACCGATCAGAATAAGGGCCTTTGTAACTAGTTTACCTTCGTTCTACACAGCAAAGTGATTTTTATTATCTGGAACAGAGGTAGAAATCCTCTAACAATCCAGATGCTGGAGAAACACAAGTCTGCAGACTGACATGGAATTATGGCCCTTATTCTGGTTCACTCTCAAAGGCAAATTCCTTCTCAAATTTACAAAACCATGGCCCTTATTCTGAGTCGAATGGCTCCGAATGCGGACGGATGGCCGATGGTTGGTGTTTGCTCATGTGCAGAGGCGTATCTAATGGGGGAGGTTCCCACAGAGGGAGGAGGTGTTCACATGAAAAATCCACTTGCGGTCCGTTCGGTCGTCGTCTTACCGCATGCGGACAGTGTGAGCGATCCGTACGGAAGGTGGGGCTAAGAACACTCGGTTCCTGTCCGAAAATACGCATCAGACCGATTCAACTAGAATAAGGGCCCATGTGCACTGCAGGGGGGCAGATGTAACCTGTGCAGAGATTTACATTTGGGTGGGGTGTGTACTTCAAAGTGAGATCTATATTGCAGTTTAAAAATAAAGCAGCCAGTATTTACCCGGCACAGAAACAAAATAACTCACCCAAATCTACCTCTCTCTGGACATGTTACATCTGCCCCCCCCCCCCCCCCCTGCAGTGCACATGGTTTTGTCCATTTGAGATGGAATTTGCCATATGCAATTTAGGCCATATTGCTAAGCTACTTTTACAATCCCTTAAGGCTGATGACATATGTGCAGTGGCGTAACTATAGCTCCGCAGCCCCCGCGGTGGCGGGGAGGCGCAGAGAAATTGGGGGCGCCGCCGGGGGGGCTGCGGGGCTATAGTTACCCGCGGTCTGCGTCTCGCCCGGCTCTCTGTCGGGACCTTCCTGACGTCACGGTCCCGGCCGGCTCCTGCTGCAATGAAAACTGACAATTAGAAAATGGCTGCCCCCATACTGCAGACAGTTTTCTGTCTGCAGTATGGGGGCAGCCATTTTCTAAGAGTCCGTTTTGATTGTAGCAGCAGGAGCCGGCCGGGACCGTGACGTCAGGAAGGTCCCGACAGAGAGCCGGGCGAGACGCAGACCGCGGGTAAGAAGGGGGGGCAGGTTAGGTGCGGCGGGGGGGGCGCCCCCCCACATGCGGCGGGGGGGGGGGGGGGCGCTAAATAGTTAGTTACGCCCCTGCATATGTGGTGGGGATACCAGTTCTGGATGTTGCTTATTATAAAAGCTTGCACTGCTCTTGGAAGTACCTAGAAGCGGCCTTTCTTTGTAATCATGGGTATATACCATATAAGTAAATGGTAAAGCATTACATTCATACCATAAAAAACATGTATTACATAAATAAATGTAATAAGACCTACAGGGTGTATTCCCCGGCAAGACTGATCGGGTGAATTCCCTTGCTCTCTCAAATTTCAGTATCCTCGTGTGCCCACGCATCATGCTGCCCACGGACATCCCAGGACTGCCCGCTATCCCTGACGTCTCATCCACAAGAGCATATTTCAGCATCTTCTGGGACACAGAGCTAGCTGCGTGTTGCTTGGGAACATGCGTGACCTCCTGTCACATCAGTGTGAGATTTCTACAAAGCTGGCGTATTAAAGCAAAGCTCCTTGTTTCAGAATTGTGACCTTTAAATGATTCAGCCACATTAGAGGGTTTTTTAAAATAAAAATAACCCCAGGGCAAGTTCTGCTGTAAATTTGAGCTGTATCGCTGCCAAGGGAGAGGCGGGTGAACGTTGAGCTATATATTGTTAACCCAGAGGTTGAAAGGGTGCTGGTAGCAAGGCACAGCGGATGAACCGTGTGTTATTCTCAGCGGATACGGGACTTTAACTTGGCTTTATAGAGCTGCTGCGGTATCAAGAGTGAAATGAACGAAATAAGGAATCTGAATGAAATTGGGGAGCCTAGTACTTTTACACGCCACTCCCTATGGGGTAGGTGAAATGGGCTAGCCTTTGTCTTTTCCTTCCAGCTTTGCTTCCCATGAAAATAATTGGGATAAAATTGACCACTAAAGAACAATAAAGATTTAATGCACCCGATAAGGTGCCGGGTGTGAGCAGTGCAAATTATCCTTGGTCCATGTACCACCCATACAGTGGAGTAAGTTCATCCCAGTTGCCCGGAGGCAAGATAAGTATTGGTGCCCCCCTCAAATAGCTCAATCAGTAAGGTGTCTGTCTCCAGTAAGGTCATGGGATCTAATACAGGGTGTGACACTTGCAAAAATGCTGTTAGAAGGGGGAGTCAGCCACATTAGCAATATCAACTGCTTTCAATTAACTGATTCAAACTTGCAGGGGAGGAGAGGTGCCCCCTTGGGAGCAGGAGCCCGGCGGCAGATGACTCCATTGCCTCCCAGAGTTCTGCCTCTGCACCCATAGGACTACCCAGTGCTTCTACCTGCTCTTATAACTGGAGTACTGTATGCACGATAGGCAGGATACTCGCCATTCATGCCAGCCTGGAGGTGCAATATAACGCGTTGCCACTTGCCTCGCATCTCCTCAGTTGCTCCGGTTTGCTCAGTTGTGATAGTAAGGATTCTTTATATTCTGGTGCTGACTACAAATGATAATAAATAGAGCCCTGTTATTTTCTTAATTAAGGTTCAGAGAGAGAGAGATAAAATTGAGAGATAAAGTACTAGCCAATCAGCTTCTGTCTTACAGGTTGTGTTTGTATAAGTGGCAGTTGGGAGCTGATTTGCAGTACATTATCTCTCGCAATTTTTTTAATTTCCAAGCTTCAATTAAAAAAGCAAAAAACTGTATTTAAAAAAATATTTCCTTAAATCAGCTTCTACTCCCCTTTGGGTGGCAATACCCTATAGAAGACTATGGGCTTCTTTTCACCGCCCGCCGCTTTCGCCGCCAACCCGCCACCTCCGCCAACCCCCCTCTCCCCCTCCCTCCGGCTTACCTTGCTGCAGGTCCTCCTGGACCCAGAAGGTAAACCCCTCCTCCCCCTAGCAAGGCAGCCAGACGTCCTTTTGGCTGCAGGGGGGAGGAGGACACACCAGGGACAGCCACGCTGAGCTTTCCCAGCATGAGGGGAGCAGTAGGCGGCTGGGAGGTGACAGAGAGCACACCACATTACAGGTATCGCGGGGGGCCTCCGTCACAACACTGCAATGCCAGCCACATATGTTAGTACATATGCGCTGGCATCGCAGCGGCCGGGCGGCGAAGGGCAGCGATGTATATTAATACATCCCGCCCAGTATGTGCCGAAACTGCATGCTGAAAGAAAGGGTATATAATGGCTGTAGTAGTGTCTCATACACAAAATATTACAAAATATGACTAGACATTTTGTTGCCTGTGCCAGAAAATGTATTGGTGCCGACCCCCCCCCCCCCCCCCCGCACACACACACACACACACACACACACATACAGATAGAGCCATCCTCATCTAGCTCTTTAATAGGATTAAGGGGGTTATTCTGATTCATTCGGAAAGGCACAATCACTCTCTAATGGACAAAACCATGTGCACTGCAGGTGGGGCAGATGTAACATGTGCAGAGAGAGTTAGAGTTGGGTGTTTTATTGTTTCTATCAGTTTGAAGTACACCCCCCACCCAAATCTAACTCTCTCTACACATGTTACCTCAGCCCCACCTGCAGTGCACATGGTTTTGTCCATTAGAGAGTGATTGTGCCTTTCCGAGTGAATCAGAATAACCCCCTAAGTGAGCCAGAGTTTTTGGACTTAATCCTATGCTAAGCCCCTACTGTAATGCTCTATGTATTGTATTGCTTCTGAGAACAATAGGCCTTGGTGAGCCATGGCTCTCCAGAGAAGGCGAGCTGAAGAAGGCTCCATCTGCACACACACTAAAAACAAGGACAGGGGCGTGTCAAAAATAACATTACATTATCAGGGGTTACATGCTCCTTGCCAGGATTTTCATGCTCATTGCCATGAGGTGGTTACATGCTTGTTGCCAAGGGGAATTACATGCTCGTTGCGATGGTGGATTACATGTTCGTTGCCCTGGGGAGAATTACATGCTTGTTGTCAGGGGGGTTACATGCTTGTTGTCAGGAGGGTTACATGCACATTTTCAAAGGGAGTTACATGCTTGTTGTCACCCAGGGGTACAGAGCCCCCGGGGTACTGAGCCCCTGAGGTGCTGCTCACGCACACAAAGGGTTGGTAGAGATTTCCTGAGACACTCTTTTGCATCTATCAGGGCTTGTACACTCAGACAGTTTATTTGGTCTCCCATGCCGGCTGGACTGTAGTTGGCCTGGTCTTACAGCAGAACAGTACAAAGAGGGAGCAGTGCACTGTAGTTGATGATGCATTATTTGTACATCTTCCTCTGTAACACCCAATCACAACAAATGTCTGACTTATTACAGCTAGCGTGGTCCCCTGAATGAGCGTGCATGTGCACTGCGTCCCCCCTTCTGTGAATAAAGCCAGCAATGGCTTGCCATCATTGGCTGTTCGCAAGATGAGGCTGCAGGCGTTTTCTGGGAGTGCCCCAGAGACTCAGACAGTGCCCAGCCGTTGGGGAGGGAGGGCCGCTGGCGTCAGCTGCAGCCTCCATCTCCCCACAGTCACCGCAGCACATCTATACTTACTCAGCAGCTGTGAACAGGGAGAAATCCATTCGATGGTGAGTAATTACAAATGGATTTCCCCCTGTTTGTGTGGCTATGAACGTATTTGCCCTGGATACTTGTTTTTGCTAAAAATGTGTTTAATTCTTTTTTGAAAGTATCAATTGAGTCTGCCATCGCAACATTGTCTGGCAGAGTATTCCATATCTTACTGCCCTTACTGTAAAGAACCCCTTCCTTCGATGGGTCAGAACCGTCCTCTCCTCTAACCTTAGGGGGAGGGCGCATGTCCTGTGTACAAGCCTTTTGGTAAAAAGATCACCGGATAGCTCTTCTGCCATCCACATTAATAATCTCACCACAGTCCACTGAGTATATGGTCGCTTGGTGCATAGGTGCCGATTCTGTGGGTGCTTGAGGGCCCGAGCACCAACGGAAATTGATGAGCACCTACCCGCTCAGCAGTGGCCCACCAGCCCGTGTCCCACTGCACTCCCCTCCCTTGTCGCTGGCACAGGTACTGTGTGGGCATTTATGTACCTGCACTGTGGGGGCATTTATGTATTTGGCACTGTAGGGGCATTTATTTATTTGTCACTGTGTGGGCATTTATGTATTTGGCACTGTGGGGGGGGATTTTTGTACCTGCACTGTGGGGGCATTTATGTATTTGGCACTGTGGGGGGGATTTTTGTACCTGCACTGTGGGGGCATTTATGTATTTGGCACTGTGGGGGCATTTATTTATTTGGCACTGTGTGGGCATTTATGTATTTGGCACTGTGTGGGCATTTATGTTACATAAATGCCCACACAGTTCCAAATGTGTGCAACAAAAATTGCAGTAGGTCTTGTGAACTGTCCTAGCCAGCACTATAATACAGTACAAACAGGCAATGCAGCACTCCATCAATAATGCAGTACAAACAGGCAATGCAAACAGCATCATTTTATCACCCTGACCTACTTTTAATGTGGGCTTAAAAGGGAAATCCTGTTTGCAAGGTGGCAGCAATGAATATTACTATCAGGGTCTGGAAGTACCACACATTACATCATCTACAATTCATTTAAACAGCTGTTTATTAAGGATGAAATTGTTGCCTTTATGGTCACAAAATAGGCAATCTCGTACTTCCCCAAGGCCTAAATGCCCCACAGAGAGGATAAACTTAGGGGGTGATTCCCACCCGCGGTGCGGGCCGAATTTACTCCCCCTGTCTCATGTTAGGGGTCTGTGCATGCGCATGTGCAAATATGCGCATGTCCAACCCCCTGGAGCAAATGCCTTTGGCAAGTTTCACACTCGCCGGGGTGTTGGGAAGGCAGGGGGCGGGCAGGGGGTGGACGCAGAAGACCACACAGCGTTTCACTGGAGTGCCCACAAATGGTGGGGGCACCATCAAATCATTTCTCTCCCGCTTGCATGCTAGTGAGCAGATTTGGCTGGCAGTGGGGGCGAGCGTTCGGTGGAGCGGCATTTACCTGCTCGGTAGGCTGTGAATATACGCAGCCTAGCAAACAGGTCTGAATCAGGCCCTTAGTGCAGACTACATTATACAGTATATAAGCATTGGAGATGCCATGGGGGCGACGTAACCTCCTCGAGGTACTATGACTAGTGCAGGCAACAGGACTTCTACCCAAACTAAATAACTGTTGGGTTCCAGGGCACAGTGCCCAAGAAGATATGTGCCCTATCTCATTGGTGGTCAGCAGGTGTACTGCGTACAAGGCTTGGAGGGATTGCTGGGGCCTAATGCCCCATTGGTTGTCTTGTAGGTCCTGTATGGTACACAGGTGCTTCACTGGGCCTTACCAAGTCAGATAACCTCAGCGAGCACAAAGGAGGCACCTCATGGTAATCAATAAAATAATACTTGTCCTTCTTTTATATCAAACTGTGATCAGAACCGTTTTCAAAATTCACCATTGACAGGGTTGGACTGGCCCACA
Organism: Crinia signifera; assembly: GCF_055691185.1. Classification (NCBI taxonomy): domain Eukaryota; kingdom Metazoa; phylum Chordata; class Amphibia; order Anura; family Myobatrachidae; genus Crinia; species Crinia signifera. The sequence goes on from NC_139223.1 coordinate 43,077,388, forward strand.
GGGTACAGGGAAAGGCATAGTTACCTACCCTCCTGCATTCTGCAGGAGACTCCCTGATATAGTAGCAATCTCCCTGTCTCCCTCATTAGTCTAGCAATCTCCCTAATTTCACCTAACCCACATTACACTGTTACATTTGTGGGGGGAAAAGGAATGAGAGATATATACATTTACATTGAATCATCTGGACCATTTCCCAGCACTTTACCAAGTATAGTATCTCTTACTAACTGCTCTGGGGCTCATCTATATCTGGATATAAGTCATTTTAAAAGATTTCTCTCAGAAGTAGCAGTACACACCCACGCTTCTAGGTGCCACGTTCACAATCTCTTTTCACAATCTCTCTATATATGGAACTAGAAACGCCCTTTGGGTGGAGCATGACATGCCTCCTCAATGAGGCGCTGTAATAAATTCTACAACTAACTATAATCTCCTTGAAACTAGTTTTCAAAAGTAGGCAAGTATGGGGAAAGGCCCAAATGGGCCCACTGCCTGCGGCCTCCACCTGCTACTCTAGCAGTCAAAATCCAGACTAAAAATAGAATTATAAACCCTTACTCTGTTAGATGGTTAGTTAGCCGGTGGAGCAGGTCCACCGAGGAACACTTCCACATAAACTACACTAGTTTGCCCTGCGGGGGGCTATGACATACCCCTGTTGTCTTCCTTTTGTTGGCTTCTGTGCTTTAGAATAATTAAAATAGTTCCTGCCAGAGATTGGAATGGCATTGCAGCTCGGCATTCATTCACTAACAATAACTAACCATTACTCATATTTCACTGCACTGCCACAGTAGTGTCTTTTACTCACATTACACGCACAGTAGTGTCAGTTATTCACAATACACAGCACAGTAGTGTCCGTTATTTACATTATACCTCACAGTAGTGTACGTTAATCACATTACACCACATTAGTGTCCGTTATTTACATTATACCACACAGTAGTGTACGTTAATCACATTACACCACATTAGTGTCCGTTATTTACATTATGCCACACAGTAGTGTACGTTAATCACATTATACCACATTAGTGTCCATTATTTACATTGTACCACACAGTAGTGTACGTCAATCACATTACACCACATTAGTGTCCGTTATTTACATTATACCACACAGTAGTGTACGTTAATCACATTACACCACATTACTGTCCGTTATTTATAACACCATGCACAATTCAGAGCCAGATTAAGGCTCCAGGGGGCTTGGGGTACTTAAGACAAGGGGGGCACCTAAGGACTAAATAAACACAAACACAGTAAACATACTGTACACCCAAAACACATAAACAAAGCTAATGTACACCAAATGCACACACTCATAGCATACAGGTACTGCACATACATAAAAAAACACAAAGCATGCAGACACACAAATGCATTCATACATACACAGAAACAAATGCACACAACATACATACACAACACACACAGCATAAATACACACACACACATACACACACACAACATACATACATACATACATACATACATACATACATACACAGCATGCATGAATGCATATATATTTACACGAGTGTGTGTGTGGGGGGGGGGGGGGGCAGGTAATACCATACATGGGGGGGCAGGCAATAGCATACACAGGGGGGCAGGTAATATCATAGACTGGGGTGCTGATAATATCATCGACTGGGGGGTGTAGATAATAGCATACACTGGGGTGGAGCAGGTAATACCATAGACTGGTGGTGCAGGTAATAACATACACTTTTGATATTGACAAAAAGCAGGTTATTCACATCACGCCCTGTGTAGAGGTTCTGCTGTGTCTGTAAGGTATGTGCAGAATGGCACAGCACAGCAGTCACGAGATTGTGATTTCAGATCTCTTGCTCGCTGTGGTAAGGGAGGAATAGCCCTGTGGTCTCTGAGAGAGGAGATGGCTCTAATTTATCTCATCCTCTACAGGGGTGAATATAGCCTTTTTGTCACCTGGTACAAACAGGTATTTTGCCCCCCTCTATCCCAGTGGATAGCAGTCAGCCATGATATAAATGGCCACCGTAAAATAATAACAGTGGTCAATGTGGAAATTTTGAAGTGTAGGTATGGAAACGTGAAGAGTGTAGTATGCGCTCTGGGAAAGGGGATGTGATCACTCAAAAGGAGGCATGTCTTTGAGTGTAGTGTACCACACCATATACCCCTTATACATATTATGCAAAACAATAGTAGACCCCCTTATACTTGCCCATTACACATTATGCCACACAGAATGAGCCAAAAATCACATTATGCCATGTGGAATGAGCCAAAATTCACATCATACCACATAGAATAAGCCAAATTTCAAACAAATCTACATTATGCCACACGGATTGAGCCAAAATTCACTTTATGCCACACGAATTGAGCCAAAATTCACATTATGCCACACAGTAGGAGCCAAAAATCACATTATGCCACATAATAATAATAATAATAATAATAATAATACATCTTAGTAAATTTCCCTCATCCATCTGAATCAGCACCAAAGTGAATAAACACGCAATCTGGCTCAGATTGCGTGTTCACTCACTTTGTAGTGGATTCAGATGAATGTATTTACACATATACATATAGCGAGTTTATGATATATGAGTATATGATATGGGTATTTGATACATATGAGTATATGATACGTATATGTAGGAGCAGTATTATTATTGGCCAGCCAGATAATCAATATATCAAATACTCATAATACTCTTAGGATATGCTCTTACTGCCCCAATGTCACTCACTAGTAGCTGCTTTGAACTGCTCCACCCACTGCAAACTGCACAATGGCGCTGGGTCCCGGCAGACGCTGTAGAAAGGAGAAGGGCAGCCTCTTCTATGTGCGAGGGTCAACCAGACATACACACCGCCAGTAGTTCTGCTTCTGAGTTATTCACATTACACCACACAGTAGTGTCCATTATTCACATTACATTGCACATTAGTGTCGGTTATTCACATTACACCACACAGTAGTGTCCATTATTCACAATTTACCACACAGTAGTGTCTGATAGTAACATTACACCATGCAGCAGTGTCCATTATTCACATTACACCGCACAGTAGTGTCTGTTATTCACATTACACCGCACAGTAGTGTCCATTATTCACATTACATCGCACAGTTGTGTCAGTTATTCACATTACACCATACAGTAGTGTCTGTTATTCACAATACACCACACAGTAGTGTCTGATAGTAACATTACACCATGCAGTAGTGTCCGTTATTCACATTACACCATAAGTAATGTCCTTATTCACATTACACCACACAGTAGTGTCTGTTATTCACATTACACCGCACAGTAGTGTCCGTTATTAACATTACACCACGCAGTAGTGTCCTTTATTCACATTAAATTGCATAGTAGTGTCCGTTATTGATATTACACCTTACAATAATGTCTGTAATTCACATTATACCGCACAGTAGTGTCCGTTACTCACATTGCACCACACGGTAGTGTCCTTTATTCACATTACACTGCATAGTAGTGTCCGTTATTCACATTACATCGCACAGTAGTGTCTGTTATTCACATTGCACCACGCAGTAGTGTCCGTTATTCACATTACCGTGCATAGTAGTGGCCCTTATTCACAGCACACTGCACATGTGTGCCTGTATTTCACATTACACCACACATTAGTGTCTGTTATTCAGTAGACCACTAATCTCTCACCAAGCTTTGATAAGTCTCACCCATTTGAGCGGGAAAAGGAAGGATGGATTGAAGACGGGTGATGCGAAAGATCGGTAGGTAAGGTTACAATAATCAAGGTGGGCAAAAGATAAAGTTGGAATATTTGTGTCCCAGGAATCTACTCAAATACTATCAAAAAGTTCCCGGGAATTGTACAGCAACTAGTGCCACCATTACTAGTGCCACCATTACTAGTGCCACCATTACTACTTCTGGTATTTGAGCATTTTGCATGTCAAAATAAATGCAGGAAAGTGTGATGTCACTTGTTCCAAGAGAACTGTCATCTTCATTACTACATGTTCAGCCTACAGAATAAGCTTATGGGTTTATGCTGTGTATATCTGTCAGTGTCAGTTTATAGTGTACGTGTAAGAGAGCTGCACATGCGTGTACCCTAATACACACTGTCACAGTTACCATGGAAACTGGCCGTCGTTACCAATGCAGCGATAACTCCCACCGCACTGAAAGACTCAGCATATTTTAATTAATTTTGTGATCTCCCCTCACTGTTAGGCTATTACCTGTCTGCTATTAAATACTTGACTTCACTTTTCACTGCGTCTGGAGGAAAGAAACCAACCGTAGATATTTGTGTTTTGACAATACCACCGTATAGAAGCAGAGACAGCGTTTGCTTTCCATTCTTAAACACATTGAACCCAATTATACACCGCACAATTGCCTTCAGCTTTCATCTTGTGTTGTCACTGAGATATGGAACTTGAACCATAGAATTATTGTCCTTCCTGTACTACACTTTCCACGGGACACTCGCAGAACTGTCAACTTCCAAGCGCGCGGTTTCCTGGTAGACGGGGTCCTGGGATTTGACTGTTATTAGATGTGGTTCTGTATGAGCCAGGGCTCTGGTAAACATGCAGCGTCTGATCCCACAGTACACTGCGGCATGCCATATTGACATTATTCACCTGTTCAGAAAATTGCTTTGTAATGAACTTTGCTATCAACAATAATTTCTTTCGACTATTTGTTTTGGGGTTTTTTTGCCCGTTCTTTCTCATTTTCGCTCTCTGCTCTTTTCTGTCTTTGTTTATTCGGTTGGAGACTGATTTTATACCATTGGGGAGACAAAAAGTCTGTTTACACAGCACTCTCCGGGGGAATTTAACAGTTCGGTTTATTTAGTGGAAAACAATTTCGACATTTCTTAAGTAGGTGAAAGAAAATCAGTAGTTTTAGCCTCAGTAATTGGCAAATAAAATCAAAAGTGGAAACCTCATTTCGATTCTTCATAAAAAGTCCCCCCGGGACTCAGTGAATAGGAGGAATTCTGTGATTCCTTACATGCATTCGCATCTGTTCATCTCATTAACAGAGGAGTAAGGCAAAACGAGGCCCTTGTTGCAGACACCAGGGTTTGATATGGCTGTATTGTTTATTAGGCTGAGTAGGCTGAAGCCTAAGGGGCCCACATGTGCAAGGGGCCTATCATCTTTTTCGCTGAGGCTCTGTTACCTGTGTCTCTGTGCCCTACGTCTTCTGTGGTTAAAGGCACTTTGCACTTGTAGTCAGGTTTGTTTTTAGACAATGGGGGGGGGGGGGCAGTAGCTTATTCAGACATTCTCGTTGAGGTCCGAATTTGGCCCCTCATGTGCAAACCCCCGCAGCCAATGCCGTTGGTGAGATTTTCACTCGCTGGGGCGTTTGCACATTGATTGGTAGCCAGAGGGTGGAAACCTGGCATTTCATGGGCGTGCCCAGAAAAACTGTCAGCTCAAAGAAACGCTGAGTGGGCCCCAGGGACTGCAGGCGTTCCCCTGCCTGCTCGAGGTGGGTGGATGATGTCACATGACGTCAGCGCCGTTCTCCGATTGAGAGAAAGCAGTGCAGCGGAATAGGCAGTCCTGGGCTAGTTTTCTGCTGCGAGCAGAGGTAATTGGATGGTGAGCAACTATCGCATGACTTCTCCTCTGTGCGGGCGTAAGTGTATACATCCACTCACAGCGCAGCAAGGAGATTCGGGTGGTGGGAGGGTGTGTGCGTTCGGCGGGGCAGCGTTAACCTGCTCGCTAGGCTCCAAATATGCCCAGCCTAGCTAGCAGTCCTGAATCAGGCCCTTTATGCAATGCGTAGTACATTCCACCTATACACTTGTAGTTAAGCATGTACAATGGCTGAGCATTAGTTGCTTCTTTGGGAACATCAACATATTCTGGTTGACTCTCTCAGATGCGAATTCACATCCTTGCGAATCACCCTCACCTGCCTTGCGAATGGTTAGCCGGCACCAGCCATTCGCACGCGGGATGTGTTCGCAAGGCTTGCGAATGGATGTTTTACATCAACATCCATTCACATACAAATGGGAACCTCCCCCATCTTTCAATGGTCGCTGACCATCGAATGAAGGTGAAGGCGCACGCATATGTAAGGGTGGGAATGCCCATGAAACGCTGGGCATTCACATATACAAATGGCCCAGCCCGGCACCCCACGCCCATCTCCACCCCCCAGACGGGGGAGCGGCAGGGAGGCTGCAGAGGGCTCCATCAGAACGGAACTCGTGAGGGTCTCGTGTGCGCGCCCCCTTCCATCTCCTGTCGGCGGCTGGCGGTTGGCTATTCGATGGGAGCTGCTCCATCTGTAGCTCTATAAATTATGTAACTGGCACTACTGGTGACAACTGTAACAGCACTACTGGGGACATGATATGTAACAGCACTACTGGGGACATGATATGTAACAGCACTACTGGGGACATCTGTAACAGCACTACTGGGGACATGATATGTAACAGCACTACTGGGGACATGATATGTAACAGCACTACTGGGGACATGATATGTAACAGCACTACTGGGGACATCTGTAACAGCACTACTGGGGACATGATATGTAACAGCACTACTGGGGACATGATATGTAACAGCACTACTGGGGACATCTGTAACAGCACTACTGGGGACATGATATGTAACTGGCACTACTGGGGACAGATGTAACAGCACTACTGGGGACATGATATGTAACTGGCACTACTGGGGACATCTGTAACAGCACTACTGGGGACATGATATGTAACTGGCATTACTGGGGACATGATATGTAACTGGCACTACTGTGGACATCTGTAACAGCACTACTGGGGACATGATATGTAACTGGCACTACTGGGGACATCTGTAACAGCACTACTGGGGACATGATATGTAACTGGCACTACTGGGGACATCTGTAACAGCACTACTGGGGACATGATATGTAACTGGCACTAAATATGTGCAAGAAAATGATTGCTTGGCATTCAAATTCAGAGCCTGAAAGTACACAAACCTTGTTTAATGCAAAAATAATATATATTTGTGTGTATTTTATGTGTTTGACATGTTTATGCAACATAAATGCAAGATTCCTCATTGATGTAAAAATATATTCTGAAATAAGGAATGATCCATTATCCAAAATGCTTCTGGTCCCAAGCAGTTTGGATAAGGGATACGCAACCTGTATAAATAAAAATGATTATTTTTACGACATTGAAAAAATGGTCTGCCCACAGAGGCGAGAAATCTCAGCAGTGAAGGGGTTAAAAACGTCCGCTCTCTTCTTTCATTCGCATTGCTACAATTTGACGTTGCAGAATGAAGCCTCCCGTCTGTGCGCTCATTAGACTGAGACGCACCGATGGGCTAACGGAACCTTTCTACGAATGCCTTCATTACACTCACACAATCCTCTATGCATTTCTGCGCTTTGCCCTGAAAATATTAGGACACTTGCACAAATCAAGGCAGGCCGAGGTCCGAAGATGCGCTTGCGATGTGCAGCCATAGGTTTGTTTTATTGGCCAGTGTTGATTTAGAAATGTGTTCTGTCTCAGTGTATGTAATTTGGCCATATCTCCCTTTTATCAGCCGCCTACTGTATCCCACTGACAGCACTAATGCAGCTATAAGTTAGAGTAAACAGCAGGGGGATTTTATTCTAATTGTTTTACAGCAGCCTTGAAATTAGACTCTGCTCCAGGGAATGGAACATGGCAAATGTGGTTGGAGAGATAGACAACCATAACATCGCATGAAAAACTCCATTAACTGTGTTTTTTCTCTTAAATGTAGAGTAATGCTCAAGCGAACACCAGTAACATATGCTTTCATAACGCCAGCATACTGATCAGACATAGTGCATATGAATCGGGAACAAACACCGTAATAAAATAAAAGTAGTTATTACCAGTCTTGCAATCTGTTGGGCATACACGCTGCAGTGCAGCAAGCCTTATTGTTCTCTTATAGTGTTTATTTTCTTTTATTATTTTAGAGTCTCTTTGACCATACCTCCCAACTGTCCTGATTACTGCGGGACAGTCCTGCTAGTTGTAGACGGTCCCACTGTCCTTCCCGCAGGTGGCAATGTCGGTGGGAGGAGCCGAAGATCCTAGCTGCTCTGCTGAGCTGCAGGGCCTCCGTCAGCGCTGCCGGGCCTTGGTTAAAAGGGGGTGTGGCCAATGGGAGGGGGTGTGACCAGAGGGAGTGGGTGTGGCTATACCCCATAAAAAAATTAGCGGTGGTACTGGTCGCTGACCGCGACTGCATCCGACGCGTTGGAGGCCTGCTCTGTAGAGATGGGCAAAGTGACTCACTAAAGAGAGTGGTGGAGAGACTGTTCTTTTGAATGACTCGCTGACTCGCTTTGAATAAAAAGAATGGTTATTTACGGTTTGAGTGCACTAAGTGTAGAATCTGTTTGTTTTATTTACATTTCAACTGATTCTAGTAATATAAAGCGAATTTCCTACATTAATCTCACAGGTGGTTATTTTCACTTATTTTTCTATTTATCCTGACACTTTTTTTTAAAGCAGTGCAATAGTCCCCGGAGTTAGTACATCTCAGCTGCCACAGGTGGCAGTGCTGAGCTCAGACATGGTGTGGAGTGGACTCTGCGGAGCTGGATGAACTACATTGCCCTGATGACTCATGAGTCCTTTCAAGTAGTTCAGTTCAATAGTTCAGTGAGTTCAGCAGTTCAGTAGTTCACTGATTCATGCAGATCACTGACTCATACAGCTCTAATGAATCAGTCTGTACAGTACCTCCAAGCTACCATGTGTGGCACTGCTGTGCTCCGGCAAATGCATTGTATGAAAACGAAACATATTAACAACAGGCATCCAAGAAGAACCGAAGAAGGACCATTCACCTTTTAGTGAGCAACAGCTCACTCTCTTTTAAAATATCCGTTTAAAAGAACTGGTTCACTCACGAACTACCCATCTCTACTGCTCTGGGAGAGAGAAGACAGGCTGGTGCTGCAGCTGCTTCTGCCACCCGCTGAGCTCACGGCACTGAGCAACGTAAGCTGTGCGGAGGAGAGAGGCTGTGCTGCAGCAAAAGGCTGTCCTCTACTCCCACTGCCCGGCTTCCTGCAGTGGAGAATGGGGACGCAGGCCCTGGGCCCCTCCATTATACCCAAGCGTGGGTAAAAAGTATCTGCTCCCCACGCCCCTCTCGACAGCACTGCTGAGCAGCGGTGATCAATGAAGAGATAAATTGGGCTGTACGGCTGCTATGGGAGCGCTGGTCACACCCCCAAAAACAATAAAAAAATTGGGGTTGTGGCGCTTTTGGTGTTTTGTTACTACAATGTTGGTCGCTGTGGACTGGTGTGGCTAAAACATGTGAATTACATTAGTTTGGCCTGCAGAGCTGTGAATCGTAACCGTTCCCCAGTCATGGGGATGGTTACTGATGACATCACAGACTTAAGTGGCCTATTGTGTCTCCTCTATGGGCTTCTCCCAGAGAAGAGACATGCAAGTATGCTTTAATTCCCTGCATTTTATTTCTCTCCAGTTTCATACATCTCCCCCCGTTGCTGATGTGTAGGAGATGTGCACACTCACATGTTGCTGGTCACTCCCACACATAGCTCCTCCTCCTCCTCTCACAATCTGCCCTTGATCATTTCCAGACCCATGTGGCCCTTAATCTGTCCCAGGAAAGGGATGAAAGCAAAGGTATAGCTACTGCATTCACTTTGCTTAGGAGTTCAGGACCCGCTGCACATGCGTCAGTGAGGGCAGATGGGGAGAGATCCAAAATATCCATCGCCAGTAAAATATGTGCGTACCAAGTGACCGGCCTCCTGCTTGGGAAGTACGTTTCGGTTTAAGCTTGTTCACAGGACAGCGTTTATCATTTATGATATATATTTGATCTGGGTATGCACATACTCCGGAATGTCCCATGCTGCTCTGTGAACAAGCTCAAATCAAATGGTACATCCCAAGCAGCAGGCCGGTCATGTGGTGCACACAAGTGACCGGCACTGCCACCCCCGGCCTGCACACCCAGTGACTGCATCCCGGAAGCACGGCTGCTACCGATTAGGGATGGCCATCGGTGCAGTCGCCATCCATAGTATTAAACTATTTGATGGATAACCATCAACAGTTTTAGCTATCGATATTCATCCATTATTTTTGACTGAACGCAGAACTCAGGGGCGGGGCTTCTGGGTGTCGGGGCGGGGCTTCTGGGTGTCGGGGGCGGAGCAATGCTCAGTGTCCCGACACCTTTTAAAAAAAAAGAAACATTGGTTCTCCTTATTCCTCAGGAAAAGCCGAATTTCAGTATTCGTACACAGCAACGTGTCCCGCGGAAGGCAAGCTCAGGTACACTGACCTGTTGCTAGTGCCCTATATGCACATTTATATTTCTTTTAATCTTCTATGGCACAACAATGGTTGATTCAAAAACAGAGGGGTCCCCGAGTAGGTGGCCCTTGCAAGTAACACTTACCAAGGGTGAACCCTATGTTCAATAAAAGGTTTTGTCATTGGATCCTCTCCCAAAAGATACCAAAGGAAGTAGTCTAATCCAGTCCTCCATATGACAAAGAATTTTATTTGCAGTAAAAAAATCCACATGAGAAGCCACATAAATGGTAAAAATACATAAAATTACGAAAAGGAAACAAAAGCTGCCTGGTGGTTGGAGACTTTGGGGGTACCTTCCTATCCGGATGAAAGTACCCCCACACAAGAAAAGGAAAAATTGCTAAAGATGACTTACGGCAGGTCTCTACAAGCATACCAGGTGAGCGCCTCCACAGCGTTTCGGGCTATACAGAGACCTTTTTCAAGGTATAACCCGAGATGCAAAAGCAAAGTATTTAGTACAAGTTATAATGGGGCATATGTTGAGTTGAGAGCAAATTGATCCACGATCTCATTCTGCGGAACATTTGAGCAAGTGCAGGAGTCTAGGAGAGTGGTAGAGGAGCCTAGTACTAGCCTTGGACATTACTGTAAACATTGGACTTGTTATACACTGTATGTATGGAATACAGTAAAAATATTTAACACTATAGATGGTCTATATCCATTGTCGCCAACCTGTCCCTCACAAGCTACTGATAGCTTGCCGCAGTGATCCAGGTGGCTCGACAGACAATAGAGATCATAATTGACCTCTTGCATCTGAAAGGGAGCTCAGTGCTGATGCCTTGTAACCCCCTGGCAACGAGCATTGACTTCGGGCAATGAGTATTAACCCCTGGCAATGGGCATTAATTTTTGCAATGAACATTAACCTCCAGCAGCGAGCATTAACACCTGGTTATGAGCATTAAAACTGGGCAACAAGCATTAACCTCTGGGAATGAGTATTAACCCCTGGGGATGATCATTGACCCCAGACAATGAGCATTAACCCCTGACAACAAGCATGTAATTTAAAATGTATTAGATGCCTTACTGTGGGACACAGTGGGTACTTATGTATTATCTGGGCTCCCATGTTAAATGCACCCCATTTTTTCATACCCCTACTATCCAACTACGCATGGAGTTGATTTTATATAGTGTGGCGAGCACAGCGAGCCCCGCGAGGGGACGAGGTCTCATAAGAAAAACGGGAGCCCAGATATTACATAAGTACCGCATAATGTGTTAGGGGCATTACGGTGTGTGTTATTATGTGTCATAAGCATTACAGTATGGCAGATTATTTATTTATTATTATTTTTAGTAGCTCTTCAGGGGGTTAATTTTGTCTCGAGTAGCTCATGCCCAATTAAGGTTGGTGACCACTGGTCTATATAGTGGCTGTATCAAACATTTAAATAATATAAAAAAGTGGTCATGAAAAGGTTAAACATACCATAATAAATAAATACACAAACATAATAGAACCAGTACTGCACTTTCTAAGCTCACATTCTCCCACCTCATGGTCAGGCTCCTGTCTCTTCTTCCTGGCAGCTGCTCTCTGGTCCAGTGCACTGAATGAGAATACAGATTCACACACACACATAGCAAACTTGGTAGAAGAAGCTGCTACAACTGGACCTGTGCAGCAGCTCTGCTCTGTCCCTTACACTGCATGATGTGGTGGCAGCTCTAGTAATTGTATTATTTATCATGGCTGTAGTTGGAATAGACACAGGGACATAGGAGGTTATTCTGATCGGAGCGGCCAAACGTGCGTACGTTCACTATTAGCGTACGCTCTCCGTACGCGGCCGTTGGGGTTAAGTCCACCCACAACTCAGCCGCATACGTACGGCCAGAAACAACGTCGAAGGGGAGTGGCGTAGAATTGAGCGTACGCCAACGTACACGGACGGACCAGCCCTTACACTCCGACAACTGGCGTACAACAGAGCGTACGCCACCGTTTACGGACGTCTCTCGTCTGTCTTCCCACCGACTTCTTGCGGCTATCTGAGCGTACGCCAGCTTGCACGGACGGGTCCCTATTGTTTTCAATAGAAAACTCAGCTTATGTCACCGCTCGTGAGAGTGAGCGTACGTCCGTGTACGCTGGCATACCCTTCACATATATGGACCTGCAAATCTTGCCTTTCAACTATAATTATGAAAATTAATTAATTGATTGAATTAATTAATGTGCAAAATAGTGGGCATGGGCTTAAAACATTGCTGAAACATCCTTTGTAGGTGTTAGATGTGGTTTATGTTATTGTATCATAAATACAAAACCTATGTTTGTATTAGAGTGAACACGTTGACACATGTCGACTTGTGTAGATTGAGTGTGCTACTGTGTAAAGTCTATGAAAGCACGTAGTGAATGTGTATAACTGTTTAACAAATACCTATCTTAGCATATATAAGCAGGTCTTAAAAAGATTCTTACCTTAAATTAAACAAACCTTTAAATGTAGAGAAGTATAGAAAGATAAGCTTCCAATGTGTTTGAGTGCTGTGTGTGGCTTGCAGGTAGTGAAATCATGGTTTGGACTTAATAGACTGCAGCATTGCTTATTACATTCAGGTGTATGTGTTTGAGTAGTAATCAGCGTAAATTATCAAACCCAGGCGCACGCTGGCATGCGGTATCTGTAGGGGTGGTCTGAGGTGGCGGTTGGCGGCCGCCTGTTTTGTGTCCGAAATGAACGGTGCTTTAGGCGATCGTGCGGTAGTAGCACCGTTCATTTTTGGTGCACACCCCCGTGTACGCCCATGTTTACGCCCATTTTCCCTCATTATTTCGGCTGCTCCCCTCAACACGCCCCTATGCCGCCCCCAATGCCCGTACTCTCGCGTACAGGTTTTTTCGCACGGAGAGACCCGTCCGTAAGCGTTGTGGAGTGTTCGCGCCTGCGCATTGGCGATTGTACGCATGCGCAGATCATGAAAAACCCCGGAACGTACGCGTACGGCCCGGCCGCACCAACCAGAATAAGGCCCATAATGCCAAACACCTCCAGCGGTCATTCTGCGATACAGAGTGCACCAGCGGGCCGGTAAGTGACGTGCACGGACAGTGCAATTACAGTGAGTACCGCAATCCCTGACAGATTTTGTCTTTCATTTGCCTTGATCTAGTGACATTTTTCAATGCCGATGTGTACGAGCCAGCAGAAGAGTAACTAGCAGTGTTTCTGCATCATCTCACCCTCAAGCATAGGTCTTGGATATAAAGTAAAAATGATCTTACAAATGCAGCGATAGTCATGTGTGATGGATTGGGAAGCTGTGCTGAATTCCATATTGGATTTCTAAGCCATGTTTCAGTAATGATGGTGTTCTTAGTACTATATAGTCCGCTGGCTTCCTTCTCTCCTATTATTCCCTCTTTTTTTTTTTTGCTTTGCCATAGATAGGATTTCTGTGTCACTGAGCAAGTGCGCTGATGCCCGCTCAATATCCTCTCTACCTCTGTGCACTTAGGGCACAATTAGAGGGAGATGAGAGGTGTCGAACCTCGGTGACAAGGCTCTCAGAGTTGCTAAAGCATCTGTAGCCCTGATAATTGGTTTGGGAAAATGTGATGGGCGCATCCTTCTATGACATATGCCATTTCTATTGACTTGTGAAACTATTTAGATAATGCCCAAAAAACTCCCTTAAAGATGCAGCTCTACACGGTCATATTTATTAGAATTTGCAGCTAATCCATTTAAATCGATGGGACACGGTCTCCGATAAGAGATCAGTGAGAAGTAAAGTGATCCCATATAATGGTGGACACTCTGACCACTAAGAATACTGGATTCATAAAAATTATAATAAACTTCTGCCATTTAACCCCTTCCTGACAGAGCCAGTTTTTGCGTTCCTGACAGAGCCCTTTTTTCAAATCTGACATGTATCACTTAAGTGGGGATAACTTTTTTTTGCTTTTACTTATCCCAGTGATTTTGAGATTGTTTTTTCGTGACACATTGTACTTCAAATTAGTGGTAAATTTGGGTCGATACAGTCTGTGTTTTTTTGTGAAAAATACCAAAATGTCGTGAAAAAATGGAAAATTTTGCAATTTGCAAAATGTTAAATTTTCTGCTTGTGAGACAAATAATCATACCACTCAAAATAGTTAATAACTAACATAGACCATATGTCTACTTTATGTTTCCATCATTATTTCAACTTCCTTTTAATTTTTTTGGACACTAGGAGGCTTACAATATGAATAGCAAATTCTCAAATTTTCAAGAAAATTTCAAACACTGATTTTTTTTAGGGACCAGTTCAGTTCTGATGTGACTTTGAGGGACTTGTATGTGAGACACCCCCATAAATGATACCATTTCAAAAACTGCACCCCTCACAGTATTCAAAACAGCATTTTGGAAGTTTGTTAACCCTTTAGGTGTTTCACAGGAATTAAAACAAAGTGTAGGTGAAATTTCAAAATTTCATTTTTTTTTGCAGATTTGCAATTTTAATACATTTTTCTAAGGAACACAGTACATTTTACTAGAGAAATGTGACTAAAAATTGATTCCCCCAATTCTTTTGTTTTCATAAATATCCTATATGTGGCCCTAGTGTGCACGTTGACCAAACCACAGGCTTCATAATAGAAGGAGCACCTACTTGATTTTGGAGCCTCCTTTTTATGAGATTATTTTTTAGGCACCATGTAGGTTTCTAGGCACCATAAGATGCTAAAATTTAGGAACCCCCCCACAAGTGACCCCATTTTGCAAACAACACCCCTCAGGGAATTCATCTAGGGCAGTGGTTCCCAAACTTTTTCAGTCCGAGGCACCCTTTGGGTCTCCATGACTTTTTCAAGGCACCCTGGTCACCTGGACCCACTTTAAAAAAAAAATCACAGCCCATGCTTTCTATCAGGGCCATGCACCAAAAGCCAGATTCAGACCTGCAGCAGGTAAACGCCACCCTGCCCAGATCAATCCCCATCAGCTGTGTGTCACGATCTAATGATTTTCCCCCTGCCTGCAAGCAGAGAGTAATTCTATCGGGGCATTATGTGTGTATGCAGACCCCTCTGCCCTCTCTGTACCCTGCAGACCCCTCTGCCCTCTCTCTCTGTACCCCACAGACCCCTCTGCCCTCTCTCTCTGTACCCCGCAGACCCCTCTGCCCTCTCTCTCTCTGTACCCCACAGACCCCTCTGCCCTTTCTCTCTGTACCCCGCAGACCCCTCTGCCCTCTCTCTCTGTACCCCGCAGACCCCTCTGCCCTCTCTCTCTCTCTCTGTACCCCACAGACCCCTCTGCCCTTTCTCTCTGTACCCCACAGACCCCTCTGCCCTCTCTCTCTGTACCCTGCAGAACCCTCTTTCTCTCTGTACCCCGCAGACCCCTCTCCCATCTCTCTCTGTACCCAGCAGACCCCTCTGCCCTCTCTCTCTGTACCCTGCAGAACCCTCTTCCCTCTTTCTCTCTGTACCCCGCAGACCCCTCTCCCATCTCTTTCTGTACCCAGCAGAACCCTCTGCCCTCTCTCTGTACCCAGTAGTCCCCTCTGCCCTCTCTCTGTACCCAGCAGACCCCTCTGCCCTCTCTCCCTGTACCCAGCAGACCCCTCTGCCTTTTCTCTTTACCCAGCAGACCCCTCTGCCCTCTCTCTGTAACTAGCAGACCCCTCTGCCCTCCCTGTACCTGTCAGACCCCTCTGCCCTCCCTGTACCCGTCAGACCCCTCTGCCCTCCCTGTACCCGTCAGACCCCTCTGCCCTCCTTGTACCCGTCAGAACCCTCTGCCCCCCCTGCACCCGTCAGACCCCTCTGCCCTCCCTGTACCCGTCAGACCCCTCTGCCCTCCCTGTACCCGTCAGACCCCTCTGCCCTCCCTGTACCTGTCAGTCCCCTCTGCCCTCCCTGTACCCGTCAGACCCCTCTGCCCTCCCTGTACCCATCAGACCCCTCTGCCCTCCCTGTACCAGTCAGACCCCTCTGCCCTCCCTGTACCTGTCAGTCCCCTCTGCCCTCCCTGTACCTGTCAGACCCCTCTGCCCTCCCTGTACCTGTCAGACCCCTCTGCACCCTGTATCTGTTAGACCCCTCTGCCCTCCCTGTACCTGTGAGACCCCTCTGCCCTCCTTGCACCTGTCAGACCCCTCTGCACCCTGTACCTGTCAGAGTCCTCCCTGTACCTGTCAGACCCCTCTGCCCTCCCTGTACCTGTCAGTCCCCTCTGCCTTCCCTGTACCTGTCAGACCCCTCTACACCCTGTATCTGTTAGACCCCTTTGCCCTCCCTGTACCTGTGAGACCCCTCTGCCCTCCCTGTACCTAGCAGCCCAGTGAGATGGAAGAGGCTGCTCCAAGCATGCTGCGGATAGTGTGATTTGGCAGGCAGCCAGGCCCTTGCAGAGAGCAGGCAGCCAGCGTTCGGCCTGCTGCAGTCACAGTGCACAGGGACAGGGCAAGTCCCAGCTTCCTGCACGGAGCGAGCAGCCCCAGCCTGCAGCACAGCCTCCTGCCCCGACCTGCAGCACAGCCTCCTGCCCTGGAGCCCGGGGCACATACAGCCGTGCGCCCAGCATAGCAAGTCCTGACTCCAGACCCCCAGTGCATAAGCCGCCTCCTCCTCATCCCTCCTACTCTCCCCCTGCCGCCGACTGACTCCGCTCCCCCTGCCCCCTTTCGTCTTGCCGCTCACTCGGTCACTCCGAGTCCCCACTTGCATTGCGGTGCACAGTGGAAAGGACATGCGGCTGCCTTAGTGTGTGCACTAGCCGCGGCACCCCTGTCAACGTGCTGCGGCACCCCAGGGAGCCGCGGCGCACAGTTTGGGAACCCCTGATCTAGGGGTATAGTGTACATTTCAAACCCCCAGGGGTTTCACCAATTGTGGTACAACTGGGCAGTGAAAATGAAAAATTAATTTTTTTACACAAAAATGCAGTTCTGGCTCAAAATTTTTCATTTTCAGAAGGTATGAAGGAGAAAAAGCACCCCAAAATCTGTGCCCCAATTTCTCCCGAGTACGGCAATGCCTCACATGTGACCAAAAAATACCATTTGGGTGCATGGCAGGACTCAGAAAGGAAGGAGTGATTTTTGGATTTTGCAGCTCAGATTCTGGTGGAATGTTGGTGGGTGCTATGTTGCATTAGCAAGACCCCCCAAGCACCAATACAGTGGAACCCCCCCACAAGTGACCCCATTTTGCAAACTATACCCCTCAGGGAATTCATCTAGGGGTATAGTGTACATTTCAAACCCCCAGGGGTTTCACCAATTTTGATACAACTGGGCAGTGAAAATGAAAAATTACATTTTTTTACAGAAAAATGCAGTTCTGGCTCAAAATTTTTCATTTTCATAAGGTATGAAGGAGAAAAAGCACCCCAAAATCTGTGCCCCAAATTCTCCCGAGTATGGCAATGCCTCATATGTGACCAAAAAATACCAGTTGGGAGCATGGCAGGACTCAGAAGGGAAGGAGTGATTTTTGGTGGTGGAATGTTGGTGGGTGCTATGTCGCATTAGCAAGACCCCCAAAGCACCAATACAGTGGAACCCCCCCCACAAGTGACCCCATTTTGCAAACTACACCCCTCAGGGAATTCATCTAGGGGTATAGTGTACATTTCAAACCCCCAGGGGTTTCACCAATTTTGATACAACTGGGCAGTGAAAATGAAAAATTACATTTTTTTACACAAAAATGCAGTTCTGGCTCAAAATTTTTCATTTTCAGAAGGTATGAAGGAGAAAAAGCACCCCAAAATCTGTGCCCCAATTTCTCCCGAGTACGGCAATGCCTCACATGTGACCAAAAAATACCATTTGGGCGCATGGCAGGACTCAGAAGGGAAGGAGTGATTTTTGGATTTTGCAGCTCAGATTCTGGTGGAATTTTGGTGGGTGCTATGTCGCATTAGCAAGACCCCCCAAGCACCAATACAGTGGAACCCCCCCACAAGTGACCCCATTTTGCAAACTACACCCCTCAGGGAATTCATCTAGGGGTATAGTGTACATTTCAAACCCCCAGGGGTTTCACCAATTTTGATACAACTGGGCAGTGAAAATGAAAAATTACATTTTTTTACACAAAAATGCAGTTCTTGCTCAAAATTTTTCATTTTCAGAAGGTATGAAGGAGAAAAAGCACCCCAAAATCTGTGCCCCAATTTCTCCCGAGTATGGCAATGCCTCATATGTGACCAAAAAATACCAGTTGGGTGCATGGCAGGACTCAGAAGGGAAGGAGTGATTTTTGGTGGTGGAATGTTGGTGGGTGCTATGTCGCATTAGCAAGACCCCCAAAGCACCAATACAGTGGAACCCCCCCACAAGTGACCCCATTTTGCAAACTACACCCCTCAGGGAATTCATCTAGGGGTATAGTGTACATTTCAAACCCCCAGGGGTTTCACCAATTTTGATACAACTGGGCAGTGAAAATGAAAAATTACATTTTTTTACAGAAAAATGCAGTTCTGGCTCAAAATTTTTCATTTTCATAAGGTATGAAGGAGAAAAAGCACCCCAAAATCTGTGCCCCAATTTCTCCCGAGTATGGCAATGCCTCATATGTGACCAAAAAATACCATTTGGGCGCATGGCAGGACTCAGAAGGGAAGGAGTGATTTTTGGATTTTGCAGCTCAGATTCTGGTGGAATTTTGGTGGGCGCTATGTCGCATTAGCAAGACCCCCCAAGCACCAATACAGTGGAACCCCCCCACAAGTGACCCCATTTTGCAAACTACACCCCTCAGGGAATTCATCTAGGGGTATAGTGTACATTTCAAACCCCCAGGGGTTTCACCAATTTTGATACAACTGGGCTGTGCAAATGCAAAATTACATTTTTTACACAAAAATGCAGTTCTGGCTCAAAATTTTTCATTTTCACAAGGAATGAAGGAGACAAAGCACCCCAAAATCTGTGCCCCAATTTCTCCCGAGTACGGCAATGCCTCACATGTGACCAAAAAATACCATTTGGGTGCATGGCAGGACTCAGAAAGGAAGGAGTGATTTTTGGATTTTGCAGCTCAGATTCTGGTGGAATGTTGGTGGGTGCTATGTTGCATTAGCAAGACCCCCCAAGCACCAATACAGTGGAAACCCCCCACAAGTGACCCCATTTTGCAAACTACACCCCTCAGGGAATTCATCTAGGGGTATAGTGTACATTTCAAACCCCCAGGGGTTTCACCAATTTTGATACAACTGGGCAGTGAAAATGAAAAATTACATTTTTTTACACAAAAATGCAGTTCTGGCTCAAAATTTTTCATTTTCATAAGGTATGAAGGAGAAAAAGCACCCCAAAATCTGTGCCCCAATTTCTCCCGAGTATGGCAATGCCTCATATGTGACCAAAAAATACCCGTTGGGTGCATGGCAGGACTCAGAAGGGAAGGAGTGATTTTTGGTGGTGGAATGTTGGTGGGTGCTATGTCGCATTAGCAAGACCCCCAAAGCACCAATACAGTGGAACCCCCCCACAAGTGACCCCATTTTGCAAACTACACCCCTCAGGGAATTCATCTAGGGGTATAGTGTACATTTCAAACCCCCAGGGGTTTCACCAATTTTGATACAACTGGGCAGTGAAAATGAAAAATTACATTTTTTTACACAAAAATGCAGTTCTGGCTCAAAATTTTTCATTTTCAGAAGGTATGAAGGAGAAAAAGCACCCCAAAATCTGTGCCCCAATTTCTCCCGAGTACGGCAATGCCTCATGTGTGACCAAAAAGTGTCAGGACTCAGAAGGGAAGGAGTGATATTTGGATTTTGCAGCACAAATTCTGGTGGAATGTTGGTGGGTGCTATGTCGCATTAGCAAGACCCCCAAAGCACCAATACAGTGGAACCCCCCCACAAGTGACCCCATTTTGCAAACTACACCCCTCAGGGAATTCATCTAGGGGTATAGTGTACATTTCAAACCCCCAGGGGTTTCACCAATTTTGATACAACTGGGCAGTGAAAATGAAAAATTACATTTTTTTACACAAAAATGCAGTTCTGGCTCAAAATTTTTCATTTTCAGAAGGTATGAAGGAGAAAAAGCACCCCAAAATCTGTGCCCCAATTTCTCCCGAGTATGGCAATGCCTCATGTGTGACCAAAAAGTGGCAGGACTCAGAAGGGAAGGAGTGATATTTGGATTTTGCAGCACAAATTCTGGTGGAATGTTGGTGGGTGCTATGTCGCATTAGCAAGACCCCCAAAGCACCAATACAGTGGAACCCCCCCACAAGTGACCCCATTTTGCAAACTACACCCCTCAGGGAATTCATCTAGGGGTATAGTGTACATTTCAAACCCCCAGGGGTTTCACCAATTTTGATACAACTGGGCAGTGAAAATGAAAAATTACATTTTTTTACACAAAAATGCAGTTCTGGCTCAAAATTTTTCATTTTCAGAAGGTATGAAGGAGAAAAAGCACCCCAAAATCTGTGCCCCAATTTCTCCCGAGTACGGCAATGCCTCACATGTGACCAAAAAATACCAGTTGGGTGCATGGCAGGACTCAGAAGGGAAGGAGTGATTTTTGGATTTTGCGGCTCAGATTCTGGTGGAATGAATGGTGGGTGCTATGTGGCATTAGCAAGACCCCCGAAGCACGGTGAAATGATGAACCTAAAAATCCATAGATGTGTGGTATATTTTAAAACACTCCTTTATACATAGGCCGGGTTTGTCGGGGCAAGTGTCACACTGGAAAATAGTTTGCTTTCTTATTCCCTTTTTATAGC
Source organism: Crinia signifera (assembly GCF_055691185.1). Classification (NCBI taxonomy): domain Eukaryota; kingdom Metazoa; phylum Chordata; class Amphibia; order Anura; family Myobatrachidae; genus Crinia; species Crinia signifera. Next base: position 43,098,536 of record NC_139223.1, read on the forward strand.
AAACTTTGCACCTTTTTTGTGTCCTGCCCTTTTTTCCAGTGGAGGGGATTTCATCAGGAAAATGCTGCCCTGGTACAATACGGGGGCCAGTACTAGAAGTACTGGGGCCCTCTGCCTGCTGGTTCCCAAATACTAGGCCCTTTATGACTTCCTCTTGAAAGTGCATAAATGTCCCCCTCTGGCCGGTAGAACGGAATAGCACGTAAGCGTTATACAGTGCCATCTGGATGATATACACGGCGAGCTTCTTGTACCAGATTTTTGTTTTCCGCAGGGCACTGTACGGCTTCAGTACCTGATCTGAAAGATCCACTCCGCCCATGTACCTATTGTAATCCAGGATACAATTAGGTTTTGAGGTGTGGGTACTGGTACCTCGTACAGGGACGGAGGTGGTACTGTCTCCGTGAATTGTTGTCAGTATAAGGACATCCCTCTTGTCCTTATATTTGACCAACAACATATTTTCGGTGCATATTCCCCTGCTTTCACCCCTTCTCATTACTTGGGCAATGTGCGTTTTTGGGAGACCTCTTTGGTTCTTGCGCACAGTACCGCAAGCTGCTGTACCTCTTGAACCAAGGGCCTTAAACAGGGGGATGCTGGTGTAAAAGTTATCCACATAGAGGTGATAACCTTTATCCAGGAAGGGGTGCACTAAATCCCAGACAATTTTTCCACTAACACCTACGAGGGAGGGGGGGCATTCTGGCAGTTCAATTCTTGAATCCTTCCCTTCATATACCCTAAACCTGTGGGTGTACCCTGAGGTGCTTTCACACAGCTTATACATTTTTATGCCATACCTTGCCCTCTTACTGGGAAGGTACTGGCGGAATTTAACCCTTCCTTTAAAATGTATAAGGGACTCGTCTATGCAAATGAATTTATCTGGGATGTACATCTCTTCAAATTTGGCACTGAAATGATCAATGACCGGCCTGACTTTGAATAGCCGGTCAAAGGTGGGATCATCTCTGGGTGGGCACTGTGCATTATCGTTGTAATGCAAAAATTTAAGGATCGTCTCAAATCGAGCCCGGGGCATGGCCATACGGTAAAATGGGGTGCTGTACAGAACATCTGTACTCCAATATTGCCTAATTTCTGGCTTTTTTACTATGCCCATATGAAACACCAGACCCCAAAACGTCATCATCTCTACTGCATCTACAGGGGTCCACCTAGCAAATGATGACGTGGGGTTTTGAGCAATAAACTGCTGGGCATATAAATTAGTTTGGTCCACCATTAAATTTATAAAATCATCAGAGAAAAATAATTTGAAAAAGTCAATTTCTCTGAGACCTGTGGAATCAAATTGGATTCCTGGCATGGCCAAAAACTCAGGAACCTGGGGCTCAAAATTGTCTGGTGGTGGGGTCCATACGAGATCAATTATTGGGGGGGGGTCTCAGCTGCTCTACGGGGGCGTCTTTGAGGGGGTCCCTCATCACTAGAGGAGGAAGAGGAGCTTAAGACGAAGCCTTCAAATTCCCCGCTTGCATCACTGGCTGTGTCAGAGTCAGAGGCAAGCATGGCATATGCCTCCTCCGCTGAATACATTCTTCTGGATGACTGGGATGACATTTGGGATGACATTTGGGATGCCATTTTTATTTTTGTGTTACTGGTAGTGAAATGTTTCAACACGTGTATAGTGTAGGGGGGGGTACAAACTTTATTTCAACCCGGGGGGTATGTAGTGTGTAGTGTGTATGTAGTGCAGAAAAAAAAAATACTTTATACAAAAAAAAAAAAATTGAAGGGGTTAAAAAAAAAAAAATTGAAGGGGTTAAAAAAAAAAAATTGAAGGGGTTAAAAAAAAAAAAAAAAAGGTCCTGCGCCAAAAATTGAGCACAGATGTTGGTCAGTTACGTCCGTCACTGAACAGTGCTCAAAGGCAACAGGAATTTGATCAAAAAAAAAAAAAAAGATCAACCCTGTGCCGAAAAAGCTGATCAGTGATGTACGTCACTGATCAGCGCACAGTGGCCACAGGACACCCACAAAATCACAGTGTGTGTAAAAAAAAAATTAAAAAAAGACCCCACAGCAGCCTCAAAAAAAAAAAAGGTGATCAGTGATGCGACACTGATTACCAGTGAGGGGCAGCAGGTGCACAACCTTTGGTGCAACTGACAGTGCAACTGGCAGCAACTGGCAGGTATATATAAAAAAAAAAAACCTCTGCACCCCCAAAAAGTTGCTGATCACCTCAGATATAGTGATCAGCACAAAAGGCGGGGGCAGCAGACACAAAATTTAGCACTCTCTATCACTCTCTGTCACTATCTCTCTCTATCTCTCACTATCTATCACTCTATGACACTGCAGCAGCAGCACTGACAGTTATATATATGAAAAATAACCCCTGCACCCCCAAAAAGTTGCTGGGGGTGCACAAAATGGGGGCAGCAGACACAAAATATAGCAGTCTCTATCACTCTCTGTCACTATCTCTCTCTATCTCTCTATCTCTCTATCTCTCACTATCTATCACTCTATAACACTGCAGCAGCAGCACTGACAGGTATATATATATATAAAAAAAACCCTGCGCCCCCAAAAAGTTGCTGATCAGTTAATTTATACTGATCAGCACAAAAGGGGGGGCAGCAGTCAGTTATATAAAAAATATATAGCACAATCTGTCACTATCTCTCTATCTCTCTCTATCTCTCTCTCTCTATCTCTCTATCTATAACTATATCACACTGCAGCAGCACAAAATATAGCACTCTCTGACACTATCTCTCTCTATCTCTCTCTCTCTATCTCTCTCTATCTAACGCTATTACACTGCAGCAGCACAAGTTCACAGGAAGTCACAAGTAGTAACAGGATCCAGGAAGCATCCAGCACACTACAAGCAGTAATGAAGCAGTGATCAGGTAAGTATTTTGCTCAGTTCAGGTCAGTATACTGCGGCAGCTAGGCACGGTGACCGCACTGCACGCAATTCCAGACCGGAATGGCGTCTGCAGTGCAGTCACCGTTAGTTTAAATCTCCCTCCTTGGCTGTGATTGGTCCGTCGGTCCGACGAACCAATCACGGCCTTTGGGGGCGGGCGGGGTGAGGTGGGGTGACACCAGTGTCACCCTTACACCCCGCGGTGATTGGTGCTGTACTTTACAGCACCAATCACCTCCGATCGCGTGTCACCGGCGAACGTTATTCGCCGGTGACACAGAAAACGCTGTAATTGGCTGTTCACACTGAACAGCCAATCACAGCGATCGCCGACGGGGGGGCGGCATCGCAGCCCCCCCTGGGCATGCAGGGACATGTCTGCTGTCAGGGACAGCAGACATGTTGAAACTGTCACCGCGTCTATAGACGCGGTGACAGTTACAAGCCATGACGTACATTTACGCCATGTGTCGGGAAGTACTTCCCGACCATGACGTAAATGTACGTCAAATGTCGGGAAGGGGTTAACATGGAATACAAATGAGGTTATTTGCATAATGTTTGGTCCAAAAAATTGACCCATCCACCATCTACCATGACCAGGTGTCCTCATCAGATGGGTCCCTAACATTCCTACGGTCCAAGTCCAGAGTACAGGACCCTTAGGCCCATTTTTCCCTTGAATAATCTACCCGTTGCTCCTCTCGTGGCTAACAAAACTATTGTGTGGCCCCATTAGCATCTGTGCAAGCAGCCTCTGCAAATGTCAGTGTTACGGGTGTGGTATATTGTTCTGATAGTCGGGACGCCAACAGTCATTAGCCCAACGTCGTCAGCATTTTGACAGTGGGGATCCCGATGTTGGGTAAATGACTGTAGGGATCCCGACTGTCGGGACAACGTCCGGCACCCGGTGTTACGTGGACAGTCTAGTGACCTTATTTGTCAATAGGAAGCTATAGGTCATCAGTTCAACTCTCTGCCACCCACAATTCCGCTGTGATGGGACCATGGTTGGGGCAAAAGGACATCCATCATATTTAATCACCACCAGAATCCTGGGGAGGCCAGGGTACTTTGTATGCTCTCTCCCATTGGGTTCAACTCAAGCAGCCTGCCACTGCTAAATCTATTCTTTCCCTTTCTCATCCATTTTCCCAGCAGCCTGCCACTGCTACCGCTCTAGTCATATCCATTTCCCTCCCACTGCTACTGCTCTATCCTACCCTAATCTCCTCCTATCCCCAGTAGCCTGCTACTGCTACCTCTTTAGTTATATCCATTATCCTCCAATCCCCAGCAGTCTGACACACCTACTGCTCTACTCTTACCTATTCTCCTCCAATCCCCAGCAGCCTCCCACTGTTACTGCTCTATCCTACCCTAATCTCCTCCAATCCCCAGCAGCCTGCCACTGCTACTGGTCTATCCTACCCTAATCTCCTCCAATCCCCAGCAGCCTGCCACTGCTACTGATCTATGCTACCCTAATCTCCTCCAATCCCCTGCAGCCTGCCACTGCTACCTCTTTAGTCATATCCATTATCCACCAATCCCCAGCAGCCTGCCACTGCTACCTCTTTAGTCATACCCATTATCCTGTAATCCACAACAGCCTGCCACACCTACTGCTCTATTCTTACCCATTCTCCTCCAATCCCCAGCAGCCTGCCACTGCTACTGCTCAATCCTACCCTAATCTCCTCCAATCCCCAGCAGCCTGCCACTGCTACCTCTTTAGTCATATCCATTCTCCTCCAATCCCCAGCAGTCTGCCACACCTACTGTTCTACTCTTACCCATTCTCCTCCAATCCCCAGCAGCCTCCCACTGTTACTGCTCTATCCTACCCTAATCTCCTCCAATCCCCAGCAGCCTGCCACTGCTCCTGGTCTATCCTACCCTAATCTCCTCCAATCCCCAGCAGCCTGCCACTGCTACTGATCTATGCTACCCTAATCTCCTCCAATCCCCTGCAGCCTGCCACTGCTACCTCTTTAGTCATATCCATTATCCAGCAATCCCCAGCAGCCTGCCACTGCTAACTCTTTAGTCATACCCATTATCCTGTAATCCACAACAGCCTGCCACACCTACTGCTCTATTCTTACCCATTCTCCTCCAATCCCCAGCAGCCTGCCACTGCTACTGCTCTATCCTACCCTAATCTCCTCCAATCCCCAGCAGCCTGCCACTGCTACCTCTTTAGTCATATTCATTCTCCTCCAATCCCCAGCAGTCTGCCACACCTACTGCTCTACTCTTACCCATTCTCCTCCAATCCCCAGCAGCCTGCCACTGCTACCTCTTTAGTCATACCCATTATCCTCCAATCCCCAACAGTCTGCCGCACCTACTGCTCTATTCTTACCCATTCTCCTCCAAATCCCAGCAGCCCCTGTGGCAGCAAGTCCTGGTTGCCTGTTTTGCAGCTCCTCCTGTACCTGCAGCCAGGGGTCTAGGAGACAAATGTTATTTACCAGACATAATAAATTGAAAGTTCATTCCATGAAATGTGCTCCTCGCTTTACTGCTTCCTACACAGCCTATAAATAAAGCATTGGTATATCATTGCTTCTCAAAGGGCAATTTTATAAAACCGCATCCATAGAAATACACTTGCACCTGACATTGACAGGTGAGCACTCGATCGGACACAAACCTGCCTGCCAGATACTCTGCAACAGGCTGTGCTTATAGATTATTCTGTTTCTCCCTCAGATAATGACCTCCTGACTGGCTTTCCCACAGTCATTCAGTCTATCCCTGGTGAGAGCTGGAGTTTCCATATAGATAAGAACTCATCAGGGTTAATCACTACCATTATGGTGGGTTTACATCCAAGACAGGCGGTTTCTCCAAAAAATATCCATTGGGGTATCAAAATGTATTATAGAGGGCCACCATCCATACAATGGTATTGCTTGTACATCTGAAGAAGGGTCGGACCAAACTCCTGTGTGCAGCTTAGGAACACTTTTATTTGCCATGTATACCTTTATATTGGGGAGAACCTGTTCTTAGCTGGCACCGAGTATCACTTCTGGGTGTGTTGTGAATTAGCAACATGGGTCACAGGGGACCCAACAGAAGGGGGACCATTACATTGTACCCAAGCTAGGTCCTGTCAGTAGACCTAGGCCAGCCAAGGAGGTGGAGCCATGCACCAACTATTGTGTGGCCACACCCCTTCCTGCATAGCAGCATGAAATCTGATTGGATGCCGATACGCATGACAGAGTCCATCCACAAAGACTACCAATTGTCTATGCTCCTTGAGAGCACCAGAGCTCGGAACATTTAATTTGCAGTCCTGCTAACAACTATGTTGGAACCCGAGCTGTAACCAGCATAGTGAGATGATATGTGCTTGTACTAGGAATAGGGAAACACCTGCTATACTAGCTTTTATACAATTATAACCACCGCTAGGAATTAGCTATTCTCAGAGCATGAAGCTATTATACAAGAGACACTAAAGTTATACAGTATGTGGGCACAGAAAGTTCTACACATGTCTGTAAATCACCCACAGATAACAGCAGCCGGAAACGCTTCCTCCTAATCCAACATAAATGTGAGGACATGGAAATCATGTCTGGTTCATTACATCTGCCCTTCCCTCCAGCGCAGAATCGATTTTCCTCTCCTCCCGACTCACACACAATGGAACGAACCCAGGCACGCACTCTTATACTGGTGTATTAACTTTGTTAACCGTTCACTTCCCAGTAATGCATTCGATGCACAATGGCAGAACTCAGTGCAGCTTTATTTATGGAGAGTGCGGGGGAAGGCTGTTATGAGCATAAAGTGCAGAATAATAATATAATATATTATTCTGTACTTGGTAACAATTTCTGGGATGTTTCTTGGCTCCTCTGATATTTGTAATAGGGGAGATGTCTGTCTGCTTGATGGAGGTTTTGGGGTTTCTGTGCTCGGTCTCAGTGGGGGCAGGTGAGTTATTATTTGAAATGGGGAGGTTTGTGGTTTGTCGCAGCAGCTTAAAGGTCTGGGGGCTACTAGACTGCCAACGGCTTCCACAAAGGTGTAGTGTTTTTAATCCCGCCTATTTTGGTGCTGGTTCAGCCTACATTTCATTTGCTGGCGCCTATATGACACCACAGCTAGACATTTCGCCAGGACCACTTTTAGTTCCCACTGTGCCGTCGGACAACAGTATAAACCCCACAAGATTTCTGTAGTGCACTGAATAATGTGTGAAGCCACTAGACTAGACCATACACAAGACAGATAACTTTACAGAGCGGTGGCAGAGACTTTGTACAGCAGTGGCCGCACTGGCCATCTGGCACTTCTGGCAAATGCCAGAGGGGGCAATGGCCAGGTGGGCCCATTTTAATCTTTCAAATCTCCCAAACAGCGCACAGAGAGAGGCGCTGGACTTATGGCGGGTCCGGCGGCTCTCTCTGTGCGTCGCTGAGGTCCATCACATGCCGCTATTCCCCTCTCTCCTGCAGCCGGGAGAGGCAACACGCGCATGCACAGTGCATGTGTGCGTGCGCACGTGCCCGGCACACGCGTGACAGAGGTCTCGTGCATGCACAAATGCCAGGGCCGATTCGGCGGACCAGTCTATCGCTGTTGTACAGTATAACTGTATGTTTGGTCACAGTACAGGTATGATACTTCCTTTCCTTGGTAACATTTTGGAATCAAGCATAGGCAAACGCAGGGGGAGTTCTGGTTGCACAGAAACCCTCCTCCTCTTGGCAAGTGCCTTAAATTAGCAGTGTTATGTACCATGTTTTTATGTTAAATCCCTAGATAAGAGCTATAGTAATCTCTATTTGTTGGATGTATGGTATGGTTTTTTTTTTGTGTGTCAAATGTATGTTATGTGTTGTAAAAGTGAAACATTTTCTAAATATAGACTCAATTTAAAAAAAAATTATGATAAACGAGACCAAGAGCACTGGTATATGATATGATATGATCAATAGAGCTGCCACCACATCAGTGTAAGGGACAGAGCAGAGCTGCTGCACATGCCTTGAGGAAGCTTCTTCTACCAAGTTTTCTATGTTCTCAAACATCGCCATAGACCAGAGAGTAGCTGCCAGGAGGAAGAGACAGGAGTCTTAGTATGAGGTGGGAGAATATGAACTTAGTGCAGTACTGGTTTTATTATAGCTGTGTATTTATTTATTTATGTCATGTTTAACCTTTTCCTGACCACTTATCTTATTTAAATGTTTGAAACAGCCTATACTATAGACCATCTGTACTGTTAAATATGAATACCCTATTCTATACTGTATCCAGTGTATAAAAAAATCTAATTTACAGATCTGTTACCGCTCCCCCAGACCCGTTCTTACTCCAATGCACTAAAGAGTGGGAGACTTTGGATTACATCTGGAAACCCCCCTCTAAAAATCCTGCGTCTGTCAAGGGATTGCAGATTATGCAGGAGTATATTTCACGTGTGTCCATAGATACAGAACAAGTTTCTTGTAATTATGGAAATTTTAAATGTTCGGCAGCTGTATTTCAGTGACACTGTTCATCTTGTTTCGCAGCGCCCCCCCCCCCAGTAAAGTTAGCAACCCTCCCCCGTGGCTGCCCATGCCCCCCTTGTGCCGCCTTACCCCTTCGCTCAACAGGGACCCGCAGATCTTCTCTGCGGTGCGGTCCTGGCTCCCCTCCTGCTTCTGCTATGAAAATGGTCCATCACAAAATGTCCACCCCCATACAGCAACTGTCTGCTGTATGGGAGCGGACATTTTATGATGCTCCATTTCCAAAGCACCAGTAGCCAAGAGGGGAGCCGGGACCGCACTGCAGACAAGATCTGCAGGTCCCTGCTGCTAAGCGGAAGGGTAAGGCACGGGGGAGCATGGGCGGCCGGGGGGAGGGCACTGCCGACGCTACCAAAGCGGGTCCCGGCCACAGCACAGACCTCTGTGCAGCGGCGGCACCATTACAATAGCCATGCACTTACACAGCGCCTCCCGCGACCGAAGGGGTCTGTGGCCCATTGTTACGCCACTGCTTTCCTCACACACTTTCTTAAAGGTCCATACACACTGGACTGAAAATCGCTCAGTGCAGTGCATACACCCCTGGCCAGTGATTTTCACTGCAGTGAACGGCTTTCCATAGCAGCGACTGCTGGTGATGATGCAGGGGCGTAGATCAGCTCTCACTGCTCATCACCTGCCCATACACACTGGGTGGCTTTGCAGCTGAAAGCAGCTCAAACAATGAAACTGAGCTGCTTTCAGCTCGAAGTCGCCCAGTGTGTGTGGGCCTTAACTCTCACAATTCACAGGACCCACTTCAGTCAGGCTTTCATTCCCAAGACTCCACAGAAGCAGCACTGACTAAAGTAGTGAATGATCTGGTCACTGCCAAGTCTAAAGGCCATTACTCACTTCTTACACTTACAGTGGCATAAATTCATCCCAGTTGCCCTGGGGCAAGATTAATATTGGTACCCCCACACCCTTATATAGATAATTATATGTAGGGGCATAACTAGAATTTGGTGGGCCCCATAGAAAAAATTATAAGGGGACCCCTGACACTGTTCTCCACCAGATTGGATACATCATACTTTCCAACATTAAGGCCGGGATGTTCTAACATCTGCAGCCCTCTAACGCCCCCTCCGCCGGATACCCCATTGTTAATGATCGCATATGCTCTAACATATGCGATTATTAACGCAAGGGACAGCTCTTGCAATAAGAGCTGTCCCTTGCGATGTGGCTCTGGCACTGGACTTCCGGGTCTGTGACCCGTGAGTCCGTCTGCGCAGAGCACCGGAGCTGGCTGCAGGGCATGCTGGGAAGGATCCATGACGGGTCCCTCACACAGCGCTGCGGTAAGAAGCACATAGGCTTTTGCAGGGATTCCCTCCGCAGCGCTGACACTGCGGAGGGGCAACAGAGAATACAGAAATGCGTCAAAAACCCCAATAATCTTTTTTCTTTCTTTTTTTTTAAACGTTTAATAAATATAACTACCGGTAATCTAATAGAAAGATTTGAAAGAATATGTCCCCTTTGTTAAAAAATATCGTCAAAAAATACATTAAAAGATCCCATTAAAATTGCATTACATAACCACCAAGTAGTTCACTGTGATTCATAGGGGTGTATTCAATGCCGTGGGCGAGCGGCGACAGCGAGCAGGGCATTCCTGCTCGCTGTCACCACTCGCCCTGTCAGTATTCAACGCACCCCCCTCATACGCCAATTCCCCCTTGCTCCGTTTTTTGAGCGAGGGGGAATTTGCGTATGCGGCTCCTGAACCAGCAAGACTTGCGGCTAAATACAGCGGCTTTTCTGCATTAGCCCCGGGTCTCGCTGTTTTGGGGAATTCTCGCCGGCGAGGATTTACCCAGAACGTTGAATAGGGCGAGCGGCTGGAGAGGGGGTCAAACAGCGAGGATCGCTGGTTTTCTGCAATCCTCGCTGTTTAACCCCCTCACCGGCCGCATTGAATACACCCATATAAGGAAGTCCATAAAACAAATAGTACTTGGCGATATTTGTAAACAAAATGGAAATGACTTTCCAAATCATTCTATTATATTAAATAGATTTATAAAAAGTAATACAGGTTGAGTATCCCTTATACGAAATGCTCGGGACCACAAGCATTCCGAATAAAGGAATTTACCTGTCCCCTGGTGGTGCCCGGTGGTTTCACAGCAGCCCTTCAGCACTGTCTAAGGAGTCTCCAGCGGTCCCAAGAGTGCATTGCGCGAGTTCCCAGGCGCGCCGGTGCCGTCGCGCAAAGCACTCCTGGGACCGCTAGAGACGCCGGAGAGGATGCTGAAGGCATGCCATGGACTCCGGGGGACTTGGTAAGTATAAAAAAAAAGGGTTGGGGGGGGGGATTCAAATTGTTCCAAAAAGCACGTTTTTTGGAATAATTCGGATACGGGATCTACGGATACGGGATACTCAACCTGTACCGGGTTAGTTTTCATGATTGAAATCCTGCCTCGGCAGACAGGCCACTGCCTTGTCTGAACCAGTGTCCAGTAGACATATAACCCTGGTTATTGTCAAAACAGCTATGAAAATTGGCAAGCAATTTATTCATCAAAATTCCCTTTAATGATACCTTACTCATACCTCCCAACTGTCACGATTACAGCGGGACAGTCCCGATTTTCGGGTCCTGTCCCGCTGTCCCACCCGCGGCAGGCATTGTCCCGCTGCGGGGGTGGCAGTTGGGAGACCCCCCAATCTAGTAGAATAGACGCTGTGCGCATGCGCACAGCGTCTATTCTCGTATGAAAATGAGGTTGCGGCTAATTAGCATAAACCGCGCCCTCATTTTCATACACCACACCCCCTTTTCGGAAGCCCCGCGCGAGTGTCCCTATTTCTTCAGGTCAAAAGTTGGGAGGTATGCCTTACTGTAAATAGGAAATATATTCTTCTTTTGGGTGCCGGACGCGGTCTTATCAGTCGGGATCCCGACAGTCATTTACCCGACGTTGGGATCCCGACTGTCAAAACGCCGACAGACAGGTGCCCGACTAGAATAGAATAGGTGGCGAGTGTAGCGAGCCACCGTGCCTGCAGTGTGGCGAGAGCAGCAAGCCCGCAAGGGGCTTTTTTGCGCTCGCCATGCTGTCTGAGTCCGGGTAGTCGGGATTCCGATGTCAGGCTAATGACTGTCGCGATCCTGACTGTCGGAACCCTATACCACACCCCTTCTTTTACGCTGACATGTTTAACGGATATTTTGCACAACTCTCACAGGCCCTTATTCTGATCGGTGCGTATTTTTCCGCATGCGGTCGGACCGCCGATGGTTTCCGACTGCGCATGTGCAGAGGTCACTCTGCGCATGTGCAGGCGGTTTTGCCGTACCTATTCTTTAGACGCCGCACAGGGGGCGGAGAGGGGCGTGAAGGGCTACTTAGCCTCATTACCCTATGCATACGCCCCGCGTTTCATGGGCGTTCCCATGCAAACGCAGGGCGTATGCATGGTAATGAAGCCGTGACGCATGTGTAGGGGGCGGGCATCTGACATCGCCGGATGTCAGCTGCCCGCCCCCATACATGATTTCATACGGACAAGTGTCCGTGTGGTCTAGGGTGGCGGGCGCTGGGGGAGCGTGCGGCCCTGCATTCGATGTTCGGCGACCATCGAATGCAGGGGCTGCTCCCAAGATGGAGGAGGCGTATCCCCATCCACTTTCATGCGGACCGCCACATATCCGCGTACGGACGGAGGTGGCGATCCGTATGGAAGGCGGGGATTCGCCTGCACGGTCCTGGCCGCATATTCTGATCTGGCCGCACAGATCAGAATAAGGGCCACAGAGAGGAGGGAGACGGTTATTTGTGCCACTCTGGGCCGCTCCTGACTAACACCATCTAGTCCTCCCCACCATCTGCCGCATCAGGGACACAAATCAAGCCCTACCACCTGTGGGCTCCACTGGGCCATCCACAGACCACCGTCGGGCACTACCATCCCCAACTGGTTCGTTATTGGATTACAAACTTCAGCAGGAAGGTAGAGGTTGAGGACCACATCCCGCTTTAATACATCTAGCGGAGGGAGTCGGCAAATCGTGCCAATTTGAGCCACTCCTCATATCTACATCTGGTCCTCCCTCCCTACTGCCCCAATTGGGTTCACCTTCCCAGCTTCATTCAGGACGCTTCATCGCCCCAGCCCTATACAGGACTTTTTGGGACTTTCCAGGCTATACACACACCCCAGTTTGGTCTGGTGAGATATGAATTTTTATATGCAATGCATTTTACTATTATAATTGTATTTTTGGCTATGTACTAATTTTAGATAATAAATCCTTTTTGTACTAGATCAACCAATCCATCATTTTTTTTTCATCCTAATCTATAGGATTATATATATCAAGTTTTATTTACAAGTATATTTTTCAATTAAGAGCAGCTCACAACCCCACATTCCTCTTTTTGTTTTCTCACAGAGATGTTGGCACTGAAATGTTTAACAAAAACAAAGGAGTGCACAATGCACAGGGTTGCTTGCTTGGACGATGGGGCCCATTTAAATGCTGGTCCCCATAGCAAGCGCACCCATTGCACTCTTTAATTTTAGGTGAATAGTATGGAGGGTATTCAATTAAGCCGGACTTTAGTATTCAAACCTGGCGTGTTCACCTGTTTTTTTAGCCTTTATTCACCTATGCCGACTCGCTTAAGTTTTTTGATTAAATTGCCATCAGCAAAAAATTATAAAAAAAAAAAACAGGTAAAAACGACTGCAAAAAATCATCACTTTGATTGAATAGGTTTAATCTTCAAAAGGCGGAAAAGTGATTTTTTTTCAACTAGTCTGTCGGCCTTGCACCTGCGTCTGAATAAGTCCTCCCCCCATGCTATATTATCTGCTTGAAATATCTGTAGAATATGCTTAATATTAAGGCCAGGGTTGCCAACCCTCCCGGAATGGCCGGGAGGATCCCGAAAATCGGGTCCCCCTCCCGGCCCCCCGGAAAGGTGGGCAACCCTCCCGGATTCCGGGGGTCCCCTCCCCCTCATGTACCTGGTGGAGGAAGCTTTAAATTGCGTTTTCGGTGGAAGGGGGCAGGGCTAAAAATGCAAATTGCGCGTATTTAGCCCCGCCCCCTCATTGGAGACCCGCATATTGCGGTATTTGCATTACTGGGGGCAGGGACTGATGATGTCTCTATCAGGCCCCGCCCCCAGAAGTGATGTTGCCAGTCTCCTCTCCGGGGTTCTCAGAGAGGAGATTGTAAAAGTCGGCAACCCTTATTAAGGCTGCATTTATATATCAATAATATGCTGTATAAAAGTATATATAATGGGTTAGACCAGTGTTTTTCAACCACTGTGCCATGGCACACTAGTGTGCCTTGAGCTGTTCTCAAGTGTGCCCCCAGATCTAGAGATGCCCAAACCAGTTTACAGCCACCACCAGTTCAACTGTTATTTACTGGTCTCTTCTTTTCATGTAAAGGGCCAATGTATTTTATTTTTATTACATGTGGGGACCAGTGTGATTGTTTTTTATATGAAGGCCATAAGGTTTTTTTTGTCCTGTAGGGGCCAATGTGTTTTGCCCTGTGGGGATCTCATGGTGTGCCTTGGCAATTTTCAAATCTTATTTAGTGTGCCGCAAGGTAAAAAGGTTGAAAATCACTGGGTTAGACAATAGGTCTATTTAATATGCAATCACGGGAACAGTATAGCACTTTGCACATTAATCTTTCAGCACACATACTTATGGAACCTGCACATTACCTATTTTTCTTGTGTGCCAAAATGGATATGTAATATATTATTATTAAGCTGCAGTGTTTGTGCAGTATGTTATTGTGTTTGGGTGGGCTGCTAAACACATTACTCCTTATTGTACATTCTTGGTGTAATTCTTAGTATATTTCCTACACTGCACCGCATCCCTTATAATGGTGCAGTCCCGCAGCCCCCGCGGTGGCGGGGAGGCACTAGGCAGGTGTGGGCGCATGGGGGATCTGCGGGACTATAGTTACCACCTGGTCCCGGCTCCCGACTCCTGCCCTCCCCCTCCTTACCCCATTGCCGCCGGCACCGCTGCCTCTAACCCGACACGCAGATCTGTGTCGGGTGACGGGCGGTCCCCGGCTCCGGCTGCAGTGCTAATATAATAAGAGACACTCGGAAAATGGCTGCCCCCATAATGCTGTATGGGGGCAGCCATTTTCCGAGTGTCTGTTATTATATTAGCACTGCAGTCGGAGCCGGGGACCGCCCGTCACCCGACACAGATCTGCGTGTCGGGTTAGAGGCAGAAGCGCCGGCGGCAATGGGGACGGGTAAGGAGGGGGTTAATATTTCGGGGGGGGGGGGGGCGAAATGTCCGGCAGGGGGGCGCAAAAAAAGTAGTTACGCCTCTGTAATGGTGGATGCAGTTATCTTCAGTTATCATTACTATGGGCACTTGGGGCCAAATTCAGGTTAGATTGCAAACGCAAAATCTCTCTCTAATGGACAAAACCATGCCGCACTGCAGGTGGGGCAGATGTAACATGTGCAGATCGTTACATGTGCTCAAACAGATATCTATATTGCAGTGTAAAAATAAAGCAGACAGTATTTACTCTGCACAGAAACAAAATAACTCACCCAAATCTAACTCTCTCCGCACACGTTACATCTGAACCACCTGCATTGCACATGATTTTGTCCATTAAAGAAGGAGTTTGATTTGGCAAACTAACCTGAATCACCCCCTTGGGTGCACTGGAAGATTTCACACTCAACCCCGGCACAAGCGTGAAGTGCACTCAGGTGTGTGTGTGCAGTTGGAGCCATTCTCAACTTTGTTCCTTAGGTCGTGGCTCACCATGGCTCGCCATGGCTATCCTATTGTTCTCAGCAGCAATACAATACATAGAACAATACAGTAGGGGATTAGCAGAGTAATCCTATTACTCACTTAATCCTATTAAAGGGCTAAATGAGGAGGGCTCCATCTGTGTGTGTGTGTGTGTGTGTGTGTGTGTCCGTGTGTGCGTGCGTGCGTGCGTGCGTGCGCAGCGGCAGAACTTGTAAGTGGTGAATCCAGGTGCAAAAGTATAATTTGGGCCCCACACCAGTGAGTGACAGAGGTACAAACTGCAGGTTTGGGCAGCAATGGGCCCCTTAGTCCCCGAGGGCCCTGGTGCAGTGCACCTGCTGCACCAATGGTAGTTACGCCTCTGTATATCCCCCAGGCAGTAGCACTCCGGATGGAGAAACACTGGTACTAGTGCCTTTATTCCGCCATTTTCATCAGTATGATGATACCTAATGAAATGATGAAAAATGTCAGAATAAAGGCATTGGAACATTTATATATATATATACTACAGAATTATGCCATGATTCAGCAGTCAGCGGCATGCAGAATCAGCATTCACTGGGGACATAGAGAGGCTGCGGTAGCCTGTCCTCTCGGCATGCAGTGGTGTGCGATGCTGCCTGCACCCCCAACAAAGGAGTTTTTTTTTCAAAGGGTGATGACCACGCCTCTCACCAGTGGTCATGCCCCCTTCAGTGGCCACACCCATTCAGTGGCCACACCCTCTTGGCGCCCCTGTGCCACAGATCTCCATTGTAAAAGCAGCGGTCACACTTGCACACACTCAGCCTCAATGCTATGAGGGGGGGGGGGGGTCTTATTCCTTTAGCATTGTGTAACCATATTCAGGTGTAATTGCTGTGCCTCGTGCCTCAGTGTTGTCCCTATTTAGTCTATTTGTCTATTTGTAAGCTGCAATCATGTTAACATTAATTTGATCATCAAAAAGGCGATGTTGATAATAGTAATAATTAACAGGTGAATTTATGTTTCGATTATTATAAAGGCGCTGCAGACAAAGGCAAAAAAAAAAATCTTACAAAGCATAATGAAATATATCATAGTTGCCTACCCTCCTGCATTCTACTGGGTGTGGTATGGCGGTCCGACAGGGGGATTCCGAAGGTCAGTATCCTGACTTCCGGTGCTCCAAAAGGGTAGCAAGCACAAAGAAGCCCCTTGCGGGCTCACTGCGCTCGCCACACTGCGGGCGCGGTGGCTCGCTTCGCTAGCCACAGGTTCTATTCTCCCTCTATAGGGGTCCTGGACCCCCACCAGGGAAAATAGCCGCTGTGAGTCGGGATCCCCCCTGTCAGAGCACCGGCAGTCGGGACTCCGACATCGGGATACTGACCGTCGGGATCCCCCCTGTCGGGCAGACATACGGCACCCCATTCTACAGGAGACTCCCTGAAATAGCAGCAATCTCCTTGTCTCCCTGAAAAGTCTAGAAATCTCCCAGATCTCTCCTAATGTGCCTTATACAGCTGTTACCTTGTTGTTGTTGTTTTTTTTGGGGGGGGGGATAAATAAGAGATATATACAATCCGATGGAATTTGTACTTGTATTTCCCAAAGTATAGAGTTACTAATGTTATCTAGAAATATATTGCAACAAGCATTTAAACACATATACCCCATATATGGAACTAGCCACGCCCTTTTGGGTGGAGCATGACACGCCCCCTTAATAGGGCACTGTGCAAAATTCTACTTTCAAAAGTAGGTAAGTATGAAATATATATTTATAAAAAAAGTAATATTTTGCATGTTAATTCCGAAGTGCTGGAACCTGGTAACCCCTCATGGCACGCTCTTGTCCTGTTGTGAACTAACAGCTATGCTCACATCGGACTGGAGAAAGACATACACACAGTAGAAGAAGACAGCTAAGCAGATTAGTTGTGTTTTGTGTTTTCCTGCATTAATGCCTTGCAGGACCCAAGATTTCTGGGCTTTAAGTCCCAATATATTTTTTTGGCAGAGTTGCTGCTTTTGTGTAACGAGTTATCTCTCTCCCGCAGGAGCCTTCCGAGGAATGTGCAAGAAAATTGATCATTTTCCCGAGGACGCAGATTACGAGCAGGACACTGCGGAGTATTTACTGCGTAAGGACTTTACTTCAATGGATTACCCCCTCTGCCCTCCAACCTCAATACGGTCCAGGCTGCATGCTCACAGACGGCAAATATCTCCTTGGCGAATTCCACTGTGACGGGAGAGTGTCAGCGCAGGGACAAAAGGAAGAAAGGGAGGGGGCAGCAGGGCCAGGCTCAGACATTTTTATCTAGGAGTAATTACAAAGGGAACCGTCTGTCGGTGGCAAGCGTGCATGGTTCACAATTCTGTCTACAAATAGGAAAAGATCGTCTTAGATTTATCTGAATGGGGCTCATTCAAATCGGACCCGAATCTCCGCAAGGGCATCGATGGTTGCATATGCGCATGCACAGGGTCATTTCTGCGCATGTCCATACGCCGAGGGCATGCGGCCACGGTGAACAGGGTGTTCGCCAGGCGCACGTACCCAAGTTTGTGGGTGGGGGGTGGAGAGGGGCACGGGGCGGCAGCCCGGGCCATTTGCATATGGGAAAGCCCAGCGTTTCATGGACGTTCCCATGAGAACACAGGGCGTACTCATGCTAATGCGCCGATGGTGCGGGGGGGGGGGGCAGCTGACATCACCGGATGACATCAGCTGCCCGCTCACTTCCTCCTGAGTGTCCACGAGTGTGACTTGAGAGTTACTTTTATATGATCCCCCAAGGCTGCGAATGGATGTTACTGTATGAAATCCATTTGCAGGCCCTGCAAGCGAATCGCCCTTGCCGGGCCACCATTCGCAAGGCAAGGTTTGGTGAATCAACCAGAATAACCCCCTTAGTCTTTATGAAAGGCCACTCTATGCAGAGGCGTAACTAATATTGTGGCGCCCCCCCCGCCAAAAAATTACCTTACCCCTCCGCATGCCGCCGCCGGCCCCGCATTCAGTCCGGCACCGCAGATAGCCTCCGGGCTCCGTCTCCTGCAGTAATGAAAAATGACATGACAAAATGGCTGCCCCCGTACAGCAGACAGTTTTTTTAGGGATGTTAGAGGAGGCGGCGGCCTCCTCTAGCATCCGTAAAAACTGTCTGCTATTAGGGGGCAGCCATTTTGTCGTGACATTTTTCATTACTGCAGGAGACGGAGCCCGGAGGCTATCTGCGGTGCCGGACTGAATGCGGTGGCGGCGGCATGCGGAGGGGTAAGGGGGGGGTCTGACCAGAGTGCCCGGGCACCGGGAGCGCCCCGCTGGCGCTTGCTCCCCCAAGCAGCCGCGGTGGCTGCCTTACGGTAGCTACGCCTCTGACTCTATGAATTCATTCCATACATTGAAGCAATTATACCGGACATAGGATTTATTAGACACCTGGAAGATTTTACTCTTATGCCGATCACTTAGGACAGTGGTGGCCAACCTGTGGCTCTTGAGCCTCATGCGGCTCTCCCCCTTGTAAAGTGAGGCTCCTGCTCCCACTGCTGCCCGCCGCCCACCGTCTGTCCCAGTCCCTCCTGCTGACGGTTCCCCGAATCCCTTCTCCTTCTGAGGGGAGGAGAGCGCGCATCGCGCATCTCTCCTACCCCTTACTGTGCATCCTTGTGACTGGGCCGTCCACCAATCAGAGCTCGTGGGCCAGCAGCCAATCAGGAGCCAGCCAGCGAGCTTTGATTGGTGGGCGGCCCAGTCACAGGGAAGTGATGGGGAAGGAGACGCGCGGTGTGCTGTGCTCTCCTCCCATAGGTGACATGGCAGGAGGACTGCAGGGGGACACCAGCCTGTCCTCTCCCCGCCTGGCAGCAGCAACAACGGTGAGTGCTGCTGCTGGGAAATTTGCACTGTGGGGGCCTAGCAGTTTGTGGCACTGTGGGGGCCTAGCAGTTTGTGGCACTGTGGGGGCCTAGCAGTTTGTGGCACTGTGGGGGCATACCAGCTTTTTGGCACTGTGGGGGCATACCCGGCACCGTGTGGTGCATACCTGGCACCGTGGGGGGCATATGTATATATGGCACTGCACTATTGGAGGCATATTTGTATCACACCCACACCCGCCTTTGGCGCGCGCATGATGTCGGCTCTTTAGCTTGACTACAGATATTTTTCGGCTCTTTACCTCTGACCGGTTGGCCACCCCTGACTTAGGACATTCTGGGACTAAGTAAGACGGAACTGTAACAAATCAGGACCATACAGACAGTAAACTCTCCCTCCCCGTCTCTCTGGTGACAGGTATCGGGGGCACCTCCACCGCACGGGACACCCCCCTGACCACACCCCCCAGACCGGAGCCTCTCTGGTCCGGCGTTCCAGGGTCTGATCCTGTTCCTGTTTTTACCCAATCCAGTAAACTCCAGGCCACGCCCAATTAGACTCTTCCGCAGCCTTTTAAACTTTATATGGCAAATGACAACTCACCTGTTCCCACCTATGAGGGCAGCTGTATTAAACCTGTTGAAGTGATAAAGTGGAAGGTGATAATGCACCAGTCATTCAGCTCCTAACTGTCAGGTGTGACATTCTAATGTATGAGAGCCGGGGGTATGGTCAAAAACTGTGGTTGACAGCTGACTCTGAATAGGAGGAACATCTTATTCCAGGCTCACATTGTAATAGCCGGGTACGGCTCCTACACTGGGACCTGGCTATGGCTAGCAGCCAGCAGGCAGCTCTGAGGAAATACAAAACATTGGGAGTACAGCTACCATCGATGGCGGGAAATCATCTGGTTATACATCGACGATGGTTGAAGTATTCAAAACCGGCCCTAGAACATCAATGGCTTTGAATCATCAATGGTCGCTGGCCATCCCTAGAACAAATTCTTTCTTTTTCTTTTTTGCGTGCAGAGAAAATAGTGATTGCCACTGCATGCAGCAAACAATAGTGAGCAGCTTTGTTTTTACAAGGAAATTCAGAATTAAAGTAAGCTATAAATGAGCTTCCCAACTATAAATATCCTACATCTGCCCCACCATTAAGTGCAAATTGCTCTTTTTTTGCTTTTATTCCTAATTCCGAAGAAGGATAACTGTGTAGCCCTTTGCGTGCCAACGTTGCTGTGAAATATGTTCAAAATATCTGCTAAAAATGACAGTTATGATCACAGCAACTGTTCTTTTTTTTTTGGGGGGGGGGGGGCGGCGCAAAACTTCAATTAATCGACTTCAGATCATTTGCTGGCAACTACTAAAGTGATTCATATTCCTCGACTGCGGCGCTGCCATTTTTAGCGGATATTATGTCTCACAACAACGCTGGCACTCAAAGGGTTAATCTAAGGCTTGGGTATACAGAGACTACTTTGTAGCTTTTTTTAATATATTGTAGGTTAAAGGGGGTCTATTACCCAGAATGCTAAGCTTCAGTAAAGCGTTTCCCCAGCTTTCCCCCTCAAGCTCGTTGGCATTTTCCTAATTAAATTGTAGAAGCAGATGATCCATCAGGTCTCTCTGCCTGTGCGATATTATCAAATAACAGCAGTAATCTCCATTAGGAAAACATTGTGATTTTCCAGATAAACATTCCACGGACTAAGGCTGTATTCGGATGTCACACTTCATACAGTCAAATCAATATCTCAGAGTATTGCCATTGACCTGCCTGCATTTAAATAATAGCGAGCATGCGGACAGCCACTGTAGCTCCAGAGCTCAGTCACTCAACGGTCAATAATCAGTGACATCCGTGTCAATGCAGCATGCCAGTCGCCAGCCAATCCTGTCCGTTCTGCTGAGGGTGCCCCGAGCTAGCTGGATGATTGGAACAAGATACTTGCTGGGATTCTGTATTAATGAAGATGCTATGGAACAAGTTTCTTGCAATCGGAAAGCCCCTGGCATTTCCAAGGCTAGCCGTATAGCTCTTTATTTATTGAAAGGCAGACATCTATTTTTTCTTCATGTCTTTTTGTACCCTGGAAACTTTGAACCTGTTCCCTTGCATCAGAGTTAGGATAGAAGTAGATGTTCAATTACTCGTACGTTAGGAATCGAAAATCCTGGGAGAACAGACTGCCTGCTGGGAAAACCAGGCTGCTTATCAGTACAGTGCTTACAGCTGGAAAATGTTATTGAAGGGGCTGAGGGTCTACGTTGGAGATGAATGAAACCTGATAGGGGACACGTGGAGAAGCAAACTTGACAACTGTCATAAATTGGGAGGGGGGGGGGGGGGGTTTCGTAGCCTAATAACAGAGTCATCCTAGGCTTGTCTGCACATAAAATATATAAGCATAACTATATTCTAGTGGCTGTCAGACCTGGTTGGAGAAATAGCTATTTATTGTTTGAATCAATGGGGATTATCTGGAGCTCTTGAAATGGGATCTTGCTATGGGCAACCAATCAGATTGATCTATTATCTTTTAGAAGGTGCAAAATAAATAAGAACTATATTCTGATGGGTTGCTATGGGCAACCCATCGTAAACAGAACTCTAATCTAAGTAAATAAAGCCCCATGAATTTGCATAAGCCACACCCTCATTTGCATATGCCACACCCCCTTTCCGGGCTTTGCCGCGCGAGTGTCCCTATTCTTCAATTGAAAAGGTTGGGAGGTATGCAAATGTACTTGTTTGGTCCACTTCAAAAATATTTTTGGAACCAATGTATTGGGTTTTTTTAGGGGTTTTTTAAGCATCAATTGTATTTGTTGCAATATTTCAGGGTAAAGGGTACATAAAAGACATGGGGGGAAAGGAGAAATGGGAAAGGGATCTAAAAAAATAATCCATGACAAAAACAAAATAAATCCTATATACTTACAGTAAAAAAGGCTAACACTGCTCCTCACTCAATGGGGGGTCGGGTGCATTTACAGTAAGTGTTTTACGCACCAGTGGCTGGTATTGCTCTGTTTGGGTTTTGTTATTTTGACAGGCTGGTAACTATTTGTATTATGTTAGTCATAGTCGTTACTAGTTTAATAGATATCTTCCCGTTGTGAATATATCATACAGCATCTCTCCAATCTCTCTCGTTTAGGTGCCGTTAGAGCTTCCAGCATCTTTCCAATTCTCAGTGTGGGCCTTCTATTCTTTGGGGGTCTCTGTGTCGCTGCCAGCGAGTTTTACAAAAACAAGCACAATGTTATTCTCAGCGCTGGAATCTTCTTTGTCTCAGCAGGTGAGTACGCACTCCAGGCTCACAGTCAGTGCTTGTCCTGGTTTAATGCAGACCACATGAAATTTAATAAAAGAAATATCAGAAAAATAAGACCTGCCTCCGAGCCACACCCACAGTATTCAAACTGCCTGATGCTAACCCTCATTCCAAGTGGCCACACCCTTTTCAAGACCTGTAAACCAGGACAAACCAGTGAAAGTGGGACTATTGCAAGGAGATTAAACAAACTTTGGAAGTCTGGCGCCTAATGTACCTAAATATATAGCCACATTTATGTGTGAGACATTGCGAGACATTCTACTTAATTGTGTGCTCATGGCTTATCAAGGCTTTGAGAGAGATAAAGTGGAGAGGGGTAAAGTACAAGCCAATCATCTCCTATGTATTTCTCGAGAGGGGTTTCCAAATGCAGTTCCCAATCTCCCTCTATGCGAAACATTGCTGCAAGTGCGGGAGTCTGGGGGAGTTGTAGTTGTAGAAGAACCCAGTAACGACCGTGGACATTAATGTAGACCATAGTCTTTTTATATGCTGGATACTGTATGGAACATATTAAACATTATGGGTGGTCTATAGTATGGGCTGTATCAAAATTGTAATAATATAAATAAATGGAAAAGGTTTAAAAAATACACAAACATAATAGAACCAGTAATTTATAAGCACACATTCTCCCACTTCATGATAAGGTTCCTGTCTCTTCTTGCTGGTAGCTGCTATCTGGTCCAGAGTGCACTGATTGAGGACTCCACACACACATATGCCCTTATTCTGGTTTACTCGCGAAGGCAAATTCCTTCTCAAATAGACAAAACCATGTGCACTGCAGGGGGGCAGATGTAACATGTGCAGAGAGAATTAGTCGCCTACCGTCCTGCATTCTGCAGGAGACTCCCTGAAATAACAGCATTCTCCCTCTCTCCCTCATTAGTCTAGCAATCTCCCTTATTTCACCTAGCCCACATTACACTGTTACATTTTTGGGGGAAAAAGGAATGAGAGACGGATACATTTACATTGAATCATCAGCGCCATTTCCCAGCACATTACCAAGTATAGGATCTCTTACTAACTGCTTTGGGGCTCATCTACATTTGTATATAAGTCATTTTACATGATCATTATCCAATGTAGCACCCACGCTTCTAGGTGCCATGTTCACAATCTCTTTTCAAAATCTCTCCATATATGGAACTAGACACGCCCTTTGGGTGGAGCATGACACGCCCCCTTAATGGGGCGCTGTGCAAAATTCTACTACCAACTATAATCTCCCTGAAACTAGTTTTCAAAAGTAGGCAAGTCTGACACACACACACAGCAAACTTGGTACTATAGATGAAGCTGGTACACTGGGCATGTGCAGCAGCTCTGCTCTGTCCCTTACACTGCATGATGTGGTGGCAGCTCTACTGATCATATTATATACCAGTGCTATTGTTGTCATAATATAAGGCACTTGCCAAGAGGAGTGGGGTTTCTGGGGAGCCGTCAAACCCCCCCCCCCCCCCCCCCCCGCGCTTGTCTATGACCTAACTGCCATATTACAGGCTGTTTTTTTAAAAAAGAACAGTTAGGAGCTGAATGGTTGGTACTTTATCTCTCTCCACTGTATCGCTCTCCAAACTTTGATAAATCTCCCCCTACGCCCTAAAAAGGCTGGGTGTTCCCCTGCTACCGCCGCCTGCCCGCCCCCTTCCCTCCCCTTACTGAGCGATCCGCTCTGCGAGTGTGAATCTCATGGAAGGCATTCGCACCCGGGGTGTGCCTATTCGCGTATGAACATGTGCAAACCCCCAACTTCGGGAACAGGGCCGAATTAGGCCCATAAAGAATGTGTCTGAATGAGCCCCTATATCCAGGTCTAAGGTTTGACAACTCAGACAATTGCCTTAATCTGGCCACACACTGCATGATAACGTCATCAGTGTCTAGGTAGACAGTACATAGGTTGACACCAAAAGGTAGACATGCATAATGTCAACATGCACAAGGTCGACACTGACAAAACGTCGACACAAGCAATGGTTAATGAGTCTTTCATAGGTTTTTTTGGGGACTTTTTAATTTGGCTCTGTTAGTTTGTAGTTTATTATAATAATTCTGAATAGCAGTCCTGGGTACTATAGTGTGCATCGGCATAGGCAAACGCAGGGGGGGTTTCTGGTGGCCTGGAATCCCCCCTCCTCTTGGCAAGTGCCTTAAATTATGACAACAATAGCACTGGTATATAATATGATCAGTAGAGCTGCCACCGCACCATGCTGTGTAAGGGATAGAGCAGAGCTGCTGCACATGCCCAGTGTACCAGCTTCTTCTACCACATTTACTGTATGTGTGGATCTGAGCCCTCAAACATCGCAATGGACCAGAGAGCAGCTGCCAGGAGGAAGAAACAGGAGCCTTACCATGAAGTGGGAGATTGTGAGCTTAGAAAGTGCAGTACTGGGTCTATTATGTTTGTGTATTTATTATGATATGTTTAACCTTTTCCTGACCACTTTAAATGTTCGAATCAGCCCATCTGTAATGTTGAATATTAATTCTGTATTCCATACTGTAACCAGTGTATAAAAACTAAAAGACCAATCAGGGCTGTTACCCTCACCCAGACTCCCGAACTTACTCCAATGCGCTGCCCTTCTAAAAACCCTGCGTTTGTCACTGCATTGGCATTATACAGTATTTCCTCTTTAAGTATCGAAAACTGAAAACAAAATGGCTGCTTTGTGCATTTACCGTATCATTGTGTATGGTACAGAATAATGATAAGTCACCAGCTATAAAGGGGTTAAACAGCTTTGATTGTTCGATTTGCTTTTCAAACTGATCTGATCCTCTGTATGTTATTCTGTTGTATTTTGTTGAGCCAACTGTCATACTGTTTATTTCTGACTTGAAAGTTAATAATAAATATATATTTTTTAAATCTGGCATATTTGAACACCACACCTTTTAGTCAAAAAGACAGAACTTCATGTTTTGATATCATTTCATATCCATATAAATGGAAAATTAATAAGAAATAAAACCGAACTCCTTTGTCTCAAGTGACAAATTCATATATAGATATTGGTTAGATCATTGCATTTAAATTGCATTTAATGCATCTGAGTTTAAATGAATCATCAAAGTCATTTTTTGTTTATTGACTCTATTCCAGGGCTGAGCAACATCATTGGAATAATTGTCTACATTTCTGCCAATGCTGGTGATCCCGGTCAGAGTGACTCCAAGAAGAGTAACTATTCCTACGGATGGTCCTTCTACTTTGGGGCTCTGTCATTTATTATTGCAGAGATGGTTGGAGTCCTAGCTGTGCACATGTTTATAGAAAAGCATCGGCAAATAAGAGCAAAGTCACACTCCGATCTGTTCAAGAAATCTGCCTTTTCCCGAATACCGAGCTACCGGTATCGCTTCCGCCGACGCTCCAGTTCACGTTCTACAGAGCCACGCTCTAGAGACCCTTCTCCTGTTGGCAAAAGCTTCAATACCATTCCAACTAGTGACATCTCCCTCTACACGTTAACTGCCCGTGACCCCACCAAGATGACTGTTGGTACCTTACTAAATTCTGAAAGGGAACATAACTTTCTTCAGGTTCACAACTCTATCCCTAAAGAATACAAGGAGTCCCTACACAACAATCCTTCCAACAGGCGCACCACACCTGTCTGAAGGCTGCAATTATGGTAAATGAGGCCTGGAGGAATAGGAAACATGGAAAGCATCTCAAGTAGTCATAGATGGGCTTTTTCCATCATTTATTTCAGTAAGACCACAAGATAAGCTACAAAGAGGCAGAATTTAAAAATTGCACTTAACGTGTCACTTCCTGTTTGGAACAGTACCTCCTGTTTGGAGCATTACTTCCTGTTTGGAACATTACTTCCTGTATGGAACAATACTTCCTGTATGGGATGTTACAAAGCCAGAATCAATGCAAGAGTTTGGACTGTTGTACCCCCGACAAAAAGTACTTATGGAAAATGTGCATATATTATATAAGTGCTTGTGTTTTAGGATGGAATAGGAAAAGTTTTAAGTATCTATAGGTCTCTTCTGAAGGTGCTGAATACATTTAATAGGGAATAATATTTTAATGCAGGGGAAGATTGTCTGTTAATTAATTAGGATTCAGATGTGCAACTAAACTATCCTCAGTCTAAAGCAATCATAAAGTGCAATATAAAAATATAACTGTTCATAATGCCATAACACCCAACAGGATAGGCATGCATAAGCATATTAGAATAATACATCACTAAATATTTCCATTTAGTATTTTGGAATTTCTGGTAATAGGACTATAGTGTATCCTTGCAATTTTCTAACCAAATTTTGGAAAATAAATTAATTAGTGGATAACACTACATAGGGAGAGTATAGTATCTGTAAAGTATATATATATATATATATATATATATATATATATATATATATATATGTACCTACTGTAAGAGGTAAGCACAATGATCCAAAACTCTTATACTGTATGTTGCACAATCTATCAATATTTCAGAATTCCATTTATTTTCTGAAATTTGAAAAAAAAAATAATAAGACAAACTGTGTGTGCTCAGAATTTTAATGTTCGATGAGTTGCCAGGGAAGTCTGAACGGGTTTTAAAGTGCTGTTTTGACAAGTGTGGGGGTGGTAACAAGTACACTGTGGATCGTGAAGATTTTTTGAGGCCAATCAGAGAACTTAAAACTTTCTGTAAAAGTCTCCCAGAAGAAGTTTGGGTTGGATAACAAGATGACTATTACTGATGTGGCTTCAAGACATTGTCAGCACTATCAGATGATGGACTGCACGTCTTCCGCTGCCAACCGCTGCGAGTTAAAACAAAAACAATGTCATGTTATTAAGCTACCTAGAAACAAAAGAGCAAAATGATTACTTTTTTGACTATTCCCTATTTACAAATATGTGCGGGGAAGAAAAAAAAATCCAAAGCATCCAATTAACAGCAACTGGTAATTGAACTGTACAAAACGTAACAGATCTCCGGAGGACGTTGAGCGACAATCTTGCAGAAGGAATTATTGGTATACTTGTTCCTCAGTTCAGGTGTGGGCGCTCCAAGATAACATTCCAATATTTTTGGGTTATATTACTAATTATAATAAATAATAGCAAACAGTGTTGTCTAGTTCCTTTTAGTCACAAGTGAAAGCGTGTCTATTGGTGGTCGGCCATCTATGAGTTTATGCAAGTGGCTAACAATCGACTCTCCTTGTGTATGTCCGCATACCTCCCAACTGTACTGCTTTTCGGGGGAATGTACCGTTTATTTGGGACGTTCACGCGTCCCGCCCGGGGCGGGCAGTGTCCCATGGTGGGGGGGGGCAGTTGGGAGCCCCCCCATCATCTGTGAATAGACGCTGTTTGCATGCACACCACATCTATTCCTGCAGCCTGAGGGGCTGGAGGCATGGTCAGCAGCTCACAGAGCCGCTAGCCATGCCCCCACAGCGGCGAAACTGGGGCGTGCCCCTTGAGTATAGGGGCGAGCATCACGAAAATATAGGCCGTGCCCCTTGCCGCTAGGCCATGCCCCAAACTTTTGGCACGCATTAATGTTCGGAGGTATGTGTCCGTGTGGCAACATTTATCAAACTGTAATATAGATGGTATATTCTTATACGCCACCATCGGTCACACCATTGGAAATTGGTACTAGCTCTATGGTAGACGCATACCCTCAACCGGTTCACAGCCTCCTATAATGTATGGCACCAAACCAATTAACAGCTTTGACAATTAACCCATCTAAAATTAGCTCGGATTGGAACTGATCTGTTTGGAAGGGATTTCCTCCAATCCAATTAGAGGAAAAATGGGCGCGTACTGGTGCCTGTATGGGGTCTCATAAGGTGCAGCCAGACCTACAAAATGGCTTAGCCACTCCCCCTTAAGCAGCACCTTAAGCACAGTGCCCTGATATTCAGGTATGGCCACTCCTCTACACACCAGACACCAAAGAGACACATCTGCCTATTATGGTCTTCTGCATGTACGTGTCCATATTCCTTCCAGATCCACTTGCTTTGGCAATCTGTCTGTCTGAGCTGTGAATGAAGGCGTTATGTCTCCAGCTCACAAACCTAGCATTTGCATCTCTAGTGCTCCTGTAGATCGTTTTCAAATGATTGCTGTGCATATGACCGCCGATGACAAGAGCGTTTTAAGACTGGCAGCAGCCCTATGCACATGACCATCGGCAGGGTAGTTTGTTTGGGATATTTGTTTGGTATGAGTGTTCATCTCACGGTTCTCCCACTGAAAATTTGCGATTCCTTGAAAGTGAAAGGCAAATGTTTTATTATTTTATTTAACATTTTGAAACACATGATATTATTGTGCGGGCAAATACATTGTGTATCATATAACGCACACTTCTGTCATTGCTTGCTTTGAATAAGGAGGTTAGTCCACATGTTGACTCCAAACCAGAGTATGTTTTATTGAAGATAGCAGGATACAGTTGATATTATTTGGCATCAATATCTCCTGGGCTCAGTATTGTACATCTGTGCAGCCCTTTGACGCTCCAATAACACATTGACAGGTGTGAATGTGGCACCCCATTGAAACTGTCACGAACTAGTCTGATATTTGCTCTTTTCCTGCTAAAGGGGGTGTGTTATGCAGCTCCAACAGTTGGGATTCTGACGGTCATTATACCAACATCGGAATCCCGACCGCCGGTACTCCGACAGTGCAGAGAAGACTCTTGCAGGATCGCTGCGCTCGACTGTCGGGTGTTTTACAGTCAGGATTTCAATGTCTGTATCCTGACCGTCGGAATCCTGACTGTTGGGATGTCATCCGACACCCACTGAATGAATGACAATGACTAGTCAGCAAGAGGCACATGTATCCCAGGGAGAAAGACAGCTTGTGAAGTGGCAATTACATCGGGATTCTGGACCAGTTGGCAGTTGGGTGGCAGCTATCTTAGGGAGTTAGCCTAACTAAAGAAGCTGTGATACAAGGCCATGCCTGCTGCTGTAATTCCTAACCAGCGAGGCAGGGCAGAGATGTGGCTCCATAGGTTATGGTGGAGCTGGAGGCTATCTCTGGGAGCTGGTGTTGGAGGTGACCGAGTTGGATCATTGGTCCATGGCAGTAACACTAATTAGAGGCCAACAGCTGAGGAGATGTGAAGGCAGCAGAGGAACCCTAGAGACATTACACGATGCAAGGAGTCACCGGGAGGAGCTAAATCAGAGGCACTCATTGGAACAGGTCAGTGACAACTGCACTCACCTCACACTTCAAATTACCCATACACTGGTCCGATTTGGCCTGTTTTCATTCAATGTTGATGGATCGGCCAGATATATAGGATGAAAACTGGCCACATCAGAGGTGTTTGACACATCAGCAGCACATCGTTGGTGCTTTTTATCACCCGCAATGTATCGCATCCGATCAGGCCGTAGGTGTGTGCCAGCAGTGCAGTACTATTTTGACACTATCATGGCAATGTTAACCATGTTGACATTGACCATTTAGATAGGGATGTTCCGGTAAGTATTTCTCCACTATCCCTAACCCTAATCCCCATCCCTAACTCCAACATTTAGTGTAGTGCAAAACTCTAACCACCCTTCATCCTCTTGCCCAAATTCTAACCCTAAAGTTGAGATTCTGGCATTTGGAGACTTGCCTGCCTCTCCAGGGGGCATCACCCAGTTTTTGGGCCTTTCTGATCAGTATCATTTATTGATACATATGTAATTTCTAATGCTGCCTATCTCAGATGGGTTGGGTATGGCAAACCGGCGGCCAGAATCCTGGCTAAACAGCCTAACTCTACTCCCCCCCTCCCCCAGCAGATTAACCCAGAGTTGTGTCTCACAGACAGGTTCCCAGCTTAGGCCCCCCAACCACTAGATCAGCTTCCTCCCTAAGCTGTGCAGTCGCTCCACCACTGACTCGCTTCCTCTCGTCTCAATCTCCCTGGTACCTGCTTCCCTGGCACTGCACAGGATGAGGAGGGCTGGAGCTGAGATCAGCTGTGGAGCCAAATACAGAGGTACTTCCTGCCCCCTGCAGTCTCTTTTACTATCATCCTCTCCTTTGCTGTCTTTTTCACTATCTCCCCTGTGGCCTCTCACTATCTCCCTCTCCCCTGTGTTATCTAGCTCCCTGCAGCCTCTCTCGGTATCTCCCCTGTGGCCTCTCATTATCTCCCTCTTCCATGTGGTGTCTATCTCCCCTGTGGCCTCTCTCACTATCTCCCCTGCGGCCTCTCTCACTATCTCCCCTGCGGCCTCACTCACTATCTCCCCTGTGGCCTCTCACTATCTCCCTCTCACCTGTGGTATCTATCTCTGTGCGGCCTCTCTCGGTATCTCCCCTGTGGCCTATCACTATCTCCCTCTCCCGTGTGGTATCTATCTCCGTGCGGCCTCTCTCGGTATCTCCCCTGTGGCATCTCACTATCTCCCTTTCCCCTGTGGTATCTATCTCCCTGCGGCCTCTCTCTGTATCTCCCCTGTGGCCTCTCACTATCTCCATCTCCCCTGTGTTATCTAGCTCACTGCAGCCTCTCTCGGTATCTCCCCTGTGGCCTCTCATTATCTCCCTCTTCCCTGTGGTGTCTATCTCTCCTGCAGCCTTTCAGTATCTTCCATGTGGACTCTCTCACTATTTCCCAAATGTCTCTCTCACTATCTCCCATGCAGTCTCTCTCGTTATTTCACCTGTGCTCTCTTTCTCCCCTGCGATCTCTCTCGCTATCTTCCCTACAGTGGCGTAACTACTGTAAGGCAGCCTTAGCAGCCGCTTGGGGGAGCAAGCAGCAGCGGGGTCTGTGTGAGCGCCGGCACCCGCTCGACGCACTGACATGCTGCTGTCCACTGACTGAGCACCAGAGGCGAGTCAGCTGCAGCGCGGGTGGGGCCATGGCAGAGAGACGACAAATCCCCCCACTGATTCAATTGACTGTACACAGGGCCGGCTATTGGCTACTGTGTACAGGATGGGCGGATGGGCAGATGGGGGTGGGGGGGTTTGGCGCCACAAACTTTTTGGCAGGGGGGAGCAAAATTTATAGTTACGCCACTGCTTCCCTACACTTTCCCGATATCTCTCTCTCTCTCCCTGGGAAGCTGTCTTGCTATCTCCCTCTCCGCTACGCGGTTTCGACTATGCTCTCTCTCTCTAACGCGCTCTTCCCTGCACTCTCTGGCTATCTCCCCTGCACTCTCACTATATCCATCTGGATTGCGTTCTCCTTTGCTAGCTCCCTCTTCCCTATGCTCTCTCTCTCCTGCACTGTCACTATGGGCCTTATTCTAGTTCACTCTTAATTCCTTCTTAGCTGGACAAAACCAGGTGGGGCAGATGTAACATGTGCAGAGAGAGTTAGATTTGGGTGGGGTTTTCTTCAAAGTGAGATCTGTATTGCAGTGTAAAAATAAAACAGTCATTAGTTTCCCTGCACAGAAACAAAATAACTCACCCAAATCTAGTTCTATCTGCACCTGGTACATCTGTCCCCCTGCAGTGCACATGGGCCCTTATTCTGATCTGTGCGGAAATTCCCGCATTCTTACGGAGCGGTCAGCACGCAACGGTGTTTTGCCGCATGCGGCCATCGTCCGTAGAAACGCCCACGTGTCCTCCGCATTCGGACGGACTCACTCTTTAAGAACAGGGCGTGTTTACGGACGACATACAAACCATGCGTGTGCGGGAGAAACACTCCGATTCGGCACGGTATTACAGAGTATTACAGAGTATGCTCGGGAATACCGCATCCGAACGGGAGCCAAGCGGTGCTACCGCACGTAAGCGGAGTATTTACGCCAAACAACCCACTATGAAGTATCTTCTGCAATACATCACATGACCCACTTATTCAATTACCTATCCTCATAAAAAACTGCTTATTTGGAATTGGAATCAA
This sequence comes from Crinia signifera, assembly GCF_055691185.1. NCBI lineage: Eukaryota > Metazoa > Chordata > Amphibia > Anura > Myobatrachidae > Crinia > Crinia signifera. The sequence continues at coordinate 43,130,880 of NC_139223.1, forward strand.
TTAGATTCCAATATATCCTTACAAGCATGCCTAACACATGCATTGCACACATTAACCCTTACAGCAATGTAAGTGCAATGGTTTTTATTACACCCTGTGTAAAAGATTATAAACAATCTACACATATACTGTTTCAAGTGCAAATAAAACCAACAACTGTGACAAGTACAGCATATGTGGGGGACTAGTAAGGTTTCCTTGAAGCAGCAATGGTTTCAATTAAAGCACTGACAAGCGGCCTATTAGTGAGTAATGAGTAAAGGAGTAGATTCTATTGGGTTCAGGTGTTAATGGTTGTAGTCATTAGGCGTACGTTCGCCTAGCGCATGAACGAGTGGTGTCCGCAAAGCAATAGTACACTTGTGGACACCGCACATTTCTGCCCTTTTTGATCGCGTGCATTCGGAGTGGTTTCCGAATGTACGCCCCCCAACATAAGTGTACTCCCCCGTGTCCGCCCATGTTTCCGCCCCGTTTTGCCCACTTTGAAACTACGCCCATGTGTCATTCCGCATGACGCCCATAATACGCCCCTATTTCCCGAATGATAGCGGTGAACAGTTCTGGACGGGATCTGGCCGAACTGGTACCGAGTCAATGCGTGGCACATGCGCGTTGCGTTCTCCACGCATGCGCAGACGCCGTAAAGACGCGATCCGAAAGTATGCGGTAAAGTCCGCGTCAATCAGAATAAGGGCCATGGTTTTGTCCATCTGAGAAGGAATTTGCCTCTAAGAGTGAACTAGAATAAGGCCCAATCTCCCTTGCTCCTGCACTCTCTCTTGCTATCTTCATCTCACTAGCGATATCTCTTGCTCTCTCCCTTGGCGGGATTCTCTAATAACCCCCGGTGCACATCGCCGGCATTCGCGTTGTTAATAATCGCATATGCAGTAACATATGCGATTATTAACTCAAAGGTGATGTGCAGTGGGTTCCCCCCTCACTGCCTGCACCCTTACCTGGCTGTAAGGGCTCAACTGGTCCGGGCAGCACAGCAGGAGGCTGCCCGGACACAAGTGAGGGGGGTGCGGGGCGGCGGGGGACGCAAATGGAAGCCCGTAGGCTTCCATGGGGTTACGCCATCTAGAACTGGCGTAACCCCCCGCAGTGAAGCCCCGGCGGTGGGGCTTTGCTGAATATAAAAATGCAGTAAAACCCCGAAAACTGGGTTTTTACGGCATTTTTAGTTTGGTGAATCTCGCCCCTGTCTTCTGCAGTTGCTTTAACGTATGCAATATGATCAGGCCGTGATATTTGCATAACAATATGCAATTTTATTGGCAGGAAGTCTGCCCCTCTGATGTGCTCCAAGTGCTGCCGCAGTGCATGCATGACCCACTGACCACACATTCACAGCGACCATTGCTGCATAGCTGCAGTCTCTATCACTCCAGGGCTACTGGCTTGTGTTTTTCCCCAGGGTGAAACTGCCAGCCAGCCCCTGATTTTGACTTGCATTGGGATTGTGGGGCTGCTTCAGTCCATAGTTGCCTACCCTCCTGCATTCTGCAGGAGACTCCCTGAAATAACAGCAATCTCCCTCTCTCCCTCATTAGTCTAGCAATCTCCCTCATTTCACCTAGCCCATATTACACTGTTACATTTTTGGGGAATAAAAGGAATGAGAGACTGATACATTTACATTAAATCATCAGCACCATTTCCCAGCACTGTACCAAGTATAGTAGCTCTTAATAACTGCTTTGTGGCTCATCTACATTTGGATATAAGTCAATTTAAAATATTCCTCCCAGATGTAGCAGTGCACACCCACGCTTCTAGGTGCCACATTCACAATCTCTTTTCACAATCTCTCCATATATGGAACTAGACACACCCTTTGGGTGGAGCATGACACGCACCCCTCAATGGGACGCTGTGCAAAATTCTACTACGAACTATAATCTCCCTGAAACTAGTTTTCAAAAGCAGGCAAGTATGATTCAGTCTGGTCCGATAATCAAACCACGGCGCAAGTGTGTGGTACGCTGTGTGCTTGCGCGTGCCGTCCACCCAAAGGCTAGCCTTTGCTCACTGACCAATCACCCTGCGGGCATTTGTGGGCATGCCGCTGGCATTTCCCAGAAAATGCAGGTGTTTCCCGGCTGTCAGGATGGAGGGCTGATGATGTCATCAGCGACCTCCTTCTCTCCGCGGCTTTCGCAGCACTGAGTGAGTCCTGGTTTATGCAGCCGTGCACAGGGACGGGGAAATGTGAGAGCGTGTGTTTGGCAGGCTGGCGACTACCTGCTCGCTGGGATCCAAACACCAGCGAGTAGTCTGAACCTGGCCCTGTGCCCACCAGGATGCCGTGTACAGTCACACCCCTCTGAAATATCTCCTGTGGCAGGCTCTTGTCAGCCCTGGCTGATACCTATATCATAAGGACCTGCCATTTCCATACGATTTATAAATAAGAGAGGCCTGATAAATAGGTTGGTAGGGATCTTTAACTCTGCCAGTTCTTTCAGACAAAGCCATCCAGCAGACTGACTGTTTCCTGCCATACAAAAACGTAAGATTCCATATCCGTCAGCTGCAAACACATCATTGTGCCAGATAACAATCGTGTGATTTGTATTTATCACAGTCACCGTAGTTCTATCCCCGCTATATTTGCTTATGGAAGCTGCAGCGAGGGTTTTGTATTTGTGAGAGTGGCTTATGATCTCAGCAGTTAGCAGCAAACAGACTCAGCTTTGGGGTTTTTGGGGGGCCAGCTGTTTATCTCAGCCTCGTACCCAGGAGAACTCTCTTTCAATCATCACCAACGCGCCGGCTCAGTGGAGATTTCCCTTCCCAGTCCTTCCTAATTGCTTAGAGCTATTTGATTCTTCAAGTCTGCAGCCTGTAAACTGGTTGCTGCAAAACTGAATTCCATTAGTGCGCACAGAGGCAGAGGCATTATTAGCAGAGTCAATTCATTTTGCTGAGGTTAGATTAATGCAGAACACAGGTCACGGGCAAGGTATAGGCAAAGTGACACTCCGGGGACGAATTAATGCTAAAAAATTTATGTACAGAAGAACATACTCAAATGATTCCAACGTTTCGAGACCTCTTGGTCTCTTTTTCAAGGTGAGTAATATACAGTTGTGCTGATAAGTTTACATACCCCAGTTCTTAATACCGTGTATTGCCCCCTTTAACATCAATGACAGCTTGAAGTCTTTTGTGGTAGTTGTGGATGAGGCTCTTTATTTCCTCAGATGGTAAAGCTGCCCGTTCTTGGCAAAAAGCCTCCAGTTCCTGTAAATTCTTGGGCTGTCTTGCATGAACTGCACGTTTGAGATCTCCCTAGAGTGGCTCAATGATATTGAGGTCAGGAGACTGAGATGGCCACTCCAGAACCTTCACTTTATTCTGCTGTAGCCAAGGACAGGTCAACTTGGCCTTGTGTTTTGGATCATTGTCATGTTGGAACGTCTAAGTGCGTCCCATGCGCAGCTTCCGGGTTGATGAGTGCAAATTTTCCTCCAGTATTTTCTGACAAGATGCTGCATTCATCTTGCCATCAATTTTGAACAAGTTTCCAGTGCCTTTGTAGCTCACACATTCCCAAAACATCAGTGATCCACCTCAGTGTTTCACAGTAGGAATGGTGTACCTTTCATCATAGGCCTTGTTGACTCCTCTCAAAATGTAACGTTTATGGTTGTGGCCAAAAAGTTCAATTTTGGTCTGATCACTCCAAATGACTTTGTTCCAGAAGTTTTGAGGCTTGTCTCTGTGATGTTTGGAGTATTGTAAGCGGGATGCTTTGTGGCATTTGCGTAGTAATGGCCTTCTTCTGGTGACTCAACCATGCAGCCCATTTTACTTCAAATGCCTCCTTATTGTGCATCTTGAAACAACCACACCACTTTTTTGCAGAGAGTCCTGTATTTCAGCTGAAGTTATTTGTGGATTTTTCATTGCATCCCGAACAATTTTCCTGGCAGTTGTGGCTGAAATTTTTGTTGGTCTACCTGAACGTGATTTGGTTTCCAAAGAATCCCTCATTTTCTGTTTCTTAATTAGAGTTTTTCTGCACTGCTGATTGGCATTCTCAATTGCTTGGATATCTTTTTATATCCCTTTCCTGTTTTATACAGTTCAATTACCTTTTCTTGCAGATCCTTTGACAATTCCTTTGCTTTCCCCATGACTCAGAATCCAGACACGTCAGTGAAGCACTGGATGAAAGATGCAAGGGACTTTCAGGAGACTAGAAACTCACTGACCTTTTATACACACAAGCAAACAGATCACAGGTGAGGATGGTTACCTTTAGTAGCCATTCAAACCCATTTGTGTCAACTTATCTGCATGCTATCTCCAGGGTATGTAAACTTTTGATCAGGGTCATTTGGGTAGTTTCTGTTGCCATTATGATTTAAAAAGAGTAAACACAGTTGTTTGACAATAAATGGCTTCACCCAACCACTAACCATGAGTGAAAGAAAAGTTTGTGAGTTATCATTCATATTCTCTGACAAATGGCCAGAAAATTACAAATTCTGCTGCTAGGGTGTGTAAACTTATGAGCACAACTGTATACTGTATATTCACCTGGAATCTGTGAATTCAGGGTAGCGATATACGCTAACCAGTAGGCATCTATCTAGCATCTATCCATTTGTCCAGTTGAACCTTTAGCACCTGTCTCCTCCAAGGGAGGAGACATTTTTGGATGGATATTTTCATCATATTCCATACGGACAGCCAGACCCATTGGAATCTGCAGAGACCATGTGTCCTCCACAGCGCCGGCTACCTAAGCCACTTTGACTGCAGTAACATTGGGGGTTATTCTAGTTCATTCTTTCTGACAAAATCCTTCTTAGATGGACAAAACCATGTGCACTGCGGGTGGGGCAGATGTAACTTGTGCAGAGAGAATTAGATTTGGGTGGGGTTTTTCTTCAAAGTGAGATCTATATTGCAGTGTAAAATCATGCAGTCAGTATTTTCCCTGCACAGAAACAAAAAAACTCACCCAAATCTAATTCTCTCTGCACATGTTACATCTGCCCCCCTGCAGTGCACATGGTTTTGTCCATCTAAGAAGGATTTTGTCAGAAAGAATGAACTAGAATAAACCCCATTGTTATGCCACTGATTTAGGAGCACATGATCATTGGAGATAGTACAGCTCCACATGGCATGTCCAGAGCTCTGCAAGGTGTGTCCAGGAGAACAGACTTCTGGGAAATGTAAATTAGACTTTTTTATTATTATTATTATTATTATTATTATTATTATTATTATTGAGAAGACGTGTTACCAGTTTCTAAAACAGAATGAGGTAGAGATAAAATCTCAGAGAGCGTAAAATGATTAATATAAAGTTTTAAAAGGAATTAGAGGTAATAATAATAATAAAAAAATCATATATAGTTTTCATTTATGCACCATTATCTACACTAAGCACATTAATGCGATACATATACATAAATTAAACTAAACATAATAATAAAAAATCTACAAGTATAGAAATATATAACAAAACATAAAATATACACTGTATCGTATGAATGAATAATAGGACTTAGTGAATCTTATCAATGATGTTCACACTGGCAGCTCCTAATAAAGTTGATTAGGGTAATTGCATTAACCTTCCAAGGACTCTGGTTGATGCCAGACTAGTACAGTACCTGGCTGATTGAGATTCTCAAGAGAATAATTATGTCCAGTTTATCACTCTTGTCATTATCCCCACTATCCCCAGTTTGCGCACAAATCTGCCCAACCATTTCAGCAACCGGCAGCAGGTTCAACCAGCAGTCCTTTCCATGGCTTTGTGGAAACCCCATCCCCCTCCCATACTGCGATGGACCAGGAGCAGTATCCTCAGGATACCACCACCTACCATCAAATGTAAAAAGTGTAGTTTTGGTTTCTCTATTTACTATACAGTTTTTATATTCTAAAAGTTTACAGGTGTGCTAAGTTTATAATAAAACATTTTACTTTAAAAAAATATTTGGTGTTCAATTTTTTTTTTTTTTTTCAAAACGTTTTTATTAAAGTTTTGCATGTAATAGTAGTTGTACATAACTAAACATCAATCTCTTGTATTAAAACATTCAGCAAATAAAGTACATTACCCTATGAAAACTGTGCATAATTGGTATTTCTTTCCATGGGTGTATTCATGTCAGATGTATAACATTTCCTTTCTTCAATCCCTGAGAACCCACTTTTCCTATTGCACCACTTTCCCTTCTCAATATTTGACCCCTCTTTCTTATTTAGAGGTGTGTTCAAAAGAGTAACCCTTTAGTTTCCTCGTCTCTACATACATTCGCCTGATTACATGTCTAATACAACTTATTCCTTATGAATTTCAACAACCAATCAACTACCCCTACAACATTAACTACCCCCCACCCCCCCCCTCCCTTGCCCACCCACAACTAAGACTCGGTGCGCCTCAACTATCTGTTAGTGATCTAAGCAGGTACCAGGTTGTGCCTTCAAACACCTTCATAACGTGTTTCCTTTCATTTTCCTCCATTGACGCTATGTATACCCCCCATTTAGCATGAAATTTCTTGACTCCTTCCTCCACCATCTGCAAAGTGGCTTTTCTATCAAAATACAACAGTTGCGTTAGCGTAGACTTAACATCATGTAATAATGGGGATGCTGAGGTAGTCCAGTTGCGTAAGATTACTTTCTTCGCAACTGTCACTATCATGGTGAGAAATGGAAACAATTCTGTTTTCCTGCCGTGAAGATTCCATTGTGAGAAATTCGCACATAACATAGCCAACGGATCTTTAACTAGGCGCAACCCACATATATTATTTATATACATCATCACCTTGTCCCAAAATTTTCTGACTCTCCCGCATTCCCACAAATGGTGGAAGAACGTTGCGTTTGAGCTTTTACATTTAAGACATATCCCCAGTTCTCCCGGGACAAAGTGCTTTCTCTGGGCTTGTGAGATATACGCTCTATGTAGCGTCTTTATGTGCACCTCCTGCAGCATGGCCGACTGCAACACCTTCAATGTTTTTCCCATGTGTTTATGTAATATATCTCCCGAGCCCACTCCCGGAATGTCTGCCTGCCACTTAAGCCCCATTGCTTGCCATACTGCTTCAGGTGTGACTGGTAGTATATCGCCATATATATACTTAATTCGGAATGGCCCAGTAGAGCTTAAAGCAAATACTTGCTGCATTACGTCTTGTCTTTCAGTGTCTATCATTGGGTTTCCTTTTGACTGAATAAAATGTCTGATTTGCAAATACATAAAAAAGTCCCTATTTGGTAAAGAGTATTTAGCTGAAAGCTCTTGAAATGAGAGCAAATGTCCCCCCGGGTCGAACACATCCTTAACTGCCAAAATTCCTTGTCTTTTCCATCTTTCATACCCCTTCTCTGTCATCCCGGGAGTGAATCCGGGGTTTCCCCAGAAGGTGTCATATTTTGTGTTTTGAAAGTTTCTGCCCATGCACTTGTTGATTGCCAACCATGCGGAGTATGTGTCCCTGACAATGATGTTATCCCGGACCTGCTGTGGCAACTTTGCCCGTGGAACGTGGAGCAATCCCGCCAAAGAATATGGTGAGACAGTTTCCTCCTCCAGAATTCTATGAGTATAGGAGCTAGTTCCCTGGAGCCAGTCCAGGGCATATCTCATGAAGACTGCCTGGCTGAAGGCCAACACATTTGGCATTCCTAACCCCCCATCTGCCTTTTTGAGGTATGTTTTAGATCTAGAAATCCGTGGTTTCTTGCCCTGCCACAAAAAAGAGAAGAAGGCCGTATTTATTTTCCCTATATCTTGCCTAGATACCCGGATTGGGAGCATTTGGATGTAATAGGATAGTTTGGGGAATACTATGGCCTGTAGTACCGCAGCTCTTCCCAGCAATGAGAGTGGCAGTTCCTTCCACCCCTCCAGCAACTTTCTGATATCTTCAATTATAGGGGAGAAGTTAATTTTGTATAAGTCTCTAATTTTGCCTGGAATATTTATGCCCAGATATTTAATGGTATCTGTACTAAGCTTGAAGGGAAGGGTATTTTGCGCGGAAAGCTCATCTGTCTGGGGCCCTAGCACCTGCAAAATCTCTGACTTGTGGAAATTTATCTTATATCCTGCAAAGGACCCGAACTCTTCTATCAGTTTCCTGATGGCAGGTAAGGATTCCGTCAATTTTGATACAAAAAGAAGCATGTCATCAGCAAAGAGGCTGACCTTCAATTCTATTGCTCCCAATGTAATGCCCCTATAGTGTGTACTTTCTCGTAGAGCTATTGCTAAGGGCTCCAAGGCCAGAGCAAACAGCAACGGCGACAGTGGGCACCCTTGTCTCGTCCCTCTTTGGACCAGAAACGGGGGGGATATGTGACCATTACATGCCACCTGCGTGTATGGTTGTAAATACAGAGATTGTATAGTTCCGATGAAGGCCGGGGGAAATCCAAACCTCTTCATCGTTTCATATAGATGGTCCCAGGTGACCAGATCGAACGCCTTCTCAGCATCCATAGACAGAACGACCCGGTCACCTGAGCCCCCCTCCCTTCCCAACTGGTGGATCACGGTCAGCAATTTACGTACATTTACCACCGAGTGCCGACCACTTATAAATCCAGTTTGGTCCTCGGAGATAACTGTAGGCAAAATATGTTTCATTCTTTCGGACAATATTTTTGTGAACAATTTGTAGTCAGTGTTCAACAGTGAAATGGGCCTATACGAGCTCGGCTCCTCTGGGTCCCTACCAGGTTTCGGGAGTACCTTGACTACTGCTGAGTTAAAATACAATGGGGTTGGTTGGCCCTGCAGTATAGCATTAAACACCTGCACCAAAATGTCTCCCACCCTTGCTTTCAGTATCTTGTAGAATTCCCCAGAGTATCCATCTGGCCCCGGGGCTTTAAGGGGTTTAAGCTTAGATATAGCTTGCGTTACTTCCTCTATTGTTATAGGCGCTACAATACGCTCCGCTGCGGAACTAGAAATTTTAGGTACTGAAATAGAAGCCCAAAAGTTTTCCTTCTTCTCCCGATTAATTTCCCCCTGGGAATATAGGTTTGAGTAAAATCCCCTAAGAGTATCAATGATATCGGATCCCCTATGTACCCTTGCGCCTCCCGAGGTTTTGAGGGATTTAATATATGCTGATGGCCTAGTGCCTCTCATTAAATTGGCCAATAGTCTCCCATTTTTATTACCATGTTTATAAAATTGGAAGTTTGTGTTGCTTATGCACCGCAATGTCTGAGATTCTAGCAGTGCCTCGAACTGAGTCTTGGCCTGGGAATATTTCTGTTTATGGACCAAGTTAGGGGATGAGCTATAGGTAGCGTATGTTGATGTTAGTAGTTCCTGGGCCTTGACTATGTCCTCAGATCTTTCCTTCCGATATTTCTTGACAAACGAGATTATTTCCCCTCTAAGCACCGCTTTAGCCGTCTGCCATTTTAAAAACGGATCTACATCATGTTCCATGTTGTTATGTTGATACTCCATCCACTTGGCCTCTAAAGCATCTCTAAAAGTTTTGGAGGACGCCAGATAAGAAGGGAATCGCCACTGACGATGTCCCCCTACATCTAGGGCTGTCTCCACTAGTACCCATATCACAGCATGGTCCGACAAACATATCGGTTCCATACCGGTATCAAGTAAGCGGCCGCAGAGACCCGTGGATAGGAGTATGTAGTCAATGCGTGACATTGTTCCATGTGCCGCTGAAATACAAGAATATTCCCTGTCTGTGGGATGTAGCAACCTCCAGCCGTCTACCACCTGGAGCTGGGTTGCAATTTCACCTAACCCCAATGCTGGTTTTGCAGGGCTTCTTTTTGGTTTAGAGGATTTATCTAAGGACGGTTGGGCTACCATGTTAAAATCTCCCCCTATTATTAAGCGGGAATCTGCATATGGCATTAATTTTGTCAATAAGTGGGCAAAAAAATTTTTTGAGTATACATTGGGCGCGTACACACTGCACAGAACAAATTGTTCTCCGTGTATGGTCATCTCTACTACAACATAGCGTCCCTCCGGGTCTTTGATGATGTTGCTGACTACCACTCCCAGTGTTTTGCGTGACAGGACTACTACCCCTCTAGCTTTAGAGGTAAAGGAGGCATATGCCTCAACTTTAAACCCCAAGGCTCCCAATTTATCATGTTCACTATCAGTGAGATGAGTCTCTTGAAGTAGAGCTATGTCCGCCTTTTGTTTTCTAAGGTATAAGAGTAGTTTTTTCCTCTTTATCGGGGAATTAATGCCTCCCACGTTCCACGAGCAAAATTTTATATTAGCCATAACACATTAGCACTATGATACTTCCTAGACATTGACGCACCGAGTCCCCATTCCCACCCCCCTTTCCCCCCCAACTTCCCCACAAAATATACATAGAACCCGGAAGGACAGGTCCCTGTGCCTTCCCCCCCTCCCCTCCAACAATAAGAACAAAAATAACTTTTCCCTTGAGAGAAAAAACTCTCAGATAACACATCAATATATTCCCTATTCCTGCAGCGAGGATTGAGCCCCACCAGTGAAGCTCCTCCCTCACCAACACCCCTGTTTTGGTATTTACCTGACTTCCTTTACCTCTACGCCCCTAGATTAAACCAGTTTCCCGGGCGGCGTAGCAGGGCCGGCACCCCTATTATCTAATTTCAATATATTATCAAACAGATCACAATCCCCCCAATATTAACCTTATAACATAACTATAACTGTATATATTAGTGTTAACTTTTCCACACTTATAACGGCAATAATATCTCCATGCGGCTGTCTTAAACTAGTAACATTGATAGGAGCATGCTCCTAAAATACCCATGCAGTCCCGCCGGACAACCTTGGCGTGAATCCATCAAGTCATATATATCACATGCATGTTCTCACGGCTGTGCAGTTTCTGCAAATTCCATCCTGAGATATGCTCTCGCATCGGCCGCTGTAGAGAAGTCTCTGAAGGTGTCCCCCTCAAAGACCCTAAGCCTGGCTGGGTAAAGCAGTGCGAATTTCTTCTTTTCTGCGATTAATTTAGAGCAAATGCTGGTGAACTCCTTTCTGGCCCTAGTCACCTCAGCAGAATAGTCCTGAAACAGGTGCAACTTGTGGCCTTCCCACTGTAATGTTCTCTGCTTGCGTGACGCTGTCCATAATATTTCCTTATGCAGGTAGCTCAAGCATTTAAAAATTGTGACTCTGGGTCTCACATTTACCCCCTCCTTTTCAGGTCCCAATCTGTGGGCTCTTTCTATGACCATATCAGTGCAATCACTCTCTACCCCCAACAATGTAGGCAGAGTGTTGCGGACAAAGTGTTGCAGAGCGGGGCCCCGCACTGTCTCTGGGAGTCCCACAAGCCTGAGGTTAGATCTTCTCGACCTATTTTCAAGGTCGTCAACCTTGTTGGTGAGGGCATATACAGTTTTCTGGAGGGCGGCATTGTGATCCTTCAATTCTTGTACCTCATGGAAAACCACTCCAACTTGTGACTCATTATGGGAAACCCTCTGTGAGAGCTGTGAAATGTGTCCCTTCAGGTCATTAAAGCTCACATGAAATGCTGCTGCCTGTTCTTTAAACATAGGCGCAATGGTTGCTTTAATAGCTTTTACCATGCTTTGGTATGCTGCAGTGTCCCTGTCTTCCTCCTCTCTGGTTATGTCCCGCAGTAAGCATTCAGGGGTACCCTGGAGTGAGTGGGTAAGGGAGTCTGAGGTGCCCAGTACCTGTAGCTGCACTGTCTGTTGCTGGCAGGGTTGTCCGGGCGAGTGCTGTGCCTCAGAGCGTGATCCTCCTGCTGCAGGGGACGGAGGTGTGGCCGCCATCTTGGGCTGCTGTAGCTGCTGCTTCACTGCGGTGCGACGGCTCTGGCGCTTCGGCATGGGAGAGAGAAACCTCTCCATGCACCGCGCCCAGCTCTCCTTATGTTCTGCCTCCGAATGAGGAGTAGGGGGACAGCAATCCGGCGAGGTAGGGGTGCCGCCCACGGAGCTCAGCTCTCACGCGGCCGTCTTGTAGTGAGCCGGAACCGGAAGTCTAAGCCGTGACATGTTAAGGGCAGGCAACGGGGAACATGAGCCTGGTCAAATCATCTGATGAAAAGACATCCTTATGGAAGTAGCGACCAGTATTAGAGATGGGTGCTGCACAGGTCTGACACCAGTAGCACAGGGCTGGTCCCCCATGCAGCAGCTGCTGCAGCTCGTTCACAGGTGAGATATCTGCAGGTCCAAGCTGCCCCCATAGGCACCCAGCAACAGCCCAGACAGCTCTTAGTCTCCCTACAGTGTATTACCCCCGCAGGAGGCTTAGCCCAGAAGCAGCAGGAGCAGGCAGCTGTATATATAATCCCAACCTGCCACCTCCAAGATGGCCGCCGCGGGGACAGTGAGAGGGAGAGACCCGGGTCTCTCACAGAATTTTCAGCTCCCTGGGTGGACAGGTAGGTCTGAGCAGGCAGTGCCAGGTGGGGGGCAGGTGTAGGCACCTCCAGAGTGGCCAGCTGATGGTCCGCGGCGATTTGCGCTGCCGCGATTCGGGCCTGGAGCCCGCCGCCGGGTGCAGTCTAAATTGAGGCCGCGGCTTGAGGCAATGTGTAGGCCGCAACCTGCAGGAAGGGATTTCTCCCTCCCCCGGCCCCGCAGCACACTCACCCAGGTACCGGAGGGTCCCCGCCGGGCTGGAGAACACGCAGGGGCCTTGAGGGGACTGCCGGGGTGTCCCAGGAGAAGGTTTTTGATGGAAGGAGCAGGAGCCCTTGAAAAAAGCGTCCTGTGTCCTTCCCGTGCAGGCCACGCCCCCCTTGGTGTTCAATTAATAAAATCAATCCGGCAGAGTGATAAGCGACTACACTTGCTACGGCCAGATACGCTAAGCGACTACACTTTAGTCAGCCGGCAGAATGACTACGGCCAGATACGGCTGGTAAGCGACTACACTGTAGTCAGCCGGCTGAGTGACTACGGCCAGATACGGGTGGTAAGCGACTACACTTTAGTCAGCCGGCAGAGTGACTACGGAGCGACTACCGCTGCTGAACATATATTTACCTTTATGTATTGCTCCTTTAGAACTTGGATGATGGCATCACAGGTCTCAGGTATTATTAGTCCCAGAGCTTGAGAGGATATAGCGGTGCTGTACCTCAGATCCGCAAGGGTCCTCCCAGTAGCCAGGAAACGTAGTGTTGCCACCAGTCTCTGCTCCGCTGAAATAGGCCGCCTAAAATAGGTGTCCTGTTTTTCGATTAAAGGGGTGACTAGTGCCAGTAGCTCCATGAAGGTAGGGTCATCCATACGAAGATAATTCCGGAAGTCATCGGGGTTTTTCTCCCGTATCTCCTGTACCAACGGCATATGAGAGAAGGTGTCTCGCCTCAGTAGCCAGTCTCTTGTCCAGCAGCTTCGATTCTTGCTCCTCTTTTTTTTATTTAGAGACAGCAATGTAGTGGCCATAGCAGCAAGAATGCCAGCCCGAGCCTTTCTTTTCATCAAGCTCATGATGAAAGTGGTAGAAAACAACGGAATGAATGAACGCACGTACGTGTTCTCTGCACAGCCAGCACTGATGTAAAAAAGAAAAGAAAATCACTTCTGTTCACGTTCTGTAATCACGCCCCCTTTGTTTTGGTATGCCCTTAACCCAGCCCATTATGATAATTATGTTTATATATATCGTGTCACTAGCCCAAATCGGGAGAGTGTGTACGGTGGTACAATCTTTTTATTGCGACTGTTTGGACGGGAGTACATCGTACGTCGCAAGAAAATTGTACAGGTGTGTACGAGGTGTGTACGCGCGTGTCGGCTGTTGTTTGTGGACGGTCCGACGGGAGTACGGTCGGCCGAACGGTTGAAAGAAGCAGGGATTGTATATATGTGTACCCAGCTTTACTTGTATGAAAGATGAGATGAAAACGCTGTTTTGTGGTCCGAGATAGATGAAACAGTAATGATATACTGGTCAAAGAAAGGTTAGTGGTTATTAGCTCCGAATAAATATTGATAGAAGTGCAGCAAGTTTAAATGACTCTCACCATACAACATGGCGCAGCAACCTGCACATCTCCGTATGCTCACCGCTGTTCCAGGGTCAGTGGCTTTCCAGGATAGGCTCCGTCTTTGTGCACCGGGCTGCGGAGACAGCAGCGGAAGTGTCTCAAAGCTGGGAGGAGGTCAATACCTGCTTGCTTCTATACGGAGCAGCACGGCACCAGACTGGAGGGGTATGGATCATTGGATAGACAGCAACTAGGTAGACACCACTAGGTCGACATGCATTAAGGTCGACACCACTAGGTCGACATGCATATTAAGGTCGACATGACTGAATGGGGTTTTTCACTTTTTTGTCCCGAATGTCAACACAGTCCACATGGATACTGAAACGTAGCACCGCATCCCTTTGCATGGCTCGCTGCACTCGCTACGCTCGGCACACTATTTTATTCTTATGAAATACTGCCTGTCAGCATAGGTCGGCCCCAAAAAAAGTGAAAAACCCCATGTTGACCCTTTGACTGTTGACCTTCCCCATGTCTCAGTTTGTAGCCCCAAGTGGGGGCCCGAAGGCCACGGCCTCTGCTGAGGTCCCAAAGGCCACTGCCTCTGCTGAGGTCCTAAAGACCACTGTCTCTGCCGTGGTCCCGAAGGCCACTGCCTTTGCCGAGGTCCCGAAGGCCACTGTTGTAGAAAGGGTCCCGAAGAACACTGCCCCCAAGATGGGTCTCGGAGTTCTTAGCTCTAGATGAGATTTTGAAGACTATAACCCCTATGGGAGTCCTAAAAGTCACTGCCTCAAGTGAGTTCACTGGTGCCATTGCCCCAGTTAAGCACTCAGGCCAGTCAGTACAAAACACCCAGCCCATAGCTATTGCCGCTGGATGTGCTCAACTGTCTTCTCCCTACAGGAACTCTCCTAAAGTTTCAATTCCTAGGGGAATGGAACCAATCTATGGTCTATTCTTTGATTGTAAAGCAGATACGATTCCTAATGTGTCTAGGCATTTAAGTAAGAAAGGGAAGAATCATCTGGTTGCTCGACCTATATTTTTTGAAGATTATTTTGAACCAGAGATCTCTTCCTTTCCTGGTGTCTCCAGCAGGGACAGGGGAAAAAGAAGAAATATAAAAAGAGGCACTGACGGTTGCCTTTGCCATGCTTGTTAATATGCACTTGTTCTGGTCTTGTTGTGACCTATGGCCAGGGGGGCACTGTTACAAGCTTGTTTTTGTTTTTTTTGTTTGTTTTGCTCTTAGTACCCACATGCCAGGGTTTTCGGATGTTTCCATGTTGTGGAGAACCTGGTATTGGGGTCCGTTGACCCCTCCTTGGGGGTACGGTACTGTTAGGAGCCATTATAAATGGCTCATTTCTGTCTTGTTTGTTCTGTGTTGTTTTCAGTATTTGTTTGGTATTTACTCTCTGGTGGCCTCCGGTGGTGGGTTTGTGCCATTGCAGCTCATCCTCTGTAAACTTATATATTCACAAGCCTGAGAGGTAATGACCTTGTTATCCCTGCTGGGAGTTGGACTGGATCTGTCACAGGTGTGTTGATCACCTGAGCCCTTCATAAGGCATTCTGGCCAGCACTACCTTGCCAGTTATAGTTCGGTCCTAGCTGCTTGTTAGACTGCAGAGAGTTCCTATTGTTCTCCCTAGCCTCCCTGAGCCTTGTCTAGTTCTGTCATAGCCCGGATACTGCCCTGTGTACTCCAGCAAGTACTCCTGCCGAGCGTCCTGAGCCCCAAGCCTTGCCTGTGCTATGGTGTCTGTGTTCCTGGTCCCGGTCAGCAGT
Source organism: Crinia signifera (assembly GCF_055691185.1). Taxonomy (NCBI): domain Eukaryota; kingdom Metazoa; phylum Chordata; class Amphibia; order Anura; family Myobatrachidae; genus Crinia; species Crinia signifera. The sequence continues at coordinate 43,146,668 of NC_139223.1, forward strand.
CCTGCCTGCCTGTGTTGCAGCCTCCTGAGTTCTGTCTGCTGTTTACCATCATTCCAGATAAGTCAGGGGTTTCTCCCTGCAGCTGATTCTGTTATTATTATATTGAATGGATCCATCTCTGCATTGTTGCAGAAGCTCGCACTGGGGGTCTGGTTTGTCCTCTAGGGGTCATTATTTCCTTGTGCAGTATTCTGGGCATGTTTTGTTTATTTACCACCTTAGTGCATTGTTGCACCTATGGGGAGTATTCCCCGCATTTTTGTAGACTCTAGGGGTACCCCATCCTGTTTGCCTCTTTAGTCAGCTTTCCTCTTGCGCTCTCTCCGCCTCGGGGGACACGTTGTCTCACATAAAGCCTGGCGGCATCGGGGTCGGAGCTGGCATAAGCAAGCTCCTTCGAACACGGCTGTTAGAGGTGAAGCTTAGCACCACACATGTCCACCGACCGCGGGGAGAGGCAACAGAGTTTATGGGTCAGGGTTGGTGGTACCCTTCAGAGTCCTAACAATGTTGATCTAGTGGTGTTGACCTAATGCTTGTAGACTTAGTGACCGTATCCCATACTGGAGATGATGTGCTCTCAGCTGATCGCCTTGCCGGTCTTTCCACCTCACTGCCGCTTAGACCAGACAGGTAGAAGAGGGCTCTGTGTGTTGGCGGTATTGGGTAATCCTGTAGTCAGCTGCAGTTGGACGTTGAGCTCCATGTGCAATTGGAGGTGTATTGCCGCACCATTCAATATAGCATGCCAGGTGTAGGGAAAGAGTGCTCAGTGCTCCTGATGGATAAGGTATAACCCAGGATCTTAACGCGTTTCTCCGCCCTCCACAATCTGGCGGTTTCCTCAGAAGATGGATTTATTATTATTACCTTTAATTACTATTAAAACTTTATATCAATCAATTTGTACTCTCTGAGATTTTGGGGGTTATTTTGGTTCACTCTTTCTGACCAATTCCTTCTTAGATGGACAAAACCATGTGCACTGCAGGTGGGGCAGATGTAAAATGTGCAGAGAGAATTAGATTTGGGTGGGGTTTTACTTCAAAGTGAGATCTATATTGCAGTGTAAAGATAAAGCAGCCAGTATTTACCCTGCACAGAACCAAAATAACTCAACAAATCTAATTCTCTCTGCACATTTTACATCTGCCCCCCTGCAGTGCACATGATTTTTTCCATCTAAGAAGGAATTTGTCAGAAAGAGTGAACCAAAATAAACCCCTTTATCTCTACCTCATTTTATTGCTTTGTAATTTCCAGATTACAATTGGGAGCCGCACAATTTATTTTATTTATTATATTTTATTTATTTTATTTATTTACAGTTTCTTATATAGCGCAGCAGATTCTGTTGCGCTTTACAACTGATGACAACACTGAAAGAACAAACTGGGTAAAACAGGCAGACATAGAGATTGGAGGGCACTGCTGCAAGTTTACAATCTATAGGGACTATTATATAATGGGGCAGATGTATTAAGCCTTAACAAGAGATAAATGCAAGGGTGATAAAGGCCCTTATTCTACTCGGCTCGGTACGGCCCGCGTGCGGCCGTACCGCCGATGTTTTTGTTCTGCACATGCGCAGAGGTCATTCTGCGCATGTGCAGCCCCCTTCGCCGCAGACGGATTTCGTCCGCCGCAAAGGGGGCGTATAGGGGCGTGAGGGGCTTCAGCCCCTCATTACCCTATGTGTACGCCCCGCGTTTCATGGGCGTTCCCATGCAAACGCGGGGCGTATGCATGGTAATGAGGGCATGACGCCCTCATTACCATGACATGGGGGCGGAAAGCTGACGTCGCCGGATGTCAGCTTTCAGCCCCCTTTCAAGCTCCCACACGGACGATTGTCCGTGTGGTCTGAGCTTGCGGGAGCTGCCGCGGCGTGCGGGCCTGCCTTCGATGGTCGTCGACCATCGAAGGCAGGGGGCAGCTCCCACCATGGTGGAGGCGTAGCCTCCACCATTTTTGTGCGGATCGCCAGCCGTCCGTGTACGGACGGCCGTGGCGATCCGTCGGGTGGGCGGCCCTTGGTTTGTGCGGTCGGAGCCCCGTGTGCGGCTCTGACCGCACCAACCAGAATAAGGGCCAAAGAGAGATAAATGTCCAGCCAATCAGCTCCTTACTTATTTCAAACACAGCCTGTAACATGGCAGTTAGCAGGTGATTGACTGGACTGGAGAAACAGAATCGGATGACCATGCTGCTGGGTGGCGATTGTCAAACTTCAATTGTATAAATAATGTAGGGGCCTCTTTATCTCTGTTTATCTGGAATAATCTTTGCGAGTTGAAAAAGAACCAAGTAAACATTAAAATCTAATTAAATAAGCAGCCATAGAAAATTGACATGCGTCCATCTTATATCTGACAGTGGACATTCCCAATATAATGCCACTTGGCGATGAGGAACGCGCAATACTAAAGGTGCCCACACACTAGAAAGATCTGCGATCATAAGATGTGCGCATAAATTAGCCTTCAAATCTTTTGTCCGATCTGGACAAAAGATTTCAGGCAAGTGCACATCTTTACCAAAGATTTTTCTTAAGATCCCGTGTGCGTTCCTACGGATCTTTTGTTAAATCTTCTGATCTTTTGTGCAGCACGTAAGATCAGAAGATTTAGCAAAAGATCCACGGGAGCGAGCATCGGCCGATTTTCGACCGATTATCTGTAAATATCGGCCGATATATTTAGCGAAAATCGGCCAATCGGCCCAAAAATCGTTCTAGTGTGTGGGCACCTTAACACTAAAGGCCCCCATACACTAGCCGATTTTGGTCAGATTTCAGCCAGATCAGTCGGATCTGGCCGAAATCGGACCAAAATCGGCTAGTTTTGATGTCCCCTCAGATCCGATGCGCGGTCCCGTGCGCATCGGATCTGCGTCGGGTGGTCGGACCTGCTGCACGTCCGACCACCCGACTTGGGACCTAGTGGGGCGGCGCGGCGGTAGAGGGAGCAGGGGGGGCTGGGGGCGCTGCGGGGGACACAGGCGGCATAGAGCCGGGCAGGGGGAGCCGGCAGGAGCTGTCAGTATGGAAGGAAAAAAAAAAAAAGCTCATACAATGAATGGGCAGCCTGTGATTGGCTGAGCGCTCTCTCAGCCAGTCAGCAATTGGCTGAGAGAGCTCTCAGCAGCCAATCACAGGCTGCCCATTCATTGTATGGTCTTTTTTTTTTTCTTCGGTACAGACAGCTCCCGGCTCCCCCTGCCCGGCTCAGCTGTAAGTAATTGCCGCAGCTGTGTCCCCCGCAGCGTCCGTCCCCCCAGCCGCCTCAATGTCCCCCTGCCCCCTGCTCCCTTCACATTGCAGCTCCCCTGGAGTTGCAAATGATACATCGCATGCGATGTATCATTTGCAAAACTTGGCACATCAAGTGCCAAATCGTGTGTCCCCCTCCCGGGGAGCTGCAGGGGGGAATCAGGTCCGACTTGTCCTTAGGACAAGTCGGACTAATGTATGGGGGCCTTAGGTTAAAATGTGCAGAGAGGTACAGACCTTCAGCTGTCCTGCTACAACTGCATCAAGTATTTATTAAGTATAGATTTGTCATACGTAGCTCTGTTAAGGTGCCCACACACTAGAAAGATCTGCGATCATAAGATGTGCGCATAAATTAGCCTTCAAATCTTTTGTCCGATCTGGACAAAAGATTTCAGGCAAGCGCACATCTTTACCAAAGATTTTTCTTAAGATCCCGTGTGCGTTCCTATGGATCTTTTGTTAAATCTTATGATCTTTTGTGCAGCATGTAAGATCAGAAGATTTAGCAAAAGATCCACGGGAGCGAGCATCGGCCGATTTTCGACCGATTATCTGTAAATATTTATCGAAAATCGGCCAATCGGCCCAAAAATCGTTCTAGTGTGTGGGCACCTTTATGTAGGGTACACACCAGGACGACCCGCTCACGATGCACATCGTGAGCGGGTCGTCAGTGTCTCGTCCGACCCGCTCAGGGTGACGCAGGGGGGCACGACCCGCTCACGATGAGCGGGTCCGATCCGATGGCGACCCGCACCCGGCTGTATGGTCGTCATTGAGATCCTACCTCCAGCAGGTAGGATCTCAATAACGACCGACCCGCGGGACCGCGCATCGGATCGGTATCGGTCCACACCAGGACAGAAAAGGGCCCAATCACCACACAATCTACATCCAATTGGTCGGAATTGGATCTAGATTGAGGGGATCGGGCCCTAGTCGTCCTGGTGTGTACCCAGCATTACAGTTTAATATTGCAAGGTCAAAATACCACATGATACAATTTTGTTATCATTTAAAATGATAGCGAATAAAAATATGTTCCTCTTTTCCCTGTGATTTTCATTAGCAAGAAAAAACAGCCTCAGTGAGTGGGTTGGAGTACATTTGTCAACATAGACACCAAAAACCGTGAAAACTCCTGTCAGCCTTTTAATGTCGACATTTTCTGTCGACACATTGTTTATGTCTAACTTTTGAACCTATCAACACAATGCATGTCGACCTTTTTCATGTGTCGACCTTTGGCCTGTCGACCAATAATGGACAACCTGTTGACAGTCGACATAATTACTGTCGACCCTGTGACCCATACCCCTGTAAATATGATCACACGGTGAATGCACTATTGGGGTTATTCTGGTTCAATCGCAAAGGCACAATCGCTCTCTAATGGACAACGCCATATGTACTACAGGTGGGGCAGATGTAACATGTGTAGAGAGAGTTAGATGTGGATGTAATATTGTTTCTGTGCAGGGTAAATACTGGCTGTTTTATTTTTACACTGCAATATAGATTTCAGTTTGATATACAAACCCCACCCAAATCTAAATCTCTCTGCACATATGCTAGGTCCAGAATCTCAGTGAGAGTACGGTCTCCAATGTGAGCAATTAAGGGTCTGCGGTTACAACCACTCCTGCGACACGCCCGTGCCACGCCCATAGCACGCCCATACCGATGGTCATCCATTTTCTTGGATTGATTGGCCTGTGGGCCAATCAAAATATGGGGCTACACGGGTGTCGGGGGCGTAGCAATGCTCTGTGCCCCGGCCCCTTGGGGAAAAAAGCAAAATGAAACTATTCTTTGAAGCTTGAGATCGATGGTGGGAAACTATCTGGTTCTCCACCATCGATGTCAAAACTATTCAACATCGGTCATAAACCATCGATGGTTTCTAAAAATCGATGGTCGATGGCCATCCCTACCCGGGAATGTCCAACACATTCTAGACCGCTCAGTGCATGCACCATGTACCTTCTTGGTGGTTTCCAGTAGATGCATTCGCAGTCACAAAAAGAGGTTATTAATGTATGTGGTACATCGGTGTTGTGTGTGATTCAGCCCCTTAATGGGTTAATGCAACACTATCAGGATCGTGGGTCATTTTGTTTATTTATAGCTTTGCGACTTGCCTTTGTATCCTCCATGTTGGCTCTGTCCTCCACACTCCACGTGGAACCAGATGACAATGAGGCATTAAACGTGTCTCTCCTCTACAGCTGCTGTGATTAGAAAGGAAATGTGCGCTGACAAGAAATATTCAGCCTTGTTTGCCACAGCCAATAGCGCGAGGCAGCCAAGATCCTGAACACGGCAGTAATAGCAGGAACTCATCAAGAGATGTTCAAAGAGGAAGCCTATCTTCTTGCCATTCAGGGGATAAATGCATCATTTGCCTCATACAAAAACAAGGAGGTTTTTTTTCCCCAGCTCTATGTTTGGATTCAGCTGTTCAGCGCTATCGTCTGTATCCTATTATTCTGCAATGCGAGCTTGCAGGACCTTGTCCCTACTTTCTTTCCAGTCAGAACATAAGCAGAGTCCAATGGATAAAAGGCTCTGGGGATGTTCACTTTCCAATAGAATTATCCACATATTGCAGATTCCATTGGTGACGTCCTTAGTCTATTTTTCTCCAAATACTCCTATACTGTATGTGTGACTTGTATTTCTATCCTTATAGGGACACAGGGGGTATTCTGTTTAATTCACTCAGATGTGAATTTGCACCTTTGAGAGTGAATTTCTCCAATTTTTTGAATACTTATACACCACCCCTAACACATCATTAATTATCAACGGTGAAAGAAGTCACTCCATAATGATAGCTAGGGGTACAAGATAGGGTTGTCCCCTCTCCCCGCTCCTTTTTAATCTTGAGCTTGACCCGCTCTTATGTCTCCTTCAGTCCTGGCCTGTTTTTCGGGGAATATCCATGGGGCCACAGGAATCCAAGGTGGTAGCTTTCGAGGATCACATACTTCTATATATTTCCAGTCCCGAAACTACTCTTATACCAGGGCTTGGCAAATTTCTTTAAAATCTAGGAGCCAGTTACAGTGGGCCAGCGAGGACATGACTGAAGCTATTATAGTGTCATTAGATGCCGCTCGTGCTTTGAATCCGTGGAGTGGGTCTATTTGTGGGAGGTACTGTCTAAATTTGGTATAGGTCCAAACTTTCTGGCCTGGATCAAATTGCTACACTCTGGGCCTGTGTGCGAGCCGTGCCTTCGCTGGCTGCTCGCAGGTTCATTGACACCTTGCGGGTTTTTGGGAGCGGTAATGCAGCAGTTTCTGTTAGTGTCCCAAAAAATGCAGGTGTTCCCTGGCCCGTTGGAAGGGAGGGCCGCTGATGAAGTCCTCCTTTGCCCCACAACCTTTGCAGCCCTGAGTAAATCCAGACTTGGCGCTTGTGAGCAGGGGGAATTCCAATTCCGCTAGGCGGCTAGGCGCCTCCTGATTGGCCAGAATTCATTCTGAGCCCAGACGGCGAAGAGAGAGGATCTCTCCGGCTCTGAAAGCCGGGGAGCGTCGCGGAAGATGCCGGCAGCTGCTGACGACTTCCAGGATGTCGACAGATGAAGAAAGAAGACCATCCATGGTGGACCTGGTGAGTAGGATTTCCTTCCACAGGTCCAACATGGATTATCCTCGGACAGGACGCCGACCCCGGAGCCGCCGACACGGAGCCGCCGACCCCGAAGCCGCCGACACCAGAGCCAGCGACCTACCTACGGGATCAAGATAGGTAAGTATCAGTATGTTTGTGATGTGTGTATTAAACTTTTATTTTAAATGGGTGTCAGTGTGTTTTATTTAACTATTTTTTTTACGGTGGCACTACAAGACCCAGCAGGCCCTTTAATGCCCAGCAGGCTGGGACTTGTGGTTATCCAAGTCCCAGCTTGCTGGCACTTGTAGTGCCACAGTAAAAAACAATGGTTTTTCTATTTTTTACACCGCTATCAGCTCGATGCCCACCGCCCAGGGGCATCGAGGACAGCACCAGGCTTCAGCCTGGTCAGGTAAGTCCTGGAGGAGGGGGACCCCTTTATTGGGGGGGTCCCCACTCCCCCAGGGCCCCTGGCTAGGCTGACTGGTCGGTAGGGTTAATGCTTTGGCCGGGGGGACTTGCATAAAAAGTCTCCCCCCCGGCTGTGGCATTACCCTGCTGGCTGGTTTTGCCTGGGGCTGGTTCTTAAAATACGGGGGACCCCTAGTCATTTTGTCCCCCGTATTTTGGGAACCAGCCCCGGACCTGGAGCCTGGGGCTGGTTGTTAAAAATCGGGGAACCCCTATTTGTCGGGTTCCCTGATTTTTAATTACCGGCTCCAGGCTCTGTCAGCCTGGTGCTGGTTTCGGCTGTGGGGGGGACCCCACGCCGTTTTTTTTATTATTTATTTAATTTTTCTATTTTTTTTTACACACTGCAGCCTGCACGGATCTGACTGATCCGTGCAGACTGCTAGAAATAATTCGTATTAGCAGCCGTATATACGGCCGCTAATACGGATGGCTACACCATCGGAGGGTTACAAAGCAGTCGTATATGACTGCTTTGTAACTGACCCTCCGGAACACGAGGTTGCATACGACTTAAACAGTCATATGCAACCGTAGGGAAAAAAACAATACGAAAAACTAGGTTTTTCATATTGGTAAATTTCCCCCCTTATGTCTATCCATTTTTTGTATATGTCCTTTAATTTTAACAAATGTATTGAGTCCCATTTTCTTCCCGTTTATCTTAATCCATTGCTTATATTATTGGTATTTTCTTAGCATTAATGCGCCAAAGATTTATTGGTGCATTCTAACAAAATACTTATAAGTAATGGATTAATAGATAATTGCCGATGCTTATTTATTGTGTTATTCTTTATATTATGCAAGATATTTGGAACATTAGGAGACATTTTGTAAAGTGTGATTTGCATTTTAGTTTTCAAAAAAAGTACCATATCTTCTTTCTTAAGCAATTGAACACAATCACAATGCTGACCGATAAATTATCCTCTATTTTTAAAACCACCATTATTTCACTTTTATTAATAGGGGCATCTACAAGTTTGATGTCCAGGACCCCCACAGACCGTAATCCAGCCCTGGTTTAGGACAATCTCATTTCTCCAGGTACATGGGATCTATTATAGGGTAACACCTGGTCTGGACTTGAGACATAATTAACTACAGTCAACTTAGATATGATCTATTACATTGTTCTTCCCACTTGATTTTTTGTGTACAGGAATAACAGAATTCTGTCTGTGCCAAAAGAATAGTATGGAGTTCTGCTGGACTCTAGTGGGGATGACTGCAAATAATGTTATGTAACCAAGAAGCCTAAGGAAAATAAAAATAGGAAATTGAAAATACTTATATGGAATATATATATATAGTCACAGCGATGTTTCGGTTCCAAACGTACCTTCCAAACAGCAGAACAACAGGACATCTACATCCTCCAGGGTCTAGGAGCATACTAAACACATAAAGCCGGTGAACTTAAATACCCTTAGATACTCATAAAATTGGCGGCAAAATCGCAAGAGCCAACCACAGCCAACAAAGAAGTGAGCAGATATTCCCATTCAATGAGCATATAAAAATAAGGGAACTTAAAAGGTTGTAGCATAGCTTACATATACCTCAAGTCATACCCCCCAACTTTAGATTTGTGCTGCGCCTCCTCCTGAGTTATGTCTAAAATTTAAGGAAAAAGAAATACAAACTAAAAGGTGGCCCATACGAAAGTGAGGAAAATGATGATCCCTTTTCTCCGTTCATACTTAACCAAAATCGATAAATGAGGTACCATTTTAAAGATTAAGTTCTCCGCTGAACTCTTCAGCATCTCCCTGTGTGTATGCCCCTTAAGATGGTCAATTTGCCCGGCTACTTCAAATGGCTACAAACGGACCGGTTCTTCTTTCATCCTACTACAAACCACCAACCTCGCTATAAAATTCTTTGTGCTCTGTTTTTTTGTATTCTGTATCTTGACAATGGGGGGGGGGGTAACTCCAATATGTTGATTTATGAGTGAAAAACTTTTTTTACACATTACAGAGTGCTGCTTTCATATCTCAGCTACATATGGAGAAAATTCCCTTCTAAAGACGGCACCGGCGCAAGGTTTATCCACGAGTTAAGGCCTATACAGATTAAACTATTCACCACAAACCCCGATATTGTGCATAAGGTGGATGTAAGGCGGAGGGAGCGACGGCCATACTGCGGCTGCAGCATGACCATCGTTAACGCGAAGGTCATTAACAACACGTGATAGCGTGCATTGTTAACGATATGGAGTGTACACACCAAGTGATATTGTAAATTATATCAGTCAGAAAGCCCTTTCTGGGCAATATTGTGAACAATATCACCTTGTGTGTATGGGGGCTGAAGTCCTGAGTGACGGGGCACATGTGCTTTGTTACATGGTTCTCTACAGCCCTGCGATAGGGTGAGAGTCCAGACCAAGAAGGCAGTTTATTCCTGATTAAAGAGCTCTCTCCAGGATTTTACTATCAGTTTTCACGTGGGTCACTGACACTTTGCACGCAGTGGGTGAGAGACATAACAAACATGATGGCAACCTTGGAAGCTGAGCTACCTGCTGTGGTGCATGCAGTGTGATAACTACAATACCCTGAGTTCAGAGGCGGAACTAGTGAGTTGTGGGCCCAGGTGCACAAATATGCTTCGGGCCCCCTTCCCCCCCCCCCCCCCCCCCCCTTATACTCAAAATACGAACAGTGTGCCAAAAATTTAGGGCATAGCTTGTGGGAAAGTGGCGTGGACACATAATAGTTTCAAAGTAATATAGTGTCCGTGATTCACATTACACCACATATTAGTACCACTTGTGCCCATTGCTCTAGGCAGAGCCCCTGATACCCCTTTCAGATCGCATTTTTCACCCTGATTATTGCCGAATCAAGCTGCGATTTCAAAGCGTCACACTGAATCATCAGGCCGACCAACCCGGGTTATAAGAAGGGTTAAACCAGGTGGCCCAGTGTATAATGAGTGACAGGGATTTAGTGCAAAAGGGTAGGACCCAGGATCAAAATATGGGATCCAACCGGGGATATCAATCTGAAAGAGCCCCTTACACACTGCAGTACCCATTACACATTATGCCGCACACTGTAGTGCCCATTAAACATTTTGCCACACACACCGTAATGCCCATTGTATATTGTTGCACACCGTAATGCCCATTACACATTGCCGCACACCATAATGCCCATTACACATTACACCACACACGTAATGTCCATTACATATTATGCCCCCAGTAATGTTCCTTACACATAATTCTCACAGTAGTGCCCCTTAAAGAATGTCCACATTAGTGCCCCTTACTAAATTCCCATATTAGTGATATATAAATAGGGAGGAGAGAACTCACTGCCTATGTGGTGCGCGCTCAGCTCCTATGCTGCTGAGCAGCTCATACAATCGCCGGCAGACATTTGAAATATGGCGCAGGCTAGTGAACCAATTAGAGCTTGCAGTCCGGCAATCAATTACTAATTGTGGCTGCCGGTCCGTGAACTATGATAGGCTGGTGGGCAGGTGCCTTATTTCAAATGTCTGTCAGTGCTGGTTTGAGCCCCTTATCAGCCAAGGAGCTTAGCGCACATCACCCGGAATCATGGGTGGTGAGTGGCCATGTGCTGCTCCCCCCAGGACCTAGCATCTTGGCTGCCCATGTCTTACCACATGCACCCCATACCCCCAACATACCCTACTCCCCCTATCTCCTTCATATAATCCATATACTGTTACCCCCAACACATCCCGCACTTCAGTTCCTGTTCCCCAACATACACCCCATAACCCACTATCCTGGCCACACACACCCTATTCCACCCAGCACATAATCCTACTCTCAACTCCAATTACACACCCTACTTAGACTGACTGTTCCCAACATACACATAATCCCCCCACCTTTTACATCCCACATGATGCCCTTTATTTTTATTATACTGGTTCCCTTAAAAAACTCACCAACACATAGGGGACTCGGGGAGCCGGGCAGGAGGAGTTAGTTGCCGTGGGCAGCGGCTCTGTTCTCCTTCCTGCAGCCTGCGTACTCTCGGCGCACGCAGGCTGCACTAGCACAGCTGAGGTCAGACTCAGAACATAAGATAGCCGTCACAGCCACACTGAATCTATAGCGCCGGCGGCTGGGACGGCTGGGGGGAGCAATGCAGCGGATCGGATCCACAGCAGAGATCCGATCCGCAAACCTCCCTCTGGGGTGCACCGTGCACTATATCTATTCCCCCCCCCCCCTCCCCGCGCAGGATTCTCTGGCCCCCGCACCCACGCCGGTCACCAAACTTAAAGTTTAAAAAAAAAAGGGATGGAAACAGCGGCAGCGGTGCAGAGCAGCGGGCCCCATGAAATGGCTTGGGCCCCGGTGCACTGCACCGTCTGCACTGCCAGTAGTTCCGCCTCTGCCTGAGTTAATTTTAAATTCTTCGTCATCAGTGGCTGAAAACAGGGTATTAAGCAAAGGCCTGTCCTGTGTCCCCGCATTTACCCCTGATGAATTTCATTGGAAAATAGACTCATACAAGCTGCAGCGGATGTTGAAACTTATTGAACATTTTGGGAAACAGGACTCTACATGTCGTCTAACGCTTCGATTAAGATATTCCATTGTTTATTGGACTCGTCCCTCAACGAATAACCCCAATAGGCATAGAAAGGGGTATGGTTTTGTGCCAGATTAAGGTATAAATGGGCCTGGAGCTGAAAATGATCATGGGCCTATTATGCGCAATAATAGGGGTTGTGGCTAGCACCTAATAATGTGTGTGTGTGGAGGGGGGGGGGGGGACCCAGTGTTCTGGTTGGGTGGTCTGCTCATGGGTGTGTCTCTATTTGTGTAAATACTTTCAACTAATTATATAAGTCTGGAGAAGGCAGGGGGCTTGCATTGGAAAAAAGCAGGGAGATATATTGGCGGGTGCCCTCCAAAGGTGCACCAGTAGGATGCCGATGTCCTAAGATACTTGAGGGTGAGGCGGCACCCCAGTCATAAAAAAAATAATGAAAGCCAAAACTTGGTAGACAACATCTCAGCACCTTTTATGTGGTCACCTAAGTTTGCCACACCATATACCCCTGTCACGGACCCACCGGTCGCCTGCTCCGATACGTCAATCTGAGCAGCGCCGGCCGTGACTGGGGTTCACTCAGGACACTCGGGTCCTTTCCTTGAGGTACACTGCCACCAGCCAAAACCTGATTTTAGCGCCTGAAACTGCGCAAGGGGCGGCTTGGCTCGCCCCTGACCACACAATACAAGATAACAATGGTAACGTTTTCCAGCCTTTCTCTTATGAGGCTAATGAGTCTTAAGAACACAGAACCAGGACTGAGAATATGTATTATTTATTCCTAGAAATACTACAGAGCTTTAGAAAATAGTTACAAGATTTTACAATGATTTTAAAAGTACACACAAGTTTTAAATGCAATTTCAAAAATAAAAAGGGAAAAAAGACAGAACCTATCTTACACTTAAATACAGATCCTGACGTGGGGGGATCCTCCACAAGAAATCTCTCGTCGCCTACAGCCTGTTTTGCTAGACCCCCAGGTAGTGACACTGACTATCCCAAGGTACAGAGGTTTTATCTGCAGCCTCCCTCATCCCTCCCACCCTTGGGATTTTTAACCATTCCCTTGCTGAGCCTAGTGAAGGTCCCTAGATCTTTCCCATAAAGAATTTGTCCCTGCTTTGAAGTAGATCTTATACATTCCTCAAGTGATAAGAGGTCATTTAGTGCAGGGCCAGAGCCACTTTGGCCGGTTGGCTGGACACTATTGCTCTCCCCCCCAATCTGGTTTATGAGGGGTCTCAGATCTTATCTTACATCCTAACTCCAGAGGAGTCCACAGATGGCTACACTCCCTGGGTCACCAATAGTCCACACACATAATACATGACATGTTCTGATCTCCCACATAATAATCACAGGCGGCATGATTTTACCAAACATACCAGACATACATTGATTGCACAGATAATCATAACAGGAGGCATACGTTAATTTGATCGATCACCTGATCTGATCGTTACACCTCCCCCTTTTAAAATGGCGCACAGAGGCGGTGACCCACGTCACCGTCTCATCGGTGCGCTATTAACTACATCACCTGGACAGGTAGCAGTGGTCTCTGTGCTGAGACAGACTGCCACTGATTCTGCGGGATCTGTACTAACACTTCACTATACTTGACGTCGGTCATGGCACCACCTGACGCCATAGCCGTGGCTAGGGTGGGCAATGGGCATAGTCCCTGTCCCTCTCGCAGGAGATGGCAAACTAAAAGCACACAGGTGTCCTCGAACCCATAGTCTGTGAGCACACTGATATAGTGGGAGCTGTGTCCATCCCGGCTGGCAATGACACAGCCCACCACAGCTGTGCGTCGTACTCCTGGGCACGGATTCTCCCCTGCAGCTGGCAGTTTGGCCTTACTCACTGAGATCAGTACCAGACCATTCCTCCACACCCCAAACGGCCATCCCCCTGGGACTCGTAACTCGGCACGTTTAACTGTACCACAGTTGTGGGGCATTCTCCCAGCACTATATACAGACTTAAACATGTCTTCCCAGCACCTCTCCTGAGCTGACTGACCCCCCCTCCCCTTCACTGGGGGGAAGGTCCACTCACTCAACACCTCACACCTCATCCTTTTGTGAGGAGATTCTCCCTCTTTGTCTGTGTGTGTGAATTGCGAAGGGGGGCACGTTTCTGCAAGGGGGAATACCAGCAGGTCATTGTCCCCTGTCTTGGGAACATCCCAGCTCAGCTTTTCTGAGGTTAATGGAGCTGAGTTTACCTGTTCTTCACGGGCCCTCCCACCCTTCTGGTTACACACAGCAGCTTCCCTACTAGCCACTGGCTCTATTCCTGACACAACCCTCTCACTGTACCCAGGGGTATCTTTCCCACTTCCCAGGTATGGGGCAGCCTGTGCAGGGTCGATTCTCAGTTCTGCGTGGAAAGCCAAGCTTTCCATGTCAGTCCAGGACACCTTCCTGAGCCTGACCTTCCCTCCCAGACCCGCAGGTTCTGTGCCTGGGGTGGTGCCACTGAGGTTCTCAGGAGAGGCATCCGTTATCCAGTGATGCTGGAAAAATGCACTCTCTGGAGGATTCTCAGTGTCTGGAGGGAACCCCTGCTGTGTTCCTGTATATGTGTTTGTGTGTCTACAGGAAGGAGGGGGGTTTGAGGGGAAAGCTGCAGTAAGGGAAACTCTCTCCCTATCTGACAGTTCTACAGTGCACACAGGACCCACCAGGTCACTTATTATACCTGGTACCACATTTCCCACAGTAGCGCAAGACATCACATTATCAACAGTAACATCAATATCATAACCTGGGGAGACATCCTGCAATACCTGCAAATTAGCCTGTGCATCTTCCACAACACATGGGGCCCATCCTGCTGGCTTACAATTGCACCATGGCAAACCCGCTATATCTGGATCCCATTGTCTCTGAGCAGGAATGGGGTTATCTGAGCATGTTGTCACCATTAACTGATTGGCAGGTACATGCGCTGCCTGCAACCAACTCAGATCGGTCCCATTTGTGTAGTTAGCGTCCCCGGGCACCATGTCACAACCAGACATCACTGGAGGAACAGGGTTAACTTCTAGCACAGCAACCTTAATGACATCACCATCAGCACTCCTACCACTGGTGAGCGAGGGTGTCTCATTCCCAACTAGATTAGGGCATTCATTTAACCCCACAAACTGGCAAGGATTACCCACTATACCTGTCTCTAACTCATCCTCCACCTCTACCGAAGGTACGGCACTATCACAGATCATCCCAGGGGCTTCACACAAAATAACAACATTGCAATGTTCAGCATGGTTGCATACTACCTGAGATGCATCATATGGTTCAGAAGGGTTAGTGACAGATATGTGTGGAGTTAATAAAAGTCCCACATCAGTAGTCCCACACATACTTGTGTGCATACAGTCAGAAAGTCCCATTCCTATTTCCGACATAGTCTCTCCCCTGCATACTTTCACTATGCAGCCAGCCTCTTCCGGCAACAAATCTGGAGCAACGGGTGGGAACATGCTGCTCACATCTTCCAGCAGTTTAAACTGGGCCTTGTGATGTGAGGTCTCCTGAGCAGGTTCCATGACTGCTGTAGTAGGCAGAGGCACCTTGCCCTGGTGGGGCACCCCTGGTGAGAGCAAGCTGCTGACATCCTCAGCTTCTGCTTCTCTCAACCGTTTAAACTGGAACTCTGCTTCCAGAGCGGGTAACAACAGCTGTTCTAGGCGACGCCACTCCACACCTATCCGGCGGCACTGATCCCCCCAAAATGGGGTATCCAGCTTTCTCCAAGCATCGACCTCCTGCTGCGCAAATTTGTAACATTGTCCCAGTTCTCTCAGCAGCACCCAAGGAGACGCGGATGGACCCCAGAAACGAAATGCTGCACGATACTGGCTGAAGGCATTGCACTCATCATAACTGGCCTGGATGAGCTGCATGATCATCTCCCCACGAGTATGGTTGTGGCAGGAGATACCTTGCAGCTGGCATTCTTCCGTTAGTTCCTCTGTGCTCAGTAGGGTAAACATATCATCATCCTCCACTGGGTCAATATACCCACTGGGCTCTTCTGGTGCTGTAGGGGATTGGTACTCTGCAGTCTCCCTGACTGCCACACATCCTACAGTCTCCCTGGTGCTAGCAGAGATGTCAGCTCTCTGAGCATCGGCTGTAGTGTCCAGGGCCAGCTCCTTACTCACAACCAAGCTGACACTCACTTGGCTTCCTCTGTCTGCTTCCAAGACAGGGAACTGTGCATGACGCGGTCCGGTGAAATTCGCGTCAGCGGTCATTTGGGACCTCTGTCCCTTGTTAGGCTCCCCATGATTGATAACAGAGTCCACACCATGATCCAACACATTATTTACTTCCGCAGACAGTAAAAGTTCAGTACGAAGCCCATCTCCTGCTAACTCAGTAGCCACGGCAGATAAAGTCTCACGTAAAGGTTCGCCATCATGATGCCCTGTATCATCCTCCACTGGTTCACCAACAGCGATCAGCCCCCTGAGCCTCACCAGTTCCAACTGGTACTCACGCTCGGCATGACGCTCTGCAGCCTCTCGTACGGCTTTGCGCTCCGCAGCCTCTCTGTCCACAGTGGCTTTGCGCTCCGCAGCCTCTCTGTCGACAATGCCTTGGCAGAACTGCACCAGCTGCAAAGCGAATACGGGGTTCACATTCTTCAATTGCCTGCTAGCAGCTAGAAGGTCGCTCTGCAGTGTAGACTTGCTGGGTCCAGCAGAAGTGTCTGACCCTGGCACGACATCGTTTGTACTGTCCAGTGCTGACTGAGCCCCTGGGGTAGGATTGTCCATGGACTGGTTTCCTCCAGCAGCTAGAGTCCGATCGGCATCCACTAGTGCCTGAATCATACGTTTTCTACTCTGGCCAGACCAAGGGATATTCCTCTGCACACACACGACCGCCAGGTCATCTCTCCTCATCTGCTGGTAATCAGCCATCCTGAGTCTCACACTTGTCAAATAAAATGATAGGAAAGAAAAACAAGAGAAGGGAGGGGAACAGAAATTGCATCCACTGTGTGACTTTTAAAACTATAGTAAAGCTCTGAGTTCTGATTCTGGTGATGTGGGTATTTCTCACAAAATTCTACCCACACTCACTTAAGTTCTTAAAGAGAAAAATGAATTCTCCACCCCACCGCTTGCCACCAAATGTCACGGACCCACCGGTCGCCTGCTCCGATACGTCAATCTGAGCAGCGCCGGCCGTGACTGGGGTTCACTCAGGACACTCGGGTCCTTTCCTTGAGGTACACTGCCACCAGCCAAAACCTGATTTTAGCGCCTGAAACTGCGCAAGGGGCGGCTTGGCTCGCCCCTGACCACACAATACAAGATAACAATGGTAACGTTTTCCAGCCTTTCTCTTATGAGGCTAATGAGTCTTAAGAACACAGAACCAGGACTGAGAATATGTATTATTTATTCCTAGAAATACTACAGAGCTTTAGAAAATAGTTACAAGATTTTACAATGATTTTAAAAGTACACACAAGTTTTAAATGCAATTTCAAAAATAAAAAGGGAAAAAAGACAGAACCTATCTTACACTTAAATACAGATCCTGACGTGGGGGGATCCTCCACAAGAAATCTCTCGTCGCCTACAGCCTGTTTTGCTAGACCCCCAGGTAGTGACACTGACTATCCCAAGGTACAGAGGTTTTATCTGCAGCCTCCCTCATCCCTCCCACCCTTGGGATTTTTAACCATTCCCTTGCTGAGCCTAGTGAAGGTCCCTAGATCTTTCCCATAAAGAATTTGTCCCTGCTTTGAAGTAGATCTTATACATTCCTCAAGTGATAAGAGGTCATTTAGTGCAGGGCCAGAGCCACTTTGGCCGGTTGGCTGGACACTATTGCTCTCCCCCCCAATCTGGTTTATGAGGGGTCTCAGATCTTATCTTACATCCTAACTCCAGAGGAGTCCACAGATGGCTACACTCCCTGGGTCACCAATAGTCCACACACATAATACATGACATGTTCTGATCTCCCACATAATAATCACAGGCGGCATGATTTTACCAAACATACCAGACATACATTGATTGCACAGATAATCATAACAGGAGGCATACGTTAATTTGATCGATCACCTGATCTGATCGTTACAACCCCTTATACAAATCATGCAACACAATAGTAACCCCCTTATACTGTACTTGCCTCTTACACATTATGCCATGGAATGAACCAAAATTCACGTTATGTCACACAAATTAAGGCAAAATTCACATTTTGCCACATGGATTGAGCCAAAATACACACTATGCCAAACAGATTGAGCAATAATGCACAATATGCTCGACAAACAGGGGCATTGCATTAAAAATTTACACCACAATGCCCATTACATGTTAAGCCACACACCATAATGTCCATTACGTATTATGTCTAATACTATAATGGCTATTAAAAATGGTGCTACATAAGTGCTGCTTACCTACATGCTCATTGCAAGGGGTTCCATGCTCATTGCCAGAGTTTCCATGCTCATTGCCATGTGGGATTACATGCTCATTGCCAAGGGGGAATACATGCTCGCGGTAACTGGGGGACACCCACTGCCAGGCAGAAATGACAGCCATTGACAGCCGGGCAGAGAATGGGGGGGGCTACCGGGCTATTCAGAGCACTGCAGGTCCCGGCTATTTAATACCCCTTTCACACCAGAAAATGCAGGGATTTACCCAGGAATATGGTCCCAGGATCATGCAGGGACATTCCAGGGCTGGCTCCTTTTACACCAGCATACTCCCTGCATTTTCTGGTGTGAGGGGGAGAGAAAACAACTGCCCCCCCTTCTTTAAACAACCAGCTATATTTTCGGAACCAACTGTCCCATTTACATCCGGGTTTCAAATGATTTTGGTCCCGTGAAACTGGGCCGTTTGGTTCCAGAGAAATCTGTCCTCAAACATGAACAGCCATGAAATTACATTTCAGAAATGAAAAAAATCAGTTTACCCACAATATCTCTGGAACCAATGAACCCATGTGGACCAACCTGGTATCAGATTGAAGGCCTCGCAATTTGGGTTCGAATGAGATCAACCTCGAGCTTCTGTGATGCTGGAGGGGGAACTGCCAGTCATGGAATTAGCGGGTCCCATGTTATCCTATGGAGAAAACGTTCCAGCTTTGCCTGGTGGTATCTCCGGTTCTCAGGGGGCTAGTGACACGGGGCTGCCCTCAGTTACAAAATGAGCCTACTTGTAGAGTGGGCCTGGAGCTGTAGCTCCATCAGGCCCATTGTTAATCCGGCCCTGCTCTTATACTGATCGGTTTGCTTGGACCTGTATTCGTACGCAGAGTGATTTTAAGCTCGCTGCGCATGCGTATCACTTGCAAAGTGCATGTGCAGGCTTTGTAAGCCATGCACGCTTGTGGCCTTCCGAGTAGAAATGGGCCAGTGAAGGGACTCATGTAGAGTAGGCATATTGTGGGCGTATTGATGAGCACGGCAACAAAACTGGGAGGTCACCGGGGCGTCTACAAGGGTGGTCACTACAAATGCTGAGGCGGTGTATTTGCTCCACTGTGCGAGCGCTTGGACTGTTTTAGCTCAAAAACACTCTGTCTGTAAAAGTAAGTCTCATGTTGCAGCCCAGCCGCTTCTCAGGCCCCGCATTCACACGGGCGATCAACACGCACTATTGATAAACTACATGCACCTGCACCCAATGCACACCCATGCAGGATACAAGTTTCTCTCATTATTTAGTTAATTAACATGGCAGCCACACGGGAAGCACACATTTCAACTTTAACCATTTGCAGGTCTCTGCATTCATATCTCTTATATATTTACTTGTTTTTAGTGTGACACATATATTGAGGGTTAATTTGTAGTGTAATTTTGGAGGTCAATTAGTTAATGGTATCCAATAAACACAATCATTTTCAACAAATTGGTTAATGGGAGGAAAATGACTTCCGAGCGAACATGTGCTGTGGCGTGTGAAACATCCGCAGAGCCTGTTTGTTTGGCTGTCCGCTCGGCCGCACGATGGAAGTCGGAGCTGACCGGGTGAGCTCCGTATGAACTCGGTCCCGCACGTGTTGTCGCAAGCCACTCCCCTTTGGCTTTAGGTGTGAACAACAGAGTTCGGTCATCTTTATAGGCGTGTTTTCACTGTCCGTGTCCAGGTGCGGTCCATACACTAGGCTACGTGTCCGATACAGGTCCGAGCAAATCAACCAGAATAAGGTCCATACTGTAGATGGGCTCCCGCCTTAGATCAGTATTTGCAGCACCAGATACTCTGCTCTGCATACTTGCCTACTTTTGAAAAGCAGTTTGAGGGAGATTTTAGATGGTAGCAAAATGAAAGCATACATCACAATAGAGGAGGCACACTTGCGTGCGCCGCAGGTGCGCGCCCGACATTAGGGGGCGTGGCTTGCCGCAGGAGGGGGTGTGGCCTATAATCGCGGTGTCACACGAGGCATCTATTTATCGCTGGCCAGCAACTAATGGGGATCCTATACAGATCCTATACAGAAAATGTGCAGCATAAATATAAAATAGTATGAAAAAATATACAACAACCAAATATTAAAGCTATAGGTGCCCCTTGTTGGAATAATCAGTGAGGCAGGCATTCAGCTAGTAAATTACTGAGCATGACAGGAGGAGTGGAGCATGTATTGGGTGCCAGTCGGGGGCCGGGGGTGGTGGGAGAGAGGATCAATAAGGATCAGGCTTAGTGGGTGGGAGAGAGGTTAAATAATCAGACAATGGGCCTTATTTTGGTTCATTCTTTCTGACAAAATCCTTCTTAGATGGACAAAACCATGTGCACTGCAGGGGGGCAGATGTAACATGTGCAGAGAGAATTAGATTTGGGTGAGTAATTTTGTTTCTGTGCAGGGAAAATACTGACTGCTTTATTTTTACACTGCAATATAGATCTCACTTTGAAGTAAAACCCCACCCAAATCTAATTCTCTCTGCACATGTTACATCTGCCCACCTGCAGTGCACATGGTTTTGCCCATCTAAGAAGGATTTTGTCAGAAAGAATGAACCAAAATAAGGCCCAATGTTATACCTTCTGCTGCTCCCGGCCTCCCGGCTCCCGCTGCCCGGCTCACTGCCACTGTTTAATGCTGCTGCCGCACCTCAGTTCCTCCTCTCCGCTGCCCTCCTGCTCCTGGTGCTTCCGGCTCCCGCTCACACTGCTGCTGCCACTCACTTCAGCGCTGCTACTGCTGCCCAGTGACGCACCATGGCTACCCACACAGCCCCGCGGTGGCCCACGGAACATGCTGTTCGCACATGCGCAGTAAAACATTTTGGGAGAGGGGACAAAAATCCGGGAGGAACCGAGGGATTTGCAAGGGAGCGGGAGGAGGATTGAAAAAAACGGGAGACTCCCGCTAAATGAGGGAGGGTAGGCAAGTATGCATTATACACAGCCCCCATATTACATTATACACAGCCCCCCATATTACAGTATACACAGCCCCCCATATTACATTATACACAGCCCCCCCATATTACATTATACACAGCCCCCCATATTACATTACATAGTCCCCCCATATTACATTATACACAGTACCCCCATGTTACATTATACACATTATACACAGTCCCCCCAAAGCCCCCCATATTACACTATACACATCCCCCCCATATTACATTACACAGTCCCCCCATATTACATTATACACAGTCCCCCCACAGTCCCCCATATTACACTATACACAGCCCCCATATTACATTATACACAGCCCCCCATATTACATTACACAGTCCCCCCATATTACATTATACACAGTACCCCCATGTTACATTATACACATTATACACAGTCCCCCCACAGTCCCCCATATTACATTATACACAGCCCCATATTACATTATACACAGCCCCCCCACATTACATTACACAGTCTCCCCCCACACACACACACACACTACACAGAGTGCCCACAGTAATTACAGCCCCCCTCCCCCAGACTAGTACACATAGCCCCACAGTGCCACATTACACACACATACCTACCAACTGTCACGCCTACCGCGGGAACGTCCCGACATTCAGGGACGTTCCCGCGTCCCGCCCGGGGCCGCCATTGTCCCGCGGTGGGGGGACAGTTGGGAGCCCCTCCAGCCTGCCAAGAATAGACGCTGTGCGCATGCGCACAGCGTCTATTCAGCGCCGACGAGCGTCGAAAACGGGGCGTGGCCGGAGTTCGCGGCACCCTGTGAGACCACGCCCCCTTTTCTTGAGGCCACGCCCCCTTTTCGGGAGCGCGCGCTGCTTCGCCGCGCGAACGTCCCGACCTCCCAACTTCAAAAGTTGGGAGGTATGCACACATCCCTTCACTCCCCAAGTACACAGGACAGCACTCACCTGGCTGTGTTGTCCCTTCCTGGAAGGTGCAGCAGGGAACTGGCACTGTGGTAGATGAAGCACATGGCACCCGGTGACAGGAGCAGGAAGAGCCGAAGAGCATTGCACGGAGCTCACTCACTCTATGAGTGGGTGGGCGGGGCCAGCAGCAGGGAAGCCCTGACTGACGGCTCTCCTGCTTCTTCTGCTACACAGACTTCCCACAGCACGTCGACCGGCTGTCATGTAGCAGCGTGCAGGCAGCGCCCGGCGCCCTCCGGGAATCCGTGCACGCGCATGCGCAGTAAGGACTTTGCGGGAGTCCCCACAAAAACCGGGAGGTGGGGGCAGGTTTGCGGGGCAGCGGGAGGCTCCTGCAAAAAGTGGGAGTCTCCCGCTGAATGCGGGAGGGTAGGCAAGTATGCTGCTCTGTAAACCAGCAAAGGCTGTTTGTGTGGGAGACAGAAGAGGGGCGGGGATAAACTCTAGGCAGGGTAACGATTTAATTGGCTGACAGGTGGCCTCGCAAGTGTGCCAGCCTACCAGGAATCTTCCACGTGAAACCTATGGACAATCCGCCTCTGCACAGTAGGACTACCTGGAGGATATCTGCAAGTGTGCAAAGTAGAAATATTACACTCCCAAAAGAAATGGGAAACGCAGGGCCGGTGCAAGGCACCAGAGCGCCCCAGGCAAGTCGGGGTGGGGGCGCCCCGGTGTCTGCTGCCCGGGTACCTGTCCTGCGGCGCTGTAAAGCTGGCGGCGACGGCGGCAGCGGGGGGTCCCTGCAGTCAATAAGAAATAACGAGCGCTATCCGCCGGGCTATGCGGAAGCGCTTCTGTTTGGAAACACTGGCCGCACGGCGCACGCTGATTGGCTGAATCTCAGCCAATCAGCGTGTGGCCAGTGTTTCCAAAACAGAAGCGCTTCCGCATAGCCCGGTGGATAGCGCTCGTTATTTCTTATTGACTGCAGGGACCCCCCGCTGCCGCCGCCAGCTTTTACGCCGCAGGACAGGTACCCGGGCGGCAAGGGGGGGCGGAATACCGCCCTCCAGTGGCCGGCGCCCTAGGCAAATGCCTAGATTTGCCTAGTGGTGGCGCCGGCCCTGGGGAAACGTAGTAATTCACATTGACAAATTACAGAATAAAATCTACCCAGATATCATCAATTACTTTATAGGACCGCAATGGCAATGTGATCGTTGCTCTCAAAATTAAGCATAATTCATCTTAATTCTAAAATTCTTAAACTCCTCCCCAGCATTGATCAAAATTACAAGTCAACTGATAGTGTGACTAATAAGGATCATGGGGTGCTGCCGATAAGGGGGCCCCATTTTTTGAGAGTGTGTCCAACATGAACCTGTGATGTATCCAACCAAGGCTAAATTCAACGGCAGGTGATGTTTGCAGGTGAATACATCAAATTGTATACATTCGGTGGGGGCCGGGGATAGTCACATGTACGTCGGGCTATGACCTCCGAGCTCCCATCCTTAGCCCCCGGAGGAGAAGTGTGGCAGAGGTGGTGGAGGGAGAAGCGTGGCCTAGATGGTGGATAGTTGCAGAGGAGGTAGACGGAGGGGGCGGACGAGGGATGAGGATGGAAGTGCTTAGGGGGACTGCTGAGTGTCCCACGGCGCAGGATGCAACGATCCCCTGGCCAGGACAGGCTGCATCAGCGACGGCCCCAGCATGATCACCATCGGCTAGTATGATACTCCCCCGCCCGATGATCCACCAGTCCAAGCAGGATCCCTGGGCCTCGTCACCAGGCTGCGCCACCCGGCTGAGACAATGGATTTCTGGCATGCAGGCTGTGGCTGCTGTCCTCCACCCGATGCTCCAGCTCTGGGCAAACCCAGCTGTGGCGGCCTCCATGGGAGCAGGTACTGCTACTCTACTGGCCCTGAGAGGGCCCAACTCTGGCCCCAACCCCATGGACTCTCCCCCTTAGCCTCACTGACTCAGGCCCTAGCCTGAATGACGCCCTAGGCAAGATTTTGGCTGGTGCCCCCTAACACCACCACTAGTTTCGCCTCTGACCCTGCTCCCCTTTCCCAGCACCATCAACCCTCATCATAGCAGTCATCATTTTGGTGCTCCTACCCGCAATATTTTAAATAGAAACAGTGCACACATTCGGTACGTGGCCCAAACAGGGGTGTGTTCTTGCTGGGAAGGGGAATAGCCACACAATAGTACCCCCAATTCAAATTATGCCACACAGTAGTGCAACTTTATTCACATTATATCATGCGATGGTGTCCCTTATTCACGTTACATCACACAGTAGTACCACTTTACCTTATATACATTACTCCTCACATTATTCACATTATACCCTTAGAAAAATATCCTGAGAAAATATTGTATTTTATGCACCTCCATGGCCACACTGCAACCCAGCACAAAGCAGTGTGTGCTGGGCAGAGGAGACTTTGGCCTGGGTAATTTGTACCCCCTACCCCTTTGACACACATGACACACATTATTAATGTCCTTATAACCATAATGCCCCTCACACATTATGCCAACCTTTATTAATGCCCTTCATACACATAATGACACACATAATGCCCCTTACACATATGTTGCACATTATTAATGCATTTATACATGACACACATAATGCCCATTACACATATGTCGGCAGCATGTATTACCCTTTTTCCCTCGGAAAGTGAAGTGAAAACAAATAGGGCCCAATTCAGACCTTATCGCTATTATGCAAAGTTGCACATGACAGCAAGTGCTTAGCCACCGGCCCAGTGGCATGATAAATATTGGTCACACACACACACACACACACACCACCTTATATAAATATACTGTATGTATATATCCTATATATGAACACATATATATATTTCAGAACACTTTTTGGGCCTTATTCTGGTTCACACTCAGAGTCAATTCCTTCTCAAATGGACAAAATCATGTGCGCTGCAGGTGGGGCAGATGTCATTTGTGCAGAGAGAATTAGATTTGGGTGGGGTTTTACTTCAAAGTGAGATCTATATTGCAGTGTAAAAATAAAGCAGTCAGCATTTTCCCTGCACAGAAACAAAATAACTCACCCAAATCTAATTCTCTCTGGGCGTTACATCTTCCCCACCTGCAGTGCACATAGTTTTGTCCATTTGAGAAGGAATTTGCCTCTGAGAGTGAATCAGAATAATGGGCAATATGCTGTATAATTATAATATATAATATATATATATTTCAGAACACAAACTATATATTTTCTGCACACTCCCTGAAAACTGCCGGTAGCCCCCCCCCCCCCCCCCCCCCAAACGCCGACTTCCTGTCAGCCACCTCCAGCCACATTGCGTTTACCATTCATACACATTTTCTGACATTATTTGGCGCATGCGCATTGATTTCATAATTGCTTGATCTGCGATCAATTTTTAATCAGGCCGCGTGGACCCTATAGAGAGGTTAATGTTGCCCATAGCAACCAGATTCTGTAAATGCTCTATTGCATCGTAGAAAATGATATACAGAACATGATTGGTTACTATGGGCAACATCCCCTCTTTTCATTTTTAGAATCTTTAGTAAATTCACCCCTATGTATTTTCCTGAGAAGATAGGAGTTTTTTGGGGCTGGGAAAAGAGAGATAAAGTAAACTACCAACCAACCAACCAACCACTAACTAACATTTTTAAACTACATCTCCCCCCATTACATATGAGATGAACCCCTGTAGCGCAGCTTGAAAGGAACTCTGCCTTAGTGATGGTCATAGGTGTGCACAGTAGGGATGGACATCGACAATCGATGATTCCAGAATCCTTTTGCCATTGATGGGGGGAAACTAGATGGTTTCCCTACATCGATGGCATAGTAGAAACGATGTTTCTGTTTTTTTCTTCTTCAAGGTGCCGGGACAGGTAGCATAGCGCTGCCCACGACAACCCAGAAGCCCCACCCCCACATTCTGATTGGCCTTTGGGCCAGTCAGTCAAAGAGAATGGCTAACCACCGATAGCTAAAACTATCGATGGTTGCCTATCACAGAGTTTTTAACTATCAATGTCTCAATGGTGACTGCACCAGTGGCCATCCTTAGTGCACAGCCCAATGGGGGTGCACCATTGGAGGGCCATGTTTATGACCACCTACTGGACGTGTCTATCACTGCCTACTAGGCTTCAATGCAAACTAAAGAGGTGACTTATTTATGTATATGGGCTTTATAATCAATCATAATCATAACCCCCACACTCAGCAGACAAAGGGACAGTGCGCGTAGATTTTGACTACTGTATATAGAAAAAATCGGATCAGGATCACATATATCTCGAATGGAGATCGGAAAGGTTTTTGACCTTTCGATCCCAATTCGATGCCGATGCGTGCTCCCGTTCAGCAGAATAGCGAAATAGACAGGGCAGCCAAGACTACATAGTGCATATCGAATGTGGATTGTATGAATCAAATTCTGTTATGTCTTGCTATTCATATGCAATGCGATCCCAATGCGATTAACAACCTTTTATTCAAACTTACAGTATAGTCAAAATCAAATAATCAAATTCACATGTAAATCGCCAGTGCAGTCACAATCGCATCGGGATCGTTTCCCCCGTAAAACAAGTGGTTTCCAACTCCTACAAACAACGGGACTTACGGGCTACCCCATGTGCAATGAGTACAAATACCGGGTTACAACCCCCCCCCCCCCCCCCTTTTTATCCTATTACAATTATACTACTTTCTGGCCGCAAATGCAGGGTCGCACCTGGACTTTGAAATGGTTCATTACTGGTGTGACCCTGCATTTGCGGTCTGTTCAAATTGCATCAGCGAACCGGCAATATTGCCGGTTTGCTGATGTCATTGGGGGCGCGGCGGAGCTTTGAAGCCTCATTGGGGGCGGGGGGGGAGGCAGCGCTTAGAGCTGGCGCTGCTCCAAGCTCTGCTTCCTCCATAGTGTGAACAGGAAACGGGTCTCTCGACCCAATTAACCCGTTCACACTGCACAGCAACACGGCAACGAACCCTTCTTTTTTACCCGGTTTGTATTGCCGTGTTGCTACAGGTTAGCTGTAACCAGTAGCCCCTGTCACATAGCACAATTAACCGGGTCGAACCGGCAAGAAACCGTCATGAACCTGGTAATTAGGTGCGATGTGAAAGGGGTATAAGGAAGTCCCATTTACTATACTGGGACTATCAGAGATATCGGCCTCCCCCTCTTTCAGTACAGCCGGCTTCCATAAAATACTATTGACTCCCTCTCATTCCAATAGAAGTACAATTGAATTTGAATGAAAGGCATTCTACTTAGGGATGGGTAATCATATGATGTTTCATCAGTAACATCGGATTTATGGTTCCAATGTTTGATGTTTAACCCTGCAATGTTGAGGATCTAATGTTTCCTCAACATCACTAGATTTCTCCCCCGATGTTTTTCTCAATTTACCAATGTTTTTTCTTTGTGTGTCACTGTTTGGTGCTGCCACTGCTTTCGGCAGCCAGCTCACTCCTTGTTTTATATTCATTGGCGACTTAAAAAACAGACACAAAACAGTAACACACACTTATTTGTTATTTTCTATGTTCAACTTAAGTTATTAGCCTGTTGCTACTGTTATAAATCAAGTTAAAAATGGTACTTCCTCATCTTTACAGCCACCGCTTACGCTACAGAACTTACATCACGTACGGAGAGCCACAAGGGTAAGTTTTGGGGTCCATGCCATCATCTATTACCCATAGTAATGTTGTGGCGAGCGAAGCAGAGCGAGCCACCGAGCGCGATGTGTGGTGAGCGATCGTGAGGGGACAATGGCAATTCACGTAGTGGCTAACGTAACTGACATAAGCGGTGGCTCCAAAGATGAGGAAGTACCTTTAAAATATTTAAAAATAGCAGATTGTGCTGTGAGTTGTTGCAATAAAGTTTTGCTAGTTAATGCTTAATTCCCCCCCCCCCCTAACAAATAATATTTACCACAAAACATGAATAATATATCCAATGTGTGTGTAGACTGTAAGCCTCCAACAAGATAAACTTAATAGAAGGATTATTTATCATTCAGAAGTTTATTAGTGTATTATATGCTTAAGTAAAAAGTTTATTTAAAAAAAGAATAAACATCGGTTAACATCGGTTTCAGAGTACCAATGTTTAGGTCTGAAGGTGCCCATACACGGTCCGTTTAACGGATCTGTTCGGGACTTAAATAGTACACATCGCATGCCTTGCGCATGCATTGTGCATGCATACCTCCCAACTGTCCCGCTTACCGCGGGAACGTCCCGATATTCGGGGACGTTCCCGCGTCCCGTCCGGGCCGCCATTGTCCCGCGGTGGGGGGTGACAGTTGGGAGTCCCCCCAGCCTGCCAAGAATAGACGCTGTGCACATGCGCACAGCGTCTATTCAGCGCCGACGAGCGGCGGAAAACGGGGTCGTGGCCGGAGGACGCGTCATCCCGCAAGGCCACGCCCCATTTCCACGAGGCCGCGCCCCCTTTTTGGGAGAGAGCCGCGCGAGAGTCCCGACCTCCCAACTTCAGAAGTTGGGAGGTATGCACATGCAATGCGATGAGATGTGATGAACAGCTAGTACAAAAAGTATGTTCAGCACATACTTTTTTTACTGTACTATGAGATGCGCGGGAGCGCGCATCTCATAGTACCATAGGCGTGCGCAGCCCATTGTTTTAGGGGGTGCACCATTTGAGGGGTGTGTCCATCACCGCCTTCTGGACGTGTCTATATACTCTTATTGGGCATCAATGCACACAAAATACAAGGTGACTTATTTATGTATATGCGCTGTAGAAAGAATCATACCCCTTAAATACACTAGAAATCTGGACAGTACGTGCCAAAGGCGCGCTGCAAAAATGTACACTGTAATGCCCATTCCACATAATGCCAAATACCATAATGCCCATCACACATTAAAGCCCATCTCACATAATGCCACACACCAAAATGCTCATTCCACATAATGCCCATTCCACATATTGACACACACTTTAATGCCCATCAAGCATAACCACCAACCATAATGGGAGACCCAGCGGGCGGGAGGTAGGATAAAGCAGGTAGGAGTCGGAGACCAGACAGGTGGGTTGTGGGACGGAGCGGGTGTGAGCGCTGTGCGCCGTAACGTCTAAATGTCAGAGCGGGGCCGGGGGGCTGACATTATGGAGCTGAGCGATGCAGCACCGCAGGTCCATCCACGCAGCAGCCATTATGTCCCCAGCCGCCGTGATCTGTTTGGCGTGCTGGAGACCGGCGGCGTCAGGCAAGTCATGCAGCAGTCCTGACCGCCGCAGGTGCTGCTGAAAATCTACTTTGCGTGCAATCCTGTGGGGGGTGCCGGGTCATTAGTAGGTGCACACCTGGCACCCCCCCGTGTGCACGCCTATGCATAGTACAGAACGGAAGGCCTGGAAAAAGACCGTCTATGGGCAGCTTAAAGGTGCCCATACATGTTACAATTATTGTATACAATATTGTATACAATATCGCATCTCGATTTTCCGATGAGATGAGATCTAGTACAAAAAGTAGGTGCTGCACATACTTTTTGTACTAGATCTCATCTCATCGCAAAACTGATATTGTATGTGATATTGTATACAATAATTGTAACGTGTATGGGCACCTTTAGAGATGTTTTGTAACCAATGTTGAAAAAAATAATTTAACTGGTTTTTTTTTCGATGTCCCATCCCTAATTCTGCTGCCCTATAACGGGCTGCCAAAGGTTAAAAAAAAGCCCGGGCGCGCGCAGCAGCCTAGGCCGCATCACGTGACGAGCACCGCCTCCCGCCCACTCCTCCCCGGGGCGCGCACGCACCTTACGTGCGTCGCCCTCGTCGAGCTGCCTGGAAACCCCGTGAGGAGAGATCGAACGAAAGCGCTACCAGAGACCGTGCGCGACGTCGGCCCGCCCGGTGCCGTGAGGAGGAGGAGGATACACAGAGCACCGGTGGCGGCCGCAGGTTTCGGGAATTGGACTTCGTACCCCAGAGAGGCGGGCGGCAGTGTGCGGCGCCGGAGGCCCGGTGCCCATTGTGTGTGTCACGCCGCGGCCTAGGAGCCCGGAGCAGCAGCAGCGGGGAGGAGAGCAGCGCGGAAGCGGGGGACCTGTGTGAGGACTGAGCGCGGACTCTGGGACATTTGTGGACTGCTGTGCGGGAGGCAGGACGCCCCCTCCCCATGGCCCCTCTCCCGGCTCCCTGAGCCGCTGCTGTGTGTGTGCGGCCTGTGTGTGTGCTGTGTGCGGCCTGTGTGTGTGCGTCCCCCCTCCCTCCTAGCGCTGCCGCCGCCGCTGGGAACATGTCGTGTGTGCACTACAAGTTCTCCTCCAAGCTCAACTACGACACGGTGACCTTCGATGGGCTGCACATCTCCCTGGCCGACCTGAAGAAGCAGATCATGGGCCGGGAGCGGCTGAAGGCTGCGGACTGCGACCTGCAGATCACGAACGCGCAGACCCAGGAAGGTAATGGCTCTGTGCCTCGGGCAGGGGGTGCTGGGAGGGCCCAGGGCGGGGGGCATTGGGCCTGCAGTGGAACAAAAGCCCCCTTCTGACTGCTTGTTCCTGCTGGGCTTGTAATCGTGTACAGTATGTAGCACAGATGTTTCCTATAGATGGGACCGGCCATTTATGTGCCAATGCTCTTGTATGTTGACATAAGGGGTTCTTTTTGGGGCCATGCCCACAGTATAGTGCACACTATACTAACTATGCTGTTAGGGTGACCTCAAGAATACATAACATGTGGGGGGAGGGTTATGGGCCACTGTAAGGTAAAATACGCATTTTTGGGGACAGTACGCTGTAAAGGTTGTAAAATTGAGAAGATGTTGCCGAACAGATTACTTTTTTTGTTTTTGTCTAGGATGCAATTGAGAAATGATAGAATCTAATTGGTTACTAAGGGCAACATCACTTTTTTTTATTTTTAGAAGCTTTAGTAAATTTACACCTTGATCAGCCGTCACCAGCGATTCACCTCTAAAGGTGCCCATACATTACTGCGAGGTATCGCATGCAATAACCCACCAACTGGTCACCAGGCTCATATACGATTTGGGCACTTTTAACCCGATTTCTCGGCCCAATTTGTCCGAATCACATAAAAAGCGTCCGAATCGTAACAGTGCCCATTTATATTTGTCATACATTTCCTGATTGGTATTGTCTGCCTGGTCCAATTTATTGGTATATGTAGTCCAAACCTAATGAAGGGATATTTTGGTGCAACCACTGGATAATACGTTTTTTATATAGCGCACACTTTCCGCAGCACTTTACAGAGAATATTTGAACATTCACATCAGTCCCTGCCTCATGCTTAAGCACCTTGCTCAACACTGGCTTCCCCATCGCCCCATGTGTACGGCATTTTAATCTAAAATACATCTGACGTTCAATTAGTTAAAATCAGATAGTCAAAATTGAATCGATACTAAACCTTCAGCTGGGAGTTTACAGTTAGAATGTCTACAAAGTACGCACTTCCCAATTAGAAACTATGCTGAAAAGCTGGCTTGTTTGTTGACATTGCTTGTGTCACTAATTGGGTGTGATACATGGAGTTTTTCGATTGCATAAACATGAATGAGTCACATGTAGTGCACAGATTGCGGTGTGCTTACCAGGGTAAATTACAGACTATCTGTGTGTTACCAGGATGTAGATACATTTAACCCATTATGTTTACCGACGGTATGTTTTTCTGTTAAGGCAGTCATGATACTCGGGCATATTTGTGAATGTGGCTGGTACTTTATAACACTCAATTTATTTTTATTTTTTCAAAATATATCTTATTGATCCTCACCAAACACATAGCATACAAATAAAGAAGATATGGGATAAAAGTAGTAGATGAGGAACAATCCACAATTTTCAAAACAAACATCAATAAACTTAAATACACTGTAAATTTTTCAAACTAAACTTTCGGTGGCAGTGTCCCTGTGTCGGCAGACGCATATAGTACATCCAGGGTGGTAGGATCTCATATTGCGCTGCAATCCTAGGCAGTAGTTTCCACCCAGATCCCATTGTATTTGCTCTCGCATAGTAAATGTGCCCCCAGTTACTATGCTACTGAGAGGTCATCATCTGCGAATTACAACAATCGGTGAAAAAGTGGAAGCCCATTGGATATCACTTCTTTCTATATCATTGTGTGGAGTGTAGCTGGTTTTACATTTGTGCTTATATGGGGGTGATGTATCAACCCTTGGATAAAATATCAACCAATCCACTTCTTAAAGGCTTTGCTAGAAAAATGACAGGAGCAGGTTGATTAGCACTTTTTTTTTCATCTACTTTTTCATACATCACCCTATAGGTCTAGTGAAATTTGCTACAGTCAAACTATAAAAGTGCTCTGTGAAGAATTTTAGTGAATCTGGACATAAGGGTAGCTTGGTTATAATATGTTCCCCCTTAACAACAATAGCTTGCATGTCCAAATACTCACATTTTTCATTGTTTCAGTTTAAATGTAGTGTCGCTGACTGTTGTTGCTAGTATACAGAATGGCCCCCTAATTTGGTAGAACAATGGCCACTAAGGGACTTGGTCATGCCTAGCTGACTTGGACAAGGTTTTATTTGGTGCCCCTTAAATCATAGCGGACCCAATGACTGCGAGTGCTTGGGCACACCTGGAGCAATGGTGCCTCACATTTGCTTCTATGACCTATACCTGGAGTCTATTCTGAGTGCAGACATGCTAGTAGTACATCTAGTGTTCATTCTAGCACCCACTATCTTCGAAAACCCTGCCTGGGGTGTTTATATACAGCCAAATTTATATACAGCCACACTGTGAAGCACTACAGCAGACAGAGACACCCCAGGCAGGGAAGAGGAACTGCGTGGGTTTTCAAAGATAGTAGGTGCTAGAATGAACACTAACATCTAAAGCTCCATACACACTACATATCAGGGGCCACGGCTGATCCATATCACCGGTACACACTGAACAATATCGGCCACCAATATTGTTCAGTGATTTCATAGGGTACATTGGTCTGTTTGTCTATATTGCCCTGCATGTTCAGTAGATGTCAATCATTGTTAACGACATGCAGGAGCGCACATTACTAACGCTATTGAGTGAACACGCTAGACGATATTGTGAACAATGCTGCTTGTGTGTGGGACATTAAGCTGCGTACACATACATATAACAGGTTCTTAACTACAAATAGTTTACATCGTCCAGTGTGTATGCTCTGTTATGATGCTGATGAACATTCCCGCTGGTCGATAACGATGCATACTCCTGGGTGTTGCCAATGACCGTGTCTTTTGCAAGATCGTGCAGTGTGGGTATTCACTATATCATTTATCCAAGAGTTCAAGGGAAATTGTTGATGGCATTGCATTGTATGATGATGTCTATTGTGTACACCGCTTTAGCAGAGAAAACAAACAAACTGCGCTAAAATAGAAAACAAAATTTAATCCAAACATATTCATAATGTATAACACAAAACACAAAATAAAATATATAACACAAGTAATCAAAGGTCACTGTATTTTCAGTACTGTTAGTAGATCAGTCAAATATAACAATTCTTTGTTAGCTGGAATCCTTATAGCGCTATTAGGTTGGTTAGTTGGTGCATTGAATAAGCTCCATTGGATGAAATAAATGGATGGGTTAGTGCAGGGCTGGGCAACACCGGCCCTCCAGATGTTGATGAACTACACATCCCATCATGCCTTGCATCAGTTTCAGCATGGCCACATAGCAAAGCTAATGCAAAGCATCCTGGGATGTGTAGTTCATTAACATCTGGAGGGCCGTTGTTGCACAGCCCTGGGTTAGTGGGTAATTGTACAGCGACAACAATCACATGGGCGGACCCTGATAAGTATGTGGAGTGCTAATCAAAACTCGCCCCAACCGGATAAGTGGTAGATATAATACAGGACATTACTAACAAACTTTTAATCATAACATCTTGCTGACTGATCAGATCTGTATCTGGACAATTATCCACTAACCCAGTGGTTCCCAAACTTTTTGAATCACGGCCAAAAGTTGGATAATAAATTCAGGAAAAATATTAAATTTGTTGTGATTTTAAATGTTTTCATTGGGTCCACTTATGTGGTGAGAAACAGGATTCACTTCTGTTTAACCACATATTCTTAATTTGAAGCCACAAGCACTGATTTGACCTATTTCATTGGCCATAAATAACTTGAATTGGTTCTGGACCACCAACCTGAGGCACCCCAGGGAGCCTAGGCGCACAGTTTGGGAACCACTGCATCCCTTTATTTCGCTGGAGCTTATTGCATGCACTAACTAACCTAATAGCGCTATAAGGATTCCATCTAACAAATAATTGTTACTGTATGTGACTGATCTACTGACAGTAATGAAAATGCTGGCTGCAGCGACCTCTGAATGAGATTGTTCTTTTGTTATATGTTGTATTTTGTGTTTTAATTGTTTTAAACCTTATGCCTATATTTGTATTAAATTTTGTTTTCTATTTTAGCGCAGTTTGTTGGTTTTCTCTGTACTCTCTTTTTATGTGGTCTAAGTACCCACATCTGACTGTTGCCTGGATAGAATACTTAATAGCTGTTCTATACCCTATTGAGATAGATATGCGTGGGAAGGGTCCAGCACTCCAAACAACATATAGTACTGGTCCGGTGCCCTCACAAAGGGATAGTATAAACAGCGGCACTCTGGCAACTTATGAAGAATAACTATAAAAGTTGCTTGCGACAACGTTTCAGTTTATTACTGTTATCAAGTCTTAAGACTTGATAAGTTAATAAACTGAAACGTTGTCGCAAGCAACTTTTATAGTTATTCTTCATAAGTTGCCCGATTGCCTCTCTCCCCCTCTAAAGTTTGGAGTTTTGGCATATCATAGTGAGATAAATGGGAATGGGAGCCAAGTATAGACACAGAGGGCTGTATTCAAGTGTTTGTGCGGCCACTAGCAGGCGCCCAGTGGAGCTATTCAAATGTACCTCTGCTCCAGCGCGTGAAACTGCCAGTGCCAGCATTTCAGATCACACTCCCCAGGGGTAGCGAAATGAAGTCCGTAGGGTCGCATGTCGCTTCAGGCAGGAGATCTGGTGCAACGTGACATTTGAATATGCCCAGAATGCATTTGTAGTGATCCCTCCAGGTACAGGGCAAGGGGAAAGCAGGCAGCTTGAGTAAGGCAGCCCAGGCCCATAATGTCACTGATGGGAGTGGCCTTGGCCGGGGGGATCAATAATGTGGGTGGGCATGGCCAGCTATGTCACTGTTGGGGGGCGTGCTCTGCACCTACGGAGGTGCTGGGCTTCCCTCAAGCTCTCTGGTCAATGTGAATGCATGCCCAATGCTTTTTTTATTACAATTTTGTCTCACAAAAAAGGGTAATGGCCATTATTGTGCAATCCATTTAGTGTTCTTGTTCCCATGGTGAACATGGTCCTGTTTTCGCGTGAGAACACATGCGGCAGTATTTCGTTGTTATATCACACCTGATATGTACATGTAAAAAAGTGACGGTAGCATGCAGGATGGTATTCAATTGGTCTTTATTATTGCACATATCGTGCCCATTACGGATTGGGTTATCACGGATCTGTGCGCTGCTTCTCAGGGATTATGCTCCAGGTGCCTGAGACAACCAGAGTATAGTACACAATAAGTGCTGGGTTGCCATAGCTAATTGGATACCGGTCTGTTTATTGTAAAGATTTCCTGACTGTACTGAAGAATTGTGATTACAACACATGCCACAATGTTATTTTGGTGTAGGAGGTTTACATTTTTGCAATCACAATTTTTAATACGGTCAGAGCATACTGTATGTTAAGGCCCCCATACACTAGGGCGACTTGTCCTTAGGACAAGTCGCCCCCGACTTCCCCCTGAGCTTCCCCGGCTGCTCCCCGGGGGAGCTTGATTAGATTGGCACTTGATGTGCCATTTTTTACATGTGATAAATCGTCTCGATTTATCACATGTAAAAAACCCGGGGAGCAGGGGGGGGGGGGGGCTAAGAGGTGAGAGCTGGTGGGAGCAGGGGGGCTGGGGACGCTGCGGGGGACACATCTGTGTCCCCCGCTGCTGGGGACGCTGCGGGGGACAGCGTCTGTGCGGCGAGAAGGTAGAGGGAGCAGGGGGGGCTGGAGACGCTGCGGGGGACACGTCTGTGTCCCCCGCTGCTGGGGACAGCGTCTGTGCG
This sequence comes from Crinia signifera, assembly GCF_055691185.1. NCBI lineage: Eukaryota > Metazoa > Chordata > Amphibia > Anura > Myobatrachidae > Crinia > Crinia signifera. Next base: position 43,183,174 of record NC_139223.1, read on the forward strand.
GCGAGAAGGTAGAGGGAGCAGGGGGGGCTGGAGACGCTGCGGGGGACACAGGCTGCATAGAGCCGGGCAGGGGGAGCCGGCCGGGAGCTGTCAGTAATGAATAAAAAAAAAAAAGCCCATACAATGAATGGGCAGCCTGTGATTGGCTGCTGAGCGCTCTCTCAGCCAATTGCTGACTGGCTGACTGACTGCTTACCCTCCACAAGCTGCAGTCTGTAATGTTTGTACATTTTTACTGCTGTTATTCACAGGTGTGTAATCAGAGTTGAGGTCTTTTGTTGATGTTTGTTGCTGGCTGTGTGATTTTGGCTGTTGCCATTAGGTGAACTTTGATGCATTTTATTATCAGGAAATGTTTACAGTGAAAACACTGACCGCATGCCTGATTCTGGTGTAAACTGCAGCATGCTGGTGACATCCATATGTTTTGGTGCAAAAGTGGCAATAAATGGGCTGTGCTACTTGTATATAAATCTCTATATCACTTACTACCTCTGCGGGAGGTTTAAATGTAGATGGCAGAGAATCATTTTTATGCTTTGTTTTAATTCTTTTCAGTATTGTTAAATCTGTTTTAACTTCTTTATATTCTGATGCCACTGTAATAATCGTGTCAGACATCCTGCGCTTGATTGACCTTCATATTGTCCCTGAAATCCAACCGGGAGATTTGTAAAATATCACCTTAAATTAATTTTAAAAAAAAATGTGCTACAAATCATTAACTCTCTCTTTCAAAATCTCTCTGGTGGGTCTAAAGGCCCCCATACACTATGCGACTATGCGATTTGGGCACGATTTCACCCGATTCGGCTGAATTGGGCCGTGAAATCGTCCCAAATCGCACTTGCAGACACCCCGTCCGATCCGATGCGCGGTCCCGTGCGCATCGGGGTCGGGAGGTCGGACGGGCTGCACATAAGATTTGCTAAATCTTATGTGCAGCCCGGAGCCGGGCGGGGGATGACAGCGGGCGGGGGATGCCGGCTATAGAGAGCCGAGCAGGGGGAGGATGCATAGGGAGCTGGGCAGGAGGAGGGTGACAGCGGTAGCAGCGCGCTGGGCAGGGAGGATGACGCTGGCTGCCGGGCAGCGGCAGCTGATTGGCTGAGAAAGGTCTCAGCCAATCAATGGCTTGCTAGTCATTCTGTATGGGCTTTTTTTTTTGACCTCCCCGCACGGCTCCCTCCTCCTGCAGCTCCCCGGGGACCGCATATGATAAATCCATGCGATTTATCATATGCAAACCTTGGCACATCAAGTGCCTAATCGTGTGTCCCCCTCCCGGGGAGCTGCAGGGTGAAATCAGGTCCGACTTGTCCTTAGAACAAGTCGGACTAATGTATGGGGGCCTTAAGGCAGGCATTTCCAAACTGGCCCTCCAGCTGTTGTAAAACTACACATCCCAGCATGCCTTGCCATAGTTTTAGTAATCCCTAATAGCAAAACTGTGGCAAGGCATGCTGGGGCTTGTAGTTTCACAACAGCTGGATGGCCATAGTTTGGACATGCCTGGTCTAAGGTATGTTGTTGACTCAGATATCTCATGTGAAGCTGACAAAATTGTGTGTGATGAGGGCAGGGGATGATGGGGACTATACACAAAGCAGATAGAGCTCACGGGTATTACAAAGCCCTCCTGCTCACTGCCATGTAACTGGTTTCCCAGGTAGGCAGCATCATCACATCCGGAAGAAATAAAACCAAAAGGAATACTATAGGACCTGCATTTATTTATTGTAAAGCGCAACGGAATCTGCTGCGCTATATAAGAACCTGTAAATAAATAAATAAATTTAACAGTTAGCATTAGGATTTTGTTTGGCTTTCATTCTTTGTGGCCCCATTTACCATACGGAATTTTCTGCGCAGAAGGCACATCTTCTGGAGCTTTCATCTCTAGCAGCTAAATACAGGTGTCCATACACGAGTACTACTTGGCTTCTTTTCATCCAATTCCCGGCGCTGGTTGATTTTGTATTGATATAGCATAGAAGCGAATGTGCATCATTGGAACCTTTGTAATTACTGCAGCTATATTTAAGGCTTCTCGGGGGAAGAGTGATACCTGATAATTGTTATGTTTTTAGTTTTTTTTCCCAAGTGAACTTAATTGCAACTTCGCCTTTGTCACCACCTGTTACAAAACTGTTTATAGTAATCGCTATTTCCAAAACTCTGCAATACCGTTTTCTCTCAAAGACCATATGGCCTTGTCTCTACACATTGTTGTGTCGGAAAGCAGGTTGACCTCAATGTTTTTACAAACTTACAGTCCACAGTCTGATGTGGCAAATGTCCTTGCTCGATTGGTAGCACTTTGCTATCTGTAACCATTTAGTTATGGTTTGGAGCTTGATGTAGCAACACCCATTTCCGTTCAACTCTGTTCTAAATCTAAATTAAAGGCGTGGCATTAATACCTGTTTCACATTTGAGGATGGGCAAGTTGGCACGTATTCCAGTATAGTGTTCATTCTAGCTCCCTGCAACTTTCAAGATTGTGCAGTTTCTCTTCTGCATATGGGGGGGGGGGTGTCGTTGTCTGCTGTGGTGCTTCTAGCACAGTCTGGTCTGTAGTGAGATACAGAACAGGATTTCCTAGAAGTACCAAGGCAGATAGCGACACACCGGCAGGAAAGAGGTGCTGCAAAGGTTTTAACAAAAGGAGCCAGATGATCGAATGAACACTGCTGTAGATGAGGCAAACTCAATATGCGCATTATGTATTACAGCACAGTATATTTATGGTGCCATACTTTTAAAAGACGTGCCAAGCGTTGTGTTGCATCAACCTGTTCTATAATTGTTACCTTTTGGATACAGAGGAAGAACTGTATACAGCAATTATCTATATATTCTCTCAAAGACTCATTAAAGTCTATACAAATAGGCATTTGTCAACTTGTTCTAATCTGCTGCTTTCTTCTCTCTGCCCTCTGTAGAGTACACAGATGAAACGGCCCTTATTCCCAAGAACTCATCTGTCATTGTCCGGAGGATTCCCATTGGAGGATTGAGAACGGCATCCAAAACATATGTCATGTAAGTTCTAGTGTAACACATTACCGTTACACGGGCCTTCTAGTTTCACAATCTGTCATGTTTCTAGTAGTAAGCCAACATCTGTTTCTGTGAGCAGCAGAACAGTTTTCCGTTCCGTCGGTTTGAATGAACCTACATATTGCCATCGGAATAACTACTGTATAGTTCATGTCAGATTAACCCTTTGACTGTCAAATTAATTTGTCAAAAAAAAGTGTGAAAATTGCCAAGCAAACATTTTTTTTACATAATAATGACCTGTAATGTTTACCTTATATAGGAAATATAATCTTTTTTTTTTTTTTACATAAAACTTTTAAGTTGAATTTATATAACAAATGTGAGCGCCATTTTTAGCAGATATTTTGCACATCTCACAGATGTTGGCACTTAAAATGATGACTACAGTAGTTATAAGTGGGTTGCAGCGGATATGTATAGCTATCACATCTGCATAGTGATGACCGAGATTCATTTGGTCAACAAAGGCATGAAACACTGGGTATTCAAATAACATTGAGAACCCAGCACACGAGTTCCCGCAGATGAACTCAACCGTGAGTTAGTCAGCAAAAAAACAAAACACAATCTGGCAGTTTTCACATAAGTTCCGATTTTGCAGCACCAAAAAAAGGCTATTTAGTTGCATAGCATTTCCCTGCACTGTGGGAGTTTTTGCCAGCAACTAGTTGAATAACCCCTGTGCATCAAAATGTGGAGGCACAGAGGTAGATGTATGAAGCAGCAGTGAGAAGGGAAGAGACGTGGATCATGGCAACCAATCAGCTGCTCTGTATAATTTTAAATTATGCAAATTATAGAATTTATTTGTGCTGATTGGTTGCCATGGGCCACTTCTCCTCTGGCTCACTTCTCCCTTATCCCTGCTTCATACATCTACCTCAGTTATAAATGTCCCATTGTGCCCTCTTGTAATTCCACAGTTGCTAGAGAGAACTGCATTCTCTAGTGGCTGTACTCAGAAGGCAGCTGTTTTAGTGTCTGGTTGTTTTGTCTGAAGAATTACTAATTGATTTTTCTCTTTGTGTTTCCTCATTTACATTCTAGAAGTCGCGCAGAGCCAGTGAGTGGACCGTCAAAAGCAGTATGTAAACCCACAATCACCCTTTTCCTTATACCTCTTAACTCCAGCCTTTACACCACAGGCACAAACCCTGCTCTCTTTGTGGTTCTGTTAAACCTGTGAATTGTAAATACTATGTATTTTTGCCCACTGCTCCTAATTTGCACTTTGTGTGAAAGTGCTCGCCCCCCCTTACACTGTATTTTTATATTGAATGGTAAATGATTTCCTGTTATACAGGACCTTGTACCGTCTGTATGATCGGTCACTTGTGAACATGCTGTCATGTTCTGTTTCACTACGAGATCTGTTTGTATAGGTCTAATTGTAATGTATACTGCAATAAAGTATTACATGTGTTTCACCAACGTAAAACCAAATCAATTTTTGCTCTTCATGGGGAAGGAATGTTTATTACACCTGGCTTTGTGTCTGTACCATGTTTTAAAAGGTGTGCATTGAATCTTGCCTTTCTCTATACAAAATGTTTTCTTGCAGTATGTTTTGTATAATCGTTTTTCTATACTGAGCCAAGTTTACAGGTGAACTGTTTTTTTTACATACACCTCACCACTCAGATACTGTGTTCCCCCTGTTTGTCAAAAGTCATGCAGTCTAGTCCAGCAGGTAGTCTTTCAGAGTCCACAAGCTGTGAAATACAATGGTGTACATTTCAGTGACACAATAAAATATTCTTTTTCAGTGAATTTTCATTGTGATATTAATGCTGATTTTAAGATCCTATTAGCAGTTGTGTGTGGTCATGATGTGGAGCCTTGCATGTCATTACTTAATAGCACAACATGCGCCCCACCCTTTGCTTATTGCATCACCACCTTCGCCTCTGATAAAACCCCAAATAGAAACATTTATCACATTGATAAGATTTAAGCATTCCATGTTGGAACATCTGCACCGTATGCAGACATATTAACTGTATGTCTAGAGTCGGAGTTCGGAAGGGTTATGTAATCTGTTCACAGTGAATGTGTAGAGCGGTGGTTCCCAAACCTGGTCCTCAAGTGACCCCAACTTTCCAGTTCTCCACACAGCAGGGCAGAGTTATTAAGCCGGGTAAAGTGAAATGTGGTAACACACCAGCCAGTCTGATCCTCCTGTAATTTTTTAAACACAGCTGATATGCTGGCTGCTGTATTCATTTTTTTTTTTTTGCGAGAATACTCATCGTTAAATGGCGAGGTTCGCCGCAAATTCAGTGAGCCCCACCGTTTTGATGGCCACACTCGCCATTTCCACCTCGCCTCAGGGAGAAGGCGAGTGAAGGGGAGGCTGTTAAATACTCTGACTGAACTATCGGTACTGCTCGTAGTCAGAGGCTAGCCGTCTGCATTGAATATATCCCCATTTTGTCACTTGACCAGGCTTAATACGTCTGCCCCTTGATTACATGTAAAATAGCTCCACCTGTGAATCTTAAAATGTGTCCGTGAATGAGTGCACCTGTGCACCGACCGAGTGACCTAGATAAAGTGAACTGTTGGTGGTTGCATCGAGTACTCCTATGGAGACGATTCAGTTAATTATACCCCTTTCACATCGCACAAAATTAACTGGTTCATGCCGGTTTCTTGCCAGTTCGACCTGGTAATTTGTGCGATGTGAAAGGGGTTACTGGTTACAGCTAACCGGTAGCAACACTGCAATTCAAACCTGGTAATAAGAGAGTTCTTACTGGTCTGTTGCCGTGCAGTGTGAACGGCTTAATTGGGTCGAGCGACCAGTTTCCCGTTCACACTATGGAGGAGGCAGCGCTCGGAGCAGCACCAGCTCTAAGCGCTGCCTCCTCCCCTGCCCCAATGACGCTCCGCCGTGCCCCCACATGACATCAGTGAACCAGTAATATTGCTGGTTTGCTGATGCGATCTGAACAGACTGCACATGCAGGGTTTGCGGTCTGAAAGCAGTATTACTGATCTTTTGCAGAGCACATACCATCCAGTTTTACATAACCCCAAGCAGCACAAGTTTTCCTGCGTACCTTGAGGCAAGCCATGCCATTGGACAACATTTTCCAATTTGGAATGGCACACTGCGGCTAAACAATTTAATTTGGTGTAAAAATTCTATAGTTTGGACTATTGCGTAATCTACAAACACTAACCGTAGCAATCCAAGGGTTAAGCATATCTGCTAAAGTAAAGGTCACTTGGTATCTGTCACTTTGATTTAGCCAACTGGTCTGTTGAGCATTGATATCCTTAATACATGGACTTTCGGCTGCCTTAAGAACAGATAAGATGTATGAAGCTTGGAGAAGTGATCTCTATCCCCATAAATAACATAATGTGCTCGGTGACTCGGCCAATCAGCTCCTAACGGTCAATTTACATATTGGAGCTGATTGGCTGGAGCAATATCACCTTGCACATACCGTTCTTTATGGAGATAGATAGCACTTCTCCAAGCTGCATACATTTACCCCACAGTTTGGTAAGCCCAAGTGTAGATCTTGGAGTGTTGCCATGCTCTGAGCTCCAGTGGCTTTCCAGCTAAGCAACACTCAGGCATGTTCAGTTAGCCATGGGATGTACTGCAGGCATTGATCTCCTGGGTTAAGTGCCCAGATCTATTCAGTTATCATGCAGATTTATTTTCTTAACCACCTGAGGTGCATGCAGAAATCTCTAAGTGCACCCTCTGGGCTTACCGCAGGCAGTTATTAAAGGACAATTAACACGGCTGCTAAAAGGCGGCAGTAAGCCCTGCGTCTAATTGAATATGCCCCCTGTGTTCAGCGTACGTGCTCGCGTGCTGACACGTTGGCGTCCCTTATCACACTGCAGGGCTTTCACTCAGAAACAATGAGCGCTAGCGCTTTCTAGCTAGAACAGACAGTCGTTTAAAGTACCGTTGTGACCATTTGAAGGTGTTTTTACCATTTTATATCTTTCACAATTGCAACCTTCTAATTATCTTCAATGCAATGGCATTGTTATTCATAGGGGGGTAGTATATTCAGGTATTTATGCTATATAACACCTGTATTCCTATTCTTTACTCACTGTTTTGATGTTTAACGTACACTGACAAATGCTGGGTCACATGAGCCATTCCCATGACAATTAGACCTTTTTGATACAAGAATTAAATTATTTGGGCTAGACAAAGTTCCTACGCTCGGTGTGGTAAGAGGCACACCTTGGTGTCTGTCCTGCATACAGCAGTTATTGCACTGGTCACACACTGACTTACACCTCTCGTTAGTCAATAACTATATTTCAACATCATGTTAAATGTTAAGCACAGTGCACTTGTTGTATGTGGAATATGTTCATCTTCCTTGCACTGTATATGCAGTGTTCCAGCATGGAAGACCGCTACACTAGTATATCCCCTTGGTTGGGAATGATTTGCAAATTTAAATGGAGTTATTGATCTTCTGTGAGCTGCATACGGAGTCACGCCCCCTCCCTTGCCCATTCACAGTACTAGAACACGAGTGTCCTTCAGCAGGCTGTTCCTGTTTGTTTATACCAGAGAAGCCATAGCAGAATGGTGAATATATTGCATAGCTTAGTTTACTGAATGTATGCAGCAAAGCACTTTATTCCCCTCTTTACATAGACGTACATCTAGGCCTGAGTAATGGTGTGTACACACTGTCGATTTCGAATTGCTATTCAATCCCGATGCGATCAGATTGCATCGGGATCGAATCGCACGACATGCATGTGATTTGGACAATATAGTGCAGATCTGCACTATATAGTCATTGCTGCCCTGTCTATCTGGGTTTCTATTTGTGCTACCACGGGAGCGCGTATCGGGATCGCAAGGTAAAAAAACATATGCGATCTGCATGCGATTTGGACTATCTAGGCAAAATTTCATGCTGATTTAGTGTTCTTTCTAGCACCCGCTATCTTTGAAAGCCCATGCAGTTCCTCTTCCCTGCCTGGGGTGTAGCTGTCTGCTGTAGTGCTTCCAGCACAGTGTGCTCTGCAGATCAGTACTTATATGCAAACCAGACCTGTGCTAGAAACTCCACAGCAGACAGCGACACCCCAGGCAGGGAACTGCATGTGCTTTCAAAGATGGCGGGTGCTAGAGTGAACATTATGATTGTACGTGTGTGTGTATGTACACACCATAAGAACTACCATTCCAATTAAATGAGCAGTTCCAAAGCCTAAGCAACGGGAAGCATTAGAACCATTCAAAGTAATTTGTATGCAAGATACCCCATATACCCAGCTAGCAGTTTTCCCGGGGGGTTAGGGCCCCAGCAGCTGAGAGGACATGCTCCCTGCTGTAGCAGACTGATTGAATCTACAGTGCTGCTTAACATGCTCTCAGCAGACTAATGACAAGGAGAAAGCATCTGCTCAATTCTTCCATACTGTAGGGTCCCTAGCAGAGGAATGCTGCATTTCAGAAGGTGGGGGGAGGCATGTTACATAAAAGGGACTGTTAGCTTAACTACGGCCCTAACACATTGCCATTACCACATTTCATCGTTTGTCAAATATACTATCCCCAACGAAGCCGACTAAACGTATAGAATAATTGACCTTTGCTTATTTGTGATAATGATTTCCTCTTAATGTTTTTTTTAATCTTTCTGCTAGTACATTTCACTAACTCTCCATTTCATGCCCAAAAGATTATGTTGATTATGTGATGTTCACATGATGTAATAAGCAAATCTCTTGCTGTATCAATTATCCAAGTTTGAATTAACCTGTGGTTATTTGTATTTGCATTGCTTTGCAAGTATTTGAACCTTCCTATGCAGTTCTGTTCCCTACAATAATTTGCATTTTTATTTTTGTTAGCATGTGTATAAAATGAGTCACATGTGTTTTTTTTAAATAAAATTACAATTTATTTTAGCTGTTTGTGTTCCTTGAAATGTGTATTGCATTTGAGTGTAATCGCTAAGCTGCATCTTCTGTTCTGTTAATTCATTTGTGTTCTTACACTGCTACGATTTGTGCTATTCATTTATATTAACATTTTACCCATAGATCTGAAAATGTATTTATTTTGCAACACAGCCATGCTTGGAGAGGGATAAAGTACCAATCCCCTCCTGTCCTTTTAAGAACACTGATGTGAGCTGGTTGTTACTTTATTGCTCTCCAAGCATTCCTGCATAAATGCCCCAAAATGTGTTAGAGCAGGTATGGGAACCTTTGGCCCTCCAGCTGCTGTTGAACTACACTTCCCAGCATGCCCTGCAACAGTTTTAGTATGGCCAAATTGCTAAACTGTAGTAGGGTATGCAGGGATGTGTGCAGTTTAATATCTGGAGGGCCAAATAAGCGCACTTATCTTACAGATTGGGGGCAATTCAATTTTTGCCCCACAGCTACCATTAGGTGGCACCAAACATTGCAATTCAATTGCATGGCGCTATTGGGGGGCGGGAGTTTTAGCTTACAGCCTTTTGAGTCATGACCTGAAATGTGCGGTAAAACGTCTGGGTTCCCAAAGCAGTACTGTAGACAAGTTTAGCCACTTAAACACACACACGCCTCCCTTGTGGCCCATTCTCCTGCTAGACTTTCACATTTTTGTTCTCGGTCCTATGGGGCTGCAAACAAAGATCTGTGACTCCAGCAATACCGTAGGTACTTATGTAATATCTAGGCTCCCATTTTTCTTATGAGACCGCATCCCCTCGAGGGGCTCGCTGCCCTCGCCATGCGTAGTTGGATAGTAGGGGTATGAAAAAATGGGGTGCATTTAACATGGGAGCCCAGATAATACATAAGTACCATACCGTAATTGCGGCCTATGGCCGCACCGACTCGTATCGTGCGTAATTGGATTCCTCCAATGTATTCTAAGGAAAGATTTTTAAGATAGCCACTTTTTGAGATGGTACATTGTCATTGTACAGTGTTTAAGATGCTGGTAGTCCTGGATAGGTGATGCCACCTATCCGTAGCATACTAAGGGAGAATTTAGTTTTTTCAATATTTATTGATCTGTGGAAATGCGAGATTTAGCCCTAAGGCATCTGATCTCCTTGATAATTGAAAATTTGATTGGCTTCCCACACAACGTATATCCCCATTCTATCTTTCAATCATGGAAGCAGATATTAATATATAATTGTGCAATACATTTATCTAGACTTTAATGTTAGAGAATTGTACAGCGAGCGACATTCTTAAGATCATTTAAAGACATTTTAGTATTATGTCGGCCATAATTGGGATCACCATGCTAGTTTACGAGTTAGGATTTAAATCTTAAACCTGGCGCTCCTTAATGTGGCTGTAGAAGGATTTTTGTATTTTTCGGATTCTGTAGTGATCCATAAAGAGTAGGTGCCCATGCACTATGCGACTGCTCCTCTTGAAGTCGCATACAATCCCCCTCCAGTTGGGATCACCATGCTAGTTTACGAGTTAGGATTTAAATCTTAAACCTGGCGCTCCTTAATGTGGCTGTAGAAGGATTTTTGTATTTTTCGGATTCTGTAGTGATCCATAAAGAGTAGGTGCCCATGCACTATGCGACTGCTCCTCTTGAAGTCGCATACAATCCCCCTCCAGCCGCCAACGGCTGGAGGATCACATACGTTCCTTCAAATGCGATCCCAGCTCCCTGCCGCCGGGTGGGGGTTCGACACGGAGATCATACGTGCAACATGTATTATCTCCGGGCCCTCTCTTATGCGCACAGGGCATCGGATGTTGGACACATCCGATTTGTTCCCGATCCATCAGACTCTGGTGAAATCAGGCCCAAATTGGACAAGTGGATGTTGGCCCTTAGCTGACCACCATTTTGATTTGTAGCCAACACACGCTTTTGGAGACTAGCGGAGCCGTGATTATTGGTTCGGCCTTCATTTTTCAGTAAGAAGCGCTCCGCTTCTCCTCCAAACTTAAACAACCGGTAACTGTACAAATCAGACTATTTACAGGCTGGCTGCACATCTATTGCTTAGATTAGTTACATAGTGGTGATCCAGGGCCTAACGGTTTTAATGCCCTTTTATTGTTGTGGGGACAGTAGTGATGAGTTAGTTCCATGTGACTGTAGGCAGCCTCTGGGGTATAGAACCCTACTGGTTTGCTATTTGGGAAGGGATTGGCTAGCTTTAGTAATTTTCCTGGATTTTCTTGTTCCTGCAGAATCAACAGTCTGGGACCTACATTAAAGCAGCCGACTTGAAAAGAGATGCATCTCTGGTCCGTTTTTAAGGCTTTCATGAACACTTTCTATAAAATAAGTTGCACTTTTTTTTTTTTATATATATATATATACAGTATATTTAGTGTTTTTTTTTTCATTTGGCTAAGCCCCACCTAAACAATTACATAGGTAAAGCTGTGTTAAACAAAATAACAAGTGAAGCCCCATACACACGGGGGAGATATATTGCTGAGCAATATATTGCTCAGTCTCTCCTTTTCATCAGCGACCAGAGATGGTCGCTGATGAAAAGGAACCTCTGTCAGCGGTGCCGCAGAGGTAATCAGCTGGTTGCAGGTGCAAGCTCCGTTTCTGAAAACTGGAGCGCACTCCCATCACTGGCAATATGGTCGCCAGCGACCTTATTCCCAGCGATATCGGCCCCTATCGCTGCCGTGTGTATACTGCTTAAGAATCCCTTCCATTCTCTGCTTTCCTCTTTGTCACTAATAATCTGACATGCCACTGTCCAAACAACAACAGAATCCCTACAGCAAGTCCCAGGATTCTGAGTAAAGGAGTCATCCGTTTTCCAAGGTCAAGCTGATAAAATAGTGTAACATGTCACAGCGATTCTGCGTGGACTATGCGGGTACAGAGGTTATTGTAGTACTGATAATATGTAGGCAGGCTTGTCCTTGCCATTGTGGTGGTTAGGTTCCCTATGCAACTACAGTAAATATGAGGACTGCCTAGATGCCAGAATACAAAGCAGTGAAGTTAGTACACCCCTTAGATTTCAAGTATGTGTATGTACAGATGTGTCATCGTGCATCTGTGCTATGGCCGCACCACAAACCGCTCCTCTTGGCATGGCAGATCGCATAAGAATCTTCTAGTGCCAGGCGTCCTTTTTGCCCAAAAATCGGTCTTTGTTGTAACAGAATGTGAAACCCATGTACATGGAGACTGTCATATGTGACACTTGTATATCTGTTGTGTACCAAAAGGTCGACATGAGGAGTTCATGGGTTTTGTTGTCAATGTCGACACCTGCCCACATGTACTGCATCCACTCGCTATGCTTTGCTCCAGGTGCCTCATTGTAAAGTATGAAAACCTTAAACAATCCCCAGAATACCCATGTTGACCATAGCTGTATTGACTATTGGCGTGTCAACATTTTTACCATGTCTACCATATTTTTTCTACCAAGACTCTACCAGCCATCTGGATACAGTGTGCATATCCAGATGGCTAATGTGGGAGTCTGTATATAAAGTGCTACCTTGTAGCACTTGCAGATTTTTGCAATACAATTTCTGTTCTGCTCCGTGTACAGGCTGTCACACACAGTATACAAGTGTCCAATATTACAGTCTCCTGGTGCCTCAGTGTCATTGTGGTGCAACTAAGACGCATTTTCATCAAAAAGACAGCAGAATGGTGTGGGACCTGGCGACTCATTTAACCCCGGAATCTTGCACTTCTTGGTGTATTGAGGCTAGATGTACAGATGGAGCGCCTGTTACCCTGCCTGAACTCTCGCCAGATCTGCTTAGTGGGCGTAGGTTGGCGGACAGGAGCGCCATCTGACTGGGAAAGCGCAAGCCTCTCACGCGCTTGCACTTCCCAATCTGCTTGAGGGAGATAGGCAGGGCGAGTGGGGGCTACTGGGGAGCAGCGGGGAGGCAGCGCCTGGCTCTGACAGAATGGGTACAAGAGCGGCTTGTGCACGCGTGCCCTCTTCTGTCGGATGGCGCACAGCGGCAATTGTCTATTCTATTGACAGGAGCAACTCCATCCGTATGACATCTGATTGTATCAGATGTGTGGGCTGGTTAATTGCCTATTTGTCAAAGCTGCCCATACACCTACAGATATATCTTCAGATCTGGCTGGTTGGAAAAAAAACATGGTTATGGATGAGAGCAAATGACTGACTATTTTCTTGGAAAACTGACAAACGGTCATTCAAATCTTACCAGGTGTTTGTGCCAGCCAGCCAGATCTGAAGATAAATCTGTAGGTATATGGTCACCTAAAGTCACTTATTGTTCCTTTCTCAATGACGTGTGACAGTTCATGTTTTCTAGATCTCTCAGTAGCATCCGTTAGATACTTTCCAAGGTGGGGGGTTAATCATGAACCTTTTGGCCACCCCGACATATGGCATAGCTGAGCAGTCGGGATCCTTATTTAGCATGTGTGACTAGGCAGGATTATGAAGATAACCTGCTTTGATTTAAGTAAAGTATATATTCCTAGATGCTCCATGGCAAGAGCGTAGGAGCGCAGCTGGGGGTACAGGTAGCACCGCTGTTAGATATGCGCGTGGTAGCTTCTAGTGATACCCATAATGGTTATCTGATTCTGTGGAGAATGCTAAATGGGGAGATCCCCGAAATCTGGTCAAAATGTAACCTTTTACCAGGTTTTAGGTGTTGGCGATTTTGTTTAGGCTTATTATTAACACATCGGAAGCGTACTATTGTATTTGTTGATTTGTGATCAATCCGAAGAGGCACTTACAACCTAGGAATGGTCTGTTGAGGAGCATACACACGGGTATGTTATTTCCTATTTTCTAAGCGATCTGTCTAGGCCACTTAAAAATTAAGCACAAATTGTTTAATGTACACCCGATGGCGATGTGCGGTCCTGTGCATCACCATTGCCTGCTCAGACCTTTATTACATGCAGTCTGATTGCTTATTGAGTTTAAATTGCTCTGTGTGTACAGCAGGAGTGCGAGAGCTGCTATTTAAAATAACCTTTATTAAAAAAAAAAAAAAAAAAAAAAAAAACTTGGCATAAATCACTAAGCACAGATCGCTTAAGGGCCCAACACACATCGAGTGTTCTGAGTGATGCTGCTTCACTCAGGTCTCTCAGCGAGGTGTCAGGGGCAGAATTCTTCATTGAGAACACTGGCCCCGACCGATTAATAACCTGCTTGCAGGAAGGCTCATATGAAACACTGTGTGGTCTACACACATAGCGAGATTCAACCATTTTCAAAGCGATTTATTGAAATAATGTAAAATCGCTCAGAAAATGGGTGAATATCACTCTGTGTGTGTAGGGCCCATTAGCACACATCGCTGCGTGTGTATGGGTGATCTAGACACCGGGAAGTTCAAGGAAAATTCCCTAGCCTAAATGGCTTAGCACAAAAGTTAATCTTATCGTGTGTATGCCCCTTAATATAGATACAGCTACTTGCTCATTTTATCTTTTTGCAGACTGATTGTAAAAGCTATCGAGGGATAAGGTAACATACTGCTGGCACTTGCGCTCGTCCTCCAGTGAGTTGCTCAATTCATTAACAGCATCACGGCGGATCAGCCATAGGTGGCGTGTGTGTGCTGGAGATTCACTGGCAAAGGACGCCGCCCTTGCAACACCCAAGTTGTAAAGCCAGTTCGTAATGACTCATAGTATGAATACAGAATCCTTGTGCCGCTAGTGACCCAGGGGTAAAGATCATTGCACTGAATTGTATTTTGCGTTTACCTTTGCACCTGTTCGATGTCTGGTTGCTGTGGTATGTAGTCATTAGGGGACATTCAATTGTTTTTGAGTGCCCCTTAAATATCACGCAGTTTCGCGTCCCAAATGAGTTTTTATTCACCACCTCTGTATGCTGTGAGCCGATGTGTGCACCCGAGCGGAGCATAAATTAATTACTCCGTAAGGCATCCATTAATTAGCACCATCATGTCTGCAGTGACTATGCGGACACGAGAATAACATCCACGCCTTACATACTACATGACCTGCGGCAGTGTCAATATCGTCAATGACGATCTAGTGCGTACACACTAAACAATATCGTTCAGTGACCTCACTGGCCCTCTCTGAACATTCAGGTTGTTGGCATTGTTACATAGCTGAAATTAACCTTCATGTGTGCGGGCCCTTCAGAGCGTGTACATTGCTTAAAGCATCAATAATGTTATAATGCCTGCAAATTTAAAATTGCTTTAAGTGGCATTACAACAGTGTTGTGATATTGGTGCCTGGCAGTGTCATGACTGCAGTCACTTACTGTACACATAAAGTATAAATCCCAGTTTCTGCCACCACAGCATTTAAATGTAAATTTTACTTATTGCCCTCCACGTCAGACAAACAAGTCCCACCCCCACCATTTGCATACCGATCATCTCTGTATTGTATTATGCAAATCTCTATAATTGTAGGTTGTTTGCTTCTTTCTATCCATGACCCCGTAGCAGTGGTAGTCGAGCTTCCCAAATGAAAAAATACATGTATTACCGTTAAGATATAGCCTGCTATGGTCTGTATTCAATTAAACACGGTAACACAATCGAAATCTTTCGCCATTCTTACCCGAAACAAAATCCAATCTACGGAAACCCTTATTTTTGTATAGGTTGATATTTATTCAATTATATAATCCAAAAAATCTCAAAGATGTTTAGAATTCCAGTTGGCGAATGAAGAGTCTTGTTGCAATGCATTCCCTTGAAATGTTTTTTTTTTTATTTGTTGCTGTAATACTAACTGTATGTAAAATGAACTTTTTTTGCTCCCTCGTGTTAATCATGTCACTATAAGGACTGTTGGGTTTTTTATTTATTTATTTTTTTGTAAGCCTTTGTGATTTTTATTGATATTGCTGCTTTTTTTGATTTTAATACTTGAACATTTTTTCATTTTAATTTTCTATGAACAGATTGATGACGCTTCTGCATCTCTTTCTCTGGCCCAGCTTTCTAAGGTATATGTATAAAGATCATAACACACTAAGATGTTCTATCATTGTAAGATACATGTATATATTTGTAGACCTGCTCAATTTAATCCTTGCAATGTAAATGGCATGCACACACTGTTAAACTGCGATAGGACCCCCCCTCCTCCCCCACCCCAAGTTGTGGGAGACGGAAAGAATACTTGGAGTTGTCTATACGCTTCTACCTAATAACCGCTCACTCTCAGGAGGATTCCAAGCTGAAGCCACCTTCACAAGAAGACGATGGGTTTTTGCACCTATCTTATATTTTTTTCTTTTTTCGGGATGTGAAGAATTAATACAGTAAAAAAAAAAAAAATTGCCGCAAAGAAGAGCATTATGGGATATAGCATTTATCATTTAACGGTATGGACTTCAACCTTTTCTTGTGAGGAGTCATAATAATGGACAGTTGTCATCTCCTTTTTACTGTTGCTCGCCAGACGTGACTACGAAATGTAGTTCTCATGCCAAGTCCTTAATGTTGAAATGTTTGCCTGAAAATGTGCCAAGGTGAATATTGCGTAATGGCCAGAAACGTACATTTGTGGTAGAAGTTGATTGTATCCTTTTTATTTTTTAAATTTTTCTGTGCACTTTGCAACTGGCGTTTCGCTCATGTTGTCTTGTTGCTGTATTTCATGACCTGATGCACTTCAAATGTTGCTGATTTTACACCTGTTCTGTATGGTAACGTGCAGCTGCAATTGAGATAATGGTCTTATCAATTTTACTTTAACTTCCATGTAAATATTGATTTTAATTTTTGGTTTTGTAATAAAAAAAAACAAAAAAAAAAAAAAGATTTCAACAATTTGCTTGTTTTGTGAGTGAATGCCGGGCCCATCCACACTGTATCGGTTGCCGTTTTTAAATCCTCACTGGTGTTTGTGTTTTCTGCTACATATCCTGTCCAGCGAGTGCAATGATTGGTGAGGCCACCCATTCTAGTTGTGAATTAGTCCATGTTTATACCTGCTTTTTTAAATTCCACAGCTAACAGACTGTTATAGCATTGTTAAAAAACAGAATTACCATTACAACAAACCTGGGGTGTGATCAGGCCGTAACCACACATTACAAACAACAAACTGCTCTGCTGCCGACTCTTCCGTGAAGTGGATCAGTTTCTTGGTTTAAGCAATGTGACTCGCTGCTGCCAGTAGCTTTGCCGTATGAAGTATGTTAGCAGTACAGAGGTTTGTGTGCAGGGAATGATGTACTGCCTAGCTTAAGATAGTATTACAGAGCATGCTCATTTTTGATTTATTTATCTCCTTGCAACATTGAAGGCACACAGGTACATTGCCGGGTTGCGTAGTAGCCGCACTACTTTGTGTAGGAGCCAATTGCCTGATAACATTGCTGTTTTCTGTGCAAATATGAGCAAAGATCAATACCTACAAGTCCGGCCCAGACATGACCCACGCGGCTACTGCGAAACTCTGCGAATATTTGAATTGCGCCCCCTCCCTTGCAACTGCCATGCATTTAGAATGCAAGCACTCTTCACTTTCATGAAGTCGTACAGAATGCTTACAGAACTGGTCAGTTTCACATTGCTAATGCATACAGCTATAATTATTTCACAAATGCAGGTTTTCTGTTTTATATTTCCATCAATGTAGTGAGTTTTTTTATATTAAGTTATATTTAAATCAATTTGATACAAAGCATTTTATTTCTAAATAATAGCACAGCCATATTAAGTCTAGAGAAGTGATAAAGTGGAAGGTCATAATGCATCAGCCAATCAGATCTTAAATATATATATATATATATATATTTTTTTTTTTCAAGGCAATGACTTGACAGCTAGGAGCTGATTGGCTGCTGCGTTATCACATTCCACTTTATCACTTATCCAGGCTTATACATCTGCCCCCTAAGTCTGGAGGTGGAGGATTTTGCCACGGACACCTGTTAGCTAGTCAATGACTACTTAGAGTTCCACAAAGCTGTACCTCACATGTCTACATGTTCCAGTTAGTAGAGTAGGTTTACTGCAGGTTACACTGACAATGATCCATTTTTTGGCTCCTCCCTACCTGGATGTGCTTTGCCATGTAACTTTTTGCATGTTACCCTACAGAATGTGGCCACACTTTGAGATTTCAGTCATCCTCATACTTTTATTTATTCATTTGAGTTAATCAGGTATAAACATGGCCTAAATATTCGCAAACACTTTTGATGCTAAAAGTCACTGTAGTGGTTAAGCGATGTTCCATCCTATCCAGAGGTGGTAGGACCCAGAGTGTCTCCCTCCTGACCACAACTCTCATCCAGGACGGACGAGCGGGCATTGGTGGCATTGAATGTGTGAGTGCCTGATTGTGTTTGGACATTCTACGTCCTCCTCATTTCTGATCTGACTAATCTCTCTTCCCCCCCCCCCCCCCCCCAAACAATTGCCTATTAAACAGACCCCCAATCTGGTTGAAGCCAATGCATCTGAAGAGGACAAAATCAAAGCAATGATCTCTCAGTCTGGTCATGAATATGACCCTGTCAAGTAAGTCAGCCCCCCATGTCATGCCCTCCATGCCCTCTCAGCTGGCGCAGTTATGTGGGCTCTGATAACCAAGGTTTCCTTTCTAACTCTTCCTCAGCTATATGAAGAAACCGCTAGGCCCCCCGCCTCCATCTTATACTTGTTATCGATGTTTAAAGCCCGGTCACTACATAAAGAACTGTCCTACAAATGGGGTAAGTATGTGTATGTCGCGGTCACACACATCCTGTTCTGTGGGTGATGGTGGAATCTGTGTCGGGTGTTTCATTGTTTGGGGGCGTTTGGGCTTACGTTATTTTACTTATTTACTGGCAAATGTCTAAATAGAGGTTGGCTATAGGCATGACCATGTTTGCTTGCTGTGGTGTCATTCTTTGTTTTAAAGGACCACCATGCTGCTCAGTGCAGCCCGGCCCCCACTCTCCGTCCCACCCGCGTTGCCGGGTCCCGGTGGCCGCTTATATCGAATCAATATCGGCGGCGCACCATTCGTACACACCATAAAGCCGGATACACACCGATACTATGTAACGGTCCAAGTTTTCAGTACATCCATGCTTGGCCATAGGTGACTTATTTAGCGCCGCGGTCAATTTAATTTAACCATCTATAATGTGCAATGGATATCTGGACTGTTTGGTACCTTGAGGACCACGTTTGGGAACCTGTGCCCCATAATAATGATTTTTGCATATTGCATGATATATCGTATTGTGTACCTGTAAGTTAGACTTAAAAAGGAATGGAAAAGTATATATAGCCTTTTTTTTCCCACTTTACAGGATAAGATAAAGCACCAAAGTTGTTCACTTATTCCATACCATGGGGTAAGACCAGCCATCTGTGACTATGGGGGTATTCAATGTTGGGTCACGGCTGTCGGGCTGGCCCGACAGCCTTGACCCTGTTCCGTTCTCGGTCCGCTCGACCGAGAATTCGCAGGCGGGATTCAATGTCTCAACTGCAGCGGGGCGAGAAGGGGGCGTGGCCGCAAGCTGCAGGCAGAACGAGCCAGACTGCTTGTGAAGTCGGGCTCGTTCTGCTGAGATCCCCTGTTCAATGCTATCAAGGAAGACCGCATAGAATAGGGACCCGCATCCATCTCCCCCAGTTGGGAGATTGAATATCCGCCTATAGATACTTTGGTTGGAAGAGTTATCATTGAGGCTACCCAGAGATAACACTTCTCATGACTTGTGGTAGGAAATCGTAGCAGTGGTTTGCAAATTAATCAACCCTTTGGTTCAACTCCCCTTTTTTTCTGTAAACGATATGCTCAATAACAAACCATCTTTAATGGTATTTTTGTGCATATCTAGTGCATGCACTCCCAACTTCAACCCTCAAGGCACACCAGTCTTCCAGGTTTTACTGACGGTCCTGCTTGAGCACAGGTGACTTAATTAGTCCCTCAGTTATTGAAATTTTTCAATCTGCGTTGAAGTCTTGATATCACTGAAACCTTCACACCTGGGGTGTGATAAGGCACCGGAGATCCAGGACAAACTATAGCTTTTATGAAAACGGATTTATCTTCCGTGATCACATACAGGAGCAGTATACGGTCTTCACTATATATTCAGGATTGATCTGCATATACAGACGACAGTGGAGGTCACTAATGACCCACTGGAGCAGACATCGTTAATGATATAGGGCCTTATTCTAGTTCACTCTTTCTGACAAAATCCTTCTTAGATGGACAAAACCATGTGCACTGTAGGGGGGCAGATGTAAAATGTACAGAGAGAATTAGATTTGGGTAAGTTATTTTGTTTCTGTGCAGGGTAAATACTGGCTGCTTTATATTTACACTGCAGTTGGAGTTCCGCAAGGTTCAGTCTTAGGTCCTCTGCTCTTCTCAATCTATACCTCCTCTCTTGGCAAACTAATCAGCTCTTTCGGATTTCAGTATCACTTGTATGCTGATGATACTCAAATCTATCTATCAACCCCAGAATTGTCACCAGTGGTTTTGGGTCGAGTTTCTGATTGTCTCTCTGCCATCTCATCTTGGATGTCTTTTCGCCAACTCAAACTCAATATTTCCAAAACGGAATTACTTATATTCCCGCCAACTAAGAACAGTTACCATCCTGACATCTCCATCGCTGTTGACAACTCGATAATCTACCCTACCCCACAAGCTCGTTGCTTAGGGGTCATCCTCGACTCTGAACTGTCCTTTCTTCCCCACATTCAATCTGTCTCCAAATCATGTTACATGCATCTAAAAAACATATCCAAAATACGACCCTATCTCACACAAGACTTATCTCTTATCCATGCACTCATTATATCCCGCATTGATTATTGCAATAGTCTCCTAACTGGTCTTCCCAAGAACAGACTCTCACCACTGCAATCAATTTTAAATGCTGCTGCTAGGCTGATCTTCCTTGCAAGACGCTCATCGTCTGCTGATCCGCTCTGCCAGTCCCTCCATTGGTTGCCTGTATATTACCGTATTCAATATAAAACACTTCTACTTGCTTATAAAGCTATTAACCATACTGCACCAGCATATATCTCTGCACTTATCACAAAATATCTCCCATCTCGACCACTACGCTCTATACAAGATCTGCGTCTCTCTTCTGCCCGGATCACTAGCTCCCATTCATTATTACAGGACTTTTATCGGGCTGCTCCCATCCTATGGAATGCCCTTCCACGCACATTAAGACTCTCCACCAGTCTCCAAACTTTCAAGCGTTCCCTGAAAACTCACCTCTTCAGGCAAGCCTATGATATTTAAGTTCTACATGCATAACCCTCCGAGGCACTTATGTATTATATTGCTTCCCTTCTGGACTTGTAACTGCTATTACTGGTGCCTGTCCTTATGTTTCCCCCCTATATCCCTATAGATTGTAAGCTTGCAGCAGGGCCCTCCTACCTCCAAGTCTGTCTGTTGTTACCCAGTTTGTCTTATCACTGTCTACTATTGTAAAGCGCAACGGAATCTGCTGCGCTATATAAGAAACTGTAAATAAATAAAATATATCTCACTTTGAAGTAAAACCCCACCCAAATCTAATTCTCTCTGCACAAGTAACATCTGCCCCCCTGCAGTGCACATGGTTTTGTCCATCTAAGAAGGATTTTGTCAGAGTGAACTAGAATAAGGCCCTTAGTGCGTTCACACTAGACCAGGCCTTGCCAACCTCGGCCCTCAAGGCGCACTAAAGCCCTGTACACAATAGGCGAGATTAGAAAAGATATCGCTTAGAAGGGCCTTCCTGAGCCATCTCTTGCAAACAAAAAGTCTAGTGTGTGTGCTCAATGTCGTTAACCATGCGCGTTCCTGCTAGTCATTATATAGTCACGACAGCATGCTCCTGAAGGGGACCACTGAAGGTATATAGTTTGTTCTGGATCTCTGAAGAGATCAAGAGAAATTTGTTAGGTATAGTGTTCATGCAGAATATCATCAAATGTGTACCAAGCTTAAGTTATATGCATTCATGCTGCAATGCATACAGTGTGCTGTGTTCTGCCGGATGTGCAGTTATACAGTGTACCAACCTGACTTCTCTAAGCAAAGTGATGTGAGAGAATATCGTGTCTGCTGTGAAATGATGGGTTAAGTCCTCATTTTATCGGAATACGCACCCCTATTCTCGTGCTCATCTTAGGTGACAGTTGGGTGAAATTTCTTGTGCCTTCTACCCCTGTGTTACATCCAAGAAATTCCCACACTGCAGTGAAGGCTTGGGCAGTACTCTGGAAGAAAGTAGCTGTGATGCTGCTATGGGCAATCATCTAATGCAGTGGTTCCCAACCCTGGTCCTCAAGTACCCCCAACAGTGCACATTTTCCAGGTCACCCGGCAGGTGCACTCATTATTCAGACGCATTTTAAAAGATCCACAGGTGGAGCTAATTATATCACTTGTGATTCTGTGTGGATACCTGGAAAACGTGCACTGTTGGGGGGACTTGAGGTCCAGGGTTGGGAACCACTGATCTAATGAGTCTACTGTGGCACTACTGGTCAGTACCTTCTAGTTGTGGGTGGATGTCTCTCTAAAGTAGACACACCACTTGGAAGTTGATCGCTTTCTGCCACAGATCGCACACGATGACTTCAGCATGGAGGCAGGCAGAATCACTATATGTGCAGCAAATACTAACGGAGTATTAATGCAGCATCATGAATATCTTTTCAGTGCACAAAGTGTCTCCAGCTTGTGTGCAGCTATGGCAAGGCATGCTGGGATGTGTAGTTTCACAACAGCTGGAGGGCCATAGTTTGGACATGCCTGGCATAGATACGATCCTAAAGGTTAATAGGCAACGCTCAAACATTCATTTGTACTGTACCTTACGGTGCCCATACACAGTTCCGATTTGCCCTGTTTTCATCTGATTACGATGTATCTGCCTAATATATAATAATGAAAAGTGCCCAAATCGGAGGTGTTTTATATCAGACCATATCCTATGCGCTTTCCTGTGCACATCGGATTGGAGCCTGGAGATTCTATGTGCAGCACATAAATCAGGATAAATCGGAATTGGAGGCGTCAGCGGTATATCACAGGTGCTTTTTACCACCTGTGATATATCGCACTTGATATAAAAATGGCACATCCAGTGCCAACTCTGATGGAAGCACTCCCAGGGAGCTGCTGGGGGAGCGTAAGGGAAATCAGGTACGACTTGTGCCACCATCAAGTCAGCCAAGTGTATGGGGGCCAACTGTGGCCTCTGTTCAGCCAATTTACATCTTCCCAAAGGAAGTTCTTTTTTTATTAAGGAATGCATATATCTAATATAGTATATCTATGTTCTTTCTGATGGTTTCTCAGCAATCCCTGATGTTTCTTTCTCCATCCAGGACAAAAGTTTTGAGTCTGCTCCCAGGATTAAGAAGAGCACCGGAATCCCTCGCAGCTTCATGGTTGAAGTGGAGGATCCCAATATGAAGGGAGCCATGCTTACAAACACTGGAAAATACGCCATACCAACCATTGATGCGTAGGTGTCCCACTCTGGGTGAATCACTAAAGAGCACCAGCACCTGTACTGTATAGAAGACCTCTTACATTTTCCTTATGCTTGCATTGCAGTGTGGCGTATGCTATGGGAAAGAAGGAAAAGCCCCCTTTTCTTCCCGAGGATCCGTCGTCCTCTTCTGAAGACGAGGACCCCATCCCAGACGAGCTGCTATGCATGATTTGCAAAGACATGATGAGCGACGCAGTTGTCATTCCCTGTTGTGGCAACAGCTACTGCGATGAATGTAAGTATTTTGGACAGACTTGATCAGCTCAATATTATGGCTGACCATGAGTATGTGGGTGACTGCCCCAGTTTATACACACAAAAGGCCTTCCTTTTGCCGTGTTTCATTATACTAAGGGTCATCCAGAACCCTGTTGATGCTACATCATGCGCGAAGCACTGAGGATCGGTACTTTACACATGAGCAGGACACGTTCTGTGCGTACACAAATAGGTCCTGTGATGTAGGAGCAAGATGGCAGCAGACTGTCAGTGATTGGCAGTCGTTTGAGGAACATTTAAGGGGGAGGGAAGAGGCCAGGTCTTTGGATGGAGAGTGCCCGCCTCTGGGACAGGTGTCTTTTGCGTCCCCATGGGTGCCGAAAGAAGCCCTATGGTGCGTGAGCGATCTGATGCCTTGTGTCCTTGGATGCAGCTCAGATCACTACTGCAAAAGGAGGCGTATGCGTGTAATAGATGCCTCCTGCTGCCTTCCCTTACAGAGAGTGATGGCCGCCCCAAACGCATCTGAAATGGAATCTGTCCCTATGTTCTGAAACAAATACAAGACCTATAAGCTTCGGCTGTATCACATATGGCAAAACCAAAATCCAGTCTTTGGTCAGGAAGTCATGAAGTCCAGAAAAAGGAATCCCAAGTCCTCTGAGCACACCATAAGAGAATATACAGATCTCATTGTGGCCATTTAGGACAGCGGGTCTCATGCTGCAGAGTCACTGGTTCTCCATGGCGCACACAATGTATGAAGGCAACAAGTGCAGTCCTTTCACCTACTGCAGGGGTGATTAGTAGAATGCCCTCCCAACTGGTTCAGCCAATACCAACTTGTTCCAATTGTTCCTCCTCTAGGTATCCGCACAGCGTTACTGGAATCTGATGAGCACACGTGCCCCACTTGTCATCAGAGCGACACCTCGCCAGATGCCTTAATCGCCAACAAATTCTTACGTCAGGTATTTCAAGACTGTTCTATGTATTCACTTTTTACAATCCTGTCTCCTAATCTATCCTGCTAAGTCACTTTATATTACAAATTATTGCTGTTTTTGGGCAGCGTACAAGGCAATTTTAACATGTGGCTGTCTTCCTGGACTATTTGAGTCTCAGAAATACCGACGATCATAATGATCAAATCCCGGTTATAACAGGCTTCAAAACGCATTGGGCAGAGGTCGGTGGGTTAGTACGTTGCGGTTCCTGGTGCATTATCCAGTGATGCAGACTCCTCACATGACTCCAGCTCTTCTTCTAGCCTTGGAGAGGACCGAACAACGAACCTGCCTACTAGAGAAGCCCCTTCTAACCACGCTGTATGAATAATGGAAGTGAAAGATAAGGGGGGGGGGGGGGGGGCTAAAGGGATTGTGTTCTCTTCTTGGCTCTACCATTTTGCTGATCATTTTCATTTATTTAATTTATGCTCAATGTAGGGTAATACAGATGACAGTTTCTTTTTTTTTACTTTAGGCAGTCAATAACTTTAAGAATGAAACTGGTTATACAAAGAGGATCCGCAAACAACAATCTGCTCCACGGCAGCAGGCTCCGCCACCATCTCGCAGTGCTCCTCAGCCAACACGTTCCTCTCGCCAGCAAGATCCTCTTATTGCCGCCACTACGACGACGACTACTGCACCAGCTACAACTCCTACCCCTCAAAGCACTGCTCCCAGCCACCCACCTGCACAAGCTAATCCTCCACCTCAGGCTGTGCCCCCTATAGAACCTACACCAGCACTACCGTTACCTGTCCACAGGGAGAGAGAAAGAGAACGAGAGAGAGAGAAGCCAGAGCCAGTGTTTCAGTAAGTTTGGGCAGCTGTTTGCAGCGACTCTGTAATGTTTTTACGTTTTAGGTCCCAGTCCTGTTAATTGTACGTCTGTTGTTGCTTATTATTTATTGCACATTCTTCTTAACGCGTTTCCTTTTTGTGTTTTTATTTCTCTCTCCATGTGATAGTCAAGAGAAGCGCGAAAGCTCCCGTTCTGCCTCCGTTCCCGTCACATCACCGAGTGGTTTACCGCTGCCAAACAACCTTCTCATTGGGGACAAAGTGAGTCTTTACCTGGCATAGAAACAGACGAGAGGCCCGAAGTGTGTGCTGGGAAAACTGTATTTTGTATAAATATTGTAACAGTATGCAGCTGATGATAGAAAAGAAATGGTAAATATGGCCAAATACCCAGGGGGGTGGGGGACCATTTAGATTTCTGCACATACATATGGAGCCACCCTCATCTGCTAATCCCTTACTGTATTGTATTGCAGCTGAGAACAATAGGCCTTGGCTCACCATGGCTATCCAGAGATGGCTAGATGAGGCTGGCTCCATCTGTATGCAAAATGGTAATGTTATGGTTCCGGGTATGGGTCATAGGGTCGACACTATGAAGGTCGACATACATTAGATCGACAGCTAAAGGTTGACACATGAAATAGGTTGTCATGGCGAAGGTTGACACAAGCATTGGGTAGATAATGGGAAGGTCCACATGAGTTTTTTCGCATTTTTTCACACCCCCCACACACACACACACACACACACACAAATTCAGTGTACCATGTCCCCCCGCTGCCCTTGCCATGCTTTGGGCACACTATTATATTCTCCCTCCACGCCCTAGTGGATGGTAAGAGATGAAATACCGCATGTCGGCTCGAAAAAAGTGAAAAATGCATGTCGACCTTTTGACATTGTCGACCTTAGCTATGACTACCTATTTCATCTGTTGACCTTTAGTGAACGACCTAATGTATGTCGACCTAGCGACCATTTTCCATAGCTCTTTTGTGAAAAATGACAACTGTGTGGCTGATTGAGCCCGGGCACATGTAGCTAACTGCCAGGTTCCCTTACTCTATCACTGCCCCTAGGTGTGTCCAGGTATAGTGCTGCTCACTCATTGCCTCCCTCCTTTTCTTCCTCAGCCCAGAGTAGGGTGTGGCCGTCTTTATCTTGTGCAATTGCTTTGTTTTTTTTATTTAAAATTTTTTAATGGAATTCCTGATTTATATTTTTCAGGGCTATCACGTTCCAGTGCTTGGGCAGATGCCGAATGTTACTCACTGCCTTCCCCCTCCAAGTAAGTACTTAACAATGTAAGAAAAGAACCGCACACTATCATCTGCTACTCTATTGGAAGTCATTGCCTTTATACTAACGGCCATATTATTTTCAAAGCTCCACTCATGAGGGCCAATATTCCGAGACCGACTGGGCCAAGACCTCATATGGGATGGGATGGGTAAGTGCTTTAATTTCGCCATAATATCACTTTGAGTGATACATAGATAAAAAATAAACTGTAATAAAGATTATTTTTGGAATACGTACCTCAAGCCTAATGCTAGTAGGAGTAAATGCCAATCCCGTTGTGGTAGTAAAATGTCAAGAATTTAACTTCATTACACATTTAAATATTTGTAGTATTGGTTTGCAGATGACAAAGTTATTTAGTGATAGCTAACCATTTTTCCCCCTTGTTTTGGTAATCGCCACAGCCGTGGGCGCCACCCACACAATGATCGTCCGCCAAGGAACCAAGGGCCTTCACTAGGGGCCACAGGACCAGTGTATGTTCCTCCTCCAGCACCTATGTTTCCGCCACCGCCACCACATGGTCTTCAGTTGCCGCCTGGTGTACCACCACCTCAATTCCCTCCACAATTCCCTCCTGGACAGCCACCAGCTGCAGGTTATAATGTTCCACCACCAGGATTTCCTTCAGCTCCTGCTACAGTGTCTGCTCCATGGGTCTCTCCAGCAGTTCAGGCAGCGCACACCAATGCTCTTCCGGCACAGTCACTGGCGCCTCCTCTGTCCAAAGAGGAGTTTTATAGAGAACAGCGTCGTTTGAAAGAGGAGTGAGTGATTAACATGACTTTTCATCAAGAATAGTTAAAAAAAACGTTTTTCAAATGTACACTTTTTCTTTGTAAATTGACAACAGTATTAATATTAGGTTAGGTTCAAAAGTGTTGGGTTCTACTCAGAGCCGGATTTAGACCTTGTGGGGCCCTAGGCAAAATTCCAGTTTGGGGCCCCCTTCCCTCCTAAAATTTACAGCACTATATTTTCCCTAAAACCGTAACAAACCACTACATCAATCCTAATACCCTATACGCAATATCTTAACCCAAACCCATATATATATATATAAATATATATATATATATACATATGCAACACCAAGCTTAATACCCTAAGTACTCATTACACACCTTCCTCCTCTCAGTAGTACTCGTTACACACCTTCCTCCACTCTGTAGTACTCGTTACACACCTTCCTCCACTCTGTAGTACTCGTTACACACCTTTCTCCTCTCTGTAGTACTCGTTACACACCTTTCTCCTCTCTGTAGTACTCGTTACACACCTTCCTCCACTCGGTAGTACTCGTTACACACCTTCCTCCACTCTGTAGTACTCGTTACACACCTTCCTCCACTCGGTAGTACTCGTTACACACCTTCCTCCACTCGGTAGTACTCGTTACATACCTTTCTCCTCTCTGTAGTACTCGTTACACACCTTTCTCCTCTCTGTAGTACTCGTTACACACCTTCCTCCACTCGGTAGTACTCGTTACACACCTTCCTCCAGTCGGTAGTACTCGTAACACACCTTCCTCCAGTCGGTAGTACTCGTAACACACCTTCCTCCACTCGGTAGTACTCGTAACACACCTTCCTCCACTCGGTAGTACTCGTAACACACCTTCCTCCACTCGGTAGTACTCGTTACACACCTTCCTCCACTCTGTAGTACTCGTTACACACCTTCCTCCACTCGGTAGTACTCGTTACACACCTTTCTCCTCTCTGTAGTACTCGTTACACACCTTTCTCCTCTCTGTAGTACTCGTTACACACCTTCCTCCACTCGGTAGTACTCGTTACACACCTTTCTCCTCTCTGTAGTACTCGTTACACACCTTTCTCCTCTCTGTAGTACTCGTTACACACCTTCCTCCACTCGATAGTACTCGTTACACACCTTTCTCCTCTCTGTAGTACTCGTTACACACCTTCCTCCACTCGGTAGTACTTGTAACACACCTTCCTCCAGTCGGTAGTACTCGTAACACACCTTCCTCCACTCGGTAGTACTCGTAACACACCTTCCTCCACTCGGTAGTACTCGTAACACACCTTCCTCCACTCGGTAGTACTCGTAACACACCTTCCTCCACTCGGTAGTACTCGTAACACACCTTCCTCCACTCGGTAGTACTCGTAACACACCTTCCTCCACTCTGTAGTACTCGTAACACACCTTCCTCCACTCTGTAGTACTCGTAACACACCTTCCTCCACTCGGTAGTACTCGTAACACACCTTCCTCCACTCGGTAGTACTCGTAACACACCTTCCTCCACTCGGTAGTACTCGTTACTCCTTATACCTGTTCCACCACACAGTAAAGCTCCATATGTATGTTCTGCCACACAGTAACGCTCCTTCTACAACTTATGTCACAAAGTAAGGGAAGGGGGCAGAGGTATAAATGGGAAGGGAGCAGTGGCACTTATTGGGGAGTGGGCATAGGGATTTATGGGAAAAAGGCATAGGCATGTATGGGGAGGGGACAGTGCGAGAGACTGCATGGGATAAGGAGACTATGAGAAGACTGCAGGAGAAAGGGGGACTACTGCTGTGTTGTGGGGGCTTATGGGGAGGAACCTGTCTGTAAGAGGGGTTTCCCAGGAGAGGCCTTCTGGCCATGCTGCAGGCACTGTTGATTCTAGATGCTGCATCAGAGAAGCAGTTTATAGTCTTTTTCGTTGGAACCTCAGGCCCCCCTCTACGTTCCCAGGCAGCATACAGGTGTCACCACCTAAACCCTTCTGATGGCAGCCCTTTCTGTATCTGCCGGTCAGCCCCTTCTCATGTTATATATGAAATAGTCGTACACTGCAGCAGCCTGATGCTGTCACTGACAGCCGGTAGACAGCAAAGGAACCTTCCTGGATGTTAGGTTCATGTATACATAGGCATGTATACAAGGCGCACCTAGGTTACCTTGTGGTAAATCTAGCCCTGAATCTATTTAGTAAAGTGGATTTGTAGCCCATATGTAATATGCACTTTGGATGGTTTTCTTTCAGAGAGAAAAAGAAATCTAAACTTGAAGAATTTGCAAATGATTTTGCTAAGGAACTATTGGAATATCAGAAAATTCAAAAAGAACGGAAGAGATCATATTCAAGGTGAGAGGAGGAATACTGTGGTTTTTCTCAAGAGTAGATTTACTGATGGGTAGAGCCATGTATCTGTCCTTTATTATAGGAAAATAAAAGGGCCCTATATGTGTTCTCTATTTAATCTTTTTTTTTTTTTTTTTGGTTGTCTTTCAAAGGTCCAAATCTCCGTACTCTGGATCCTCTTACTCCAAAAGTTCTTATTCATATTCCAAATCAAGATCAGGTTCTTCGAGGTCGCGTTCCTACTCTCGTTCCTTCAGCAGGTCACGGTCCCGGTCTTTTTCAAGATCGCCTTCATACCAGAAGAAAGTTCACGGGAAAGGGCGAGCTTACCGTTCTAGGTCCCGCTCTCATGGATATCCTCGTTCCAGATCTAGGTCTCCGTACAGGAGATTCCAGTCACGATCTAGGTCCCCTGTGTACAGGCCACCTTCCCCTAACAATAAGAGACTGCTTCAACAAGTTGAGGGTGAGCGGGAATACCGCTACCGTGAGTTCCCTCCATATGAAGTCAAAGCTATGTATGGTCGGCAGCCTGATCTAAGAGAGACTTATGAAAAGGAAACCTACAGAGAGTGGGAACGAAACTGCAGAGACTGGTGTGAGAAGTATTATAAAGGATGTGCAGTTAATACTATGCCAAGACAAAGGTCACCTATCAATAGGGAAAATTTCCCTGAGAACAGATTTGTTCTTCCACCACAGGCCCGCAGGGAACATTCTCCTTATAATCGTGGCCATAGAGACAATTATCCTCCACCGTTGATGCCTCGATTGCGACCTGTTGCCGGTAATTATCAGGAAAAGCTTTTGCCACGTGATACTCATGTCATGAAGGATTCTAGAAAATCTAAAGAAAGGGAGCTTTTCGTGTCATCTAGTGACTCCAGGGGAAACAAACATAAGAAACATCGCAAGAGAAGAAAAGGGGAGGAAGGTGAAGGCTTGCCTAAAGCTGTCTCAGACTCCTCTAGAAAACATAGAGACTCGCATGGTGATGATGCCAAAAGGCTTGAGCCAGTCTTTGTACCCACAAGTAAAGATGATGCCACCCCAGTGAGAGACGAGCCCATGGATGCAGAGTCCGTTGCTCTCAAACCTCTGTCAGATAAGGACAGACGGGAAAAACCCAGAGTGAAATCTGAGAAGACCAAACGCAGAACTGATAGTAACCAACAGAAGAAGGAAAGTTCCTCCAAAGTAGTAAAGGCTGAAAAAAGCAGTAGTGAAGTAGATAAAGTGAAACATGCTGGACATGAACCACCTCTAAAGAAGGCCAATGACGAGGCTCCAAAAAATGAGAACGTAAAACATGGCACGTCGCAAAAAGAAGACAAATCCGTTTTGCTTCCACGCAAAGTCACTGTTAAGACAACGAAGGACAATCAGGATAATAAACAATCAAAGGACGAGAAGAGCAAAAAAGATCAATCAAAAGACTCAAAGACT
Source organism: Crinia signifera (assembly GCF_055691185.1). Lineage (NCBI taxonomy): Eukaryota > Metazoa > Chordata > Amphibia > Anura > Myobatrachidae > Crinia > Crinia signifera. Next base: position 43,214,595 of record NC_139223.1, read on the forward strand.
CAAGACAAACCTCTGATTAAAGATGAAAAGTCAAAGAAGGCAGAAGAAAAATCCAGAACGGAGGAGTCCAAGCCTGAAAAACGCAAGCGAAAAGCCGATGATAAAATTACAGACAAAGAACTGGAAAAGACGAATGTTAAAAACTCAACAGCCGAGACCACAGAGACTGCAAAGCTGCCCCCTTCAAAAGTGAAGATCGAGTCTGAGATTGCAAAACCCGAAAGACCCCCAGAAAGGGATAAAATTACTGCCACTGCGCCAGCTGCGAAGAAGATCAAACTGAACCGTGAAACTGGAAAGAAAATTACAAACACTGAGGTTGCTGGAGGATCAGAGGAAGCACAGGGGAAATGTGACCCTACCATCATTACCAAGAGCAAACCAGAGCGTGCTAAAGGGAAACTAAAAAAGAAAGTTCCTGCTCCTGATGGTTCTGGCTCCACATTGGTTGACTATACTAGGTAAGAAGTGCTTCATGTTTGGTACCATTAGAGAAGAAAAGAAGTCTGGGTACTCTTTACTTAGTTGGGCGCCCGTCGCGGTCATCGCGGGTACATTTATGTCTGGCCGCGACGCGACCGACGCGATGCCCGCGATTTCCCATTGAAACCCATGTTAAACATGGAAATCGTGTCGGTCGCGTCGCGGCCGGCCATAAATGTACCCGCGATGCCCGCGACGCGATGCTCCCGATTTACCATAGGAATCAATGTTAAAAGGCACGATGGACCCGATTTTACTGTTAAATGGCTCAATGGACCCGATTTGGCCATAGGAATCAATGTTAAATGGGCCATAGAGCCCATTAACCCTTAAATGTCCCCCCAAATTTTTAACGCCACCCCACGATCCACGCCAACCCGAAGCGTGGCGAGCGCAGCGAGCCCGCGAGGGGCGGCGGTACGCCTCCTCCGACCTTTTCATGCCCTACTATCCACTAGGGCGTGGAGTGAGAATATAATAGTGTGGCGAGCCCGAAGCGTGGCGAGCGGACGCGGATACCTTCACAGTTATACGCGTCCCCTCGCAGGCTTCACAGGTGTCCGTGGCGACGCCGACACCTGTGAAGCCCGCGAGGGGACGCGTCTACCTGTGAAGGTATCCGCGTCCCCTCGCGGGGCTCGCTGCGCTCGCCACGCTTCGGGCTCGGTGGCTTGCTGCGCTCGCCACACTATTCTATTCTCACTCCACGCCCTAGTGGATAGTAAGGCATGAAAAGGTCGGAGGACGCGTACCGCCGCCCCTCGCGGGCTCGCTGCGCTCGCCACGCTTCGGGTTGGCGTGGATCGTGGGGTGGCGTTAAAAATTGGGGGGGACATTTAAGGGTTAATTGTGCCTATTTGGGCTCTGTGGCCCATTTAACATTGATTCCTATGGCCAAATCGGGTCCATTGAGGCATTTAACAGTAAAATCGCGGTCAATCTGCCTTTTTAACATTGTTCCCTATGGGAAAATCGCGGTCATCGCGGGCATCCCGATTTACCCGCGATGACCGCGATTTTTACCCCCGACGTCCGCGATTTCAATCGCTGGCGCCCATCTAGGTAAAGAGTACCGAAGTCTGTGTGCTCACCCTTTTCCTGATTTGAGCACTGATTTTCCTTTACTCTCTGTGACTCACCTCCACTTGCCCCTACCCAAAATGTCTATTCACTATACTTGAGAGATATCACAATTCATTCTTCTGATGTATAATCCCCATTTGAAGCTGTGAGCACTATGTGGTGCCTTTAACAATTGATGGTGAAATCTGCTGATGGTTGAGGTAGCTTTAAATCATAACCATATGGTTTATACAGTGTATAAACTTCTGTGTTAAATCCTTATTTGTAGGTAAAGGGGGGGGGGGGTATTTAATCCAGGGTTCTGACTGTCGGAACATCCCGACAGTCGGAATCCCGTGACGTTTTTTATTCTTCTGACTGTAACTCGAAAAGCCAGAACTCAATATTCCAGCTGTTGTGTGTCGGAAAGTGTGCGGATAGGCAAAAACGACCGCAGATTGTCGAAAAACACCCTTGAATTCGACAGTTTGCGTCCGTTTTCGCCAAAACAGATCTGACACTGTCATTAATGGCAGCATTGAATAGGCGAGCGCCGATATTTCCCCTGTCGGGTGGTGCAGATTGAATACCTCCTACAGACTCAATCAATCTTTTGATAGGAGCGCTAGTTTAATACCATGCTGTTCAGTCGAAACCATAATACCAACAATATAGCAGTTTGTATAGATTTTCCTTAATCCTCACACATATTGATCTGGAGGCAGCATTTTTCCAAATTTCATACCATTCTTTGGAATCTATAGAGTGTCCTAAATCTCATTCCCATGCTAGGTCATGAAAATCTCGAGTAGAACCTGAGTTCTAGTGAATAAATTATAGATATTAGTCCTCTCGTGGATGATCGTTTCCAGCAGATATATTCAAAAGAAGTTATTGGTCTAGCAGTGAGAACTGTTATAATTTTTTTGAGCGGAAGTGTCTAATTTGCAGATATCAAAAGAAATCTGTGGTTGGGATTGCTGGTCCCGAATGTCCGAGAACTAAGGAAAATTGGTATCACTGGTTATATCGTTCAGATAATATTTTCAAGTATCCATTTAGTAAAGGAAGAATTACAAAGACCAGGGGGAAAATCTGGGTTATGAAACAATGGGATCACCAGTACTGCAGTTTCAAAGCACACATTCTCCCTCCTCATAGTAAATCACCTGTCCCTTCTTCCTGGTAGCTACTCTCTGGTCCGGTGCACTGATTGAGGTCTCCACACACACACTGCAATTTGTTATTTTATTTATTAACAGTTTTTTATATATCGCAGCATGTTTCGTTGCACTTTACAATCTTAGTTGAAGAAGCTGCTACCACTGCTCTGCTGTCTCTTACACTACATGAAGTGGTGTCCGCTCTAGTATATCAAAAATGGGGGTTTCTGGGGGGTTGGTCTCAAGTATAGCATTAAAACATAGGGGTATTCAATCTGGATTTCCAACTGTCGGAATCTCTGGCCGTTTTTGGTCCTCTCCACTGCAACTCGACAGTCGGAATTCAATGTTCCGAGTGTCGGAAAGTCCAAGGACAGTTGAAATCGGCCGCGGATTAACAAAAAATGGCCGTGAATTCCACAATCCGAGGCCTTTTGCGACAAAACAGATCCAACTTTTCTTTTTATAAATCGGATCTGTTTTGTTGGGAACTGCCTTCCATGTTGTTGGAAACAACAGCATTGGTTAGGCAATTGATGTTCTTTCCACCGGCAGAAATAGCAGCCACGATTGAATACCCCCCTTAGACTGTAGTGCCGGAGTTTGAGAACTACTGATTTAGACTTTTCTATGTAATGTTAACTTTGGGATATGTCATTTCATATTGTGTTATTTTTGTTATAAGTTTTCTATTGTTTTTGTAATTTTTGACTCTTCTCTTTACACAGCACAAGCTCCACCGGTGGAAGCCCTGTCCGCAAAGCTGAGGAAAAGCAAGACATCAAGAGAACCGTTATTAAAACAATGGAGGAGTACAACAATGACAGCACAGCTCCTCCTGAAGATGTCATTATAATGATCCAAGTTCCACAGTCAAAGTGGGACAAGGATGATTTTGAGTCTGACGACGATGTTGATGCCAAGAACTCACAGGGAACACCTAACACTGGGAAGCCAATGAGCGTCATAACAAAACCAATGTCTACTGTAATTCTGCCAGAGAGAGAGCCAGGTTCTTTGGATAAACCCAGACCAATTAGAGAGCCGGCAGTTGAGGGCACAACAGAGCATGCCAAGTCCACAAAGGATACATCGGTCTCTCTAGTCAAAAATAGAATAAAGGATAAGGATAGCCCAGCTGCTGAAAGGGAAGCTTCCGATAAAAGAAAAGGAAGCTCCCAGGCTGATAGCAATTCTGATCGCAGCCAGCAGTCTTCTAAAGAAAGGATATCTGAAAAGCCCGAGCCAGTTCGCAGCACATCCAGCAAAGATTTCACCCCTACACGTGAGAAAAGGTCTGATCATGCAAACAGTAAAGACCGAAAATTGGAGCATGAAAGCAGAGAGAGGAAGCAAGAGCATGACAACAGGGACAGAAAGATCGATGAGAGCAGAGAAAAAGAGAAGAAGAACGAGCATGACAAGAAGCAAGAGTCTGATAGAGACAAGAAGACGGAAAATGACAACAAGGAACGGGAAAGGAGGCAGGAGCATGATGGGAAAGACCGAGACAGGAAGCAAGAGCATGATAGAGACAAAGACAAGAAGCCTAAACATGACAATAAGGTGGAAGAGAAGAAACCAGAGCATGATAGCAAAGATAAAAAGTCTGAACATGACAACCGCGACCATGGAGGTTCCAAGAGAAGAGATGAGAGGAGGAATGAGTCTCCGGTGAGGAGCAAAGACTCCTCTTCTAGTTCGCAAAAAGTAAAAGTTAGAGAAACATCCATTGAAACCACTAAAAAAGTTAAAGGGGACACTAAGAGTAGCAGCCATAGTCCAGGGCAAGAGCGAAGACCAAAGTCTGATAAAAAAGCATTGGACGCTAAACGCCCAAGAAAAGACCAAGCATCTAACGACAAAAGCATTGAAAGGGGAAGGGAAAAACTTGTCTCCAAATCAAAAACCACTGAAGACTTGAGTGACAAAAAATCACCACACTCCAAACGTTCCCCACCAGAGACAAAAACTGACAAAGAAGCTGGTGAGAAGGACACTGCAAAGACGAAGGTACCTCAAAGCCGATCAACACGGCTCTCTACAGACCTAACAAGAGAGACGGATGAAGCTTCTTTTGTGCCCGATTACAACGAAAGTGACAGTGAGGCCTCCATTAAACAAGATGATGTTCTAACACAAGACGCTCAGGAAACCAAAAACAAGGACACCGAACCCATGGATACTACCGAAGCAGGTGATACTAACTTACTCACTACCGCCCCAAGCAGTCCAACTGCCAGTCATACCCACAGCCCAGAGGGTACACTCAGCCGCAGCAGTAGTGCCAGCTCAGCAGGCAGCCAAGACCGAAAGAAAAAGAAGAAGGAAAAGAAGAAACATAAGAAGCATAAGAAACACAAGAAACATAAGAAGCACACCGGTAACGAATCAGAGACTGAAAAGAGCCAGAAACACAAACACAAAAAGAAAAAATCCAAGAAAAGCAAAGACAAAGAGACTGAGAAAGAGGAGGTGAAGACCAAACCTCCAACCCCCTTGTAATGTGGCTACAAACAGCAGGGAAGAACTTGACCCACATCACCTGTATTAATTTGTTATTTTCCATGTAATGTAAACAATATTGCTGTGTAAATAATTGGAAACTGTGCCACACCTAATATATTGATTATATGAGTTTTACATAAGAGCTTTATAAAGAACGTTTTTGTACAGAACTCTGTGTGTTGTGCACAATGGAAATTCTTTGGGTTACTTTTTTTATTATTTATCTCCTTGGCATTTTGCATTTGTCCATCAATTAGGTGGATAATTATGTACTGTGAAAAAAAATCCCTCTACGTTTTAGCCTCATTTATGTTGATATTTGCTAAATTGGAGCATCAGTCACCCTTTGTCCAGAGCCCTGAGCCGTTCACACCTTCAATAACTTGCACTGTCAAGTCTTGGAATAAGATTTTTTTTTTATTGTTTTACTTAACTGTTTCTTATGTCATTTTCGTCCAGATTTATCAGCAGAAGCCATCTTCTCCATGCCAATAAAAAAAATATATAATATTTATATACGTATATAAATTCAGCTGTGTTGAGGATTCTTTATTTTAATATGTATATATTTACATAAAGAAACCTCAACACAGCTGAATTTAGCCACCCTTATAAAGTCAGCAAGATGGATGTGTGGCGTGTGAGTGCATTTCCTATGTACAAGTTATTTCTGCCACAGGTGACGGTTTAGAGATCTGGTTATGATTTTTTTTTTTCATCATGTGAAAGCGAAAAGCATTATCTTGTTCCATCATGCCCGGTTAAGAACATTTTATTTGGTGTTGATCACAGGCTTCCACGGAGAAATTAACCCTCGAGTAAGTATTTTTTATGAATATGAAGCAAGCAGCCTTGTGTCGCCCTATCTGCTTTCTGTATATGAACAGACAGGCTTTCCCTTCAGCCGATCCTGGCGGTATTACATTGACTAATGTGGTGCAATGCATTAGAAATGGCTTTATGGGAGAAAATAATGTATATTGCACTGAAGCGTTCTTCTGCCTGAGGTAATCAGTCAAAGGCGAGAAAGGGGAAGCGCTGCGGACTTAGGAACTGAGACGCCAAATTCAAAAGGATGTGGTAGAATGTTGAATCATTTGTTACATGTATAAAGCAGACTGACTTGCAAGCAGGCTGCACCCTTTCCTGCTTTAGCTGCATGTTGCAGTATTACATATACGCCACACATCCTGGGGAATGTAACAAAGTTTGGTTATGGTGGCCAAGCTTTGGAAAATGAATACACTGGTAAAGTTGAAGTCCTCGTCCTATCAAACGCTGCTTTTGATGCCTTTGCACTTTTTTTTTTTTAAACAGGTACTTTTTCGGAGGAAGGTTTTTGTGCTTTTTTTTTGGTTCCCATCCCAATTGGCACTATGCAGACAGTACTCAAATGGCATCATATCCCCCCTTGTCTGAAATATTTCTTTATGTAAGCATTAAAAATAATAGCAACCCTACCTCAAGAAAAAGTGGTGTAAATTTTTTTTCTTGTGAATAAATGACAATGAATTTAACTTTTTTTTTTTGTGACTTCTGATTTAAGCTGGAATGTAGATATTTTTACATGAGGTTTTTATCCCTCCTCAAAAGATTATAAATGAGTAAAGGGCAATAAACGGGAAAACATAATTTGTATTACCACCAAAGAGTAACGTACCTTCCAAGTAATGGGGCACGGTGCTTACAGCTCAGTACAGAGGTCAAGGTTCACACAGAAAACGTGAAGAACCCATCGGTTTTGGAAAGGGGTTTTTACATTAAGGGCAGAAAAAGCGGAACACCTGAGATGCTGTTCCTTATAAGAATTGCTATGAAAGGGGTTTAATTCGGGTGCCGGATGACTGCCTGACGGGGGGAATCCTGACGTTGGAATACCGACTGCCAGTGCTCCGACAGGGGGGATCCTGACTGACAGGCTATTCTCCCTTATTCTTCCATAGAGGGAGAATATAACCTGTGGGGAGCCACTGAGCCCGCAAGGGGCTTCTTTGCACTCGCCCTCCTGTCGGAGCATCGGCATTAGGGATTCTGACGTCGGGATCTCCCGTCGGGCAGTCATACCTCACCTGTTTAATTCCGGGTGCTTATCTGATTCATATTTTGGGGTAAGGCAGTGTCTCCATCTTCTTGGGAATCTGTGCTCCCCTCTTATGGTTCAACGCAATAGAATTTATGGTGGAACTTGATCTATCGGAATGGGATCATTGGGTAGACCTCATGTTGGATGACAGTCATTAGGTTGACACTGTTAGGTCAACATATTGCAAGGTCGACACATGCATTAGGTCGACGGTTCAAAGGTTCGACATGGGGTTTTTCACTATTTTTTGTTCTGGATTTCGACACAGTCAACATGGACACAGTTATAAGTGCACGACGTGCGCTCACCATGCTTCGGGCTCAGCACACTATTTTATTCTCCCATCACGCCCTAGTGGATGGTAGGCCATGAAATACCGCCTGTTGGGTTTTTCACTGTCAAAAAAACAGTGAAAAACCCCATGTCGACCTTTTGACTGTCGACGTAACCCATGTCAATCTAACGCATGTGTCGACCTAGAACCATGTCGACCTAGACACCTGTTCATCCTTCCTGTATGTCGACCTATCTCCCATAGCCACTAGACAAAACATTTTCGTGTTCCAATTATAATGCCATGTAATGAGACTGCCTTCCTTAAAGTGCGCAAATCAAAATTCTACACCATAAAAGCTGGCTCACCTAATATTCTTGGTTCCAAGTTCCTACTATAAGGTATTGGAAAGTGACAATAAAAAATTCGGATGGACTACAAAAAAATGGTGGTTTCCGCTGCATGTAAGCCATCATATTCATAGGTTGCGGAATCACCCATTTTCAAGGCATGAAGTAATGATCTAATGCAGTGCTACTCAACCTCGGTCCTCAGGACCCCCAACAGTAAACTTTTCCAGGTCACCAAGCAGGTGTATTCATTATACACTGACACGTTTTAAAAGACCCACAGGTGCGGCTCATTACTTCACTTGTGATTCTGTGTGGATACGTGAACTGTTGTGGGGGGGGGGTGTTGAGAACCACTGATCTAATGGAAAGAGCACAGTCGCTGCCTTAGCTACAACTAGGCTGTGGGGGGGGGGGGGGGGGGGGGGGGATGATATCTGACCGGTGCACTGGCGTTCCAGCCCAAAGACTTGCCACAGTCACTGCACATTTCCAGTTCTGGCAGAAAGAATCTAGGGCTAAATTAGTGCGGTTTTGTGAGGGGTAGATGTCATGTAATGTATCGCACCAATTTAGTAACCACCAGTTTAAAGGCTTGGTTTATTTATAAGAAACATTCTAAAGAATAAATGGCACAGAATAGATATTAAATCCACAAATAAGGTAAATGTTTGGTAAAAGAATAAATCGATTTGTTGGGATGCTAGGTGGCAGATGCGCAAAATACTTGTTGCAAAACTCGGATACACTAGAAAAATAAAATTGATAGGAGTAAATGGGAAGGAAATGGGAGCGTGTCTGATGTAACTAGTGCAATGTGTATCCAAGAGCTAGAGTAGGATTTCTTTCTGTCCATAAAGAAATATCAGGCAGTGTTAAGGCCCATACACACTGGGTGATTTTCAGCTGAAAGCCACTCATTTGGGGGCAGATGTATTAAGCCTTAACAAGAGATAAATGCAAGTGTGATAAGGAGAGATAAACGCCCAGCCAATCAGCTGCCAACTGCCATGTCACAGGCTGTGTTTGAAAAAAAGTCAGTGAGCAGGTGATTGGCTGGACGTTTATCTCTCCTCATCACACTTGAAGTTATCTCTTGTTAAGGCTTAATACATAGTTTGAGCTGCTTTCAGTTCAAAAGCCGCCCAGTGTGTATGGCCCAGGTTGATGTGCTCTCACATAATCGCTGGCCACCGGTATTACCAGCAGATGAGCGGTGGGATGGATGGCTTTCCATAGTGTCCCGCATGGGAAAGCCATCCATCCTGGGGGAAATCAATTGGATGGGTGAAATTTGCTTGTGTGTATGCACAGTGATTTTCAGCTCAGCCATTTTCCCCCTTTATCGCTCTGTATACACCCTGGGCAAAATGGCAGTGTGTGTATGCACCTTTAGATGCAGCTACATTGATGGGTTAAGGTCAAGCTTGGTTTTGTAATAGGGCACAAGCAAATATACTGCTGCTGTATGTCTGTATTGATTGTACCCCAGCTACCTAACACATAGTTATATGTTTTAACCTGTAGGGCAGGCATTCCCAACCACGGTCCTCAAGGCCAGCGCAGCCGAGAGGTATGTTGGGCCCCGGTAAATTTCTTGGGGTGTGGCCAACTCCCACAATTAGGCCATGCCCCCAAAGTGTTTAGGCGGTGAAAGCACACTTTAAAGTCGATGCGGGTGTTCTTGTAGCCCCCCCCCCCTCCCCCCTCAGCAGCAGCACATACCTACAGCATGTGCTGTGCTCAGTCAGCATGAGCTCTCACACTGTCAGTGAGATGCTCATGCTGAGCCTGCTGTCAGCACAGCACATGCTGTAGGTGTGTGCAGCACGGGAGGGATGGAGGGGTAAGGGGGGGGGGGGTGGACCAGGGCCCCTCCAGCAAGCCTGGGCCCGGGTAATTAGTACCTGCTCCCCCTCCCTCTCGGCTGCCCTGCTCAAGGCACTCTAAGGCCCATACGCACTAGAAAATTACCTTTCCAATCTAGCTGGTTAAAATGAAAATCTGGAAATTTCTGGGAACAAATTACAATCGACCGTTTGCTCACAAACACTGGAATCTGCATAAAGGCCCATACACACTAGAACAGTGGTCGCTCATGAGCGACTGGTAGCTTGTGGCAGCGATCTGGGTGACTCGACCACTCTGCAGAGGCCTGACGCCCGTCCCTCCATTACCCACCGCTTCCTTTCTCCCTCTGAGGGGAGGAGAGCGCATCGCGTGTCTCTCCTACCCCTCACTATGCATCCCTGTGACTGGGCCGGCATCCAATCAGGAGCCAGCCGCAAGCTTTGATTGGTCGACGGCACAGTCACAGGGAAGGGGGGGGCATGCGCTGCGCTGTGCTTTCCTCCCCTCTGCATCATGACAGCACTGCAGGGGAACGCCAGACTGTCCTCTCCCTGGCAGCAACAATGAGTGCTGCTGCTGGGAAACTGGCACTGTGGGGGCATACCAGTTTATGGCACTGTGGGAGTAGACCTGGCACTATTGGGGGCATATGTGTATCACACACCCTTTTTCATTGGCCACACCCCATGTGGCTACACCTGTTTTTTGGTGCGTGCACACAGTACAGCCAGAGTATTTATTTAGAATGGCACCATAATCAGGCGGGCATTGTTTATCTGGCAGTACTGGGGGGCATTGTGTTATTGGCATTACTCTGGGTGTTGGGGGCATTGTGTAACTGCCACTGCTGGTGGCATGTGTATATATGGCACAGGGTCTATTCAGAGAGGCTGGTGGGCATGGTCACCAGCTTTCAGAGCGCATATTGGACATGGCAGTGTGTGGCATTGTGTCTGGGGCATTGCGGTATATGGCATAATGTGTCAGGGGCATTACAGTGTGTGGCATCATTTGTAAAGGGCATATTTAGATTATTATGCAGATTTTTATTTATTTATTCTAGTAGCTCTTCAGGCGGTTTATTTTGTCTCGAGTAGCTCACGCCCCAAAAAAGGTTGGAGAGACTAACCCCCACTCTCCGCTCATCTCATTGTTAAAGATATTGACATCTTCCGGATATACAGGTCAATCTGCCAATATTGCTGATGCCATTTGCACCCATCTTTTAGTGTGGATGCACAATATCTTTCATGATCCGCTCAAGCTAAATTGTTCACTAATATCTTTTCTTTTATATCTTCTAGTGTGTATGTGCCTTAAATTGATCAATTTGTCTGTAGGACCAATTTGTGTCTATTTTCCATGTTTAGAAGCAAATGGTCATTTACACCCCAAAATGTCCAGATTTTCATTCCAACCAGCCAGATTGGAAAGATAATATTCTAGTGTGTATAGGCCTTTTAAAATGGAAAGCAGACACAAACTGGTCCTACACTCAATTTATGCAGATGACCGCTTTTGTTCATTTTCCAGCGTTTGGGAGCAAACGGTTGATTGTAATTTGTTCCCAGAAATTTCCAGATTTTCATTCCAACCAGCCAGATTGGAAAGATGATCTTTTAACGTGTATGATATCCAGGCTTGAGAACAGGTGACTTAATTAGTACCTGAGTGATTCTGATTAAACCATCTCTGCTGATACCTGCACTGTTGGTGTGCCTTGAGGACCTTGGTTGTGAATGCCTGGTGTAGGGGGTTCTGATCAGTAACAAATAATCAAGGCTGCTCGCTAACCCAAAATCTACATATTAGGCCACAATCAAGGTCTCCCTTAGTACATACATTATTTACACCTGGACAGGTCTGTGGTGCTAGCAGAAATGAATGTTGGGTACTTATGTAGTATCTGGGCTGCTGATTTTCTGATTGTATGCCTTACCTTAAGGCATACAATCAGATGCGATTCGACGCGATTTTCTGCAAAATTGCATTGAATCGCATGCGATGCGATTTTGTATAGGATTCAATGTTAACAAGGTCCTGTTCATTTCCCCACTATCCAAGTGGGCATAGAGTTGATTTTATAAAGCGTGGCGAGCGCAGCTTTCTTAAAAAGTATTCTGTGTCCCCTCGCGGGGTTTGCTACGCTCGCCAAGCTTCGGGCTCGCCACAGGTTTATATCCAACTCCATGCCCACTTGGATAGTGGGGAAAGGAAAATGACCCCTTTTTCCCATTGAATCCTATGGAAAAATCGGGACCATCGCATACGATTTGTTCGCATGCGATGCGATGCTACCGATCCGACCAGATTTCTAAATCGGACGCCCAGATACTACATAAGTACCGAATGTTGAATTTACTATGCAGTGCTTTTCAGAACCATAACGTCTTTGCATAGACACCTGGAAAGCAGGAATGGGGAACCTTCATCTCTCCAGCTGCAGTTGAACTAGGGATGAATGCAGGGGGGACCAATGGATCCTTCTCTACACTGGGATCAAGATGGAGGACCGGGTCCGGCCGCCACTGGTGCTGCCTCCAGATGGCCAGTGGCACTGAAAATGCAGGTAGCTGCTAAAGTCTCCAACGACGGAGAGCTGCGAGTGGCCAGCAGCAGAGGAGATCCCGGCAGCTCCTGCAGCATGCTCTTTTGCTGATCTGGAGCTGCGGGGTTTTGGTGCAGCTATCGTTGGTGGCGAGGAGATGCCTGTATTGTGCAGAGGTGGAGGGCAGGGTCCAGCCGCTGCTGAGGTTCCCGGGCGGCCGATAAAGGGTGACTTCCGTGCGGCTGAAGGAAGCAGCAGGCATGGGGGAGAAATGCCGCTGGACACCAGGAAGCGATGAGGCCCAGGAGCTAAGGGGCAGTCGGGATCCTGACAGTCATTTACCCGATGTCGGGATCCCGACTGTCAAATCTCTGACAGACGGTTGCCCGACGGCCACCGGCTTTTCTCCCTCATGGGGGTCCACGATCCCCATAGAGGGAGAATAGAATAGGTGGCGAGCGTAGCGAGCCACTGTGCCCGCAGCGTGGCGAGCGCAGTGAGCCTGCAAGGGGCTTTGATGTGCTCACCATGCTGTCTGAGTCCGGCCAGTCGGGATCCCGACTGTCGGTACCCTATACCACACCCCGCTGCTGCGCTACTGCACATGCCATTGAAGTTGTCTGTAAATCGGCAGACTTACAGACAGACTTCAACGGATATGCGCAAAAAATTTATAATAAATCATGTTAACAAAGATAAGCATAGTAATACTTTCATTAAATGAATGGTCATTCCTTCCTGGTACACAACACTACTTTATTCTCATATGAATCCAACATGTGTAGGTGGACAACATAGAAGAAGGAAAGAAAAAAAAACTGATATACAGATGGTGCTGCTCTGTGTGTATGCCGGCGCGCCATCCACTGGTATCTTGCAGATGGCGATTTGGTGGATGTTGCTGAAAATGGGGTGTGCGAGCTTCTCGACGAGCGCAAACCCCATTTGGCTATTGGCAAATTGATGAGAGCAGCTGCATCTGTAGTGAAGTAAGTTTTTAATAGACAATAAAAATCACATTGATGCTTTTTTTTACTATTTGTTTTGATCTGCAGGGGGTATTTTCTAAGCGAGCAATTATTCGTTTAGCTGGTAACTGCTCACTTTGAAAATACTATAATCTTTTAAAAACTTGCTTCACTATATCAAGTTTTTTTCTTCATCTATGTTATTTGCATATGTTGGATTCATATGAGAATGAATGAATCTTATGTAACGGGAAGGAATGATGATTCATTTAATGGAAGTATTATTTTTCTTATCTTTGTGAAAATTGTTTATTATACATTTGTTTTGCTTATCCGAAAATCAATAGCTTTGGATAGTATTAAAGGAGGTGCCATAAGGTCCATACAATCGTTCGCTTTTGTAAAATGTGTGTTCAGGTGATCAGGGGATGGCCCACAAATAACTGAGTCATGTTTTTTGTTTTTTTCCTAAAAAAAATGTACCTTTTAAATTGTCAATTTAAAAGGAAAAAAAATCATATTATGTAACGATTTGCGAATTAATTTTCTGTTTACTTTGAGGAGTCAGAACTCAGAAGGGAAGGGGTCAGAATTGGAGGGGGGGTGTCAAGATTCTGCACCCCCCCCCCCCCCCCCTAGAAGAAAAGTCTAGATCCGATCCTGGGTTGAACTACACATCCCAGCATGCCCTGCAACAGATTAGCTATTTGGCCATGCTGGGATGTGTAGTTTTACAACAGCTGGAAGGTCGAAGGTTTCCCATTCCTGATTTAAAGGGACTTTTAGCTTAACTACCCTCCTTCCTCTTTTGTACAGGTCAATTGGGGTTCTCTGGTTTCACCAGCTCTATTTGCTCTTAACTGAAAATAACTATTATGTATATTTTATTGATTTGCATTTGTAGTTCAGATTATTAAAATTGATTTGAGAACTACAGGAAAATGTGAACGGTACAATTATACTGCTGCAGAAACCTGGGTTATTGCCGGGTCTGTGTGTAGTGAGGCTTATTGGAAAAGGGTCTGTCCCTGAAAATAATCTGATCCATTTATATGGGACTCTATCCCAGGTAGCTATCAGGGTCAGACCTGGGAATGACCCTGGGTAAGGGTGCAGAGTGAATGGGTCTGTTAAAACGCAATGGAGAGGCAGTGCTCCAGCGTTTGAAGATGTCATCTCCAAGTGTCAGCAGAGAGAACACCCACCATTAACCCTGGCTTTATGTGCAAGAGTGGGATTGGCAAATACAGCAGGGGCTAAATTGAAAGCTATAGATAGCCCACACTAGCACCACCAGCAGCTTCAAGGGGAGAAACAGTATAAAGGCCCCCATACACTATGCGATTTGGGCACAATTTCGCCGGAATCGGATGAATTGGGCTGTGAAAACGGCCCAAATCGCATATGGAGACATCCCCTCCGACCCGATGCACGGTCCCGTGCGCATCAGATCGGAGTCGGGAGGTCGGACGGGCTGCACATAAAATTTGCTAAATCTTATGTGCAGCTCGGAGTCGTGCTGGGGAGGAAGCTGCTGCCGTCAGCGGGAGCAGGGGGACGGCACAGAGAACCAGGGATCAGGGCAGGAGAAGACGCTGCAGCGGCACAGCGCGAGCAGAGCACTTCAGACCGAAAAAAAAAAAGTCATACAAACAAATAGGAAGCCATTGATTGGCTGAGACCTCTCTCAGCCAACCAGCGATTGGCTGAGACCTCGCTAATTGGCTGAGAGAGGTCTTAGCCAATCAATGGCTTCCTATTCGTTTGTATGGGCATTTTGTTTGAAGTGCTCTGCCGCTGCAGCTTCTTCTCCTGCCCGTCTCTCTGCCCCCTGGAGGCAGAGAGTCTCCTGAAGGTAGGAGGGCCCTGCTGCAAGCTTACAATGTACAGTTGTAGGTCATGTATGCAGTAAGCATAACATGACAATCTAATACAATAAGCTAGCGCTGCTCCTCACACCTATAGGGGGAATTCAGTTGTTTTGTTGGCGCTCGATGGAGCAAATCAAGTGTTGACATTACTGTTCTGTTTCATCATTTTCATGGGCTGGTGACTAGTTGCTTGATAAATTGCTCTCAACCTTTTCTTTCCCTACACAAGAGGTTCCCAAATGCAGTTCTCAAGGCATCTGGACCACTGACGTGCGTCGGGAACCTCTGCCCTACATGTTTAAGTACCTGCAGATCAGATCATCCTGTGTTACATTGCAGCCTACTAATCTAGCAATGAGGACATCATCGATGACTGCAGACTATTGGTTGTGGCCACTGACCATGTATTTTGCAAGACTGCAAATATTCACTGTATTATTTCTCCAGAAGTTCAGGTCAACGTTTTCAGGTCATCTAGTGTGTACCCTGTGTAAGACAATTGTCTTTATACAGCTGTAAGTGTTATGTTTGATGTATTTTGCACATTTTTATGCTAAAGCCAATACTAAACATGCTATTACAGTTCGGACCTGCAGATGGCGCTTTAAGGTCATGTTTTGAGCAGCTTAGTTTAAATCCAATGTTTAGTTTTTTTATATTCCTTACACGCTCATTCCCAGCACAAGCCAGGCCTTCCTATCTGCAAGTGTCAAATGAGTATTTGTACCAAGACACATGATTTAGGGCCAAGTTGGGAGGGCACCAGATGTTAGTACTTGCTCAGTGCCAGCAGAGGGCACTGTGTGGATGTTCCAGTGAACCAAAGAAAGTGGCACACAAATAGTCCACATGAACTCACTTGCATGATGAATTGGCATCAGGGCCAGCAGAATGTTTTTAGTTTGGGAGGGATATCATTTTGGCACCCCTAAATTGCTGACGGTTGTACTCTTCAGGACCAGCTGGAGTAATTCACCACAACACTGATATGCAGGGGCTAACCAGTAGTAATGCATGGATCTTACCAGCTGGAGCTATACAGTTATAGACTGGAGAGGGCATGGCATTGTAATGCACCTGTAAACTCACAATGGGGGCAGTAGGGTGCCACAGTGGTGTCAGTCAGGACTCCAGGTGCCTTAAAAAAAAGTGTGGCCTCAGCTAAGGGGGCATGGCTTTGTAAAAACTGCGCTATTGTGAGCCACACCCACCAACACTATGGGGGCATGCCCAGTGCTCTGGGAGTGGCTATCTATGCCCCCAGCCTCTCTGCCCCACCCACGTAACCTGTGCTCTGCTGCAGCCCACTGGCAACAGCCGCCATTGATCTTGTCAAAACTCCTGCAGTTACAATTTGTGTGATTTTCACATCACCTTAGAGCAGGGGTTCTCAACCTTGGTCCTCAGGACCCCCAACAGTGCACGTGTTTCCAGGTCTCCTCACAGAATCACAGGTGAAATAATTAGCTCCACCTGTGATCTTTTCAAATGTGTCTGTGAATAATCTGTGCACCTGCTGGGTGGCCTGGAAAACATGCACTGTTGGGGGATCCTGAGGACTGAGGTTGGGCACCACTGCCTTAGAGGACTTCTGGAGAAATAGGCATGTCATCATCCAAAGTGGGTGGGGCATAAGCCGGTGACTTTGTTGGATGAGGATGTGTGTTTTTTTACTTTGGTTTTTCACAATTGCAAGTGTTGGTAAATATGGCCATAAACCAAAGCTGTGTGCTGGCTATGAAAATATGGGATACGGTCACTAGGTCTACAAGCATTAGGTTGACATGGGGTTTTTCACTGTTTTTTTTTTATTAGCCGACATGTGCCAACAGGCGTTATCTCATGCCCTACCATCCACTAGGGCAGGGCTGGGCAATTGCGGCCCTCCAGATGTCGAGGAACTACATATCCCAAAAATAGATGTATTTCTGCCTACGAATACACCTATTTTTTACGAATCCATTTTGGTAAATTTCCCCCATAAAGTCAATCCAACAGTATTTTAGCGCTGCATATTTTTCGTATTCTTTCTCCCAAAGAGGAAAAAAAAGTAGGCAAGTACTGTATAGTAATCTCTACCTATTCATGAATATTGGTTCAGCCTATGTCATGGCTGACAGAGCAGTATATACCATGACAGGCAAGAGGGAGGGGGTTTATTCTACTGTATGTTTTTGTTTTCTTAAAAACTCCACTTATCAGCAATGGGGTTATACAGACATTCTCACCTTCTAGTTTACCCAAGTTTGTTCTAGGGCTGGTCTGGCCAAGACACACTGACTGCACAAGTGTGCAGTGCATTACTGGAAGTTGACTAAGTCCCATGAGATTTCGCACAAGAGGTCAGAGGCTGAGAGGCTTGTGCTGAGCTCTGCTTAGTGGAGCTCATCATATGCTTCTCAGGTCCGTAGAGGACAGCAGCAGCAGTGGCCTCGTCATGGGAGGGTTTTCAATCAGAGGCAGCGCAGAGCATGTCAGGGCTCCTACAGAGTAAGGTATAGACGGACAAACACAGGCTTTTCATGTGGTATTTTATTTATATATATATATATATATATATATATATATATATATATATATATATATATATATATATATATATATATGAAGAAAGTAAAGATCGTGCTACCAACTGTACCACCTAACATTAATCAATATTCAACATGATCGCACAATCATTGATTTGCCGTAGTCGGTTAGAGATGTTTGGTAATAAGACGTAGACTTCGTTCAAATGGTATTTTCTTTATTAAAACAATCCCAACCTGTTTCGTCAACACAACTTCATCAGGGGCCACGCAAAGTATAAATTCAGATATCAGGTTTACAACAAAGGGGCATTCCTTATGCCAAGTAAAAGTATAAATTCGAGTTCACTAAATGGTGGTGAGGACTCTGGATGAGTAAAAAAGGCCGTATTGATATGGTTCGCGCTCATAAGTGGAACCACCCTATTACATGTCCTTTTAAGAATGATAGTCCCAGCAGAATTAGGGAATCGCCCGTATGGATACAATTCATATATAGAACCACCTAAAAACGTGGTTTCATCAAATTTTAGACCCAGCAAAGAGAAAGAGGGTGAATCTCCCACAATTGAGACAGAGTAGCTCTCTCCTTGAAGGCTGACAGAGGACAGCAGCAGCAGTGGCCTCAACATGGGAGGGTTTTTAATCAGAGGCAGTGCTGAGCATGTCAGGGCTCCTACAGAGTAAGGTACAGAGGGACAAACACAGGCTTTTCATGTGGTATTTTATATATATTTATATATATATACAGGGTGTGGGTCCCGGCACTCAAACAGATATATCTGGCAGACTTAGGTGCACTTCAATCCCGCTAGGGAAATGTACAACACATGAAACACTGAAGTCACTCTAAGGGTTTTAGCACTGCTCGGCGGCAGCAATCAACAGAAGCAAAATACACAGATAAGGTGCAAATCGACCTTTCGGGCGGATAGCCCTTTATCAAGACATGTCAGCTACTGGGCCTTATTCAGAGCTGATTGTTGATCAGCAAATTCTCAGATCGTGCGATTATTGAATGACTATGCATGTGTACTGTAAGCATCATCAATGCCTGAGCCCAAATAGCAACAATAATTGCGTATGGCTCGTAAAAGCAATGTTCCTGAAGGGTGACTGACACAGAGTTGTGAAAGGGTCAGAGTTACTCTGAATCAGGTCCACAGTCCAAAAAAGAGTAGTTTTCGTGTATCTGGCCACACTTTCAGCTTCATACATCCCACCCTGTAAGTGTATATAAGTCTGTGATTCACTGATCCCTGTGCCACTGCTAGATTTAAAGTGCAGATTTGCCGCCTATTACAGATGAGCTTTAGCGTTCTCTTACAGAGATTATAGAATGAAGCTATTGTTATAAAGCCTGTATGTAGAAATAGCTCTGCAGACCCCAGAGAGGCTTGGAGGCGTTAGGTTTGGGGTCCGCGGTGGTCTGCGGAAGCTATTGCTGCTCCGCTAACAGGGCCGCTGCCGTTGCCGCGTCTGTTGCTGCTGGGACCAGCAGATTTTCCTGTCCACTCACCTCATA